>NC_138550.1:107261059-107861059 GCF_964273705.1 Natrix helvetica | reverse complement strand
CATAATAAAGCAAGTTCAAACATGGGTTTGGAGGGGGTGGCCGAAAGGAAACGTGGGCCCAGAATTCAAGCTATTTTGGGGGAAACGAGATGAGCTTTCAGTGTTGCAAGGTTGTTTATTGTGGGGGGATCGAGTTGTTATTCCTTATGCGTTACGTAGAAATGTATTAGAAGCGTTACATGTGGGGCATCCGGGGATCGTTAGAATGAAGGCGTTAGCAAGAAGTTATGTTTGGTGGCCCAACATGGACAAAGAAATAGAGGAATGGGTGGCCACTTGTGATCCATGCCAGGAATCGAGACCAGCACCCCAGGAAGCGCCCGCCACAGAATGGGAGAAGCCTAAAGCACCCTGGTCGCGAATACACATCGATTTCGCAGGGCCAGTCCAAGGTCAGACTTTCTTTATAGTTGTGGATGCATACTCCAAATGGCTAGAAGTAGTCCTAATGACTTCAACCACGGCAGAGGCAGTCATTAGGGTTCTACGGCGACTTTTCGCCACTCATGGCCTGCCCGACCTCCTGGTCTCCGATAAGGGGCCCCAGTTCACGGCCATGCAATTTGAAACGTATTTAGCAGGTCAGGGAATTCGGCATGCCCTCGTCGCGCCATTCCATCCGGCATCAAACGGACAGGCGGAGAGAATGGTGCGATCCGCAAAAGAGGCCCTCGCTAGGATGGGTCCAGGTGATTGGCAAACACGCATTGACCATTATCTCCTAATTCAGCATATCACCCCCAGTGCAACGACGGGTAGGAGCCCCACTGAACTACTCATGGGCCGCCGTCTACGGTCTTACCTGGACCGTCTTCACCCAAATTACTCTGCCACAGCACCCCCAGACTCTACAAGCAAAATTCGGAGTTTTAGCATAGGGGATTCAGTATACGCCCACAACTATGCAGGGGGAACATTGTGGATGCCGGCAAGGGTCATTGGCATCACGGGTCCAAGATCATATCTGCTAGAGCTTGAAGATGGACGAAATTGGAAAAGGCACATCGATCAACTACGAGGTCGCCTGGCACACTCAGACCTGCGGGCTGACGATGAAAACTATCTGCCAGCACAAAGTCAGCCACTCGAGAGCCCCAACACGGAGAACCACGACACCTACGAGCCTAGGGTAGAACAAGAGGTCGAAAGAGAAACCAAACAACGCCAAAGCAACGAAAGCCTGCAGACCCCCGAACGCGAAGCAGAAAAAGCAACCGATCCTGAAACCACTCCAGATCAACCAGAACTGCGACGTTCCACCCGTGTAAGGCAAACACCCACGTATCTTAAGGACTATGTAACTAACCGGAATGCTCCGTCTAAGAGGGGAGGGGTGTTAGATATTAGCATATATCGCAGCAAGTCTCCTCTCTGGTCCGCCGCTACGGCGGGAAACAGGTATCGTTCTGATTGGTCGAGAGGCGTACCCGATCCCTATAAAAGGGGAACCCTCCGGCCACAGAACAAGCTGGATCACTACTACTACTACTAATAAAGAGCTGATAAGTCACTACGTGTCCGCAGTCTGTTCTCTCGTTGCCCGAATCTAACACCTCATCCTATTTTCTGGTTGTTATACTCTCTTCACAAATTGTGTAGACCTATACTCCTGATATTAAGGTACAAATGTTATGTTTCCCTGAATAAAATACAAAGTGAAAGGGGGAAAATGCAATTTTAAAGCATGAGATGGCTGTATGTAAAGTATAGCAGCTGTCTTCTATGTTGTTAAATCATATACATTTTAGCTATAAATATTGGAGAAAAGCATTGCAAAGGCGCTATAATGTGACTGTCTGGTGCTACAGGGCTTAGTCAGATACAGAACAAAGCTTATTTGCTGCTTATTACAGCTTTTGATAATTTTTAGATTTTATATCTACTTTGAGCTACAAAGAAGATACATTTCCCCAAGAATATTATTGCATGACAGATGAGTAAATCAAACTTGGTCTATCAGCAGTCAGTTTATTATGGATTACCGATTGCTTCCTGTTCAGAGAAAGACAATTTAGCAAGCCCAAAATGACAAGCTAGAGCCTTCTGTTTATAAGGTGCTTTCAATTTGCTATAAAGAGGAAATAGAAATCAGAAATCAGTTTAGTGCTGTATAGCCTCAGTTATGGAATTTGTAATCAATTATATACAGAGAGTAACAGAAGATGACTGTCCTTGACATTCTTCAGTATCACTGACTCCAATGAATGGCCTGCACAAAGAAGAGACACAGAAATGAACTCTTCCATTGCATGCACTGCATTAGGATGAAACAAGCACACAAAAAAATAAAGACAGCTACTTACAGAGGGAAGATTACTGCCTTGCCGGTCTTCTGCACACCACCACCTCACCACCTTGCTCCAATAACCTGCACAAAGAAGAGGGCAGGGCGAGTGAGCGACAGGGCCAGGGCAGGCGTTCTGGAACTTACTTCCAGGTCCACCGGTGGAACCTCTTCTAACTGGTTCGGTAGATTTGACGAACCGGTTCTACTGAACTGGTGCAAACTGGTAGGAACCCACCTCTGATATATATATATATTCTGGAGAACTGGTAGCGGAAATTTTGAGCAGTTCGGAGAACCAATAAATACCACCTCTGACTGGCCCTGCCCCCATCTATTCTCTGCCTCCTGAGTTCCAGCAGATCGCCAGGGAATGGGGATTTTGCAGTAACCTTTCCCTGGAGTGGCGTGGAAATGCAGATTTTACAGTATCCTTCCCCTGCCACACCCACCAAACCATGCCCACAGAACCAGTAGTAAAATCTCTTGAATCCCACAACTGATTCTTTCCCAATTCCGACTTTTATACCACATATGTGGAGTCTTGTTTGTGCCAGGGCCTTATTCCACCTTGGAGGATATACTCCAAAACGTCCTCAAACTTGAACAAAAACATTTGAGTTAAGTTACATACAAATAAACTAATGTGAAATAAGATACATTAAGGAGTATAATCTGACAGTAATTTTTGGATACAATTGGTGGGGGGCACTCTAAAAACAGCCCCGAGACCAAAATTGTACATCATTATGTACGTAGAGTCAGGAAGTGGAAATTATTGTTTGAAATCCCCTGATTCAGAAAACATTTCCAAATTATTTTTTTAAGAATACACATTCTGGTGACTATGGAACCTCTAGAGCAGCCTTCCCATCTTTGTACCTTTATATATTTCTAGGAACTGTAGTTTTGAAATCAGGAAGATAACAAGTTTGAAAGTCTGGCTGGTTCAAACATAATGCTAAGTTTGAAATCATAGTCCAAATCATAATGGCTGGGTTTCCATATCCTGTTATATCAAATCCAGACGAAATTTATCACTGCCTAGCTAGCATAATCTATCATTATAGCCAATGTTTCACTATTCCTATTTGTCTTTCTACCAAAGAGAAACTCAAAAAGTATGGAAGCATCAACTACGTTTGTTCTTGGGTCACTCCATGTTTTAAAACCAACATTTCAATGACATCCAGTTTTACACCTTTAAGTTGCTCCCAAATGGAAGCTGCTAATGTTGCCTTTTTCCATTTCAATACAATCTTCTTTTTGTTTTCCAGGGGAAAAAAATAGGAAAGTAAAGAAAATGTATTAATGTATAAATGTATAAAAGGGCATTAATGTATAAAAGGACAGTGACTGAGACAGGGCTGTTCTGCAGGCATCCATTAAAATTTGTTTGTTGATTTGTTGAATCCTTTTAATCTTTTGCATTTGTCTTCACTTAGCCAAACAAGAAAACAAATAGCTGAATCGATTAATAGCTCTAATGATTAAAAACCTGTGATACTCTAGGTTTTTTTTTTTAAATCACACACTTAGTTTTAAAGGATTCCTTATCTTCTTATTAAGGGTGTACACATATTTTTCATAATCCTCCCCAATAAAGTCACATTTTTCCTTTAAGTCCATTCCTGGATTTACTCAAGTTAGTTAGTATTCTCTTGAACACTGGAATAAAATACCCCGTGGATACTTGATAAGATTTTAGAAAATCAGCTAGATCACATAAGATATATCCCAATACAGATGAATTAATTATTATTTCTTTTAATGAATAACCAAGAAGACATTGATCTCTCTAAAAGCCTGTGCAATTTTTAGACAGCATTTTGGAGCTAATACTAATATTAAGAAAAGGTTTTCAGTTTCTTTTCTGATAAGCATGTTAAATAATATTAATTTTGTTTTAATATAAAACCAAATTTTCTTATTCATATTTCCTGTCAAAATTTGTCTAAAATAGTTTGCTTTTAAAGTCATGATACTGGATTTTGTATTAGGTATCCCAATTTGAATGTCAACTTTATGTGAAGAAATATGGATTTATCAAGCAAGAAATACAATAAAAATATTTTTGTTTGATGGAAAGACAATGCTACCTCAGACTTACTATCTTGAATTGATATGTGTTCACTGTCTGTTTATTAAGTCACTACCGGTATCAACTTAGAGACTGATCAATATTACTGTGTGATCATGGTTTAATGATGAATTTTAAAACTGAGGCATTCTTTTTTCTGGTAATTTTCATGTTTTAAAATTTTTATATAACAAATGTCTATTATATACATTTTCAGCAACCCATATACTAATTCGTTTTAATGATGTGTTGAATTAGTTTAGATCAGATTTTAAAAAGAAGGATCTATGAGAAATATAATTTAATGAAACGTCTTCATTTTCTCTTCAAGTGGAACATTGGAACGTGTTATTGCAAACTCTAAAACAGATATCAGTGTGTTGAAAAACTTGTAACTACTGATATATGAAAGATTGGTTTATGTAAACATCCATCCAATAGTGTACCAGTGAGGAAAAAAAGAAGACATTTAACATTTGTATCTTGGGACTGATAAATGTTAAAGGTGGCTAGATGCTTAGAGTTAGCAGGAGCTAGTATTTTGCTCTTAGTACAATTTGTCTAGTATCTATAATAAAATTAGCTTATCAAAATACTGTGCTCCTGAATTTCTGCCTGTTATCTTTCTCAATCAAGTTTGAATAACAGTATGGGTGAGGTTTGACAGATTTTTTTATTTGAAAAAAACCCCTGTAACTATAAAAAAAATGAACATGTGGAATAGATTTTTTTATAAATAAATAATAGCATGATGGGATGAATATTTTATTATGATTTAAATAATTAATTAAAGTATCTCAGATTTTTTTTTCCAGTTGTTATCCAAAGAATTACTAAGAAATAAAAACTCCATTCAAGTTGGATCTGGAATAAGGAGGGTTTAGTAAGAAAGAATATCTATATTGTTACTTTTTTGTATCACTATTTATAATTCACAACAGGAAAAAAATAAATAAAAAATTTACTGTTGCATCTGAAATACCCTGAATACACATAGAAAAGAAAAATACCATTTTTGTGACGGGAGAAAATTATGGCAATATTTCAGATCCCTTATTTAAAAGATATAAAATGTTGGTTAGCACTTTACAACTGATTATGCTCCAAATTTTATCAGATGTTATCTTAGCAGAGGTTCATGCAGAAAGATACTTGAATAATTGATACATGGATGTCCTTTGATATGTGGCTTGTGGAAAAGACCAGCAAAAGAATTAGCATGGCCAGATATTTGGGCAGTTTTGGGAGATAAAAATTAAAATAAAGTCCATTTAGAATTCTGGTATGAGAAACTTGGATGATTTACCACACAAGATACCAATTTGGATAAAGCTGTTCAATCCAACAGTCTAATTCTATCTTCGACATGACACTTGAGTCCATAGTACAAACTGGTTTGTATATGTGTGGGATTTGGCTGACATTAAAAGGTGATGAAGTGACTGTGTGGTGTTTTTTGATCATGTTGTTTTGCTGATTATGATGTTTAGTCAACACTTTAAAAGACTTACTGAGTTGTACCAGGCTCTTTAAAAATGGGTTTTGTACCTTGGCAAACAGGGTAAAACAAGCCAGTGTAATCTTCAAACAATGTAATGGAAATGGAAATTTCATCTGCTCTGTGCAACATCTGTGAAATGGAAGAAAAGGTTGACTTTTGTGAATGTTGTATAAAAATGATGTCATTAGATAAAGCTGTTATTGCAATTATTTGAATTAGACAGTAATGCTCTTTTGTGAAAAAGGCTTTCTCATGTCAGGTTTGGAGAACTATTAAGGACATTATTTTAAGGCTCCCGAGGACCACTTTATAAAGTTGTGGGATTTATAATTTCTAATGATAAAGTTAACATTTTGGGTCAGGCAAAACAGCCTCTTCTATCCCACCTCCCGTTGTATATTTACTATATCCTTTGTTATATCTTGCATGCTTTCCCTACTTTGTAATCTCTCCAGGGTACATACACCCAAATAACAGCACTGTATAATAATAATAATAATAATAATAATAATAATAATAATAATAATAATAATAATAAAAAATAATAAATCGCGCAGACTGACTATAAAATGCGGCACAATTCAGTGGCACAAATGATCCACTGGAATTTGTGCAAAAATTATAATATTAAAATAGCAACAAACTGGTGGGAACATAAGCCTGAAAAAGTCGTCGAGGGTCAGATGGTCAAAATCTTGTGGGATTTTCGCATACAAACGGATAAAATACTGGCGCATAATACACCAGACATCACACTGGTTGAGAAAAATAAGGTTACAATCATAGACATCGCAATACCAGGTGATAGCAGGGTTGAGGAGAAGGAACATGAAAAAGTCGCGAAATACCAGGACTTAAAAATTGAAATCCAACGATTATGGCACAAACCAGCAGTGGTAATTCCAGTGGTAATCGGCACACTGGGTGCTATTCCAAAAGCACTGGAATTACATTTAAAACAGTTAAAACTTGACAAAATCACCATCAGTCAAATGCAAAAAGCTGCACTGCTTGGATCTGCACGTATATTACGAAAATACGTTACGACGTCCTAGGCCCCTGGGTGGGGCCCGACTAGTAATCAATGCCAAATCCGGCGAATCAACTGGCCGCTGTGATACAATCGTATAGTAGTAGTAGTAGTAGTAGTAGTAGTAGTAGTAATAATAATAATAATAATAATAATAATAATAATAATAATAATAATAATAATAATAATAATAATAATAATAATAATAATAATATCTTGAAACTCCTCTGATTATTCTTGCTCTCTTATTTTTTTTTTTTTTAAAAAACCGTTCTGTGTGGCGTGTCTGTCAATTTCCTGGGAGATTGAAATTCTAATTTTAAAAAAGAGGGAAGGAAAAATATGTTCTTATAGCCCTTAAAAAACTGGCATTCTCCCAGATGTTGGGATAGGATAAATCTGGAACCCAATGATTGTGTTTTTCTATATACTGAGGAGTGTTGATTCAGGATGCTAGGAGTTGTTCTTTATTTTTCCTTTCCCCCCCCCTTTTGGTTTTTATTGTTTTTAATTATTGCCATAAGCCACCCAGATTTATAGTTCATAAAACAGATGCCTTTATACATCTCTTAAATACATAAATAATACCCAAGCCATAATGGCCATATAGGCAGAGCCCAGCAAACAGATTGAAAGGATTATGCAGCTGCCTCAATTGGCCAAATGGAACTGGGCAGTTCCCAGTTCCTGACCAGATCTGACCATTACCACACTCTGTCTATAGTATATAGCAAATGTTGTGTTACATGAATAAGAAACATACCACTAACCACCAGAACAATTAAAGTTGACTATAGACTACATCAAGATGATGTAGTTGTCTTTCAAGACATCTTTGAACCACACTAAGGCCAAACATGAAGATAAGGCTAAGCCATTACATATTCACTTCAACCATTCTCAACAGGATTGGGGCTTGTACTGCATAATGTCTCCAAAGGCATTTAATGTGTTGCATTAGCAAAATATGGGAAGATCAAGGTTTAGATTATGTAGCAGCAGGCAAATGTAGTGTAGGAATGGGTGAAAATCTAGTATAGAAATATGTAAGATTTTTGGCAAGTAATAATTTAATATTAGAGCCTCAGTGGCACAGTGGTTAGAATGCAGTACTGTAGGCTACTTCTGCTGACTGCCGGCTACCTGTAATTTGGCAGATGGAATCTCATCAGGTTCAAAGTTGACTCAGCCTTTCATCCTTCCGAGGTGGGTAAAATGGGGACCCTGATTGTTGGGGGCAAGATGCTAACTCTGTAAACTGCTTAGAGAGAGGTGTAAATCACTGTGAAGTGGTATATAAGTCTAAGTGCTATTGCTATTCTTATGTTGATATTGTTACTTTGAGTCAAATAAGGGTCTCTTCACATGTGAGCTATAAGTGATGTCTAATCACTGCTCATTTGTCAGTCTGCATTGAGATTTATATTTCCAGATTTCCCAGTAGGATTTTATCATCAATAGCTACACAAATAGTGTCCTTCTATAGGGAAAAATATTTTAATATAGTGTGTGGTTTAAAAATCTGTTTTTAATACAAAAAATTCATACAGGGAGAAGGATTAATTCGATTCTGAATTGATGTAAACCACAATCTCCTTACCAATTAATTCAAAAATGGATAGCTCAAACATATATTAATAGTAATTCACAATCTGATGGGGGTCTAGAGGGATTCCACTGATTAACTAAATCTACTGTGGAAGAAGACAGATATGATTCAGAAAGTTACTTCTCAATATTAGTAATTAGAAACTGTAATGATAGCCTAGCACTTATTAACTACTATGGTTCAACTAAAGATCACTCAGATGTTTTGCATAGATGTTTTGCTCATCATTTTAGTCTGGCTGTTGATCAGATATTTACAGCTGGGGATTTTAATGAAGTTTTGATTTTTAGTTGATCATAGCACAGTTCTAAGTAAATTGAGCTCTCGTTGATTAAAAGTGGTACAATTTTACTTTTTGGACTTTAATTTGATAGATATATGGCATCTTCTGATTTGATCTATGAGTATTTTTATTCTATTCTTCATAAAATCATTTGTATTGGACATTAAAAATGTTTGTTGGACTGTATTTGATTCTCTTGCAAATTCTAATCAAGATCCAGAAATCTTCTCAATTCTTGTAAGGGAACAAATATATTTCAATATAGTAAGTAAATAAATTGTTATTAAATGATTCATATATTATATAATGAAATGAAAAATTAATGTTTTTTTAAAAATTAAATAGGGACTCCAAGAGGTTCATCTATAGGCAATTTTAAGGAATATAATGAAGATTAGATTATTATTTATGCTTCATTTAAAAGAATAGTGATGTGAAACAATTCACCTCAGGAGGTTGTTGTTGGTGTGAGGAAAATAGGAAGAGGAAAAAACATTAGATATGTTCACTGCTTTGAGTTGTTTTTAAAAATAATAAATATAAACTACATTAAATAAAAATTTCATTGGAATTATATACTGTAATGCTTTTCTTTGGTAAAACATTATTTCACAGTTCTATGAATAGTTGGATTTGGTGGTGAGTTATTTTGTTGGATGCTAAGACCTTTGATATGGTGTAATTTAAATTTTTAGAACCCGTCAGCTAAATATAATTTTCATTCCATGTTTACTTAGTGTTTAAATGATGTGTATATCTAATCTGTCAGTTAACTAGGGAAATGACAAATGGAATTATTTCTTCAATTATTAGTATATCACATTGAACTTGTGAAGGACACACCCTTTCTCCTCTTTATTTAATTTGACTTTGGAACCATTGGCCTGTTTTATTGGATAATTTAAAGACATTTTGTGTGAGTCTGAACTCACACACTGATAAGAAATATTGCAACTATTGTGTAAATATTGCTCAGATACAAGTTGGCTCACATTTCCTGGTGCGAGAGCCTGCTCCTTATATTCACTGAAAGTGTAACGGAGAATTGGATATTAAATGATTTGAATGTCATATGTATATGTCATTTGAAAGCAAAGGTACTTATTACAATTTTTATATTGTGATCATAATCTTTTCTTAATAAAGCTAAATCATCAGAACTCAGAATGTGGCTTTCTTAGTTGTTCATTTTCAATTTTCCTTGCTGCTCTGGAGATCTAATAAAATTGGCTACTAACCCAGGTAGAATGGAACACAAATTATTGTTATATGCCTTACTGATAATTGTCAATGTTATTTATCAACATTTATGGACATAATACGCTTTGTCAGGTTATTCAATTAATTTGAATGTCTAAATATATTATTTGTGGGATCTAAAATGCCTATGGAAGTTTATATTAAAAAAAACTAGTCCTCACATGTTGTTTGGATCCCTTAATATTGTGGAATAAATATTAAGGTATTTCATTGTTTGAAAGATTTGTTTCCAATTTACTACATCAGATTGATAATAATATACATACATGATTAAAAATATCTCTGATTTCATGGAGAAGAATAACAGATGATAGATAGATAGATAGATAGATAGATAGATAGAGTGAGTGAGTGAGTGAGTGAGTGAGTGAGTGAGTCTCTGTGTGCATAACACCTTATATTAATTCCTGTTAAATTAACAGCCCCGAGTCCTGCTTGGAAAGGGAGCGGCTAATAAATCCAAATTTATTATTATTATAAATTTATTAATATTATAAATATTATTATAAATATTTTTTAATAGACCTCGAAAACATTTTTATGGGATGATCAATTTCCTAGGTTTTCTCTGCCTAATTTATATCTTTCACATGAAAACAGAACTTTCAGTTTTCCAGATTTTCAATTACCGTTGGACTTATATTTTGATATAATTATTGGCCCTATTAAATAAATACAAATATACACAGGATTTAGACTTTTTATTATATTTAATCAAAGAATCTGTAGAATACATAAATGCATACATACATATATACATACACAAAACTAGTTCCAAACTAAATTAAATGCAAAACTTTTAAATATCTTAAATATATAATTATTCTTTTTCTCATGATTTTTAACCCAAAGATCCAGTTTTTAGGGTATAATTCTATGTTTCGCAAATTTCTGTCCTTGTGTAAGTCATAAGATTTTTTGGCAAGTAATTTTCTAGAAGTCAGACGCCATCTCCTGGGAATCAAGAAAATTGCAGATTCCGTACACAAGATGCTTCTTCTGAGTTCACTTTTATGAGGGTTTTGCAAATGTGAAACAATGACTTTATCTAAAAATAATATATTTTAATGATTGATTGTTTATTGTGCTTCTTTGTCTTTCCATCTCACACAATGATCAGGACAGCTCACAAAAATGCAAAAGAAAAATAGGTTAACGTAGATAAAGTAAACCCTAAACTTAATTTTAAAATCCCAATTTCTTTCCTTAAAACAGGGGAAATGGGGCACACAGTTCCTATGAGGATGTTTTCCGTTACATGTGAATGAAGTAGGTGAAATCCATGTCTCATACTGAGTCCTAATTAACAAATCTCAAACAGCAGGGGCTTTCCTAACAAGGTTGTGCAAAGGGTGAACTGTTTATGACTATGGAGCTAGAATACATTCCTGTCTCCTCAGATCATTAACACCATCTTAACAGAATACAGTCATGTACCTAAGTATTAATAGGGTAACTAACGTCCTCAGCATTTCATGATTCATGGTTGCTGGAAATTCCCAGAATAAGAAAAAGCCAGCATCACTCCTAGGAAACCTAGTCTAGCTTTCAGTGGCATCAATCATAAACATGGGTCTACTGATATCATCAAATCAGTACTGTTTGGAACAGTGATTATCATCAAATTTGTTCTAGTGGTTAAGATATCAGGCTAGACATCAGGAAATGGTGAGTTCTAACACCATCAGCCCAACTCACCTACAGGATTGTTGTAGGAAAAGTAGGAGGAGAAAGGAGCATTAGATATGTTGACTGCCTTAAGTTATTTATCAAAACAATAATGATGTGATAAAAAATAAAATAAAATAAAATTGAAAAAAACCTCATGACTTTGTGGCAATGGAGTGATGACATCATTGCATATGTTGTCATTCTTTTTTCTGGAAAATACCAGATTGGCTCAGGAACAGAGACTGTTACGATATATATATATACAAGTTTTATGTCAAAGCACCTGGTATGCCCAAATATGGGAGGGAGCATACTGCTTCCCTTTTTGCCTTTCAGCTCCACCCTAGGAGCCTTCCAGCACATACATACATACATACGTACGTACGTACGTACGTGTGTGTGTGTGTGTTTGTTGTATTTGTACTGATAAATAAATAAAGGGAGACTAGTATAGATCTATTTCGAGCTAATTAGCTCTCATCAGCTAGCCATACCCTTACTGGGATTTGAACCTGGGCTGTATTATATCTTAGGCAGAAGTCTTAGCCACTAAGCCACAGGCTCGCCTCCTTATCAGTTGAGCCAGGGAAATAGGTATGTATTTGTGTTACAACCCCTGGTATGCCTAAATATGGGAGGAAGGTCACTACTCCCTCTTTCTGTCCTTCGGCTCATCACAGAAGACCTTCCTCCCATATTGGGTTGTAACACAAATACATACCTATTTCCCTGGCTCAACTGATAAGGAGGCGAGCCTGTGGCTTAGTGGCTAAGACTTCTGCCTAAGATATAATACAGCCCAGGTTCAAATCCCAGTAAGGGTATGGCTAGCTGATGAGAGCTAATTAGCTCGAAATAGATCTATACTAGTCTCCCTTTATTTATTTATCAGTACAAATACAACACAAATATAAAAAAAGGCAACATTAAAAATAAAAATATGGTTTTCTGCCTGCATGGTCTTCTGTGATGAGCCGAAGGACAGAAAGAGGGAGTAGTGACCTTCCTCCCATATTTAGGCATACCAGGGGTTGTAACACAAATACATATACATATACATATACATATACATATACATATACATATACATATACATATACATATACATACATACATACATATATATATATATGCAGGTCTTGGCATATTCTGGTCTTTTCCCGTGTAAGATTGACAGTATCTTGGCAACCTATATTTATAGAAAAATGGCAGCTCCGATCACGCTTTGCTCGCACAAGCATGAAGCCAAAGGCACCAGCCTGAAGATGACGAGTGTGACCTCGTCGAAATGCCACCAAGATACCGTCAATCTTACACAGGAAAAGACCCGAATACGCCAAGACCTGCATACGTATACCCGTGAAAATCTACGAAAACACACACACACACACACACACACACACTATATATACAGTATATATATACACACATACATACATACTGCATGTGTGTGTGTGAGTGTGTGTGTGTGTGTATACTGTAGCAATCCTACACGGGATGTACAGAGTTGGGAGTTCTAGGATCCCAATACTACAGAAAGTATCATGCAGTCAGCCATTTAGGTCATGCACAATACAGATATCATTTTCAATATGTGTAATGCTCAGCGTAATAATCACTGACTGTATGAAGTAGGATGATAAGAATATGAATATGAAAGCCTATTCTTTTTTATTTATGCTCTAACACCATCCTGGAAACACTGGGCTATTTTTCTCTGGACATAATGGAATTAACACAAATTTAGAAGAAAAAGTTCTTTTTGTTTTAGAAACCCCCTGTAATGTAATTTTATACGTTATAGTTAACGATGCTTTTAGTTAGCCTCATAGGTATTCCCAACAACTGAAGTCTTCATCTAAGTGAAGAAAATTTGTGTTGTGACATCACAATGCAAGTCAAAAGGGGAAAGGTTTGCATCCAATGGACATTGTCCCATTTATCACCCTTGCATTTTCCCTCCCATGCCCACGGCTTGCTGCATTTTAAGCATTTAAACGTTGAAAAAGTGGGGGAATGAAGCAACAGTCATAAGTGTGAAAAACAGTCATAAGTCAGTTTTTTCTGTGTTGTTGTATCTTTGAATGGTTACAAAATGAGCTGTTGTAAGTCGAGGACTACCTATATTGATCTATCTTCATTTAACTCCATGGAACACTTTATTAACATGATTTTTTACATTTTAAAAATACTATTTTATCTCTTTCATGTTTAGAGAAATTATTCTTATGAGCCATTTAATATATGAAAGATAATCATTTTCACACTGCATTTCCGAAGGGTAATTCCTTTCCCAGCAAGAATGAAAACTGTCCTTAGAGTATGAATATAAACAAGATTCAAGGTACTAAAATGTGGATATTCTATCAATATTAATGATAGTTTCAAGTATGAGTGTTGCAAGCATCATAATTACTTCACTTTTCTTCAAAATTACATGTAATGAATACATGAATACAATGAAAAATAAAGAAAGAATATACATTGATATATTTGTTTTATATTCATAGTTTTAATATAAAACTATTTTTACGATAACAAATAAGTTACTTGTAATTAAAATCTCCATTGTGTTATTGCATGATGTATGTAGATGTATATGCGCATGCGCAATAGAACATTACGAATCTAATAATGATAGCATTTAGACTTATATATCACTTCACAGGGCTTCACAGCCCTGTCTTAAGTGGCTTGCAGAGTCAGCATATACATACGCATACCCATACATCATATGCATACACACACACACACACACACACACACACACACACCTACTCATACACACAGTTGGCCATCTACTTATAGCAATAGCAATAACATTTAGATTTATATACCACTTCACAGTTCTTTACAGCCCTTTCTTAAGTGGCTTGAAGAGTTAGCATATTTCCCCCAACAATCTGGTCCTCATTTTACTGACCTTGAAAGGATGGAAGGCTGAGTCAACCTTGAATCGGTAAGAATTGAACTGCCAAAATGCTGGTAGTCAGTAGTCAGCAGAACTAGCCTGCAATACTGCATTCTAACCACTGTGCTACTATGGCTCTTAATTGAAGCATATGATATAAATATTACTGTATCAAACAACATACTGCACTAAAACTGAGAAGATGGAACAATAAATGCTTTTACATGGTGATATTTAATGATATGAGCCTGTTCCATAATGTTTTATGGGTATACCTTTAGTTTCCACTTATTATGTATTATTCTCTCTATATATTTTCCACTGATTTTATTAGTCCTGCTATATTTTTGGTTATACCTCATCCTATTTTCTGGTTGTTATACCTCTCTTCACAAACTGTGTAGACCTATACTCCTGATATTAAGGTACAAATGTTATGTTTCCCTGAATAAAATACAAAGTGAAAGGGGGAAAATGCAATTTTAAAGCATCAGATGGCTGTATGTAAAGTATAGCAGCTGTCTTCTATGTTGTTAAATCATATACATTTTAGCTATAAATATTGGAGAAAAGCATTGCAAAGGAGCTATAATGTGATTGTCTGGTGCTACAGGGCTTAGTCAGATACAGAACAAAGCTTATTTGCTGCTTATTACAGCTTTTGATAATTTTTAGATTTTATATCTACTTTGAGCTACAAAGAAGATACATTTCCCCAAGAATATTATTGCATGACAGATGAGTAAATCAAACTTGGTCTATCAGCAGTCAGTTTATTATGGATTACCGATTGCTTCCTGTTCAGAGAAAGACAATTTAGCAAGCCCAAAATGACAAGCTAGAGTCTTCTGTTTATAAGGTGCTTTCAATTTGCTATAAAGAGGAAATAGAAATCAGAAATCAGTTTAGTGCTGTATAGCCTCAGTTATGGAATTTGTAATCAATTATATACAGAGAGTAACAGAAGATGACTGTCCTTGACATTCTTCAGTATCACTGACTCCAATGAATGGCCTGCACAAAGAAGAGACACAGAAATGAACTCTTCCATTGCATGCACTGCATTAGGATGAAACAAGCACACAAAAAAATAAAGACAGCTACTTACAGAGGGAAGATTACTGCCTTGCCGGTCTTCTGCACACCACCACCTCACCACCTTGCTCCAATAACCTGCACAAAGAAGAGGGCAGGGCGAGTGAGCGACAGGGTCGGGGCAGACGTTCTGGAACTTACTTCCAGGTCCACCGGTGGAACCTCTTCTAACTGGTTCGGTAGATTTGACGAACCGGTTCTACCGAACTGGTGCAAACCGGTAGGAACCCACCCCTGATATATATATATATATATATATATATATATATATATATATATATATATATATATATATCTATATCTATATCTATATCTATATCTATATCTATATCTATATCTATATCTATATCTGTATATGTAGGTGGGAGGTTGGTCAGCAACTCCGATCGCATTTTAAGCCCACGCTTGAAGATGGCAGCAACGTTTTGGCAACATCTCACTTGCCATCTTCAAGCTTAAGCCCAAACTTGAAGATGGCAAATGAGATCTTGCCGAAATGTTGCAAAGATAATCTCAATCTTACACGGGAAAAGACCCCAATACAACAAAACCAGCATACCTACACCCGTGAAAATCTACGAATGCACACACACACACACACACACACACACACACACACACACACATATTCGAATCCCAGTAAGGGTATGGCTAGCTGATGAGAGCTAATTAGCTCGAAATAGATCTATACTAGTCTCCCTTTATTTATTTATCAGTACAAATACAACACAAATATTAAAAGGCAACATTAAAAATAAAAAAAAAATATGGTTTTCTGCCTGCATGGTCTTCTGTGATAAGCCGAAGGACAGAAAGAGGGAGTAGTGACCTTCCTCCCATATTTAGGCACACCAGAGGTTGTAACACAAATACATACCTATTTCCCTGGCTCAACTGATAAGGAGGCGAGCCTGTGGCTTAGTGGCTAAGACTCCTGCCTAAGATATATATACAGCCCAGGTTCGAATCCCAGTAAGGGTATGGCTAGCTGATGAGAGCTAATTAGCTTGAAATAGATCTATACTAGTCTCCCTTTATTTATTTATCAGTACAAATACAACACACACACACACACACACACACACACACATATGGATTAAATGTTGGAATGTTGAGGGAGGTTTTAGAACAGAATGTTAGATGCGCATCGAAGAATAGAAGTTTCTCTAATAATAGCCTTGGGCTTTTTATTGTCATTGCACAAGAAAATAAACTATAAAAGCTCCAGAAATAGACATTGTGAAAAGAACCCTTCAGGGAATATATAAACGACA
Source organism: Natrix helvetica (assembly GCF_964273705.1). Taxonomy (NCBI): domain Eukaryota; kingdom Metazoa; phylum Chordata; class Lepidosauria; order Squamata; family Natricidae; genus Natrix; species Natrix helvetica. Next base: position 107,844,061 of record NC_138550.1, on the reverse strand, counting down.
CAATAGCACTTAATTAACATGAAGAAAGAAGGTAAACAGCTAGTATCTAAAATGGGATATATGAAAATGGGTAGCTGCATTGTTTATTCAGAGGTACAAAAAGAAATAGGTCAGTTAGTTGGTTTCCATGGTGACTGCTATTGAAATAAGACAAACTGACATCACAGCTGATATATTTGCCTATTGGCTATCTTCTCTGAAAATCTCTTCCATTGGAGATTACGAAAGTATACAAGTCAAAGTTTGTGGAAATGTTCACTAAAAATTGTGTTTATTTATTACTCTGTGTGTATGGGGCATAGGAGATGAGGGGACTGATGGAAAATATTGGTGGGAAATACTGTTATTTTTAGGAAGATTTTTAGCTTATCTCAAAATAATCAATAAATAATCCTCAGCGATAAGATTTTGGGCTTTTTAGCTTATCTCAAAATAATCAATAAATAATCCTCAGCGATAAGATTTTGGGCTTTCCTCTGTTTAGCTGCAAATTAAAGGCAATCACTAATGTTAATACCTATTTTATTTCTTTACAGTAGTTAACTGTAGAATTATTCATTCTGGTTATTAAATACTAGATTTCAGGAAAGAGAAAAAAAGTCTAACTAGTTCAGGTGCGTGGCAGGCCCGCTAAGGAGGCTAGATCTGGAAATCAACTCCACAGGAAGACTAAAACTACTTTTATTTAGATTGGCTGTAATAATAGAATTCTGCCAGTATTCCCCCCCCCCCCTTCTTTTACTTCAAGAAATTACGGAAGTTTCTTCCTGAGCTGCTTCCATTATTCTGGCCTCAAAAATATCCCATTCCCTTTTGTCTAAAGTACAAGTAGTCCTTGGCTTATAACAATTCATTTAGTGACCATTCAAAGTTACATCAGCACGAAAAAAGTGACTTTTGACCGTTTTTCAAACTTATCACCATTGCATCATCCCCATAGTCATGTGATCAAAACTCAGATGTTTGGCAACTGACCCTTCTTTATGACGGTTGCAGTGTCCTGGGTCATGTGATCACCTTTTGCAACCTTCTAAGAAGGAAAGTCAATGGGAAAATCAGATCCACTTAACAACAGTGTTACTAATTTAATAACTGCAGTGCTTCGCTTAACAACTGTGGCAAGATAGGTCATAAAATGGGGCAATATTCACTTAACAAATATCTCGCTTAGCAATAGAAATTGTGGGCTCAATTGTGGTCGTAAGTCGAGGACTATCTGTAATGGTTCCTGCATATGTCCAGCAGGGTCATTTCTCTTACTCTCCACAATAAGTTAGTTAGTGATCCAAATGTTAACTTTTGATGCACTTGTAGTAAACAATAGTTTAGAAAATCAGGAAAAAAAACTTTTCCCCAGTAAATATATGATCTGTATTAAGCACTGAATATGGTAAAAAGCCTACAGTAAACTTAGAATTAGGAATGTATTAGAATGTAAATCTATTAGAGCTATATATTATTTACAAAATTTTCCCCCCAATCAATTTCTCAGAAATAATACATTTTAAAGGTCCAGGAAATTCTCAGCTGTTGAAGGAATTTTTCTTCTTCTCTTTTTGCAAGGTACATATTTTCCTGTTAGATAGATAGATAGATAGATGGATGGATGGATGGATGGATAGATAGATAGATAGATAGATAGATAGATAGATGATAGATAGATAGATAGATAGATAGATAGATAGATAGATAGATGATAGAACGTTTTATAAGTGATTATTTTTATTTTCTATGAAATTTTCCACAGCGGGCAATTTTTTAAATTACTTTTGGCAAATATAAATATTGATTTTTGTATAGAGTGTTATGCTGATTTTCTATATCACTTTCTCATGCTATAATCTTTCTTTGCTGAGAACAATGGATGCCAGCAAATTCCATTTATTGCTCCCATCCATGTTATGGCCAAATTCATTTTGGCAGATCGTGACACGGTAAGGCAAAATAAATCTGTAACAGTTCTTTTGTGTCCTTACTTAAGCTACATCCAATATAGGCCTATAGGATTTGACAACTAGCAATGTTTCTAGGGCTGTTGGGGGTTGAATGGGATTTTTTGATTTTTATGTCATTTAGATATTTGGATTTGTATATTTTATTTTCATGACTTAGTAAATATAGAATAGGGCAGCTTCCACTACTGCAATCTGCTTTACCATCTTAATGGATTTAATTATAGTACATTTCATAGAGAAATAAATAATTAGTTGCTCTAACAAATTAATGTGATCTATTTAACTTAAGACACTAGATTTGCAAAGTAACTATAAATACTAGTTCAACTGACGTTGTATCTATTAAAGGAGCTATTTCAATATCTTGCAAATGTTATACCTAAACTGAAATAGTAGGCATTATGGTTTAATCAAGAACAAGTTTACTACAACAAACAATCTTGTATATGCTGTAATATGTATTACAGCATACAGTATAATTCCAGCTAGGGTGAATTCTAGCCCACATTAGACTGTAATAAATAGTATTCATGAACCACAAAACTCTGTTGTTCTTAAAAGTTATTTAGGAAATATGTGGAATGTAGAAATATTATCAACAGTGACCATAAAGCAGTTCCAGTTATGTTCTATGTTAAACAAAGGAATCCAAGTCCATTTTTCATCCATGTTCAATAGTTGCTTATCACAACAACCCAAGCAGGCCACCAGCTCAGTTTTTAGTACTATAGGATGGACTTCAACACAGATGAAAATAAATTCTGATTTTTACTTTCCATCTACTCAGAATTTGTATGGGTTTTTTTGTAACAACAATTCAGATATACTGAAAGAGAGTAAACTACATCAAAATAAATTTCTGGGCAGATTCTGATATAAAATAGTGACACCAATTTGGAAGCAAATGGGTTATTTTGTGTATTTCACCTGTGTAATAAACATTACAGTTGTTATTATTACAGAGAACCGAGTGGCGCAGTGGCCTAGAGGTGAAGATGCTGGCCTCCCATTCAGCAGGTTGAGTGTTCACTCCTAGACAGTGGCAGATGTTTTTCTATCAGGATGCAATGAGAAAATACCTGCTGCAAACTCTGCAAAGGCATCAGGAAGGACATCCGGCCAGTAAACGCTGAGTTCCATTCAGTCACCCTGACTCCACCCCAAATAAAGGGATTAAAGGGTCATAAAAAGAAAAATAATTATTATAGAGAACCAATTTGATGTTGTGAGTAAAACAAAGATTAATGGCTAGAAACTGGGAAACAGAGTACCCTAATGCCACCAAGCTTGAAATTTTGGGCTTAGAGAACCTAACTACGCCGCCTACGGTCTGACCTAAGTATAGTATACAGAATTATCTGCTACAACATCCTACCTGTCAATGACTACTTCAGCTTCAACCACAATAATATACAAGCAAACAATAGATACAAACTCAAGGAAAACCATCCAAACTCGATTGCAGAAAATATGACTTTAGCAACAGAGTGGTCAATGCCTGGAATGCACTACCTGACTCTGTTGTTACATCCCCAAACCCCCATAATTTTAACCTAAGACTGTCTACTGTTGACCTCACCCCATTCCTAAGAGGTCTGTAAGTCCACCAGTCGTCCCTGTCCTACTGTTTCCATTTATTGTACCCATTTATTGTGTTCACATTTATGTTTATACTTATACCTGTTATTTTTTTTTATATGTTTGACAAACTAAATAAATAAAATAATCAAATAAATAAAATTGAGTTCTAGACCCACCTCAGGTACCAAAACAGTTGCATCACCTTGGGCCACAATCATTTGCTATCAGCCCTGAGATGGAAGCACTGGCAAATGACGTCTGAAAATCTTGCCAAGAGAACAGAATGGAACAGAATAACAGAGTTGGAAGAATCCTTGGAGGTCTTCAACCCACTTCTCAGGCAAAAAACCCTATACCAGTGATGGCGAACCTTTTTTGGCTCGCGTGCCACAAGTGGGGGGAGCGCATGGGGGTCGAGTGCAGGCGTGCTGCACCCATAATGCAATGCGTGACCCCCCCAGTGCGCATGCACGCACAACGCTCGACTCCCCCCATTTTTACAATTTTTTTGCCCTCCCTAGGCTCCAGGGGCTTTATAGGAGCCTGGGGAGAGCGAAATGAGCCTCCCCCGACCCCCCGGAGGCCCTTCGGAGGCTTCAGGGACTGTCCGGAGGCTTCCCTGAAGCCTTCGGAGCGCTTAAAACCACCCTCTGAGCAAACCGGAAGTGACTTCCGGGTTGCTCGGAGGGTGGTTTTAAGCGCTCCGAAGGCATCAGGGAAGCCTCAGACGGTCCCTGAAGCCTTCGGAACGCTTAAAACGACCCTCCGAGCAACCCGGAAGTTTTAAGTGTTCCGAAGGCTTCAGGGACGGTCCCTGAAGCCTCCGGGGGGGCGGGGAGGCTCTTTTCACCCTCCCCAGGCTCCTATAAAGCCTCTGGAGCCTGGGGAAGGTGAAAAATAGCTTTTAAAAAGGTGAACTCAGCTGGCCAGTTCGCCATCACGGCCCTATACCATTTCAGACGAATGGCTGTCCAATCTCTTCTTAAAAACTTCCAATGTTGGAGACTGCAGGGACTAGTCCAGACAGTCATTAACGGTCAACATGCCTTAAAGGTTCCATCTACAGTGTATTCTTTTTCCCAAAGGTTGTGGACATGTACCCTGCCTGAGACTGTGCTCTGCTAGAATGTACACTATATTTCTTCTCCCAACACTTTCCTTTGGAGGAATTCTAATTGCATATTTGTTTTATTCTAAAAGAAAGCCAGTTTGGTCTAGTGGTTAAGGCACCAGACATAAAAAAAACCAGGAGACCGAGAATTCTAGCCCCACCTTAGGCATGAAAGCCAGCTGGGTGACTTTGGGTCAGTCACTCTCTCTCAACCTACAAAGTCAAACGCTGCATGGAACTGCCATTTCCCTATGCTGTAATTCACTTGTACATTCTTGTGGTATCAATGCTAATAAAAAAAGTATTTCTGTTTATAAACCAAGAATGTGCACACAAAGAGCACAGAAATGGCAACATTTAAAAATGATTAACTTCCATAATAGCTGCCGGACTTGCCTTACATTATTATTATTATTTAGGAAAAAAACCTGTTTACTGTGTGGCAGAACAGAAGTTGGCTAAGAATAGCTGTTTCCTCCTTTACTCTCTTGTTTATTATCTACTTTGTGTTTAACTACAGTGAAGAAAGCAGGGAGCTAGATATAAAGATGTTGACACTTATTTTAACATATTTGAAAGTTACAGCTCCAAGCATATTTGTTTTCCTAAAAATCCATGCACAACACTTGGTTGTATTTCCACTGAGATCCTTTTGCTCTACTGAGCTTTGAATATGTTTTCTGTTCCTCAGATACACAATATATTTGTGGTTGATGACATAAGCCCACTCCCATTAAGTGAATTACAGCCTTGTATTCTCTCCAGAGCCATCCCCATTCCTGAATTTCTTTCATTAAACAGACTAAAATAGAAAATTACTAGTTGCCCTATACTCCCTCTCAGTTCGTAGGAAAAGTGATTTCATTGCTTTTGGTGTGGTTTGACTCCTAGCTTTTTTCACATTTCTGTGCTTCAAATGCAAAAAAAAAACAAAAACCCTGACAAATGTATAATAAACATTATCTTGTGACATCATAGGTGTTCTTAAGAAATCCTATTATGCTATAATGAGGGCTATATTAATTTATATTCTCTATCATTTGTCTCATTTACTGTAGGAAAAGAAGTGGCAGAACTTGGGAATGAAGTTAAAAGGCGGATCAACCTAGAATATACATAGCTACGTGGACTAATTACAACACCCCCCGCCCCATGAATTCCATTGATTCTTATCTAACTCCTAGCAGAAACTAACCATTAGTTGAGAATATTCCTGTGCATAGGCATGAGTAGCAATACATCAGTTTAATTGGATTTGTGGATCTGATCTTTCATTCCTGATATTTACAAATCCAATGAAATTTAGCTTTTTCTTTTTTAAAATAAAAAAATGGGGTTTGTTGGCCTAAATGACCATGCAATGCTCTCGCATAGTCGATCAATAGGAATTTAGATCTGAGTCTTATGTACGTAAATATAACTTTGCATATACTTCGAACATGCCTTGCTGGCTGGAGGCTTGCAGATCAAACTCTATCATATAGCAATAGCAATAGCACCTAGACTTATACACCTCTTCACAGTAAATTTACAGCTCTCCCTAAGCAGTTTACAGAGTCAGCATATTGCCCCCAACAATCTGGGTCCTCATTTTACCTACCTCGGAAGGATGGAAGGCTGTCAACCGTAAGCCGGTGAGAATCGAACTGCCAAATTGCAGGCAGCCAGCAGCCAGCAGCCAGCAGAAGTAGCCTGCAGTACTGCATTCTAACCACTGCGCCACCATGGCTCTACACAAGTTAGTTGGAGGTTTGTATGTGTTTGCAAGAAAAAGACAACCTCTAGTCCGTGTTTGGAGAAGGATTCATACTTTTTCAGATTCAGGCTCCTTCAGCATATGGAGATCATATTGACCACATCCCTTCAATGTCACAATACAAGGGGCTCAAAGATGTTTAGCTTCAATCTTTGGTTAGACTACTGAAGAACAATGACAAGATACCTTTTCAACATTTCCTCTAAGCTTTGGAGGGGTGTGTGTGTTAATTTGTCACCGATGGAAATGCCCACTTCATTCAGCTTCCCAGAGATTTTGCCCTGCTATACTTCCTGCAATCAGTACGATGATGCCTTACCACAATTTTATCATCCCCTCCAGCCCACTCTGATCAGTAGCTTTTCTTTTCTTTCCTCTGTAATTGATTGCCATTTTACTACCTTTTTAGACACTGTGAAGTATTGTTCTGAGGGAAGAAAAAGGGAGAGCTCCTGATAACAGCCATTTTGACTGCTCCCCACTGGCTATCTAGAAGTATACAATTTGAATATTTGCAAATTGCCCAAATTCCATTCCAAGATAGATCAGTCAGATGCTATTGGTAGTCTAACCTACATTTAAACACATCTTTTAAAAAGATGTATGGAAAGCAAAAGATTGAAATAGCAGAAAATCAGATTCCAGATCTTTAAAAAACAACAACACCCCAAGCGTAAGACCAGTTTGAGGGTGGAACCAACTACCAGAGAAGCAACTGACTACTTTGAGTGGTTCAAGCATACGTTAGATTGTCATTTTTCTGGAACCCTTGAATTTATATTCCAGCATTGGACAAGGGGTTGTACTCATTCCTGAATGCCCCCTTTTATAATTTAGTGAACTTTTAAAGCTAATTACAGATTGTAGTTTAAGGTATTTGCATTCCAATCCAGGCAAATAAAATGTTATAATGAGTTGCAGCAAATACTTTTAGACAGACTTAATTTTCATATTAGTAATGAAAATTATTTTTCTTCTTTCACAGAATTTTTTTTAGGGGAATACTATATCTCTTCAGTCCAGTGGTAGGTTGCAGGTGGTACACCCCGGTACGGGCATACCGGTGCCTGCTGGGAGCACCGAGTACTATTCCGGTATGGTGCTCTGGAGGGCCCACACACCCACCCGAGCTCCTTACCTGTATTTGAGCTCTTCGGCACTTCTGCCTAAGGTGCATATGGCGCCTGCGCGATGCTCCGCCGAGCAGGTGGAGCGTCATGGAGGTGTCACGGAGGTAAGGACGCATGCATGTGCTGCGCTCGTGTGCTGTGTGTGTGTGTGTGCTGTGCGCATGCATGTGGGAGACGCCGGCCCCCGTTGCACCGTACTGGTTGCAACGTGATCCAGAACCCACCACTGCTTCAGTCCTACAGTTAATAGACAAGGTATTTGAATTTATGCATGACAGAAAGTTCATACTGTTGTTCATACATCTCTGGATGACAGAAACATTCTGAGTTATGAAATATGGATAGTGATGCGGTCCTTGTTGGATTCCATTTTCTTAACACCCAGGTACATAGTATATGGAGCATCTAACATTTGTTACAAAGGCACAAGTGGTAAGAGGAAACTTGTTACTCTAGCTGCAGATCCTGCTGGAGCAGCTTGACTTGTTCATTATCATGCATTAGTTAACTCAAAGTTTAAGCCTTAAATACGGTATTTTTTAAAAGACAACTTGAGATCTTTACTTGATACAAAATGTGCCAAGTTTTCCTCACAGGTTTTTGCACGAATTTCCAACCTAATTTAAAGTGCTTATATTAAACTTTAAAATGCTAAATGATTTGTGACCAGCTTACATCAGAATTGAAGTTCCATGGGGTGGGGGGAAATGGGGCAATAATAGGACTTTCTGTTGTTTATATTCAATCCTTTCAATGCAACCTTTTAACTGAACTATTTGCTATTCCTGTATCCTTCCTTCCTGTGTAAATAGTTTATGGTATAGTTCAGAACCTGGGATTTGATGTGCTGGGTTTACATCTGCTATAATGGATTTTCTATATTAAATATTTTTGTGACTGCTTGGTCATTAAAACTACATTTTGAATATATAAGTAGTAACAAAATGAGTGAGATAAATATATATATAAAAGCTCATGCCATTGCCATTTCAAGGTCATTTTATTTAAAACAGGGAAACAGTATGTGCTTACTAACTTCTCTCTTATACAGTATTTTCATTATTTCTTCACATCTGCCAATATTCTTCCTGCTTTTTGTTATTTGCTGGCAATTTATAGCTTTAGAGCCCATTGCATGTGCTTTTATTTTTGTAATGTTGATATGTTATTTCTATACAGGCTTTCCTTTCAATTCATTTCATCCTAATGGTATACTCATTCTTCTGTTTCTCAACAATTAATGAAATTGTACAAACATCACCACGCAAGAAAAAAATAAGAAAAGAAATGGCTACCTTCACAGATCCAAAGAAAATACCAAGCAGCTGCCAAATAATATAAGTAATAAGAAACTAGCTGGGTGAGGAAAAATATGATGAGATTGCTTTATATGTCACCTTGAGTTTCTGAATAAATAAAAAAGCCCCACAAACTTTTAAATTAAGCCAGGTATTTAATTTATGGTTTTATGTTACACAAACAATGGTATAAATCAAGGTTATCCATGAATGTGTAATGCAAACACAGCTAAAAAAGAATAATGTACATGCTCAGCAAAACCCAAATTAGAACATCTTTTAGGAAATAATTTGCACATTGCTAATACACAGTGAGAATGAAAGTACACATACAGTACACACATTAGTCTATTTGATAAGGAATATTGTACAAAGCACATAAATGGAGGAAGAAGTTCAAAGTCAAAAAAATTAAAGGCATGAGATTATGGAGGAAGAAATAATAATACAGGCAATCCTTGACTTACCACCACAATTGAGCCCAATATTTCCATTGTTAAACAATATAGTTGTTAAGTGAGTTCTGTCCAGTCGGACCTTTCTTGCCATAGTTGTTAAGTGAATCACTGCAGTTGTTAACACAATTGTTAAATGAATCCGGCTTCCCCATTGACTTTGCTTGTCAGAAGGTCACAAAATATGACCCTGGTACAATGCAATTGTCAGAAATACAAGCCAATTGCTAAGTGTCTAAATTGTGATTACATAATCATGGGGATGCTGCAACAGTCATCTGAAAAATAATCATAAATCACTTTTTTCAGTGCCATTGTAACTTCAGTCACTAAACAAATTGTTTTTAAATCAAGGACTACCTGTACTCACTAATCATTCTTATAAGCATTTTCTCACCAGTTAGCATATCTCTATTCATTTTATGTCACTGTTCAAAATAATGATTTTCACTATGATCTCAACAACATCCACACAATTCTTCAAGTCTAATTTTTTCATTGTTGGGAGATTATCTGATACTTCTTTTTTCATACGAAGCTCTTGCTTTTCTTTCCTTACAGTCATTTTACTATTACTCTCTTTTTTCCTTCTATGTCCTTTCTTTCATAATGAAAACAATTGTGATTTGGATATTATTTGTATAAATATCTGATGCTTAAATCATCTATTAAAAAGAGAGAGAGAGGGAGAGAGCTCTCTTCCAAAGCTGCTACACTACAGCCACAAGTGTAATTAATTTTTAGGTCTCCAGTTGGCCCAAATCACTTTTTCTACATTATCTCATCTTGCGCCCTCTTATCCATCCTGGAAACAGTACTGTAGAATAAATTACAAGGAAGTTGATATTAGCTGAACATAAGGGAAAAAAATACCTAGCATTACAAGCTATGCAACAATGGAAAACACTGCATTGGGAAAGGGAAGACTTTCCTTTGTTGGGGTGTTTAAACATTTGGCCATCTGTTGTGGATATTATAATAGTGAATTTATGCTCTGAACAAAGGGCTGGAGTAGCTATTTCCAACATTCTTCCAAGTCTTAATCTAGGGTTCTGTTCCACCTAATAGAATATTTTATACACACTAATTAGAGCAATAATAGAATATTGTAGTTTACCTCAAAACCCCTATGTGGTACTTCTATTATCACCATTTACTGCAAATTAATATGCAATAACACAGGGTATGGTATCCTACTTTTATATACACCCACAATAATCTAGATCAGGGTGTCAAATTCATGGGGTCACATTGTCGTCACATGATGTATCATGACTTTTTTCCCCCTTCGCTAAAATGGGTGTGGATGTGACCAGCATTGATGCATCCGCCCCATGGGCTGTGAGTTTGACACCTCTGATCTAAATTATATCAATATTTTCTGCCATATATTTTACTCCTTTTATTTACAAGTAAACCTACACCTAAACTTCCCTATATATTTTCAACAACCCCAGATCACTCAGCTCAATTAAACCCTTCCCCTTTTACTCAGTTTCAGACAGGCAATGTATCTATTTTTCTTTCATGTAATTTATTAGTTTATGCTCTTTACCAACAACTATAACATTCTATCACAATCTTCCTCCTCTCCTTCAAGCCTTTGATTAATCAAGTTTTTCCACGTTTGGGCTTTGAAAAATAAAATGCAGAGCAGTTTACCAGGCTTAGCCACACTCATGCCACTTTCTCTGCAATACTAAGAGAAATACAGGTAGTCCTCAATTTACGATCACAATTGAGCCCAAAATTTCTGTTGCTAAGTGAAACATTTGTTAAGTGAAGGTTCCCCATTTTACGACCTTTCTTGCCAAAGTTGTTAAATGAATCACTGCAGTTGTTAAATTAGTCAAGCTGTTGTTAAGTGAATCTGGCTTCCCCACTGAATTTGCTCATAAACCTGAGACAATTGCCAAGTGTCTGAATTTTGAACACAAGATCATGGGGATGCTACTACAATCGTAATTGTGAAAACTGCTCGTTTTATTTATGTATTTATTTGTTATTTATTTGATTTGTCAATCATTTACACGATAATAGGTATAAGAAAAAACATGAGTATGAATGAAATGGGTACGAATAAATGGGGACAGTAGGACCGGGATGGAAGGCACGAGGGGGCACTTATACACGCCCCTAATAAGTCACTTCTTTCAGTGTCGTTGTACCTTTGAACTGTCACTAAACAAACTGTTGTAAATCGAGGATTACCTGTACTATAAAGGTCAAAATTGGCACATTTTAGTTGGCACTCTGCACCCATCCTCACTCTATTCTGAAAACTTGAATGCGCACTCTAAAACCTCCTTGAAAGTCAACTTTCTGTTGATTGATCCTACCAACTTGGAAGTACTTGCAGTGTATTGACACATTGCTGTACTAACGGAAAGAAATAAGCGGAGTTGGGTGCCCTTCACTGGAGGTTTTCAAGAAAAGACTGAACAATCATTTGTCCTGGATGATATGAGGACTCCTACCCTGGGGAGACTAGAAGACCTCCAAGGTGCCTTGCAGACCTATGATTACATCCACAACTGAAAGAAACTATGAAAGAATTTTATCCCAAAGAGATAAGGATGTGTCTGTGTGTGTGTGGGGGATCCTCTTCATGCATCTTAGTAAGTCACAACACAACTAACGGCTAAATCTTTACATCCCACACTTTCTACTGAATCTGTTGAAGCAGCTTATTCACTGCCCTGCATAGAGTTGTAGCAGTATCCTTATAAGGCAGAATCTTTTTAGTCTTCGTGTGCAAATTGAAAATAAGAATGATGGAAGATTCGTCAGTTGGGCCACTTGGTGAGAGACACAGCGACCACCCCTAGTCAGTCAAAAACTTCGACTGTCAGGATGGGCGGAACCAGCCTGTCAGGTGAACTTGGAACTACAACTCCCAAAATTCCCCACGGCCGAGGGAGAGGGGCTGCAACAGCCATTCTCTCTCAGGAGAACAGCAGGCACAAGGCGACTCCTTCCTTCCGATTCGTCAGTTTGCGCTTTGACCGCCCCTCCCCCCGCCCCTCCTCCTCAACTCATTACCCTGCCTCTTCCTCCTCGGCTCGCGAGTCGCGCTCGCCTCGTGCCGGGTCACGTGGGCCCTCCGCCCTGAGAAACATCCCCGCCTCCTGCTCCACCTCTCCCTCCCCTTCCTCTTCTCTGGGTCCGTTCCCTCTTCTACCCTCCCAGCTACGCTTCCGGCGGTAGGTACCGTCCGTCCCTCTTCCTCCCTCCGCCGCCAGCTGCGCTTCCGGCGGTAGGTAGAAATGTATTTGACTCCTCTTTTCGGAACTGGCAAGGGGTGGTGGTGGGGGTGTCGTTCCCGTCCGCTTCTTCCTCGACGTGACGGGCGAGGGTGGCGGTTTCTGCCTTTCCTTACTCGAGCGGGGGAAGAGGAGGGAAGGAGGGAGGGAGAGAGGGAAGGCTGCCCGTTTCTTTCTCCTGGTTGACTGCGGCCAGTAACGGGGGCAGTGCAGTTAGGGGGGAGAGAGAGAGAGAGAGAGACCTTTGCAGAGCTGAGTTAGATCGGCGGCCGGATAGAGGGAAGAGTTGTTTTGCTGTGTGGAGGCAAAGAAATAAACAGCCTACTTCGGCTGCGGAGAAAGTGAACAAGGAACAACCTTCCTTACTCCCCCTTTGCCAAGAAGCTTCCTGGTTGGGCCTGGTTTTGGCCCGTTTGTGGAGCAGAAAGAGAAAGGGGGGAGGAGGGGGAGCAAACTCCCACCCCCTAAAATTTATCTCAGGCAGGACACTTCTGCTAGTTGCTAAACCCGGCTTCTTTCCAGCTGACACCTGATCCGTGGTGATTATGGAGCATGGCCCACATTTGATCTGACCATCAGAAGTTAGAATCCACAACCTCCTCCTTGCTTGTAAACTTCAAGATTCTCTGAAACTGTTTAACAATTTGTTTTGAAAACGGATTCATAGTCAATATAAGTAATAGAGTTAAATAAATTACAATGGGATTGTTATAATATTAGATAGGGCATTGGAAATTAAGCCAAGCTGAGATTAAATAATGAATATTTTAACGTTGGCACAAAATATTTGTACCCAGACGACCCCCTGGTTAATGGAAAATAGATTGTTTATATAAAAATAAAATAAAAAAATGCATTAAAAAACCAATTTGTTTTGCTAGATTCTCCCACTTTGTTCTCCCCCATTACACCCCCCTCCGAATAAGTATGGAAGACTTCTTTATTTCCTCAGCATCACCAGTCTGTGTCCTCCCACTGCCCCCCCTCCAATTTTTTTTAAATAGTTTGAAATCAGTTGCTGGGGGAACTGTATTTCTCTCTGCCCTAAACTCAGCCCTAACATCTGTTCCTTGAACTCTTTACAAACAGAACTAAGGTGAGCAATGTAAAATTGGATAGTTGTAATCTGGTCAGAACTTGGGTATGGATTTTATCCTCTCTGCAATAGCTTTCATCTTTTACTCCATTGTGCTGCCCCATTGCTTTTCCATGTTGCAGTTGATCTCTCAAAGAACGGGTCTGTAGATATATAGGAGCCTGGAGCCTCACTGAGACACATAGTGATATCTCTTACTCTGTTTTCTACTTGTTCGTATATTGGTCTGCCTTCCATCTGCCTCCATTTTCAATTGAAGGTATCTGCAAACTGTGTGTAATAAGTGGCCTTTCTCTAGATGTAACAATTTTCATAATACAGACTGGTGTTGATCATCTGAAATAAGTGCATATTGAGTAAATTCTGGATAGCCACTTGCTGGATGCATTATAATAGTGGGATATATTTTCTGCTGGATGCTCATTATATAGAGGATCACATTCAGACATCAGGTATATGACACGTCTAACAGACCCACATTGGAGCTGATGCTGATTCTAGTTCAAATTACAGGAAGAGCCCTAACTGACAATATTAAGATGCTAGAATAGTTCTTACCCTGATTTCTGTATGTATTTCCCAATTTATCATGAAATTATTTCCTTAAATCTAGTTTTCAGAGTTTACTCTTTTATCAGAATTGATAAAAAATGTATACCCAGTGGACATAATTCAGAATGAGTGAATCATGTTGCTATAGGTTTAACAGGGAAAAAGGTTTATTTTTGTACTTAATCAGCTCTGATTAAAATCAAGTGTTGTAAAAGATTGTTTCAAAAAACTTCCTTACAACATCTCATTGTCAATACTGTGACAAGTAGGCAAATTATTGTTCTGTATTAGTACTTAGGTTCAGTTTGAAAAGACTAAAAATCTCTGCCTTGAAAATTTGTAATCTCGCAATTGTATTTTGGAAACTTAATGTATTAAATTAGTTTATAGGTAGTCCTTGACTTAACAACAGTTCATTTAGTGACTGTTCAAAGTTACAACAGCACTGAAAAAAAGTGAGTTATGACTGTTTTTCACACTTACAAACGTTTAGCATCCCCATCGTCACCTGATCAAAGTTCAGATGCTTGGCAACTTGTTTATATTTATGATAGCTGCAGTGTCTCAGATTCCTTTGATCATGTTTTGCAACCTTCTAAAAGGAAAGTCAATGGGAAAATCAAATTCACTTAACATGTTACTAATTTAATAACTTCAGTGTTTCACTTAACAACTGTGATAAGATAGGTCGTAAAATGGAGCAAAATTCTCTCAAATGTTTTGCTTAGTAACAAAAATTTTGGGCTCAATTGTAGTCATAAGTCAAGGACTACCTGTATTATGATTTAGTCCAGAAATTGTGGCTAAACACATTATTGTTTACTTTGCAAATGAACCCACTAAGTATCAATGTAGAAATGAAGGAGCCTATATCTATGCCCATTACACAAGTGTTGGATTTGGAATTCAAAATTTGGGATTATTAATTTTGTGTGAATATTTTTCATCATTTGAATAATTAATATTGATAGTAGAACTATGTCATGTTATCTGTTGACTGAATCTTGATACCATATGTAATATAATTTTAATAAGCCTTTGCCTGATGTAGCATTGGATTTCATTTAAATAACAGATCAGAATGACAAACATTTAGATTGTTTTAAAATTTTAGCTTCTTTTTAGTGCAGTGGTTACATTATAAAATTTGGCAATATGAAAATAGTGGAAAGACATAAATTTATTATATGATCAAATTATACAATTTGATGTGGTTTATATTTGTATATATACCCACAGAGAAAGAAGTGTGGATGGTGTGAGAGAGAAAGATAAGCTCTTTAATACTATATTATGTATTATATCTCAAATCCATAAATTATAATTCTAATGATATATTCAGGCAACGTCCAATCTCATACTCAATGAGTAAATAAAAATGGTCTTTTGAAGCATATTTCATTCAGTATGGTAAAACATTTCAGTGTCATCTGAATTGTTAATTTTCATCTAAAAAAATAAATAAAAATTGGGAGATGTTCTTAATTTTTGTTCTTGGCCTTTAAAATTTTAGATCTTTTCATTGCAACACTTATTGAACTGACTATAAGAAGTTATTGTAATTATTTTATTATTAGTTTCTCTGATTTTTTAAACTTAGCATTTAAAATAGAATACAGTAAAATTTCTTGATCTTTTTAACAGTGTTGGGAGACTGAAGTTCAAGTCTACACTCATGCTGAAAAGCTTACTGATTGACTTTGAGATAGCCTCTACTTCTCAGATCTCAGGGTTCTTATGGTAAAATACAGAGTGAAGGCAGGATAGAAATCTAACAAAAAAATAAAAAATAAAGATGAATCAGTTTAGACCATTTCAGCCATATATATCTTCTTAAAAATATAGGAATAGAACCATCTAAATGGACATGAGTAATTTTTGCTAGGCACAATTAGTTAATGAAAAGTATAATTCCATTAAAATTCTTTGTCTTTGTAGATGGTGTTCTAGCACTGAATGCAGAATAATAATTATCTCTGGCAAATTTCAGACTTCTGTAAGTGTGAATCTTTTGGTCTTTTTCAAAAGACACACTGTTTTGGCGCCACATGAGGGATCATGAGCAAAATGACAAGGTATGTATCTCATTTAATTTGGGGGAAAATAATAAGAAAATTGATGTAGAAAAAAGTGTGCATATTTTGTTCATTTTTTTCATGAATCAAATTTCAAGATTCTTAATTTTGCAAAAGATTTGGTTTATGGAATTTTCTTTTTCCTTTCCCTTATATGTATTTAAGAAAAAAACCCACCTCATTTTATAAGAATATTTTATTCCAATTTTAGCAATGACAAGCTCTTAGCTATTGTACTATCCTTTGAGTGTTTTTCTGAGCTAAAAAACAATGCCACAAATGCCTAAACCTTGTTTAGATTTTTTCCCCCTACCTGTAGACCAAGGGTGTCAAACTCAGGCAGTGTCATGTGACGTATCGGGACTTTTTTCACCTTTGCTAAACTGAGCATGGGTGTGGCTAGCGTGTGATGCATCTGGCCAGGAGTTTGCTAGCCTTACTATAGGCAATTTATAAATATTATAAAACAATATATTAATTATATATTAATAGTAAAATTTATACTGGAAATTAGAAATCCGAGATTTATAGAAAGAAAATATTTTTAAAAGAAATATTTAAAGTTTAGTAGCATTATAAAAATAGTTTGATAATAGGAATTATTTCATGTAGACTTCAGGGTATCTACATACGGATGGTTTATAAAACATGCTTGTATATAAAGTTATATACACACTGTACTGTAAAGGATGACATAATCTCCTAGAGAGTTTGGAATAATTACTTTGTATTCCCTCTTTTATAGGCCTATTCAATTTACTTTTCATTTTTTTTATAAACAGCCTCATCAGTGTGACCAGTGTCCAATGTCATTTAATGTTGAGTTCAATCTTACATTGCACAAATGTACTCACAATGGGGAAGATCCTATGTGTCCTGTTTGCAACAAAAAATTCTCAAGAGTGGCCAGTCTTAAAGCTCATATTATGCTTCATGAAAAGGAAGAGGTAATTATATTTATTTTAAAATATTTGTACAATATGATTGTACATTTGAAGTTAACATGTCTATTTTGACATCGTCCTTAAATTGGTTCTTATTATATAAGAAAAAAAGAGAATATATTTTCCATCTTTAATAAGAACAAATAATGGCAAGATCATATTGACGATCTTATTTCATATTGAAATTTTTATTTCCTAAGCTACATAGCTAAAAGCATATTTATATATATATATAAACTGCAAAATGTCATGAAATTCAAGTGCGAAATCAATGTTTGATTTTTCATTTAGATACCAATTTCATACTTACCTGAACATTTTAAGTTAGTTTGAAAAGCACATTCGGGAATGGACTTCCGGTTTGCTCGTAGTGTGGTTTTTTGACCTCCAGAGCCTTTAGGGAAGCCTCCTAAGGGTTCCTGAATGCTCCGGAGGGCTAAAATCGGCCCTATAAGCAAACCAGAAGTCCGTTCCTGAACTTCCAGTTTGCCCGTAGGGCCGGTTTTTCGTGCTCCGGGGGCTTCAGGGAACCTCCTGAAGCCTCCGGAGGGCAAAAAATGGCCTCAGAAGAAGGCTGAAGTCAGCTGACAGGGCAAGCCTTGCGTGCCCTGACAAATGGCTTTGCGTGCCACCTGTGGCATGCATGCCATAGGTTTACCATCACAGCTTTCTAACCATCTGATAATGAACTCCTGCATTTGCTCAGCCTTTAGTTTGAAATTGATGAAGGGGTAAGAAAATATTTAATAAATCCATTTACACATAGTCCTACAAGCACAATTGGCACTGAAATTTTGGTCATAAGTTGTTGTAGTCATAACTTGAGGTATGTGATTAAACTCAATTTTATGGCCATTGTTATTATAGTTAAGGAAATAATTGTGGTTGTTAAGCAAGCCATATGATTATAAGTGCAAACCTGTTTTTTGCCCAAAATGGTTTTTTTTTTCTTTTGCCACAAAATGGCAACAAAGTATTCCAAAAGGCAATCACGTGACTGCGGGAGTGGTGCAGCACTCATAACTTTGAGGAGAGGTTGTAAATACCTTTTTCAGAGTCTGTGATAAGTTTGAATGGTCATTAAGTGACTAGTTGTAAAATGAGAACTATAAGTCTGCTGGGTTTTCTATTTTTTTTTTAATTGTTGACCTTTCTAAATGTCATAAAATATACTTACACATTTCCGGGAAGTAATCAAGCTGACTTTATCTTTACAGAATCTTATCTGTTCAGAATGCGGAGACGAGTTCACTTTGCAGAGCCAGTTGGCCCTTCATATGGAAGAACATCGCCAAGAGCTGTCTGGAAGCAAAACCCACATCTGTAAAACCTGTAAGAAAGAGGTTGAAACTGCTTCCCAACTAAAGGAACATATGAAAACTCACTACAAAATAAGGTGAAAATCATCGATTCTTTACATATGTTCACAAGTAGGTTAAATGATAATAAAGTGCTCTGGTTGACTTACCATACTGTGTCATTCTCAGATGCAGGACTGCATGATTTTTAATAGTTCTAGAAAAAAAAGATTTCATATCTTGTGATTTTTAATATCCTGGGGCAGGGGAAACAGATTATATCTTATAATGGCAGGGAATGGAATTGAGAGCTTCTTATCCCCAGATTTCTGAGTACATATTTTGTCCTCCCGATAATCAAAACAGAAAATGGAGGATATGTAAAGAATGCAGCAATTCATTTTATGTAAAGAATGCAGCAATGTGTCCTTTGTTATGGAAAGGTTTTCCTCAATCAGTAAAAACCTTTCCTTAACAAATGATAAAGAATTTGGAAGTGAAATAACCTCCTAGCATTTACTATTGGAGTGAGGAGCTGACAGGAATACATTTTTCAGTTTAAAAAATGAATTTATGTAACTGCGAAAGTTTCCTGTAAAGGTCAATTGCAATTTAGATACCTTACTTATACTCTTAGGCTTGATTCATGCATTCACTGGGACATGCAATCCAGCAGTGTCCATGTGGAGCCCAGATGCTCAGTGGTTTATTATGTGTGGTCTCCACTACCTATATTTCCTCCCTTTTTTGTGTGTGAGAAATTGGCTGAGAACTACTCTGATGTAGCAAATTCCCTACTCTTTATCTCAGATACTGTAGACCAGGGGTGTCAAACTCCCCGCCTGTAGGCTGGATGTGTCACGTGCTGGCCATGCCTATGTCCGGTTTAGCAAAGGGGAAAAAAGTCTTGATACGTCATGTGATGCTGCCGTGACGACATGAGTTTGACACCCCTGCTGTAGACAGCATTTCTTCTTTCTGTGAAGGACTGGCAGTGTCTCTCAATGCATGTATTTCAACAAGGATGGCAGCTTGGTTTGGAGACATTTTAATGTATTAGTCATGTAAACTTTGATTAATCAACTAATTGATTGGTTAATTATGCATTTGGGATTTTTATTTGCTAATGCACACGCGTCAGATGCATAACCTTAGTAAAAGGTGCTCCATATAAGAATTCCTATTTTAATATGGCGTTTGTTATCTATGCTTTCTTTTAATTTAATTAGAATATATTTTTGATCAAATAGAAATGTAATTGCAGTCCTAAATAGTCCAAGCTGTCTGGACATTGATAGAAAAAAATATGATAAGAATTAAGATGATCACTATTTTGGCATTAATAGTGTGGCATTTGTTTCTCTTTGTTATCGGTGTCATATATAATGCTTATTAGAAAAAAAATTGGTGCATAATCGTGATTATATGTTAATAACAAGATACCTATTTTACTGCATATCTGAACAAACTACTTTATTGTAATTCTGTCTATCTTAATAGTGGAAACAATAAGAAAACTAGTTTACCTTAAGATCTGTTGATGATTGTATGGTTAAAATAATGTTTGATGTTTCATTGTTTTTATGTTCATAGGGTATCAAATACCAGGTCATATAATAGAAATATTGACCGAAGTGGGTTTACATATTCATGTCCACATTGTGGAAAGACTTTCCAGAAACCAAGCCAGTTAACACGACATGTTCGAATACACACAGGTAAGATGAGCAAATGCATCAAGCATATATTTGAATTTATTGGTCGCCCTATGAAATCCATTTTTGTTTTTGTTTTTCTTTCTGTGTATGTGTAGGTAATTTGATTTTTTAAAATTCATGTAATGCCTTGCTAATTCTTCATAAAAAAGAAAGCTTAAAAATGATCTGGCACAAATTTTATTTAAAAAACATAAATATCCACATCTTACCACTGAGTAATCCTTAGAACAGATGAGGATTATATGAGTGTGGTACATTGACAATGCATGCCAATATTCATTTCCCCCTTCACTGAAGGTAAATCTTGATGTAATGAGCCTCATCTGTTTGTGAAAATCTTCTGTGGTCAAGATTATCCTATATGGAGAGCTCACATGAATATAAACGAGATTTCCACTGCAGATGTTAATTTTCATTATTGAGAGAATGGGGCAATTGGAATTTTGTCTACAGCAATATTTGGTTTTGCCTGCTTCAGACAAGAAATCTGGAGGAAATCAGCATTTCAATTTTCAAAATTGTAAATATATTGTACACTATGACAACTACCGTGTTTCCCAAAAAATAAGACAGGGACTTATTTTCTTTTGACCCCGAAATAAGCACTTGGCCTTATTTTCAGGGAGGTCTTATTATTTTTGAGGTGCAGGAGGCGGTGAGCATGGTCACCTCATGGCTGCTGCTGTGTTGCAATATTTTCGGGGATGACTTATTTTGGGGGGAGGGATTATTTTAGCACATGTGCTCAAAAACCCGATTGAGTTTATTATCTGGGGAGGTCTTATTTTGGGGAAAACAGGGTAGAACATAAATTGTGCAATCATTGTTAGGGTTTGTGGCGAATTTACTTTTCAAATTTATCATTAAAGATATTCTAAAACATTTCACTCCTACAAATCTTTGGCAATCGATTTTTTCCCCTTTCCTCCTAATATTTTATTGAAATTTGGTAACAGTTCAGTAAGACTTTTTAGATGAATATTAATGAAAGGGTAAGAAAAAAATGAAAAATGTTTCATTGCAAAAAAATCCTTGGAAAAAAATATCAGAAAATAATTTAATTAGCTTCTCAGATTGCTGAGTTTTTCCATGTATGTCCTTCCTAAACAGCTCTGTGCAAATCATATCTATCTGTTTGCATAGGGATTGCATTCAAAGGATTTTGGGGAATAAAACTCCACGCACCAGAAGGATGAATGGGTGCCTGATCCGTGTCTCTAACCCATATGTTCCCATTAAAGAAAAAAAAATGTCAGGCAGATTGTTGACATAAATCTGGATAATTTTGCATCTATCAATAGTCACTATAATGGCATAGGATAAAAATAACCTGTTGAGTCTGTAGCTTAAATCATTGTATATTCTTTTAACTACGCAGGCTTTTTAGAGATTTCATTTTTCCATTTCTCTAATGCTGCCTTTATTGATGAGAAAGTAATTCTTTGTTTGATGTGTGCATTGTTTAGGTGAAAGGCCATTTAAGTGTAGTGAATGTGGAAAGGCTTTTAATCAGAAAGGTGCATTGCAAACCCATATGATCAAACACACTGGTGAAAAACCGCATCCTTGTGCCTTTTGCCCTGCAGCCTTTTCTCAGAAAGGCAACCTTCAATCACACGTTCAAAGAGTACACTCAGAGGTAAATCACACCATCGATTTCAGTGATGTGGAAATGTATTACTTTTTTGTTTTAATTTTTTTCTTAACATTCTGGGTTTCCAGGATTTTTCAAGCAACTGCAATATGGTTTGCTACTAATTTGAATTTACACTGCGTTCTCTTATTTTCCGTGCATAAAAGGATGCTCCTGGGGAAAACAAATAAATAGGCCATAGTTAAATTAAGGTGAAAATAGGAAGACATGTTCTTCGTTACAATAAAACTTTCCTTGTTTGGGGTCGATTGCTGTCCATTAAATCCAAAATCCAAATGCTCTTGTTTGTACAATCTTTATATCATTACATAATTGATGTTTTATAGGTTTTATGTCAATTTGTATAATTTGCACTATGCAATATGTACTTGGACATTATTTTGAAAATGAAATCTGAACACAAGCGTTATATCCAAATTCTACTTAATGAGAGTCTATCAAGTCAAGGTGGCACTGTATAAATAGTCTTTGTTTAGCGATTGCCTTGTTCTGTGACCATTTGCAGTTACGATAGTACCGGAATTGTACCTGGTGCTCCCGGCAGGCACCGGTACGCCTGTACCAGGGCGTACCGGTCGTAACCCACCACTGCTGTGGACCCCAATCGTAGTCGCCAAATGAGGGTTACCTGTACATTATTTTTACTCCTGGAATTTCCCTGTATATTTCTTGCAATGTATCTTCCTTGGGGGCTCCTTCATATGGTCAGGTAAATGAAGAGTTTGCTTGATGGCAAGCCTACCGCATCCTTTTCCATTTATGGTAGTATATAACATGTATCCACAAGAGCAATAAAGTGCCTGGGAAATTTTTGGACCTTGAATGTTTCCATTCTCATGATAAGTCTTTTTTGTTGCTGGATGATGACTGCCATATCTCAAATGGGAATGGGACAACTTGCCACAGCCAACTCACTGTGGCCAACTTGCCATGGCCAACTTATCGCAGCCCTCTTACCACGGGCAACTTGGCGCAGGACAACTCGCCATGGCTAACTCACCAGGAGACAACTCGTTGTGGGACAATTTCACAATTCTATTTAATTATTTAAAATAAATAAAAATTATTTTAATTTTTGCCATTCACATTTCATTCTGTCACCCCTTTTCCATCCTTTCTTTAATGATTCTATTCCACCATTTATTTGATATTAGTATAACTCTTGTCCAGCAGTGAGTTGTGCTGTGGCAAGATGGCCGTGGCCAGTTGGCCATGGGAGGTTAGCCGTGGCGAATTGTCATAGACCTTCTCAGATAAATGTGAAGTAGATACTGCAATACTGAACTTAGCCACTTTTTCCATGCAGCATGCTTTTTCAAAGCCCCCTGTCTGTGATCATAGCCTGTTTGACAATCCTGGCAACTCAAGAATGAAAGAGATGTTCTATTACATAGGATTGATTTTATTTAAATTATCTTCAGAATAAAACCAATTACAATAAAATAGTGTATATTAAGTACACATGTAATACTTTTTGTACGTAAGTTTATATGTACTAATATATCTTCTTTCTTTTCTTTCTAAAGGTAAAGAATGGCCCTATGTATAATTGTACAGAATGTAGTTGTATTTTCAAAAGTTTAGGCAGCTTAAATACTCATATCAGCAAGATGCATGTGAGCTCCACACAAAACACAACAAACTCTACTACAGAAACAGCTCATATTACAACGGTAACTTTATATTCTAGTATCTTTGCCCACTTGCATTATATTGTGTGCTTTAATTTTGCTTAGATGATATGATACACTATATACTATTACATCAATGTAAATGTACAGATATAATAAATGTAATAAATAAATGTACAGAAATTTTATTATTACTTTACTTAAAAAAAACCCTTTCCACTGATCATTGAAGTGACGTATGCAAAGTGACCCTTCAAAGTGCTGGGAGGAGGGGGAGTCAGAAAATATTTCTGTGAACTTTTGTAGAATTTTAATGCAGTTTCAAAATGGTCTTCTAAATGTAACAAAAATGAGCATGCTAGGAAAATAGTTATCCTTCATGCCTACAATAGACTATTTTCACAATCTGGAAATTATTTGCTTGTCTTGGTATCACTCATAAATGTTTTTACACAGCAGAGTGGTTTAGAGCATTTTCTCTTACTTAAAACCATCTTCATGACCCAGGAAATATTTGCAAAATATATAAGATGTTCTAACTTTTTCTTCAAGGGATGTTTTTGATCTCAACTGAAAGCCTTACTCCACTTTTCTAGCAGTCTGATAATATTTTCATGTGTCGCTAGTGATTTTGATCATAACATAGAAAAAATCAAACGTAAATTTTCTTGGCATTCTTTGACCAGAAATACAGACACATGAAAAAATCATTTGAATTTTCAAAAAAAAAAAAGGCACTTATTAGTCATATCTTAAAGAAAAGCATGTTAATGTTTTTTTCATCCTTTAATAAATAAATATTCAATAATTTCAGTCAATAAATTCTCTAGAATTATATATTTTATATAAGGACATTAACAGGTTTATCCTAACATAGTCCTAAATGAAACTAATTCTGCAATTTATTACTCTACCATGTTTTGTTTTGAAAAGTAGATTTATTTATACATATATATATATATATTTCTTAAAATAGGATTCGGTAGCTCAGCCATTGACGTTAACAACAGTTAATTTACTGCAGACTGTGGACAATAAATGGAAAAATGTAAGTATTCAGCTTCTAACCTTAATGAGGTATTATTTCTGTTGTAAAATCTCATAAGGGACTCATTGCAGAACTTTTTATATATTTCATGTATTCCACATAATTGTCTCAGAGAGATACAGTTATCCTTGAGAGATTTTAAAGGACTTTAAGATATTATTTGTGAATTTGCTGTTACCAAATAAGGATAATCTTGTGCCACTTTCAGGAATACTGAGTGATCTACCAACTCTCATAACTGGAGTATATATTGAGCATTTTTGCGTTGCAATTTAGCAGCAAAGAGGAGATGGCTATTCCTGACATTATTGGATGCCTATTTAAAACAAAAGTCATATGTAACCCAATGGAAGACATACACTGCCAAAATCATGCCCCAAAAAGTATGTGGACTTCAGATGTAATAGCCAATATGAATACCAAAAATTCCAGAAAGGCCAGAAACAGATTATCCAGCAGACACCATTGGACTCAGCAAAGGAATAAAATGATCCTGGAAATAACCTAAAATTAGACATGAAATCAGTAGTATTTGTAGCCTACAAGAAGATTAAATGTATTATATATGAGATTTTTTTTACTGTTTGCTTTTCTGCTTTTACTTTTTCACAAAATGCCCTACGCAGTTAAAACAGCTAAAATGTGAAGCTGAATAAATTACAGGGTAGTTGTTAAACTAACACATTGGGGAACTTCTAATCAGCACACTTAGAATATATTTCTAAAGTAATAGGAAGGTGCTTGCAAATAATTAGCTGTTGGGGAATATTAACAAATCAGCAACAATGCACTCAGAGGTACTTCAGCAAAAGAACACTTATGGCAGTATTCTGTAGAACCAGAAATTTCTGAGTTATTTATAAAACCAGAAAGTATGCCGAGTACAGGAAATCTTAAAAATTAAGAATCTGCTGTTCCAAGGGAATTAAGCTCGTTCACTTATTAGTCAATTTGTATGCTCACAATTTCATTCCAGCTGATAGTACTTAACAGTTAGAACAGGTATTTTTAATACAGTACCAGAACAATAAGGACTAATTGTTCTATTGGCAGAGAATTATGCTTGTGATTGCTTGCTATTTATTTATAGATTTTACCAGGTTTCTATACCACTCAGCTCAAAAGATTCAGTGGCTTACACTCCTCATTACATTAAGGAGAATGTATAATAAGAGTTTAAAGGACTACAAAAAGAAAAACCCAAGAAAACAATAAACTTCATCTCTATAACTTTTTAAAATTTGGGATATGCATGTAGGTCATCACTGATTTTATTATCTTTTTAGACATGGATGACATTTTTTTATTGCTAGTAATTGTTCAGCTTCAACAGTATCCCCACAAACATTTATAATGGAGTTAGCCCAAAGTTACAAGGCATTAGAATTGTTACATTTTATAGAATATTTTCTCACATCAGAGCACTCATGCTATTATCAAGCCTCCTTCCATCATTTTAAAATTATTAGATTATATAGTTTATAAAACAGTACACATGCCTTTCTTGATTTTGTTATGCAATAAACCAGTTAATGAATTGGCCTTTTTTGGGGTAATTAATTCAGGCCTATATGCTTTTAAAAAAATAAAAAGTGTCTGAAAATTTTTGTGGTTGTGAAACACATTTGAATTCAACATTGCAGAAGCAGTGCCTCAGTAAGGTAAAATTAATTTTTTGTCCAACTTTGAAATAATGGTCCTTGCTTTTCGTTGGATTATTAAACAGTATGGTTCAATTTCATTTAAAAATACCAGTTTAATTCCAAATGTTCTTTGTAATACCTAACGTGTTTGCAAATCACATTTGTATGCTCACAAATGACTTATCCACAGGCAGAAAATCCAATAACTCCAACTGCAGGACATCAAGGTCAGCAATCAGTAACTGATGTCATTCAACAACTCCTTGAATTGTCAGAGCCAGTGGAAAATAATCCTTCCCAGCCATCTAGTCAGCAACTCAGTATGGCTGTGGGAATCAACAGAGATATTTTGCAGGTAGGATAATCTGTTTGGAATCCTCACCTTGTCTTTTAGCATATTACAGTCTCCTTACTTGGAAGAAAGGAATAATCAAACCACCCCAGACTAATTTCTCTCTTGTGTGGATTCAGGAAATGCTATGTCTATGGAGATTCTCAATCGTCCAGGTCATGGTTGTTCCGAAGGTGCTGTTCCAAAGGCAACTGGACTTCCTTGGGTTTTTTTCTGGTTCTGAAGAAGCTTCTTGGATGAGAAGTGAAATAATGTCAAGGAAAAAAACCCAAGAAAGTTGAGTTGCTCTTTGGAAAACCATCTTTGGGACTTTGGCAGAGGTGCTTGAAATTCAGACTGCTCCTGGTGGCTGAAAACAGGACTATGTTTTGATTGTGATTTGTTTAGGAAGAAAACGTGCTGAATGCCCATGAGAGCATTACCCTCACTCAAATATTGCTACTTGAGTGCTGTCTTCTTACAAGAATGCCATTGGCAGTTGTTGGTACTTCTTCCCGCTGTGGGTTCACGGTTTTCAAAATACCTGTGAAACTCCGGTGTTAATAGGACAATAAAACATAGGAAGAAATGTATCTTAGAAGTGATAGCAATAGCACTTAGACATAGATACTGCTTCACAATACTTTACAGTCCTCTCTAAGCGGTTTACAGAGTCAGCATATTACCCCCAACAATCTGGGTTCTCATTCTACCTACCTCGGAAGGATGGAAGCTGAGTCAACCTTGAGCTTGGTGAGATTCAAACTGCCAAATTGTAGGTAGCTGGCAGTCAGTAGAAGTAGCCTGCAGTACTGCATTCCAACCACTGCACCTCCTTGGCTCATCATCTTAGAAATGATGATATGTGACAAAATGCTGTTTAAAATGAGCAGCGGAACATGAATGAGGTATTCATTATTCTACGTTGTTGAAGAAGGAAACCTTTCGGCAAATTTCTAGTTGTTTCTGGGTTGAAAGTATTAGAAGTTGTGCTTTCCCTTTTTGGCCAATTGGGTTGTTACTTTTGTTCGAAGCTTTACATTTTTACTGTGCTTTTCTTACTCTAGGGAATAGAGCAAACAGAAAGCTGTGAAGTGTTCAAATTGAGCTAGAATCGGAAAGGGTGAAATGAATCAGACATCTCTGAAAAACAAACCAGTTTAAAATAATCTTGTCTATTTGAAAGTTCCACGTGAATCTTGCTCTCAGTTTAATTCATTATGTTTGTCTTAGCAAGCCTTGGAAAATAGTGGGCTATCCTCAATACCAGTTTCAGCAAACACAGACTGCGGTGAAACGAAGACTCCTCCAAGTCCAGAAGAAACTGCAGATTCTCAGAATCTCTCTGGCCATCAAGTCAACTCCAACAATACGGAACAAGTTAAAGAGCGAGACAACCCAGAGAAAGTAGACAAAAAAGAGAAAAGGGTTCTGAAGAAAAAATCCCCATTTTTACCTGGTAAGGGTGAAAGGTTAATTCTGTCCCCTACAGTATACATAAGCAATATTTATTAGTATTTATGTTACCATCAATGTGTGAAAAGCTGGCATTGTATAGAATGCCTAGGAAATCTATATAGAATGCATGGCATTTTTAGGCACAGTATGGAATGACTGTGTTATTTTAATATATGTATAATACCTAGGCATTATGCAAAATGACAAGAACTATTTAGGCAAAGTATGAAAAAAGAGTCATGAAAAGGGTTAGGGTCAGAGTTGGGTTAGGGTTATTGATCTACTTGTTGCAACAAGGAAGGCTAGAATGGCATTTTAGCGGGAGTATTTCATACTTTGCCGGTTTGCCTTTTGGCATTGCATGAAAAGCATAGGAAATGATGAAATATTAAACATTTCATACTTTGACGTCCCATTTGTTGGCATTCTATAAATTTCCTAGTGTTCTATAAAATGCCAAATTTCACACATGAATGGCAACATACACTGTATAACCATTATTTAGCAATATATAGCGTAGCATTATCACTGCTGGTTGCCTTTCTGTATAATACTACAAGCTGAATATATCCTTTCTGTTCACTATTTGACAGGTTTCTCAAGTAAAAAAAAGTCTCCATAGACATTGCATTGTGTAAATATTTTCTATTTAGAGCTAGCATATCTAGCAAATTGTAGGATCCAGGCATACTGTACTGTACTGTACTGTAAAGGGTCATTCCTATCTAGCTGACCTCTAAACAGGTAGGAAAAGATGAAAAAAATAAGGAGAAAGCCCTCCGTTCTGCCCCAGGTTCTATTCCAGACCAGTGGTGGGTTCCTACCGGTTTGGACTGGTTTGGCTGAACCGGTAGTGGTTTGGTGGCCTGGGTTGCTGGAACTGGCAGCGACCCATGCCTGCCACGCCCCCGAACCGGTTTTCCGGGTGGCACCGGAGGTGCCGCCATCTTGTTTTTCAGTTCTGCACATGCGCACATCAAGCATGCTCATCCACGCAGCATGCCCATGAGTGAACTGGCAGTAGTGCCTGCCGGAATCCACCCCTGTTCCAGACTTATGCATGCTGAGAGAAAGGGCAGTCTCCACTAGATACAAAGAGAGCCCTTAAAATCTGCATAATCATTTGGAGAATGTTGTCAAAAGGTGTCTCTCCAGAATGCATTGTGAAAGTCTAGAGAGATCTGGAAAAGTATAATTCAGGAAGAAATGCAGACATACCTTTACAGGAACTGCTGTCAGATCTCAAGTCAACTTACAGAACCCTTTACTTTTATTAATTCATAGTGTAGCTATAACAGACTGTTTCAGGGAAGCATTATTTCTCTAATAGTGAGCAATTCAGTCTACCAATTAATGTCACAGTTGCTAGATGACATTTGCCAAAATGTAACCTTCAGTGCATTTCAAATTCCAGTCTTTTTTTTTTTCCTTTCACAATTAGCATGTCAACCTTTTCAAATTGTTTACTCTAAAATTATATTTCAGGTTCCATACGTGAGGAGAATGGAATACGATGGCATATTTGCCCATACTGCTCTAAGGAATTTAAAAAACCCAGTGATCTCGTACGGCATATACGCATTCACACTCATGAAAAGCCATTCAAATGTCCACAGTGTTTCCGGGCCTTTGCTGTGAAGAGTACTCTCACGGCGCATATAAAAACGCACACGGGAATTAAGGCTTTTAAGTGTCAGTACTGTATGAAGTGCTTTTCTACCTCAGGAAGTTTGAAAGTACATATTCGCTTGCATACAGGTAAAGTCTTGCAACTGGACTTCTGATGTTTTGAAGCCCTGCTTATGTTTAATCTTAGCAAAAAAACAATATGAAAATGTTCTATGTCATAACCCTACTTGCTTGTCAGCTGTGTTCAGATCAAACATAGCACAGCAGAACCAACAGTGTCAGGTTTTCATTGTAAAATATAACTGTTGCTTACGTATGTTAAATTTAATATACATCAACCCAGAAAGAAAGGACCAATATAACTATAAATTGTGTACTGTTGACTTTCTCTGGGATCATATTACTGTGTTTGTGCAGACAAGTGGTGGAGACTTTGGATCTAATTTGGCTACTGTGGAGCCTTAAGCAACACCTTATTTAAAGTGTCTATGGAGATTCTCAATCGTCGTGATTGTCCCAAAGGTGTTTTTCCAAAAGAAACCTGGACTTTTTGGAAGAACGTCTGGTTGCCTTTTGGAAAAACACCTTTGGAGCCTTATCCGAAGCCTTATCCTTACCTCATACAGGCAGGCATCTTAGTTAAGGTGCTGGGTAAACTCTATTTTTAGCCTTTGATGAAGGCCTGGGCCAGTCAGGATTTTTGGGGTACTTTCTATGCTCAGAGGAAAGATTTTGAGCAGTTATCTTGCACATCTTTAACTTACATATACAGCTGTACTTTGTTTTCTCTGCATGTTGCACATTGGGGCAAGGAGTGGATAAGTGAAGCTTGTATTTTTGTGGAAAGCATTTGTTCTCTGTCGTAATTCTACAAGGCCATCTATGTTCACGTGCTGGGGAAAGCAGGCTTTGTCTTGGTAATATTATAAGTTTAATTATAAATAGTCGAATTTTTTTACGGCAAAGCTTTTGAATGAGTTAAGCATATTTGATTATTTACCTTATCATCTTTTTATCTATTTTTAGAAGTTGGAATAAAGACGTAATCTCTTTGTCTTTTGTAGGTATTAGACCCTTTGCTTGTCCACACTGTGACAAAAAGTTTCGAACTTCAGGTCACAGAAAGACACACATTGCTTCCCACTTTAAACATACTGAACTGAGAAAGATGCGGCATCAGCGGAAACCTGCAAAAATTCGAATAGGCAAGAGCAATGTGCCAGTACCTGATATTCCTTTACAAGAACCAATCCTCATCACAGATTTAGGTAAAGTGTATAACATAATTTTGCTGGAAGAAATCATGCATTATCTTTTAAAAGGGTTCTTAAAATTGATACATAGGAATATTTCTAATGGCCCAATTTGTAAATATTTTATTCACATAAATTAAAGGCTAGTGCTATGCTGCACCTTTGGAGACAAAATAACGCTGCGGAGTGGGTGTGCTTACAAATGTAAAACCAGCCTTCAATTTCTTAAATATGTCTGGTTCCTAGACCTGCATGGAAGAGGTAGAGGATAGCCATGTGCTCCTAGAAAAGGCATGGCTGATTTAAGAAGTTGTTGCATTCATAAGCACAGGTGTTTGAAAGTTCCATTATGTCTCTGAATCTGATACATTGAATAATGTTACTGCTAAAGTATTTAATTTTGAAAATGATCATTGGCCTAGCCCTAGTACAATGTATTGCTCTCCTGAGAATTTTATATACATTAAGGGGGGGAGGAGTAATTATGAAAAAAACATAATTTTGATTTCTGTTTAGGAACCAGAATATAGTCAACATTGGAAGGATTTTTTTTTTGCTTTAAAACAGCATTAATCTGCCATTCTCTCTGCAGGTCTTATTCAGCCAATCCCAAGGAATAGCCAATTTTTCCAAAATTATTTCAATAATAATTTTGTGAATGAAGCAGACCGGCCATACAAATGTTATTACTGTCACAGAGCTTATAAGAAGTCTTGTCATCTTAAACAACATATCCGGTAAATTAAACTGAAAAAATTATGTTTTGGAATGGACTTTATAATTACCAGACTTGAATGTTGTTAGACCTCTGGAAGAGATCTAAAACAGGCAGTGCATGCAAGGAGATCTAGGCAAATTTCTGAACTAGAGGAGTTTAAGAATGGAAAATATTTTAAAACAGAAAACTTCTTATCTCACTATAGAAAATGTGTTATCCCTGCCAAAGATGACGTTGCAAATTCTGCTGCACCTGTGAAATTCATTCTATTCAAAAACATGTCAGTGCAAAGAAGGGGAGTTCTCAATTAACTGAACTTCATTGAAATACAAAAAAATAGTCAAGGCAAAAGATAAACCATGGATGAGCACTTAAAATTTGCTGAGCATAATTAGTGATAAGTCCCGATTTGGGGTTAAGAGGAGAAGAAAATAAAAGGAAAAGGGAATAGAGTAGGAATTTGAATAAGAGATTGTTGCAGGTGCCATTTCTCATAATTTATTTGTCTCCTTTTCTCTTTTAATTGCTATTTATTTAGTATTTATTTCCCTTATCTATTCCTCTGACTTTGATTTTCTTTGATGTGTTTCAAAGATCACACACGGGTGAAAAACCATTCAAATGTTCTCAGTGTGGAAGAGGCTTTGTATCAGCAGGAGTGCTAAAAGCACATATTCGAACACACACTGGATTAAAAGCATTCAAGTGTCTTATATGCAATGGAGCGTTCACCACTGGCGGGAGCCTGCGGAGGCACATGGGCATCCATAATGACCTTCGACCCTATATGTGCCCATATTGTCAAAAAACATTCAAAACCTCATTAAACTGCAAAAAACATATGAAAACGCACAGGTTTGTATATCTTGAAATTCAATCCTGAACTATAATTAATTCCAGTTGTTATAAGGTGCTCTTTTGAAATTCTATGGGGCCTGCCAGTGAATTCAAGTTGTTGAAAGAACTTTTAGGGCATTTTTTTTTCCAGAGACTGGGAACCTAGTTTGAATTACAAACAACTATTTTAATGAGTAGATCAGTTTAAAAGTGAAAATAACAGGATGAGAAAAAGCAAAAAGTCTAATTATCACTTGATTTTTAAATATATTTATTGTGGGTATAATATTGCTAAATATATTTCTTTCTGCTAATTTGGTAACTTCTTATTAACTAATACCTTGTTATTTCTCTTAGCTTCATTAGTACTTTCAAGTTTATAGTATAGCAGAAGTACAAATGTGGGCAGATTGGGGAAATTCAGGAAGTGTCTCAATTTAGATATATTGAATGATTTGCTTATATTACATCAAGTTTGTTTCAGTTCAACCACATAAATAGATTTTCTCCATGATCTGTCCCTAACCTAATCCTTCAGGCCTTTCAATTATTTACCTCTTGCTGCTTTGACTGAGTCCATCCACCTTACTTTGGTTTTCCTTTTGTTCCACCTTTTCCAACATTAAGGAAGAGCCGCCTTTAGAGACATAACTTTGCATAATGCATCCCAAGTTCTAATGTGTTGACATTGCAAAAATGTTTTTTTTCCTTTTCTTCTAGGTATGAGCTCGCCCAGCAGCTTCAGCAACATCAGCAAGCTGCTTCCATTGATGACACAGCTGTAGATCAGCAGAATATACATGTTTCTACTCAAATGCAAGTGGAAATTGAAAGTGAAGAGCTGCAGCAAACTGAAGCTGTTGCAACAGATCAAGAAGCTATTTTAGATTTAGAACAGCAGCAGGTTGTTGACACTGAAGAAGCTGGACTCAGGCCTCAGTTGACTGATCAGTCATTAGGTCAAGAGGAAGGTAAACTACTGAGTATACTGATTACAGGATTAAAATCTATAGGGTTGTATCATTGGTGATAACAATGGGCTAAGGCATGGGTGTCAAACTCACGACATCACGTTGCTGTCATGTGACATTTTGTGATATTTTTCCCCTTCATGGAGCTGGGATGGGTGTGGCCTGTGTGTGATGCATCCGGCCCGTGGACTGCCAGTTTGACACCCCTGAGCTAAGATGTTAATTAAGTATTGTAGTGCCTGGATCAAGGTTTTTCCTAAGAAAAGAGGATAAGTGTATATTAAATGTCCAAATTCCAGATTTCGAATTTCTTTTCTTAGCAGCACTTTTACAGCATTTCAAAGATACTTTGGAGATAAATGAAATGTAAATAATAGTAAAGTGGCAAAGTCACTTAATATCAAAGTAGAAAATAATTAGACTTTTATAATTTCCTGTTTACTCAACATCTTTTTTCAGTTAAAGTAACCCTCAATTTAATGTATTTTATTTGTGAACTTTGGAAGCGAACAGACAGAATTTGTCCTATGTAGAGATAGATTTAGAGCGATGTAAAAATACTCATAACGTTTGTCTATACAGTGTATATCTCTATGAAATATTGTCTTCCAATCTATCCATGTATGTCACTATTTTATGCATGGGTAAAATCACTTGGAAATTTAACAGATATTTTGCTTTTCTCCATTAATCTGTTAAATCAAGGATTTTTTTTTTGTTAAACAGCTTCCGCAGCAACTACTGAACTACTTAATGTCATTTCCTTTTCAAATATATATATTTAATTTCAGATAGATTTGTAACATCCCAGCATGCACTGCAAGAAAATATAAACCAGTTTGAGCAGCAAACTATCGTACAGCAATCATTTGATCAGCAAGGATTATCACAAGGTTGGTAAAGATACAGCCATTTTAACGGTGTCAGACAGTATTTTTGTTGCACTTGCAAGCTTCATGAGCAATTTATTTCAATTCCAAAATGTCATATATAGAAGGCAGTAAGAATTTACATAGTTGCATTGATAGAGGCTAAAGTCCAGTTATTTATTTATTTTTAATTGCTAATCGGTGAACCTTAATGTTTATTTTCCCTGTTCCATCCAAAGGTGGTAATACTTTGTAGATGAAAATTCTCCTCAGACAGAGGTAGGATCATAATAGAAGCTTCCAACAAGAGAAAGGATGGCAATTTCCTACATCCCCCACCCCCAAGTAGTGTTCTAAAGGTGTTTAGTTTTTATGTACACTGGTTGTGCTGGGGTCTTGAGCTAGATTGATCTTCAGCAGTAATAAATTTGCATAAAATACAAAACTGCATCCATCCTTTTGCATTTAGAATTAGAATGCCTACTGAATCATTGGTGCAGTTTTTGCTTTAAAAAAATAATTATATTTGACCAAGGACCTTAAAATGAAAATACCTAAAAAATGCTAGAGAAGGAATAATTAAAGTGTATATTGTACACAATTCCTATTCAACTTGGAATACCCTCTACAGATTTTCCATACTTTGGAGTTTCCTTGAAGTTCCTGGAGCCCTTCAGAAATTTTGAATTTCAGGTAGGTGTGTATGGACACATGCGTTTAAAATGGTGGACCCTATCCCTTTGTCTGGATATGTGTTCCATTCTTTCCCATTTTCCTTTCTACTAGTCAGAGAGGAAAATTCAGTTCAGGTCATTGTTTCTTTACTTCTTTGTTCTGATAGACAACATTGTTTTTAGGTATCACTCGTTGATCCATAGGAAAAACATTACCTGATCTGTTATTAGATGACAGTTCAAGTTCAAACAGTTTCTCCTGCTGTTTCCACAGTTCTTTACATGTCATAGTTGGTCTTCCTGATGGATAGCTTTAAGATCCATAAGGAATAACACTCAGAAATAGCACATATGTGATGTGAGGAACTGTTCCTGGAAGAAAAAAGGAGCAGAATCATTAAAATGACTTCTGTTATAACTATGATTGTTACATTATAGCCTTTTGGTAGATTGTT
The DNA here is from genome assembly GCF_964273705.1 of Natrix helvetica. Taxonomy (NCBI): domain Eukaryota; kingdom Metazoa; phylum Chordata; class Lepidosauria; order Squamata; family Natricidae; genus Natrix; species Natrix helvetica. Next base: position 107,808,658 of record NC_138550.1, on the reverse strand, counting down.
TTTGCACTCTTCAGAGTATAGAATATATGATATTTTCTCACTGCAAGAGCCTTTGAGTACAGTTAATCAAATCTAAATGTGATACAATTCCATTAAAATAAAGGAAAAGTTTATAGAAATCTTAACAGCTTAAAGGTTTGACCCATATCTCATCTGTATGATGCATATATATAAACTAGCATCTCAGTTTCAATTTCTTTAAATATTATAAAGGCTCTTTCGTTAATATTTTCCATAACATAGTTTTGTTTGAAGAATTATTGTATTTTCTGTTTTATAAACAGGAGATTCGTTAGTTCTGGGACCTTTTTTTGTATGAATACAAGTGCTGAAATAGACATGTTATTTTAAAATAAAATCAGTGGCAGAGCACACAGGATTTGAATACTTTTGTCTCTTCCATGAATACTAAGAATTAAAATGCCGATCTTTTTTTCTCTTAAACAATTGATTTTTAGATGTGAACAAACTCAACTTCTCACTGTTTCCACTATTGTTCTCTGCATAGAACAATAATTAAATGACTCACACTAACTGTTGACCCTATTATTAATCATACTGTGATTAATAAATTTGGTCTATTGAACCATGGCTTAATAAACCAGGATATAAATATAAATTTCATGTGCTCAATTTTATTTTATTTTCTTTGCCATTTGATTCAGATAGGACAGTAATCCAGATTGTGGTTTGTCAGTTAATTCAATTTAGCAAACCCAACCATTATAGCTTAGTATCAACTTGAACACTATGACTTTTTCAATAATTTAAAAATTCTGATTTAATGTCATATGCAAGCATTAGTTGAACAGATAGCTCAGCCGACCTCCTGGGTAAGTTGACCTGCCACAGTTAATTTTACAGCATGGGCTTTCCATCAAATATTTACTCTCATTCACTTTCTAGGCAAAGGAAAATTTTAAACACAGTGTTAGATATCAGTGCCCAGACATTGACCCAAAAAAAAAAGTGCTATTTACATTGGCTGGCTAAAAACAAAACCAATTTCCAAATTGAGAAATAATGAGTTTCATGCAATTCCTAACAAAGTCTATCCTACAGCAAGAGTTGAGTTGCTGAATTCCATGGCTAAATATGGGTGCTTGTTTATCACTTGTTTCATCATGAAAGGATATCTATATGTGGTACCCCAGCCATCAAAGATACTACTCGGGCTTCGTTCAACTATCAGCTCTATACCCTCTTTAGGCTTAGATATTTTAAATCCCTATTTGAAACAATATCCCCTTGAGGCCTGGATCGTAGCTTGTTCTATTTGATTGTAATATATAAATTCTGAGCAGAACAGCTAACACTAGGCAGTTCAGCTAAAAATCCATTATATTGAACAGATTTGTTCTTTTATGTAAAGGCGAAGTATTTTATGTAAAGGCGAAGTATTTATCCAAAATTTCATTTTTTATTTAATATGTATGTATTTTATTATTTTCTCCTACCTATTTTATTTTTGAAATAGACCTTGTATTTCTCCTTTTTTTATTTTGTCTGACATGGTTATAATACTACTTTGGTAATAATACCACTTTGGTAGTACTACTAACAATTAACAGTTTGGGAGCCACTCATTGTGATTCTTAATCTAAATTGGCCATTCATTATTTCTAAATGTAGTTATTTTTAAATCTGCTTTAAAGATGGATTTCATATCCTGATATAAGAATTTATTAACCACAGTTTTCCCAGTTTGAACCAATGGAAGGCTTCCTGATTGGTTTTTCAATATATCTGAAGAGCAGAAAGGGATTAAAAAGTGGTTCATATAAACCTCATGCATATCCTGGTTTATGCAGCCAAGATTTCATTATTCAAATTTGCCTATTGTGAAGAATAAAAAGCCCTCAGATTCAGCTGCTATATAATAACACTTAGCAAAAAAATTTCCAATCTGCTTTAAAGACTTCCAGGTCAATGGTAGCCATGGATTTTGTAACAAGTAAATATGGAAGGTTTTTGCATCTTCCATTCACGGCATTTTCAACAGTTCTTTCTTTTTAATGGAACTCTGTTCTTTCTAAGAAAAGGAAGCAGTAGCAGAGAAACAGTGATTTCAAAGAGAGAGTGCTTTTCAGTGTGTAGTGTCACACTTGTAAATTGCATCATTTAAAAGGAGGAAACAATGCTCAAGGTCAGTGATGGTGAACCTTTTCGGCACCGAGTGCCAAAACCCAAATGCGCTTATATGCACAGGAAACTCAAAGACCAGCTAGCCGGAGTGTGCATGAGTGTTTTTTGGCTGTTTTTCAGACCGTTTTCAGGCCATTTTGGGGGCTGGTCTCAGGCTGTTTTCGGCCTGAAAAACAGCCCAAAAATGGCCTGGAAAACAGTCTATTTTTGGGGCCGTTTTTAGCCTATTTTCAGGCCATTTTCAGCTGTCCACAAAGACCAGCTGGCCGGCGTGCCACAATCCAGAAGAGCACCTGGTGATGGCACGCATGCCCACAGAGAGGGCTCTGCGTGCCAGCTCTGGCACACGTGCCATAGGTTCGCCATCACGGCTCTAGGTTGAAGATTCAGTTTGAGGAGAATTGTTGTCTGATTATTTTTTCCTTGGATTAGTGCACACACTTATGTCCATATTTATTCCTGCTTTATTTGGTGGGTAATAAGGAAGATAAAGGGTAACGGGTCAACCTCTTAGACACATGCATGTGTACATAAATTCAAAATTTGAATGGCTCTGAGTTAAAGGAAACTTCAATTTATGTTCTGTGGAGATTACTGTAAAAAAGAAGGAAAATGAAAGGTAAGTGGCCTTAACTTTGGCTATTTAGTAAATTTTTCCACATTTGTTCTTTTCTTCTAGGTTTGGCAAATATAGTTTCTATTTTTCCATAGCCCTTATTATAATAATGAGCTATTATTACATTGTTATTCATCTGATATTGCCGATTTTATGGATCCCTGTTTTTCTATAGCAAATACGTAGGGTTGATTAAATGACATTAAGTTAGCATGACCACACGTGTCCCCTATGTCACACTATCTCTAGCGATAATCCGTAGCTATTCCAAAAACATTCCAGTGATCTCTTGATTTCCATCCACAGAGCAACTTCCCCAAGGTTAGACATTTTTACCCAGTCCAAGTATATTCCTCATTGTTTTTCACCACTAGGTAGCCACTAATAGATGGCTACATTTATAGTATAGTATAGTCTTTGTTGTCATTGAACAAAATAAATACAACAAAATTGGTTTTTACATAACATTTACATAAAATTGATTTTCACCTGCTACATGTTAATTTCTGATTCGATCCTAATATGTATTGGGTTATATCAAATCATACATTTGACAGTGACCTTTTTAATATCATTGTCACTCCATATTTTCATGTAGTCTCATGGTTTGGATAATATAAGTATAATGTGGTTTAAAGATCCCTATCCCTTTCTATCTATGTTCTTTCTAAAGGTTCGAATTTAGAAATATTGATATCCTACTTCATAATTCCAGGTTTCTCTTATTTCATGCATCTCACATTCTATATTCCAGTTATATGTGTCCTTCTGAGTAAGGAATTCCTCTTTCAAGATATTTACTATGAAAGCCAGTTTGGTGTACCAATTGAGGCATCAAGCAGGAGACTGTGAGCTCTAGTCTTGCTTTTGGCACAAAGCCAGCTGAGTGACATTGGGTTAATCACTTTCTCTCAGCCCTAGAAAGGAGACAACGGCAAAAATCACTTCTAAAAAAGAAAGTTGCCGAAGAAACTGCAGAGAATTGTCCAGTCACTCTCTGAGAATTGAACATGATTGAATGGAAGGGGGGGAAAATAAGGAGTTTGTCTTTCAGGATTGATGCTATACGTAACCAATCTTCTTGCAGTTTTGATTTGCATCTCTATATTTAAAGAGAAGGCCAGTCTGTATTGGGGAAAATGTGTCATCATCTACCACACGAGCATATTGGAACAAGGTTTATATACTTTTCTTGTCAGCGGTAAATATTTTGTCATTTGTCAGAGATCTGGAAAGGGATTTTCCTTGCAATCCTGTTTGCTGATTTCAAGATGCCATTTTATATGAATCATGCTAAAGAGCTCAGTTAGTAAAACCTGAGTTGTGAAGGATATTTTTTTGAGGTGTGTTTGTGTTACAAAAAAATAGGGGGTTGTTTTGTTCATTTGTATTTGTACCAGGTTTTACAGTTAATGATGGCTACAGTCAACCAAGTCAGTTTCCAGCAGTACAACAGCTTCAGGATTCAAGCACTCTTGAATCTCAGGCTCTTTCAACAAGCTACCATCAACCAAGTCTGCTTCAGGTTCCTGCCCCCGAGACTATCAATGTAGTAAGTATTAATTAAAAGATTGAAGAAATTATTTATGCTGTTTCTGATTTGGGGCTCTGGATGAGATTTTCGATGAGATTTAGATCTGGTTTTTATGTGACTTCAAGGCTAATCATGGACTCCAATAGTTCTGATGGATGATCAGCATCAGGAACTGAAATAATTGTATGTCTCTCTCTTGTCAGTCTCTTGAACCCTGGTATTTAAAAACAAAGCCATAGTATGTCTACTTGGGAAAGGCCTCAGGGGCATCTTTTTGCCAAGTCTTAGAAATCCAGTTAGATCCTTGGATCCAATTTCAGAAGATTGTGCTGAATGTAATAGCTGATTTAGATGGATTGGCTTGGTAATGGAGAACTAATAGAAACTTAATGTGAATAAGATTGCAGTCAAAAGACTGATATAAGTTAGGAATTATTTGGGAGGATTTATTGTGCTTTTGAAGAATTAGATTTCTTATGTCAAAAACTGCCTTTTCATGATTAGAATAGAATAGGTATTATTGTCACTATCAATGTACACTGATCAGCATACATTAAAATGTAATTTCATTGCATACAGCTTTCAAAGGGTCACTACCTCCAATATACACTACATGAACATGGCAAAATAAATAAATAAATACAAAATTATGCATATACCCACATATATTATGTGACACAGAGAAACAGGACAGTCTAGTTTGGATGTATACATGTACATAGCAAGAAAAATGAATCTTGCGAGTTTGCCAGACAGATGGCATAGGGAAGAAAGCTGTTACAGAATCTGGTAGTCCTGCTAGAAATACTTCGAAGCCTCCTCCCAGATGGGAGCAACAGAAACAGACCGTAAAGTGGTTGTGTGGGGTCTCTAACAATGCTATGAGCTCTAAGCACATAACGCTTATAAACAGTATCCTCAATAACGGGAAGCGAGCTTTCTATAATTTTCTCAGCTATCCTTACCACTCTCTATATGGACTTTTTATCTGAGGCACTGATGCTACAAAACCAAACAGTGATGCATCATATTTCAACAGTGTCTATTATTTTATATAACTAAATGTACTAGTTGTATTCATTACTAGTTTTGTATCAAATCTCTGCTAAATTCATCTCATTTGGATGACTGCCTATATTATACTGCAGTGAAATTCTTCATCAGAGCCAGTTACAATTAAGGTTATGATTCCTTATTATTTATTGGTTACAAATCTGTGCCTAGGCCCAGTTATGACCATAGGTGAAAACCTGTACACAGGATATTTGAAAAAAACACTTCTGCCATAAAGAATGCTAAGAGCAAGTCTTTTCAGTTGCTTCTGACAAATGCTGGAAATCCACATTTGGAACAGATGTTAGAATTCTCTTTCTGTTATATCTTCATACTCTTTTTCAGATAAACCTTTACTTTTAGATTGACTTACCGGTTAAAGTAAAAGTGACCGTATAAGATGCACCTTTTTCCATGGAAATGTTGGTGCGTCTTATACACCGAATACAGCCATTTTTGGCTTCCTGAAGCTCCGTCCCCGCATCCCATTTTTTGTGAAAAATGGGTGAAAATCGGGCCGTTTTCCACCAAAATAGGGGTGTTTTTGCCTTCCCCCACCCCACAAAAGCACTCTGCAGGTTTCAGCACGGCTGGAGGAAGGGAAAAATGCCCCCGTTTTGGTGAAAAATGGGGGTGTTTTTGCCTTACCCCAGCCCTGCTGAAGCCTGCAGAGTGCCCCTGGGGGCGGGGGAAGACAAAAACTTTTTTTCTTACTTACTTACTCTTTGAAATCTTGGTGCGCCTTATACACCGGTGCGTCTTATAGCCCGAAAAATACGGTAATTGTTGGATGCCTTTTTTATGGATCTCTTTTATATGCTTTTATGTTTTGATCATATGTTCTGTATTGTATAGTTAGCTATCTTGAAAATGCATTTTGATAGAAAAGCAACCTATATGTGATTATTTTTTTCTCTCCAAAATTAACATTTATTTATTTATTAGAGAAATAATTTGTGCTGAGAATAGGATTATGCCATTTTGGAATCCCTTGGGTTTAAATCTTGTACCCTTATGGCATGGGTATCAAACTCGCCATGTTGCGTTGCCGTCACATCACGTATTGTGACATTTTTCCCCTTCACTGGGGTGGGCTTAGCCTGCGGGTGACACTTCCGGCCCACAGTCTGCCAGTTTGATACCCCTGCCTTATGGCCTAAATCGGAGGTTATTATCCATTATATATTTAAAAGATTTATTTCAATGTATTGATAACCAGGCTACCCGGTTAGTTCAAGATCAGTCATCAGACCTTGAGATGCCTGGCCAGCGTTCACAGTTTCTGGAAGATAATGATGATCAAAGCAAAAGATCTTACAGGTATGTCATGTTTCAAATGGTAGTTATATATAATATGTAAGTGTTTCTAGCATTCAGTCAGAAACTGTAATTAAAGTTTTCACATATTCCTAGGATTCATCAATGCCTTTGTTTCATTTTATTCAACAAACTTTCATTTTAATAGGTGTGAGTATTGCAATAAGGGCTTCAAGAAATCTAGCCACTTGAAGCAGCACGTACGTTCACACACTGGGGAGAAGCCTTATAAATGCCAACTGTGCGGCCGGGGATTTGTCTCTTCCGGAGTTCTTAAATCTCATGAGAAAACACATACAGGTGATGAAATTTTGATAATATTTGGTTCCCTTGCAAATCCTTTTAGCTTGCTTAAAATGGACAGTACAATGGGATCAAGCTTGGAGATATAGATAGTCCTCAACTTAGGACAATAATTGAGCCTAAAATTTCTGTTGCTAAGAGAGACAGTTGTTTAAAGTGAGTTTTGCCCCATTTTATGACCTTTCTTGCCATAGTTGTTAAGTGAATCACTGCAGCTGCTAAGTTAGTAACATGATTGTTAAGTGAATCTGGCTTCCCCATTGACTTTGCTTTTCAGAAGGATACAAGCGGTGATCACATGACACCAGGACACTGTGACAGTCATAAACATGAGTCAGTTACTAAGCATCTGAATTTTAATCACATAACCATGGAGATGCTGTAACGGTTGTAAGTGTGGAAAATGGTCATAGGTCACTTTTTTTCACTGTCATAAATTTGAATAGTCACTAAACAAACTGTTGCAAGTCGAGGATTATCTATATTTAATTCATCTTTCATTCGCCATTTCAATAATAATCTATTGAAAGCTGCTGTGCAATCCAAATAAAAGATATACGTAGCTGATTGTGACCATTTCCAGAAAGTGGAATGTATATCGCTTTTACCATTTAATTAACGGAATAGTTACAGTTCCAAAATGTTGTATAAATTCACAAAAAGCAGTATCAGCATAGTGACCTGTTGAAAACACTGAAGTAATAATGAGAGAATACATTTAAAATCCTCACTCAGCCTGAAGCTCATTTGGTGACAGAATGAGTCAGTCTTTATTACCCTAATTTTGTAGGATTGTTTTGAATACTTTTGTAGAGGAATAACCTTATATTGCAGCTGAATGTAAATTATGTAAGTAAATAATAAATACCATATTTTTCAGAGTATAAGACGCGGCGGAGTATAAGACCCAGGTTTTGAAGAGGCATTTTTTTTAAAAAGTAGGTAGGTAGATAGAGGATAGAGAGGGAGAGAAAGAGAGAGAAATACAGTACGTAAGTAGGGAGAGAGAAAGAGTAGTTAGGTAGGTAGATAGATAAAGGGGGAGATAGATAGATGATAGATAGATAGATAGATAGATAGATAGATAGATAGATAGATGATGATAGATAGATAGATAGATAGATAGATAGATAGATAGATAGATAGATAGATAGATAGATAGATGATAGATAGAAATACAGTAGGTAAGTAGGTAGGGAGAGAGAGTTTAGGTAGGTAGGTAGGTAGAGGAATAGAGAGTAATAGAGAGAGATAGAGAAATACAGTAGATAGGTAGGGAGAGAGAGAGAGTAGGTAGGTTGGCAGGTAGGGGGATAAAGAGAAAAATAGAGAGAGAGAGAAATACAGTAGATAGGTAGGGGGAGAGAGGGGGTAGGTAGGTAGGTATATAAGTAGATAGAGGGAAAGAGATAGAAATACAGTAGGTAGGTAGGGAGTAGAGTAGGTAGGTAGATAAAGGGATAGAGAGGGAGAGAGAAATAGAGAGAGAGAGAGATACAGTAGATAGGTAGGGAGAGAGAGAGAGTAGGTAGGTAGGTAGGTAGGTTAGGTAGGTAGGTAGGTAGGTAGGTAGGTGTTTCCAGATGTATTTATCCATGTGCTGGAGAAGGAAATCGCTGACAATCTGTAGCACCTAAAACTCATCAACCACTCTAATTAAACAGCTTTCCGAAAGGAAAAAAAAAAGGTTTTGCACTCAGCAAACTTCCCCAAAACGGCCCATTTTTCGTGAAAATGGGCCTGTTTTTTTTCAAATAAAAGGCATGAATAGCCGGGGGGGGGGGGCTTGCAGCATGCTCCTGGGGAGGTGGAGGGGCCAAAAAAGAGCAAAAAACAGTCCATTTTTTGCAAAAATTGGCCTTTTTTGGCAAAGAAATGCATGCATAGCCTTATGGAGGCTTATAAAGTGCTGCTGGGGAGGGGTGGGTGGGTGGCAAAAACGGCCCATTTTTTGCTCATTCCTGCCCTCCCCAGCCCCCAGGAGCTGTCTGAAAGCCTCCATAAGGCTATGCACAGCCGTTTTGGTGAAGGGGCGATTTTGGTGAAGGGGTGGGGCTTCAAGAGGCCAAAAAATGCTGTATTCGTTGTATAAGACGCACCCAGATTTTCAGCCTCTTTTTGCAGGAAAAAAAGGTGCGTCTTATAGTCCAAAAATACAGTACATCTGTGGAACAAACTGAAAGTCAGAATATGTTTTCACATTTGCCTTTGTTTTGTATCATTTTTGATGTGTAGACAAATTATATAACTACCACTTACTATCTCTATTTACTTTCCTCTCTTTCCTGCCCAGGAGTTAAAGCATTCAGTTGCAGTATTTGTAATACTTCCTTCACCACCAATGGAAGCCTTACTAGACATATGACAACTCATATGAGTATGAAGCCCTACAAGTGCCCATTTTGTGATGAAAGTTTCAGAACCACAGTTCACTGCAAAAAACACATGAAAAAGCATCAAACAGTGTCTTCAACAGCAGCAACAAGTGGAGAGGTAGCAGGAGGGGGTAAGCAACAGTCTCTGTGTGCCAGAAAAGCATATTACAGTTAGCCTCCACTTACGACTGGTTGTTTAACTAACATTCAAAGTTATGACAGCCTTGGAAAGAGTGGTCTACAGCTCATAAAGCACTTCTGGCCGTTGTAAAATATTGGATCTCCTCCTCCCTGTCACATGACTGTATTTTCAATACTTGGCAGTTTGTTCACCTTTATAACCAGTTATCAAGCTCCCTGTGATCATGTGATCCTAATTTGCAATTTTCTCTCCTGGCTTCCCCAGAAAGTCAGTGGGGAAGCCAGCAGAGACGATTGCAAGGGGGTGGGGGGGGGAGAGCGGAACTGAAATCCTTTGTGCACAAAGGGGAAGGAAAGCCCTTGGTGGGCTATCAGGAGGTTTTCAGTTGGCAGATCTTTTGTTCTGTCTCTTTTAACAACCTGGAAGATCACTTAACAATCACAATTGGGAGTGTCAGGATTGCAGTCATTGAGCAAAGCAGTGGTGGGCATCTCACTTAGCAACCACTTTGCTCAGAAACTTTGCTCAATTGTTGTAAATTGAGAATTAGCTGTAAATGTCCTTTAACATAAAAATTATAGGATTTTTTTTTTGCCAGGAATTGTATACATTTTGTAATCTGAAAGAGAACATGCACCACAGTATTGTAGTATTGATGTAGAACATATACCTTGTAGACACATCTCTGATGCCCTTTAACCTTGGAGCATCTGCACTTTTGTATAATTGCTATGAGTAACTGGCGTTTGCATTAACATCCAAGAAGTTTGTTTGATATTACTAGGTCTTTAAAAGTGTTGCTTCCCTGTTTAATTATGCAGAAGAGGAAGACGCAGCATCTGAAAAGGCAAGCTCTCGAAAATCTAGACCGGGTGTTATCACATTCACAGAGGAGGAAACAGCTGAACTTGCAAAAATTAGACCTCAGGAAAGTGCCACTGTCTCTGAAAAAGTTCTCGTCCAGTCTGCAGCAGAAAAGGACAGGATTAGTGAAATCAAAGACAAACAAGCGGAAATGGAGGCTGAACCAAAATATGCCAATTGTTGTACTTACTGCCCAAAAAGCTTTAAAAAACCTAGTGACTTAGTTAGGTAAGTGAAAATGTAGAATTTTTTTAAGTTTTGATATATGAATTATATTACTTAGCAGTTTACTTTATTTCATCCTTAATTTAAAGGAAGAAGCAGGCAACCTTCCAGTCATCATCTGCGTATAAGCATGAGCAAATGGGTACCACCTGCCACACCAACTAGTTTGTACTATCTCTGAATAACTCTTTACAAGACAGTTTAACTTCTCAATGTTGGCAGGGACTCGTCTATCAGTGCAGTACCAACTGCATGCTCAATATTTTGATGACATTATTTTCATTTAGAAGCTGGTCATACTGAAACCGAGTTTTGAAAGCATTTTGCAGTAAAGTGTAGATATACCTCTATTATCTCGGGTTCTTTGGATTTAAGCAGTGATAGTAAAAAGCCATAAGTTTTATTACTTTTGAAGAGTTTATATTCAATGATATGATTAAATGCACACAGATAGTTGACATTATAATGGTTTTCTCATAAAAGTTGCGATGATCTGTAGCGAAACACTAGTTTTGACTACTTCAATGACAACTGGTCTATGGACTTCTTGGCTAAATACTATTTTTATCATCCTCTTCTATTCAGATTATAATTTTTCCTCAAATAATTCTTTACTTTAAAAAGCTATGTTAACCACTGGGAGGCAGTATGTGATTTGCTTCATGCATATTGAGACTCATCAGGTGTACGTCTGATGAGTCCTAATAAGGGTAAAACTAGACATATATTACATCCAGGTGGTCAGTAAAACTGATAATATCATACAGGATTATAAGCATTTTATAAAAACACAGAAATTTCTCAGCCCGATAGAGGAAGTGAAAGTCATTTAATGCTGTATAGGATAACATGATGTGACATAACAACTGACTCAGAATTAAAGACAAGTGGATTGTATATAGCAATTTCTTCTCCCTTGTGAATTTAGTTATACTATGTATCTCCTAATCTGTATTCAGAATCAAATTTGGAAAGTACATTATATTGTAGGCGAATTAAAGAAAAAAAATGGTTTTTACTGTGTGCTTAAGCTACATTGAATGTAAAGTAATTCTATAGGAATATGATGCCTAACTCAAGATGAAGCCTAACTGAAACTTAGCTATTTTAATAAACATAAAATACCTTATAATGATTAGAATAAATATCTTTGGCAGGCATGTACGTATCCATACAGGAGAAAAACCTTACAAATGTGATGAATGTGGAAAAAGTTTTACTGTAAAGTCGACTTTGGACTGTCATGTAAAAACACACACAGGTATGTAAGATCATGAGCACTTCCAACTTAATTAGATAATAATATTAGATAATAATGAGTGAACATCAGATATATTATACTTCGTATATTAGGCTGTTAATCTGGGAAAGATACTTGACTTTCTAATGAATTAACAATTTAGCTTTTAATACTTAAGTATACAGTTTGGTTTCCCTCCTCACATTCACTTCTTCCTCCACTTATTTGTTTGGAAAGTGGTTAAGCCAATATAGCAGACTTTGTCTAGTTATGACCTAAAAAGTTTGCTTTTTTCCAAAGCTCATAAATTTAGGAGTAGATTATGATTTAGGAGGAAGTTTTCTTTAAACTTTTTTTTATCAAATACTATAAAACATTAATACAGGTTGTTTAATGTCCAAACAAAATCTAGCATAAATTTATATATGATCAGAAATAATGTATATTTCGCTGTACACTATTTCATTATTCTCCAGGTCAAAAACTTTTCAGCTGCCATGTATGTAGCAATTCATTTTCTACAAAAGGGAGTTTGAAAGTTCATATGCGTCTACATACCGGAGCAAAGCCTTTTAAGTGTCCTCATTGTGAATTAAGGTTTCGGACTTCTGGACGCAGGAAGACTCATATACAGTGCCATTTTAAATCCGAGGCCAAGAAAGCCAGGAAAGCTGGCTCTCGTGCTTCAGCCAAAGGTCTACAGCCAGTCAATCTTCTGAATTCAACCACAAATGATTCTAACGTTTTCATCATGAATAACTCTGTGCTGACAGGCCAGTTTGACCAAAATTTGCTCCAGCAAAGTATCGTTGGTCAGGCTATCCTTCCTGCTTCTATGTCAGGTAAACATGGAAGTGTTTCATTCTATTTTCCGGGGTGTACGTGTGTGTGTGTGTGTGTGTGTGTCAGTTTGAGAAAGGTGAAATCAAACTCTTCTGCGTCTCCTGTTAATGTTGATGGAAAGACTTTCACGACAGATCACATCTGCTTGGGCTCTCTGAACAGAGGCTTCCACAGATGTTTTAATTGAGTCTCTCCATCTTTGTGTAGTTTATAATTTATGATTTATAGGTGTGTTTCAAAGTCATTCATAGAGGACATTTGTGGGTTTTTTTTGCAGGGAAACGCTTGGGTTATATTAGAAAAATAATGCAATTTTATTCTTATGATTATAGGATTCCTATCTTTCCTTACATTAAGATATGATTATTGATATCTTGGAAATAAAATATAATAACTACTAAATTGAAGAGAATGATAAAATACTTTAAAAATCCAATCAGTTGCTTCATAAAATTAGCAGCAAATCACAGTGCTAAAATATCAGTAGCAAAATTATTGAAAACCATAAATTCTGGTAGATGTATTATATACAAATAGTTTGGTAGAAATAGTTTTAGCCATTTAGTATGTATGCATTTAGTTTGTGTCATTCCCACTCTATGTACATTCATTTACTTAAATTCATTTGTATATATCTGATTTCATTGCTATCAATCAATCAGGATTAATCAGTTTGGCCCTTTTTAAAATACACAGTACCAATGTTTTGGTTTTATTGGTATTACCACTATGCGCTGTTGCATATTTATTTAAAAGGAAGATTTCATTATTCAGTAAGGGGCATTCCTCAGTAAGCGTCTTTAGGTTTTCAGTTTTAATTATTGTAGTATAGCTTGCTTAATTCACTGATGTAGAATAAGGATTAATTCATGTTTAATCTTAATATTTGTATATAAAAACTGAAATATATATAAAAATATGGCTGTTTTCTTTGGTAGCTGGAGGTGATTTAACTCTATCCTTGACAGATGGTAGTTTGGCCACCCTTGAAGGAATACAGTTGCAACTTGCTGCCAACTTGGTTGGACAAAATGTTCAAATTTCTGGAATAGATCCTAGTAGCATTAACAACATTACTTTACAGGTGGGTTTATTCTATATTATTCTTCATAAGCTGTTAAATAAGTTATGCATAGACAAATGGTCATAATCCCTTGCTTTTAGTCTCCAGATCTTTCATATAATGGTTCAATAGTGTTTAAGGGCTGTTTTTCTCTCCTTCCTACAAGTAATTTTCTTTGCATAATTTTCTTTATTCTATTGCCCACTTATTTAGAATATGGATTCCTAATTCTACCTAATTACTCAAAAGTTTTGAATGCTAGGAGAATGTTATAGGCATCCATCTAAAAGGGGATTTAGAAAGCTGAATTGATAAATGTGAAAAATCAATCATATTTATCATGTCATTTTGCTGAGAATGTTTCTTGTTATCTTTCTGACCTAGTATCTCTCCTGTTTTATATTTGAAAGTTTTTATCAGGTGATGAGGCACTGTGAAAAGAAAGCCCTTGACCTGCAGCTGTCCAACATTTTGATTTTCTAAGGAAGTTAATCATGTAGAGTTTAGAAGCTTTCTTATAAATAACCCTTGACACTTTGACCCAACTTTAAAATAATAATTCTAAAAGGTCTTCAGATGGAATAAGAAGTCTGCTGAGTGCATATCTTTAGATATTTTAATGCTAAAAAGGAAAATGAAGTGGCTCAGATTCAAAAAATACAACTTCTGGCAGAATTTGTATTTTATTTAATACCTGCCAATTGTTGGCTGATGTTTGAAATAAACCAATATAACATTGCCATAAAACATTAAAACTATCCAGCTTTTGTAAGATTGAACAAATTATTATGAACAAGTTATATAGATGTGCCAACTTTTGTTGCTTAGGTATTATAGTTTTACTATCCTCGGATTTGGAAAATAAAAATGGAATATATTCCTATCGGACTTGTTTCTTTTCAGATTGATCCCAGTCTTTTGCAACAGACTCTTCAACAGGGTAATGTACTGACCCAGCAGCTAACAGGAGATCCCAGTTTGGCGTCTCAGAACTCCTCCCTACAGGCAGTAGAAAGTACAGTATCAGCAGCAAATGTGGTAATACAGCCTTTGTCCAGCTTGTCCTTACAGCCCAATGTTACTTCTTCAGCAAATATGACAATGGGGCCTATGGCTGAGCAAGAATCCGTATTGGCTACAACTACTTCAGGTAAATACAGTAGAAAAGCAGATTCATCTGAAAGCTCTTTGATTAAAATTATCTAAATTCCTCTTATTTTCCTATCTTATAGTCACACCACTATATATTTCTATTAATAAAAATTTCTAAAATAGATCAAGATAGGGCTATCTTATGCTCACAGCCAGAAATTCAACTCACTTCGCTCAGGGATATCACCCTGAAATCACTTGTGATCCTCCTGAGAAAAAGCTGGCCTATCTCTTGAGTTCTGAACTGAGGGATATTTTTCTATCTTTTATTTGCTTAAATAGTTTAAAATATGATTGCTTAGTTCATTTGAAAAACCAAAGATTTGATTCTGCATGAAGGATGGCTCTACAAACGGTCATCTGGAAGAAAATTCTCCAGATTAATCCCAAAAGTCACAAACAACCACCTTACTCCTTCAGATCTAACCCAGAGAGAGCACCTGCTTTTCTACTATTGTGATTTCAATTTTTGGATTATCTATACGGAACCATTATTATGTGATATGTATCAAAGCCAGCTCGAACTGGCTTTGATACATATCACATGCTAGAACTGCCAAGGAAAAGCTTGCAGTCATGAAAAGCATCCCATTTCACTGTGGTGGGGAAGGTATGTTGTTTTGCATTGTGTCTTCAGAATGATAGTTTGTACAGATTCTCATCACACCGAAGTAAACATTTGAATATCTGAACATCCTTGTCATCTAAATTCCTGTTCACCTTAACCTAAATTTCAGGGCACTTTGTGCTTTTTTGCTTGCTAGCTTTAATTCAGGCATTCAAGGCAATACACTTGTTTTTCCTCACAGCAATCTTCTTGAGATAGGTTGAGCTAAAAATCTATATGGAACTATTATTATGTGATATGTATCAAAGCCAGCTCCCTTGCGTTTTTCAGTTATGCGTCCAACACCGTTATAACATTAAATATGAATAATATAAAGCCCGAGTACTTTTATTTAGTTTATTTTACTCATGTTCAGGTTCACAGGATCTCTCTCAAGTTATGACTTCACAGGGAATGGTATCCACTGCCAATGGTCAACATGAGATTACACTGACAATAAATAGTTCTGGTCTGAGTCATGTTTTAACTCATGCTTCTAGTTCAACCACTACAAATTCATCCGGAACCCCTCAAGAGATCACCCTTACTATATCTGGCAAGTATCATTGTGAAATTATTCTGATCCTTCTCCATTGAAACTTTTTAATGAAACATACTCATTTGCAGTTTTACCTTAGGTGCAAGATTTGGGGTATTTTTGATGGGGGTTATATTTGGTGGGGTAAAAAATTTAATGTTATAGTAAGTTTTGTACAAATGTTCCTGATCTTTAACTGATTAGTACCGATTGAGTATACATTATAGAATGTTTTTCACTGCAGCTTCTGCTTCACATATTTCTTCCATATATTTGGCAATATTCAGTTTATATTGTGAAATAACTCATAATTATATACTTTGAACTTGACAAGATTTACCATACTTATTTCTCAATTTGCTATACAAGTGACAATAATTTCTATGCTTCATTTCATTAGAGGTATGCTCTCTGTATATACCGATCCTGTCAGTGTGCATTAAAATACTGTAGGATGCAGTGTTCCCTTTAAAGGTAGAGCTTAGCCATACTGGAACTTTCATTCTGAAGTTTTTATATAAACTGTTCTGTTTCAGAAATGAAAAATGGTTCATTATAAAGAATATTAAAATATATAAAGTTTCATGATGGCACTAATTGCTGAGGGCTTTGTAACTGTAAAAGGAAAGGGGAACTTAGATCTGAAGTGGCTAAACAATTCCATTTTCCATTTAGGCCAAGACCTTATTCAACACATTTCCTCTGGCAACAATGAACTGAATGGAAACCTACGATTGGCAACACCTAATATCACTAATCAATCACCTGCTACTACACTAACTATAAATAATGATCAGTTATTGTCACAGAACCCAACACTGAATAGTTCTTCAGGTAAATTTTCATTTATTTTCCTCAAATTTGCTAGTTTGCACAGTTACTTAGCACTATTTTACAGTGATCTCGATGGAATTTACATTTGAAAACATGTTATAAATTATTAGTTTGAACCACATGCAGGGTGGATTTGATTTAAATCAAGTCAATTTAAATCATGATTTAAATCACTGGTAAAAAGACTTGATTTAAATCAACTCGATTTAAATCAGAATTTTTAAAGAGCAACTGTCATTTCTGCTACTTCTCTGCTGTTGACTTACTGACAGTCCCAATGTTGCAGAATATATAGCCTCATGCTACTTAACTAATCTCCATTTCATGCTGAAGAAACTAAATTATTTATGTATCTTAAATAGAAAACTATATTTAGATATATTTTTACTCCAAAAGCATTTTATTAAAATAAATTTGATAAAAATAAAAAATCTGATTTAAATTAAAAAATCTGATTTAATTTTTTAAAAAAATCTGATTTAAATTTTTTAAAATCTGATGTAAATTTAAAAAATCAGTTTTTCTTTAAAAAAACAACATTGATTTTTATCCACATTGACCGCATGGTTATCTTTAGTAGAAAGTATGTGAGATAGCCACGGTTGAAGAAATAGGGTCATGGAGAGAATATGATTTACCTTGTTAAGGTGCAAAGATGGCACAATTTACCTTCCCATGGGGCTTAATTTCAGTCCAAAAATATGCAACCGCAGAAGTCATTTCCAATGCTAGAACTGCCAAGGAAAAGCTTGCAGTCATGAAAAGCATCCCATTTCACTGTGGTGGGGAAGGTATGTTGTTTTGCGTTGTGTCTTCAGAATGATAGTTTGCACAGATTCTCATCACACCGAAGTAAACATTTGAATATTTGAACATCCTTGTCATCTAAATTCCTGTTCACCTTAACCTAAATTTCAGGGCACTTTGTGCTTGTTTGCTTGCTAGCTTTAATTCAGGCATTCAAGGCAATACCCTTGTTTTTCCTCACAGCAATCTTCTTGAGATAGTTTGAGCTAAAATATGGTCCCTTTTTGAGGTAGACCAGTTTAGGAGGCAAATATCCAAGAAACTAGGTTGTGGTACAGGTAGTCCTCGGCTTACGATCACAGTTGAGGCCAGAGTTTATGTTGCTAAGCAAAACATTTAAGTGAGTTTTGCCCCATTGTACGATCTTTCTTGCCACAGTTGTTTAAGTGAATCATTGCAGTTGTTAAGTTAGTAACGTTGTTAAGTGAATCTGGCTTCCCCATTGGCTTTGCTTGTCAGAAGGTCACAAAGGCTAATCACATGACCTCCAGACACTGCAATCGTCATAAATATGAATCAGTTGCCAAGCATCCGAATTTTGATTATGTGACCTTGGGGATGCTGCAATGGTTGTAAGTGTGAAAACTATCGTGTCACTTTTTTCAGTGCCGTTGTAACTTTGAACAGTCACTAAATGAATTGTTGTAAGTCAAGAACTACCTGTATAAGCTATAATAACTGAATCTTGGAAACCTGACAGTTTATTTTTCCCTCTCTCTTATACCCAAGATAATCATGGTGAACCAGACTTGATATTTCCTCACTTTCTTCTGTCTTTTCAGACAAAATTGATATTTTGGTAATGGTTGCGATATATTTTCTTCACTGTCATTTTCAAACCCTCTACTGAGGGAATGAAACATGGTCTTCCACGAAACATGCTGACTTTCTCATTACAAATTACACTAGTACAACCTTTCTAATTCTGACATTCTAAATCGAACACATGTTAAGCATATTAGATCAGGAGAAGTAGTGCCAAGATATTACACAATCTAGAAGTTAATGTTATTTAAGCTCTTGTTAAAATCTCTGTGATCCTGGCCTATTCTGTTGAATTTGTTCGTTGCATGCAGAATCATAAGGGCAAGTAGACGTTAATGAGTGTTTATTTTAATGGTTAGGAATGCACTTTTCTCCCCAAGAGGTGAGTAGCACAGAACTATTTGGGAGTAAGGTATTTACAGTTGTAGCTGGAATTTAAATTTTGTATGGGTTACAAAATGGCTAAATAATGAAGACTCTTGGAATGTTGTACAGTACATCCCCAATGATGAATTGTGATTCTGATTTTGAATTCTTGTGGTATACTTTTTGTAGAACTTAACACTTCAAGCGGAAACCTTCCAACGACACCACCCTTGTCTCAGCCAGCTCAGAACCTAGTAATGTCATCCCCAGGTGTGGGAGGAGATGGTAGTGTCACGTTGACCCTGGCTGATACTCAGAGTATGTTATCTGCTGGTCTTGATGCAGTGACACTTAATATCACTTCACAGGTTTGTGTCATTTCTCTGATCTGCTCTACCCTGTTCTTAACATTTGCTAAATTCATTAAACTTGGAAAAAAATATTAAGATAATCGTAGGTTAATCCTGCTTGTATAGCAATGAATATTGAACATATTTTTAAAATTGTGCTGTATACCGCACTCTTTGTATGGTTTCAACTTTATGATATATCTGGTGCTGCATATTTCAGGGTCACTACGTAATTGAATTTTTGCTTATATTTCCTACAGGTAAGATGACATATTCAGGCTTTGCATCCAAACTTCTGTTGCTTGGATGCAAAGCCCCCCCCCCTTTTTTTTTTTTTTGCTATTCCCTTTGCTTCCTAAAACTTTCTCCAGATAATATGGAATTCTAAAGATGACATGAGAACTGCAGGGGGAAGCACAGATTAACAAATATAGCTCCCTTCTTTTCTCCTTAGGAAGAATTGAATCAGTGGGACTAGAAATTCTTTTGTAACTTGTTTGCAGAACAATAGTTCAAATCCAGCTGACCGTTAGCTCTCATCAATTACAAAGGACTTTTGTTTTCTCTTAATTTTCCCATTAATTTATCTACGTGTAACCATCCATAGATTAAATATAAACCATCCCTTGCAGTAAGAAGAAAATACAGAAGAAAGTTACATCTGTGGGAGATATTTTAAATGTAGAAGTTTCTTAAGGACGGATATAGAGTTATACTCTATATCCTTCCTTAACAAGCTTCTACATTTAAATATGAATATGGATAATACAAATTGGTGCTTTTTTTGGTCGTATGGTTTTAAAACAAAGTGTAGTATATAGGGATGATGGGCAGTAAACAAGTCTAATAATTATTATAAGAAGAATCTAAAGTGCTCTGGGACTTTAGAATTAAAACTTGACAGGTACCTGCCATGTAAAACCCCAGACTGAGCAATTATTTAAAAAAAGACAAAAAAATCTGCATAGTGGACATGGCAGTACCTGGAAACAGCAGAATAGAAGAGAAAGAACCAGAGAAGGTAACAATATACAAAGACCTGCAAATAGAAATAAAAGAAAGCAAAGGTAGTACCAATACTAATAGGAACTTTGGGTACAGTCCCAAAACAACTGGTGCATCACTTGAACATCGCTGGCATTGACAAAATCACCATCAGTTAGTTGCAAAAGGCAGCTTTACTCTGAACGGCTTACATCTGGGACAATGCCTTTAACACATTTACATTTACCTATCCCAAGCCTTTAGGGTCCTGATAAATTGATAAAAAATGCCCAATCCAGTCTGAACATCTGGCTGACTGTGCGACGAGCATACTTTTTAAGTGACAGACAGATCAGAGAAAGAAATGAAGTGAGTAATACAGAAACATGCACCAAGGATATACATCTCACCCCAAATCAATTAACTGCAAAAATCACAGTTAATCCCTCAAGGATTAAGGGGTTAATCATAGAGTAAGCCTTGGGGTTTTCATACAATGGCCTTGTGAACTATTACTTTACTTTTATTTAGATTTTTATACCGCCCCCTCTCCCCAAAGGGATTCGGGGCGGTGTACAGTCAAATAAAAACACATCAATAAATAAATACAAACACAAAGAGGAGGCAATAAGAAACTGTACATATCTGAAGTAAAGTAGTTAAAAGCAATATTTAAATACCCTAAAAATACCCGATTAAAATATCTGCCAGGAGGTAGAATAAAACTATAAATGGGCCAGGCCGGCTAAACGGAACAGGTGAGTCTTCAGTTTTTGTCGAAAGGAGCGGAAGTCGGTGGTGGTTCTGATATCGGGGGGGAGGTCATTCCAGAGGGTTGGGCCCATCACAGAGAAGGCTCTACTCCTAGGCGCCGCCCGTTGGCATTGCTTAGTGGACGGCACCCGGAGGAGTCCTTCCCTGTGAGAGCGAATCGGTCGCAGGGAAGTGTGTGGTAGGATGCGATCCCGCAAGTACCTAGGTCCTGAGCCATGGAGCGCTTTAAAGATAGTAATCAACACCTTGAAACGCACTCGAAAGACCACAGGTAGCCAGTGCAGCTCGCGCAGGAGCGGTGTTACATGGGAGTACCTAGTACTCCCCATAATAGCCCGCGCGGCTGCGTTCTGGACTAGCTGCAGTCTTCGAGCACGTCCCAAGGGAAGCCCCATGTAGAGGGCATTGCAGTAGTCCAGCCGAGACGTCACCAGTGCATGAGTGACCGTGCGTAGGGCATCCCGGTCCAGTAGGGGGCGCAATTGGCGCACCAGGGGAACCTGGTGGAACGCCCCCCTTGCCACGGCTGCCACATGGTCATCCATTGACAGCCGGGCATCTAGGAGGACGCCCAAATTGCGTGCCCGTTCCACGGGGGCAATTGCTCGCCCCCTATGTTCAGTGATGGAATCAACTGACTGAACCGGGGTGCCGGTAGCCACAGCCACTCAGTCTTGGAGGGGTTGAGCTTGAGTCTGTTGTCCCCCATCCAGACCCCGACGGCTTCCAAACACCGGGTCATCACCTCGACAGCCTCGTTGGGGTGGTCTGGGGTGGAAATGTACAGCTGCGTATCATCAGCGTACAGATGATACTCCACCCCAAAACCACGGATGATCTCCCCCAGCGGCTTCACATATGCATTGAACAGAAGGGGCGAGAGGACCGACCCCTGAGGCACCCCACAAGTGAGTGACCTCAGGGTCGACCTCTGCCCCCCTGCCAACACACATTGCGTCCGGTCAGAGAGGTAGGAGCCGAACCACCGCAGAACGGTGCCTCCAACTCCCATCCCCCCCAGCCGGCGCAATAGGATACCATGGTCGATGGTATCAAAAGCCGCCGAGAGATCTAATAGGACCAGGATAGAGGAACAACCCCTATCTCTGGCCCTCCAGAGATCATCGACCAACGCGACCAAGGCCGTCTCTGTGCTGTGTCCGGGCCGGAAGCCGGACTGGCGTGGGTCTAGATATTCGGATTCCTCAAGGTGGCGTGGAAACTGCTGTGCCACCACATTCTCTACAACCTTCGCCAAAAAGGGAAGGTTGGAGACTGGATGATAATTAGCTAGCTCCATCGGGTCAAGGAAAGGCCTCTTGAGTAAGGGCCTCACCACCGCCTCTTTCAAGGCGGCAGGCAAGGACCCCTCGCTCAAAGAGGCGTTCACCAAGCCCAGTAGCCAGCCTCGTGTCACTTCCCAGGATGCCAGTACCAACCAGGAGGGACACGGGTCCATTAAACATGTGGTCGGTCGCAGCCATCCACGCAACCTATCCAAATTCTCGGGGGCAACAGAATCAAACTCCTCCCAGAATGGTCTCACAAGACTCACTGTTGGCGGCTCCTCTGGTCCACTGAAGGGGGCCCATCCGCTCCGGATCTGAGCGATTTTGTCCTGCAGATATTCCCCAAACTCCTCTGCTCTGCCCTGTAGAGGGGCTTCCCGCGTCCTCTGTGATAAGAGAGAGCGGGTCACCTGAAACAGGGCGGCAGGGCGGTTATCGGCGGACGCAATAAGAGTGGCGTAATGTCTGCGTTTGGCCACTCTTAATGCCACAAGGTAAGTCCGTGAATAGGCTCTTACCTGTGTTCGGTCAGATTCGGAGCGTGAGGACCTCCACCTGCCCTCTAGGCGTCTCCTATGGCGCTTCATCACCCTCACGTCCTCGGTAAACCAAGGAGCCCGGGTAGGTCGTCGCCGTAGGAGAGGCCGCAAAGGCGCAACTCGGTCCAGGGCCCCAGTGGCCGCCCTATTCCAGGCGGCCACTAGGTTCTCGGAGCGAGAGCGGGTCAGGGCTACAGGGAATGGCCCAAGCTCCGTCTGGAACCTATCCGGTTCCATCAGGGGCCTGGGGCGGTACCAACTTGGACAGTTTGGTTCCGCCTCCTCGCGGTGGGGGGTAGCGCCAGGGAAGTCCAGCCGGAGACATGAGTGATCTGACCATGACAGGGGGGTAATGGTTACATCCCCTCTTCCCAGATCACTCGTCCACTGTTCAGATACGAAAACAAGGTCCAGAATGTGGCCACCTTCGTGTGTGGGGTCCTGAATTAACTGGGTCAGGTCCATGGCTGTCATGGAAGCCATGAACTCCCGAGCTACCTCGGATGCTTCCCCCGTCGACGGCAAGTTGAAATCCCCCATAACCACAAGCTTGGGGGTCTCAACTGCCGTCTCTGAGATCAGCTCAAGGAGCTCAGGCAGGGCTGCTGACGCATAGCGAGGAGCCAAGTATACAATCAGCAAGCCCCACTGCCTCCCTGGGCCCCATTTCACACCAAGGGACTCGCATCCGGGTATCTGAGGTACAGTGAACTCCCTCGGCTCTAGACATTCCCGTATAACTACCGCCACCCCACCACCCTTACCCAGGGCCCGAGGCTGATGGAATGCACGGAAACCCGGTAGGCACATTTCCACGAGGGGTAAACCACCCTCGTGGCCCAACCAGGTCTCCGTTATCCCTGCAAGGTCCAGCTCCCCCTCTGAGATCAGCTCATTAATGAGGGGGGCCTTGTTGGTCACGGACCTTGCATTGCAGAGCATCAGCCTCAGGCCCTGGCTCTGTAGTTCCTGACCACCTAGATTGCGGGGGTTGGTACAAACGACCGGGTGTAACCAACAACCACGGTCTCCCAACTGACATTGTGGTCTTCTCCTGTCCTCGCATCCCCTCCTCCCCGCGACCGATGTAATAAGACAACCCTCTATTGGAAAGTTCTTTCCCCTACCCCCCTCCACCACACTCACTTCCCTCCTAGACTCACCTGTTTGCCTGGCACTGGCCCCCCTCCTGGACAGATTCCCCCCCACCCTAAAACCCTCCCTTGAACCCCCTAAAAAGGATAAAAAACATTTATTTAAAAACCCCCTAAGCTTCCGTTTCTTCCACCTCTCGGGGTCTATAAACCCGTCATCAAGGCGGGCCCTTACAAGCGACAAGGGCCATGCCTGCGAGAGGGGGGACTCCTGCAGGCGGAGCAGGTCTAGCCTCGAATAAATAATCTTAAAAGATCTTAAAAACACGATGGGGTCAAGGTGCTGTGGATGATGAGTGGTCAGTCAAAAAAAAAAGGGGGGGGGAAAGAGTAATCAAACGTCCAAGTGGTGGTCTGGGTGGTGGAGAGATGGTCCAAAGGGTGGTAGCAGCCTAGATGATCCTAGGTGGGTGGGAGTTCATAGAGAGAGTTTGTAGATAGTAATCTAGAGTTCTATGAATATTTTTTCCCCAATCGTTTATCAGAATGTGTTATATAATGCTGCATCTTCATTGCTTTCCTCTTAGTACCCAAATCGAAGTATGTAACACTGAAATAAATGTTTGTTAGTCTTTTACATAGCCTTCTCAACTTTAGTTTTCTCCCCTATGTTTAGTTTTTTTTAACAATTAACGAGTGACAAATCCTCTTGAATTTTGTTAGTACTGCATGCTAAACAATTGATGGTGTCGTAAGTGTGATTTGTTGGACAGATTTCAGATTTTACTCAAAACTTTCATTAATGTGATCACAGGATATGTAGTCCATAGACTATCAGTAAATTAATTTCACATTACATATTACTGCTTTTAGGGTAACTCTTAACATTAGACAAATTAAATATTTTGGGGTTATTAATAAAATAATAGCTTAAACTTTTTATTTAGCCTAAGATCTCAGATTATGTAACATATAAGCTTACCTACTTTTAGTTACCTATGCGTGAAAAGTTTAAATAATAAATATGTTAATTGGCTCAGATTTTGATGATGTGACTTAGTTGCACATTTTTCTAAACATTTGGAAATTTCTTTGCCAGGGTCAGCAGTTCCCTGCTTTACTCACAGATTCTACCCTTTCTGGCCAGACCAATTCAAGCTCACAGCAGGTCATCCTGGTCAGCCACGCTCCACATTCGGTACCTGCAAACCATGATGAATTAACTTATCAGGTAAGTGGTCTTCATTAACCTTCCTTGAATGATAATGCAGTCGTTTTGTGTCCTGTATCTGAGGTTGTCATTTATCTTACTCATTTATTTCATTAGGGATAGCATCTATGAAAACTTTAATTTGACAGAAGTTTGCTCTTCCAAGGAGAATTTGAGATGGCACTATATTAAATGTAGTATTTGTCATTTTTATAAATGAGACCTGAATGCAGTCCTTTATATCGAGAGCCTGTTATTCATAGGAATTACTCCAGATAGTGTCTATTGCAATGTTCTCTAGCAAGGTACTCTCCCAATATATTAGATATTGCCAATTGCCATAATCCCCCTGTCAGTGTGGCCTCTAATTAATGGATTCTGAAACTTGGAAGTCCAAGATATCTTAAGTAATTTGTTTGAAGAAACTCGTATATGGAACTATTGCCTTAGGCTGATGATATTTTTGTTCACAGCTGTCCTAGTGAATTTGATATAGCATATTTTTGCACAGATATACTTTATTGGTGTCAGATGCAACTTTTTTTTAAAAAATTTGAAAGTCAAAATTTGATTCTCTCATGTGATTGTTTTATTCTTAATATTTATTTTATCTTCTTCTACGCTCTGGTTGCATCTCATCAGCACCTCATCATTGTTTAGTTCTTCTGATTTTCTCTTACATCACTTATCTGAAACCTACTATTATTATTATTATTCTGCTTTTTTGGATTTTTTAAGGATAGTTTTTCAAATTAATTATGATCATTAGTGTTAATGATTGTTGGCTGTGAATTAGATAGATTTAACAGCATCCTATAAGATTCCCTGATTGAGCAATGGTGATGATAACCATTTCCATGTTGTTTGTGTCCAGCTTCTGAAGAATCTTTGAGCAAGGAGGCTCCGTTTAGTTGTTGGATTGATAGATCCTACATACATTTTGCTTTTTTTCATTAAGTGAATTTAAATGTGATATCTATAAAGCAAGAGAATGTACAACCTCTCTGTTTTTTTCCGTTCTGGCATATGCATTGCTACCCTTGACAGATGCCCTATTAGTGTGCTAACATTGCATTTGAAATAATTTAAAGTATCCCTTTATAATGGGCTGTCTGATGAGTGCAGAATTCTTTAGGAAGGCCTGCTTGCCCACCTAGTTAACCTAAAATCCTGGCAAGCAAGATTTAGCAATGTGTACAAGACGCAAAGTAATACATGATTTGAGATATAACTACTTTTGATATTTTGAACATAATACACCAGTACTTTCTTTGGATGATTTTTGCATTGAGGCTTTAAAGGAGAGAATAAAGTGTTAAAAGTCAGTTCATATTTTTGCAATTTAATATTTATGACTTTGCTGTACTAAAATTTCCCATATCTCTGTTGATTGCCTTCACATCCTTTTAAGGAGAATATTATATTCAAATATGTAATTTATTATTGCTATTTGACATCGTTTTCCAGATGTACTGTGCAGGAAAAATGGCTTAAATATGACTAACTCTGCAGTAAAGAGTGGTACTATCAATTCATGTAACTTTTCAGCAAGTTCTGCTTTTTTTTTCTTTCAATATCAGTATCAGCCCCTTTGCCACTATAGCTGATTTCTTTCAGCTAATATGCTTTAATGTAGAATTTGGGTATCTCTATGCTCTACATATTTGTTGATTGTTTCTTACTATTCATGACATCTGTTTCTGAAGATCACATGTAAGGAGATACTCTTGAACTATCTATTCTCTTTCCTGAAAACACCATTCTTAATTTTTCTCTCCTTCCTTCATTCTTATTCTCAACTAATCCTATTTGGTTTGTGATTAATTTCTCTGACCACTCTAGTTTTTATGTCTTTCATGTCTTTCCTTGCATGTCTTTCTGTAAACCTAAGTTGCAGATAGTTGCCTCACCTGTCTGCTTTCCCTCTTCATTTTCATTGTCCACCACAAAGCTTCCTCTTTGCTGCCTTCCATAGAATTGCTTTTTACTGCTTCAACAGTAACTAATTATGACAAAGAATGGAAAGTCTTACCTGATGATTTTTTTTTGTTCATGGGTAATGTCTCTTTCAATCTTAACTCAAGCAACTGATGTCTAGATGTGTTTTTTTATGTGCTACTTGAAGAATACCACAGTAAACATTTATGTAGTATTAAGACATACAGACAGGCACATACACCGAGAGAGAGAAAGAGAGAGTACATGTATGTTATCATTCTATATGTAAACTATGTCAAAGGCTAAGGAAATGCTACTCTAGTAAACATCTGTTGCTGATAGGGCTTAAGCCTAGAGCTTTCAGCCACAGTGCTTGAATTGCCTCTGGTTTTGCTCACAGAGTGGGAGTACTCAGAAAGATGGATTGATGGAGACATAAATCTTAGGAAAATTAATCAGGTAAGAACATTTCTGCATTCAAAGGTTTACTTACATCTGGAAAGCATTTGTCTTTTTAACTTTTAGTCTTTTTAATCAATTGTGGACAGGGTGATAGGCTGATTCCTGACTAGTAGCAGGTGGGTATTGTTTGTTTTCTCAAATGACTAGTAGGGCAGGTTCAGTTTTAAATTATTTGAGTAGGTAGACTCTCCTAGCTTTCAGATCCCCAATGCCTTCAGAACATGTAGGCAAACTGATACTAAGCTATGGCTTTGTATCATGTATTTTCATAGTAATCTCATCAAATTTACCTCTAGCATGTTTTCCCTTCCTTTTCCTTGCCCTCACCCCAGCCATTTAACAGAATGGCACATGAAGTTGTCAATTATAGGAAATCTTATTTTGAGGAATTAGAAAAGACTACAGGTTTCAATGTTCATGATACTTACCCAAATTGTGGTCATAATCACTACAGTGCTGACTATGGGATTTACTTGGTAACTTGGGTCATGGCTAAGTCATCTGCAGCAACTCAAACTATCCAAGTCCATATAACAGATAACAGAATTCTGCATATAGAAACACATTGCCCAGAAATAATAGCTTAATGTAAGCAGAATTGTTCCTGTGTGCCTCTTTATAGTTGTAAGCACAACTATGATTTTAACTTTGGGTCTATGTATTCTTTTTGATCCATCCAACAAGTTGGCTGAGGTAGAAATCTTGCATCCTTGGTTTATTATTGTACCACAAGTCAGCAAGCACAGTTTGAAACAAAACCAAGTCTGTGGGATTTAAATAGACATTATCATAAGACTTATTGCGTATTAGGAATAGACGTTTCTAAGCTCCTGTAATGATATGTGGGAAAGATTTTGGGAGATGGATGAAAAGAGGCCACCTAGGGAATGGTCAGATAAGAGAGGGCATAGTCCACAGCTAGATAGTGAGTGGAGCAAAAGACTCAGAAGGAATCGTCCCTAGTTTCTTGGGCTGTAAAGGAGATGGCAGGAGATTTTACTTTCAGACTTAGAAGATTTGATTAATATAGCTTTACCATAAAGTAGAATTAGCTTATCCAGCTGTGTTTCCTGTCTGGTCTATCCCGTAAGGCTGACATCTCCTTTCCTCAAAAGGAAAAGAGGAAATTAAATGACATATACATGAATGTTGGACTATGAGGAGCCCTGGTGGCACAGTGGTTAAAGTGCAGTATTGCAGGCTAATTCTGCCCACAGCCTGGAATTTGATCCTGACGAGGCTCACGGTTGACTCAGCCTTCCATCCTTCCAAAGTCAATAAAATGACAATCCAGATTGTTGGGGGGCATTATGCAAATAATTCCGACATTGAAAACTGCTGAGAGCAGGGGTCCCCAACCCCTGGACCCAGGTCTGTTCAAAACCGGACTGTCCGAGTGTGGGCAAAGCTCCACTCGCGTGAGTGGAGGCCACTTGTGCTCGCGCACAAAGCTCCACTCCATATAATATAATAATATAATTTTATAATAATAATAATATCAGAAGTGTAGGCTTGATTGGGAAACTAGAAAAAGCACCCTAGAAAAAAGTTTATACAGATGAAGAGGCAGTGGCCTGTTATGGTTGACAAACTGATCCCACCTTCCTAGTCCATGTGAGAGGGGTAATATGACAGCAAAATAATCTCTTGTTACATATTGAAACAAATTCATGGGGAAATTGGTATCCCTAAGTTGGGTTGAAGTAATATTGAACACCCTCTTATTCTTTTACCAGATCACCTGTGGGTGTGATGTGTGGTCTGTATCCACATATGTATACACGCATCTTGCAGGAAGTTGCTAACAAGATTATTAATCACTTATTACATGGAAGAGTTGGGGTAATATGTGTGTCAAAGCTGTATAATAAAACTATGCTCTTCAGATGTAATTGTGTCCCATCTGAAAAGGCAATTCAATATTTTCACAAACGTTTTGAGGGTTGTATTTGCCATAATTATTTGTCTTATGTATTTTGTGTCCCTGTTACAGGTGAGTGAGGTTTCCCCACCTCTGTCAAAAAGTATTCAAGTTGAAAAAGAGGCCCGCGTGCACCATTGTTTTGAGTGTAGTCAAACATTTTCGTCAGTCACCGTGCTAATGCAGCACAGTAAGGAAGTTCATGGAAAAGAAAGGATCCACATCTGTCATATTTGCAATAAAGCTTTCAAACGAGCCACACATCTGAAGGTACGAGATGAAATTAAACTGTTTTAATAAAAATTTTAAAAGCCAAGTGGGTGGACTTTGGGACAATCACTGTCTCAGCCCACAATACCAGGCTTTGGTGAAGAGCTGGTTGGTCAATTCCTGTTGCAACCAATAGACGAATGCTGGATTGATCCAGGAGAGGAGGTGGAGAAGCGGACCCTGCACTTGCAGGAAGATGCTAGGAAGAAAAGGGGAGGGGGGAGAGAATAGGAACCTATGATCAATCTTGCCTTGCCTCTAAGGTTTAACCATTGAGCCTGGTTATTAGTTGGACAGGAGATTTCCAGGTTACATCAGGATATTTGGATAAATTAAGGGCTTGAAGTCCTAAAGGTGCTTTTGGGAGCACATTTGGGACAACCATGACCTGGATGACAAGAATCTCTACAGACTTTAAGGCAGGGGTGTCCAAACTTGGGAACTTTAAGACTTGTGGACTTCAACTCCCAGAATTCCCCAGCCAGCTGGCTGGAGAATTCTGGGAGTTGAAGTCCACAAGTCCTAAAGTTCCCAAGTTTGGACACCCCTGCTTTAAGGACTTGAAAACATCCCTCAGAAGAAGGAAAGAATAAAGGGCGACCTTATTTGCTGTCAAGAAAACAACATGGGCTTGTCAAAGGGATTTGTAGAGAACTTGGAGACTTTACTATTACCAAATCCTTGGTAGAACTGTGCAAAACCTTTTAAGGAGAGGTTTTGCAACATTTTCTGCCCAGCATAGCAAAATAATTCAACAATATCAGGGAGCAGCTTCCAAAGTAGCCATATGACTTTGCAACACCCCTGCATCTGTTTTAACAATTTAAAAATAAGTTCTTTGCATATCACCCCACCACCCCATTTCAAAAGTTTTGCACAACCCTTATATTCAATTGAATTTTGCACTGCCTTCAGGATTCCAGGTTGTTTGATTTTATTGCTGGAATACCCATGCTTCCATTTTTTGTGTTTATTCAAAGGCAGGGCTGTATTCTTTCATTCTTTCAGCTCTGTTCTTCCATGGTAACTATGAATAGAAAGAAAGCACTTTTTCTAGCAAATGAGCAAACTTCTTTCCAGGTACACATTTTTTACAGAAACAGACCGTTGTCTTACCTGAACGGTCGTTCTCTGGGCGCTGCGGGACAGTCCAAGCATGGGTTAACACAGTCTAACTGCCCTAGGACTGAGTGAGTTTTTTATTGTTGACCACGCCTCCCTTTGCCTCTGCAATTCAGTTTTAAAAACGAAGACCTTGAACGTAGACCTGTTGACTGTAGATCCTCAATGTCATAGTCTTCATCACAAACCCTGGGTGGGGTTGGACTGTCCCGCAGCGCCCAGAGAACGACCGTTCAGGTAAGACAACGGTCTTTCTCCTGTGCGCTGCTTGGACAGTCCAAGCATGGGACATACCTAAGCTATTGTGTCCCAGGGCGGGTAGATTCTAAAGAGTCTGAAGCCTCAACAACCTTCTGTAAAACCCTTCGTCCCAAAGAGGCTTCTGCCGAGGCAAAGGTGTCTATTTTATAGTTTTTGATAAATGCTGTAGGAGAAGCCCACGTAGCCGCTCTGCAGATATCATGGATGGAGGCCTGGGTCGCCCAAGCCGCTGAAGCTGCGGCGCTCCTTGTTGAGTGCGCTGTCACGCTGCGAGGAGTTGCCTTGCCTTGGTGTTCATAAGCAAGTTTGATGCAGGCCCTCAACCAGCGTCCGATCGTGTGTGAAGACACTTTACGACCGAGCGACCCAGGCAAGAAAGATACAAAGAACGATTCGGAATGGCGAAATTCCTTGGTCCTTTTAATGTAGATGTGCACTGCCCTTCGCACATCCAATTTATGCCAAAGCTTTTCTGTTGGATGAACTGCTTTAGGGCAGAAGTTGGGTAGGATCACTTCTTGTGATCTGTGGAAGTGTGTATTCATCTTAGGTATGAAAGTGGGATCAATTCTCAGAATGACTCTGTCAGTATGTACTATGCAAAGGTCCTCCCGCACAGATAGTGCAGCTAGTTCGGATATTCTGCGTGCGGACGTTATGGCAATAAGAAAAACCGTCTTGAGAGACAAATGACGGAGACTAGTCTTACGTAATGGTTCAAAGGGGGGCCTGGTGAGGGCCTTCAATACTAAGGGCAAACTCCAGGTGGGATAACGATGAACCACCTGGGGACAGATGTTCACCGCACCCTTCAGAAAACTTTTGACTTGAGGATGTTGGCTCAAGGACCGACGTGAATGACAGGATAGGATGGTGGACAGCGCCGCCACCTGTCGTTTGAGCGTGTTAGGCGCTAGTCCCCTGTCCAGCCCTTCCTGTAGAAAGTCAAGAAGGTTAGGAATTGAGGCCGAAGTGTCCTGGACACCATTCCTGCCGCACCAGGTCGAAAATGCGTTCCATGTGGCCTCATATATCCTATTGGTGGAAGGCCGTCTGGAGGCCTGGATAGTTTGGATGACCTTGTCAGAGAAGTCTTGTTTCCTCAGGAGATCCCCCTCAAGTGCCAGACGGCTAGTTGTAGCCACTGGGGGTCCGGATGACTGATGTGGCCCTGGCTGAGGGAGATTTGCTCCTGAGGTATTCTCCACGGGTTCCGAATGGAGAGACTGACAAGGTCGGCGTACCAGGACCTCCTGGGCCAGTGGGGTGCCACAAGAAGTAGTTCTGCCTTTTCTGATAACAGTTTTGACACTACGTGTGGAATGAGAGGCAACGGCGGAAAAGCATACAGAAGGCCTGGGGGCCAACGGCTCCTCAGGGCGTCCGTTCCCTCTGCCAGAGGAGTGTAATAACGGGAGAAGAATCGGGGTAGATGTGTGTTGTTGTGTGTGGCAAAGAGGTCTACTTGCGGTTCGCCGAATTTCTCCACGATCTGACTGAAGATGTCTGGATGCAGTCTCCATTCGGAGTGATCGATCGTCTGCCGACTCAGCCAGTCCGCTTCCCGATTGCTTGTTCCCGCTATGTGGTCCGATCTGATGGACGCCAGATGCCTCTCCGCCCATCTGCCCAGTGCCTCTGCCTCTCGCATGAGGCTTCTGGAGTGTATGCCGCCTTGCCTGTTGATGTGAGCCTTTGTAGCAACATTGTCTGTTAGTAACAGTACATGATGGCCCACAACATGAGGAGCAAATTGACGAAGTGCGAGGCGGGCCGCTCTCAGTTCCAGCCAGTTTATGCTGTGGCCCGCCTCCCTCAGTGTCCACGTGCCCTGAGCAAGTTGGCCCTGACAATGTGCTCCCCAGCCCAACAGGCTCGCATCGGTTGTCACTACTAGTCTTTCGGGCTCCTTGAAGGGAGACCCTTTTCGCACTGCTGCTGTTCTCCACCAGGCAAGGGAGCGGATCACCTTGGGTGGCAAGATTACCTTTTGCAGTGAGTTGCTGGTTTTGGCCCTCTGCATTGGCAGGAGGAACCACTGCAGTTCCCTGGCATGGAGTCTGGCCCAGGGAACCACTTGTATGCATGAAATCATGATTCCCAGAAGTTGGGATAGATGCAAGATCGGCACTGACCTGTTCCTTTTGCACAGCAAGAGTTTGTTTTGGAGACTTTTCATCCTGTCTCGCGACAGGAATACCTGACAGGTCTTGGAGTCTATGACGGCGCCGAGATGTTGGATGCGGGTCGTCGGCACCAGATGGCTTTTCTCCCTGTTCACCGAGAAGCCGTGTCTCTCCAGTGTCTGGATGGTTGTCTGAAGGTCTCTCCGCGCCTGAGCGTGGCTGGACGAGTGGATAATGATGTCGTCTAGATAGCATTCTAGACGAATTGGCCGGTTCCTGAGGTGGGCTGCCAGTACTGCCAGTATCTTTGTGAAGGTCCTGGGGCAGACGAGAGGCCGAAGGGCAGGGCCCTGTACTGATAATGCCTCCCGTCGTAGTGGAACCTCAGGAACCTTCTGTGTGCCAAATGAATTGGGACATGCAGGTAGGCCTCCCTCAAATCTATTGACGTGAGTAGATCCCCCTGCCTTGTGCATTCTAGGATGGATTGGAGGGACTGCATCTTGAACCTTCTGTATGCTAAGTGTTGATTTAGACACTTCAGATCCAAGATGGCCCTCCATCCCCCCGAGTTCTTTGGGACCAGAAAGAGGATGGAATAGAATCCCTGCCTCTCCTGATCCTTTGGAACGGGTTCTATGGCCTTTATTGTGAGCAGATGGTCGATTTCCATCTGCATGAGAATTCTTTTCTGGGGGTTTTGGGGAATTGGGCAACGGACGAACTTCTGTTGTGGAAATGATGGGAACTCTAGTACTAGGCCCTTCCTGATTGTATTCAGGACCCAGGAGTCCGAGGTGATCTCCTCCCACCTGTCGGCGTACATCTGGAGCCGACCCCCTATGGGAGGTGTCCCTTGGTGGTCATTTCCCTCTACGAAACTGGCGGGAGTTGGAGCCGCCACGAAATGGCTTCCGAAAGGGCTGCGACTGGTGTTGCCTGCCCCTGGTACTGTAGGAGTTCCTATCCTGACCCCTATCCCCCGTCTGAGTGTAGCTTCTCTGGTAGGTGCCTGAAGTGGAGGCTTGGTTATTTTCCTGGGATCTAAAGGTCTGTTTCCTGAAGGAACTAGGTCCCTTGCGATCATGTTTCTTAAGGGTGGCTGGTAGTATCTTTTGCTTGTCCTTGGTCTCAATGGTAAATTTATCTAGAGCCTCCCCAAACAGCTGCCCCCCTTTGAAGGGAGCGGAAGCGAGCTTCCACTTTGCCTTCATGTCCGCCTGCCAGTGGCGTAGCCATAGGAGGCGCCTGGAGGTAACATTGGACGCCAAGGCCCTGGACGCAAATTTTGCTGCGTTCAGGGAGGCATCCGCAGAGTACTCTACTGCCGTGATGATTTTATTAATGTCGTGTTTCCAGCGAGATCCCCCAGAAGGAGGTCTGGATCTCAGCTGGCGGAGCCAGAGAAGAGAAGATCTGATAAAAAAGGAGGCCGAGGTGGATGCTCTGATGGCCCAGGCAGTCGCCTGGTGAGTCTTATGACATGCCTTTTCAGAGCGCTTGTCCTCGGCTTTGAGACCTTCTAGCAGGTCAGCTGGTAGATTTTGGGATGAAGTCAGGGAGATAACCGGGGCATCTACCTCAGGTAACTTTAACGCCTCTTCCATTTTAGATTCTACAGCGTAAAGTGCTTTGTCACCTCCGCTGGGGTTAGTGAGGGTACCTGGCTGAATCCATTGCCTCTGGACCACGTCCAGAAATAGATCTGGCACAGGAATTTCATCTACAGTGGGAGCTGGCTCGTTAAATAGTCCCTCTTTATGGTCCTTAGAGGACAAAGAGGAAGTTGCAGTACCCTTGGGAACGGCACCCAATTCAGTGGCTGCCTTGGCTTTGTGTAAGATGGACTTAAATAATGAGGGTTTAAATAACCCCGTGAAGGCTGGCTTATCAGGAGGAAGGCCTTCATCTTCAGAGAGCTCAAAGTCATCAATCTCACCTTCTTCCCATCCTGATTCCTCAGTAGCCACTGAGGTGCCAGGAGATGGGGGATTAGTCTCCCTAGTCTGAGACGCTGAGGGCTTAGGTTTGGCTCCACTGGAAGTGGGAGCCTCCTTTTGCTTTAGGCCCTCAGCAATGCCTTGGGAAATAGCCTGAGAGATTATTTCTCTCATTTCTGCAGAGATATGGGATCCTCTGTCCTCCCTGGGACGGACTGGGGTAGGGGCAGGGCGTTTCCTGCCCCTCCTGTTATTATAACTGTCCTCCTCAGTGGTCAAGGTTTGGCATGGGCCCAATTCCTCTCTGATGGAGGAGCTGGGAGAATCGGGATATCCCCAGGAGGCATCTGGGGAGGAGTCCCTATAAATTTCCCCAGAAGAAGGGGAGTGATCTGTCCCCTGGGGGGGAAACAGGCCTTTCCTCCCTGTCTTGCCTTGGGGATCGGTCTGGAGAAGGCTCCACTTGGTTTGGAGACCTATCAGGTCTAGGAAGCTGAGGGGCCCTGCTTTTTCGACTGCTTTCTTTGCCCTTTTCCCCACAGCCCTGGGGATCTGGGGATGCCCTTTTTGCACCGTTCCTGCCCCCTTTTCCTCCACTGGGAGCCAAATCTAATTTGCTCCTCTTTGAGGAGGGCCCAGCCTGCATTTCCCCTGACCCTTTGTCTGCCATGGTTGAAGCGGCACAACAGGGTAAGATGGTTGGGATGGAGGTGGCAAAGGGCTCAAGGCGTGGCCAGCCGGCCTGATGATGCCTGTCGAGATACTGAGAGTTAGAAGGGAAGCCCAAGGGACAATACCCTCTAACCTGCCGGTGCCGCCTTAGGAGTAAGTGGAGACTTGTAGATAGTTGAGATGGGCCTAGCTGGAAACCCAGACGCGGCCCACGTGTCGATGTTAATCGTCGCTGAGGTGAAAACACGTCCTGCTCTGTGTCTGCTCTCCTCGGAGTGCTGTTTTTGTTAAGAAAATGGCCGCCGTGCACACGCAGCTCCCGGCTCTGAAAATGTATGGGTTGCGGCAAAAAGCGCGCGAAACCCTTAAAACGGCCAGTGCTGATCCAGGCAAGCGGCGAAAAGCGCGCGAAAGCCTTAAAATGGCCGGCAGTAGTTCAGGGAAGCGGCGAAAAGCGCGCGAACCCCATAAGGTGGCCACCGCAGCCACTGGACAAGGGGAAATCCCTTTGCTACTCTGGAGAGCCTCAGCGCTCCTCCCAGGCAGCCTAGAAACGTGAAGGGGGAAAGCTGATCGATGCGGATGCCTCCCGCCCTCAGCTCGAGCGCCGGCAGCCGCCGGACAGCTCACAGACCCCCGCGCTCCTTACTAATATTCTCCTGACGGTCACTTCGGCTGTTGATTTATTTTCCTATTCTCCTGGCGTGTCAACAGTTATAGAATATACTTAATTAATTTTGGGAAATCCAGTGTAACTGTCATAAGACTGAGGAGTTCCCCTGCTACAGTCCAAACGGGCGGACTGAGTTTTTAAAACTGAATTGCAGAGGCAAAGGGAGGCGTGGTCAACAATAAAAAACTCACTCAGTCCTAGGGCAGTTAGACTGTGTTAACCCATGCTTGGACTGTCCAAGCAGCGCACAGGAGAAAATTTTGTTTCTCCTTAGCAGGATAGGCAATGTAATTCCGTGGCACTTTAGTGACTGTCCCTAAGGAAACCTGAGCTTACTTCTTCCACTTCTGTCTTTCAGTATTTCATTAAAACCTGAAAAAAGAATTTATGAAGACAAAGTGTTCGAAAGTATTAGTCCAGTTGCTTGTGTTTTCTTGCTTTGCTGCTTTATTTAATGTTGCCATCATAAATACCATTATATTTTATTATGTCACCTTGAACATTGTTTCAAGTAGGAAGCAGTAGGAATTCCACTTGTTATCCAGACGACTAAATCTTAGTTTGAAGAGAAAAAGAAATATTTCATTCTGAATCATAGTTTGCTTCTTGTTCTGCCTTCAGGTGCTTTAGAGAGTAGGTTGACCCCTTCTTTGTGGCAGCCCCTTAGATACTGGAACTGTCATTATGTCATCCCTAGTCCTTCCTTTCATTAAACTAGACGTGCGTAGCAATAGTGTCTGTCTTTGAAGTGTTGCATTTCACATTCCATTGCACATTTCTTGTCCTTTTGCTCTGAGTTATGTAACACCCCTGGGCCAGATCTGCAAAATGAATATAGGGTTGTAGAAATTGGAACTAAATTAATGAGCCTACAAATATATTTCTATTTAAAAAAATGTGCCAAATGAAATGTATTTTGTCTTTGATTAAGGAGCATATGCAGACGCATCAGGCTGGACCATCACCGAGTTCCCAAAAGCCAAGAGTATTTAAATGTGATACCTGTGAAAAAGCCTTTGCTAAACCAAGTCAATTGGAAAGACATAGTCGCATCCATACAGGTAACTAAATAGTACTGAGTGATACCCATTGCAGTATTTGAGGTTAGATTCTAATCATTTTGCTAATTATGTGTGAATCACCAAGGGCAAAGAAGCCTCATTTGTTTTTAACCACCATGCATTTTTGAGGCTATTAATATTGAGAAAGCTCACCCTTATTACAATTCATGGATTGTAGACATGGCATATTAGACAAAGTGTCTAAGGTATCTACTTGGGCTACTGTCCTCTTCATGCAAGACAGTTCTCATCTGTAGGTGCTGCACTTCAGGACAGAAGGATCCAGAGGAGTGGAACCAATTCTGAACAGCTGCAGAGCCTCTCTTATTAATTGGATTTCCTTCATATTCTGTGTATCCTGCTTTGATAGCCTCCCATTCTCATTGCATGTATGGATATTTGTCTGTCTGAAATTAGCTGCAGCATGCTCAGATCAATTATTTGAAAACAATGGAGGGAATGCCAGGTTACCTGGGGAATATGTGTGGTGGAAGAGTCTACGACCACTTTGTGATCTTTGGGGAGGATCAAGTTTCTAGGCAAACATTCAAGTAGAATTGTTGCATCTCCAAAATGTGTTAATAGAGGTGACCCTTAAGGAATGTAATAAATTGACTTTTGTTTGGATAATATGATGGTTATTTTGCACGAAGACAGGCTAAGAAAACCAGCTTCCCATTTTATTCTCCCATAGCAATTCCCAGCATTCTGCCTTATGGCTGCTGAACATTTGTGACTATAACCCTATCAGCCCATGTGTTTTGCAATGGGCTAGACGATTGCTTAGCTCGGTTGAAATGAGAAAGATACTTTTCGGGTCACATTAGAAGAAATGGGAAATTTGCCATTGGGTCAATTCATCTGTTCTTGTTTCTTTGCTTCTTTACCAAAGGTGAGCGGCCCTTTCAGTGTACCTTGTGTGAGAAAGCTTTTAACCAGAAGAGTGCACTGCAAGTTCATATGAAAAAACATACAGGGGAAAGGCCGTACAAATGCAATTACTGTACAATGGGCTTCACCCAGAAAAGCAACATGAAGCTTCATATGAAACGGGCTCATGGCTATTCCGGTAATGTGATATTTGCTATAAGAAAGTTTGGCATACCTTTTTATTTTATAGCATCATACTGAAGAGACTCAACATTTCTAAGTTTCTTGGATTGTACCAAGCACTATAAGAATTGGGCTTTTTGCTCTGGCTCTTAATCTTTAAGATAATAGTAGGGGTATTAATGTAATTCAGTTGCTTATTGAACAGAAATGTTTTCAGTTGTGCTGTACAGTTATATTCCAGTCCAATTTTATAGGTGGCATAGTTGTTGAGAAGTATGGAGAAATCTTAACCTCACAGGGTGGGGTTTTTTTGAGGGAAAACTGGAAGGAGGTACCACCATGTATTCTACTTTCAGCTTCTGAATATGCATCTAATGAATACATAAATTAATTATTTCAGTTCTGTATTTGACTTTGAAGAAGCCTTTTGGAACTTGCTTAAGTTTTCCCATTTATTGTGACTGAAAAATAAAATGTATGGCAAACGTGTGAGCCATGAAAATGAAAATAGGATGTGATACACCTGCATAGCCAAGTTTCCCAGCCGCCTTGTCACCTCTTCAGACTTCTGCGTTGTTATGCAAATAAATATTTAGGTGCTAATTTCTGCTAGCTTTGCAGAAAACAGGCAGATAAATGTAGACATTTTGTTTATTTTAATAAGTGCGGTCTGGTAAATCTGAGTTGGATTGGACAATGCTAAAGACAGTTGTTAGGCATAGTCT
The DNA here is from genome assembly GCF_964273705.1 of Natrix helvetica. NCBI lineage: Eukaryota > Metazoa > Chordata > Lepidosauria > Squamata > Natricidae > Natrix > Natrix helvetica. The sequence goes on along the minus strand of NC_138550.1, from coordinate 107,769,405 downwards.
GAAGACCAGAAGAGGATGAAGAGCATTGAGGGAAAATAACTAACTAGCCCATAAGGCAGAATATGGTTCCAGGAGATAATAGAAGATGAGAAGATCAAAGCCATCCAGATAAAAGCCACATGCAGAACATCTGAGAGAGACTGGGAGAAATGGGAATGGATACCAGATTATGGCAACCTCATGGAGATAAGTGGAACAAATCCAAACCAAGTCGATACACCAAGGCAGGAAGGTACATCATTAAACTCAAGATTTTATTCTAAAGAATAGAGAATATACAACAATTTAAAACCCATATTGTATGTGTAATTCTATTTTCAAGCCTACCTATATCTCCATTCAAGAGTTAAGCAAGGGTTTATAGAAACTGATGACAAAATTTCTCCCTATCACTCTCAGATGTTCTGCAAATGGCCATGGAAGGCTTTGATCTTCTCATTTTCTATTATCTCGTGGGAACCTATTCGCCTTCTGGATTAGTTAGTTATTATCGCTCAATGCTTTTTATCCTTGTTTGCTCTTCAGGCTATATATATATATATATATATAACAACTGTCTTTAGCATTGCAATCACCACCTAATCCAACTCAGATTTACCAGACCACATTGTATTTATTAAAATAAACAATATGATTTCAACAGCAGTTTAAAATGGAATTGACAAATAATGGCTTTCTGATCAATTCTTGTATTGGCTATTAGAGGTGAATATGTGAGGCAATCTATTTGCTTTGCTTATGTATGGTAGATTCTGGAGCAAGTAAAGGCTTGCTTGGCCGTTTATACAGGGACCTCTAGGAAGGTCAACATTTAATTATCAGAAAAGCATCACCGAGTCAATACAATGAAGTCACAAACTCCCAACCTGAATGCATCATCTTTATATAAGGTTTATATAAATATGATCCATGCATATTCATCTTCAAAGGGGAACAAGTCTGCTTTTCCTGTTTTACAAGTCCTATTATTGGTGTCCTTGGTTAACAACCGTTTATTGAAATTATGATGGCACTAAATGAGTGGTATTTACAACTGATTCTCCAAGTTGATCCAGCACCCCTGCTGTCAGGTGATCAGAATCTTGGTGCTTGGAAATTGGTTCATACTTTTAATAGGTATGGCATCCTGTGGTCATATGGTTACTATTTGGAACCTTCCTTGTAAGTTTACAAGCAAAGCCAGCTGGGAAGGTTGCTAGTTGCTCCCACCAATTTTCTCCTGAACATCTATACCCTTCCGATTGCAGGGATTTCATGTTAGCACCCTTCCCCTGCCATCCTGCCCATCCACATCTGAGCCTCGCCACAGCATCTCCTCCCTAACTTGCATGTACTTATGTCTCATCTCAGCACTCCCTCCCCAACCCACACAGACTCGCGCTTCGCCACTGCACCCTCTCCCCATTGGGGAATACTCACTGGAATACCCCACCCACCTTCCATAGAACTCGCCCTACTGCCTGCCTGCTTGTGAGCCATAGGGGACTTGAGATTTCTCACTGGCTCTCCATTGACTGTGGGAAGTCTGCAGGAAGTTGCAAGATACAATCATCATAGGTCGTTGCTAATACGCATGATACTCACTTAACATCTATAAGCATTTATGGGATTGCCAATGCTAAATGATATGATCGTGTGATATTGCACTTCATTAACAATGGGAATTCCAACCCCAATTTCAGTCAATAAATGAGCACTATCTATAATGAACAAGAAGGCTGTTTTCTTTTCTAGAGAGTATGTTGACATGAAATAAAACACTGTACATTTAATTGATGTCACCATAATGTAAAAACCCAGTGGATATATTGTAGAAACTTGATTATATTGTAAGAAGACCTATGATTTGCAATAAATCTGACTTACTAGAAGAAAAGCAGTCATTCTTTTCTGGTGTACCTCTAAGAGACATAACAAACAAAAAATACATTTGGTTCTTTTTCTTTATATTTGCAAAATTTCTTTTGATTTTTCTTCATCATGCAATTTTGATGGCTATGTCCTGAATAAATACAGCTGTGGAAACTGCATTAAATGATTAGGTTGGAAAGTAGAATTTAAGGATGACAACTTCTGCATGCTACTTTCTTAATCACAAAGAGTATTTATGCATATAGAGCTCCATTACTTTTGAGAACTGACACATAAATTTTAATAGACATAAATTAAATATTGATTTTTTTTGAACAAGCTACTCTGTTAAAAGAATTGGACAAAGCACAGACTACAACTGCATGTAGGGCTCTGTGTCCAAATGATAGCAATAAAGAAAAGTGATGAGTAGCCCTTTTAAAGATGAATATTCTTTAAATTAAAGTTGTGATAGGTATTTACTCAAAACAAGCCTCAGTAAGTTCCCCTACTCCCAAGCTCTTATTTCCTCTTTTTTCGGACTCTCCCGAAAGAGAGAGTGTAGTGTAGTCAATAAAACTACTGCTGTGTAGTCAATAAAATAATCTTTTGGATTTAATTTTCCGCTGTTTGCCTGAAGACTTTATGCTGTATATCTTACTCCTCTTTATCTTTTTATTATGATAGGTGCAATGCAAGAATCAACCAGTCATCAAGGACAGGAAGGCGAAGACATTAATCGTGCCCTGAATTTGGAAGAAGTTGTTCAAGAATCTTCAAACGAATGGCAGAGTATAACCAATATTTTTTGATGACTATAAGATGAAAGCTCCAAATGCTTTCAGGACTAGAATTTTTTTTTTCTTTTCTTTTTCTAAAAATAGTCATCTGTGGATTTTTACCATTAAAGCGTATTGCAAATAATAAGGATGATATAGCTTTTTAAATATTACGAAACACCGAATGAATGACCTGTCTTTTATAAGCATATAGAATATTTGAGGAACATCAGACAAACTTTGCTGCATTATCTACAATCAGTGATCTCAGGTAGATGGAACTTGTTTATCTTTTCATTCCGCCACAAGTGTATTCTCTAAAACAGAAATACACCCAGACCTTGAAATCAGTGAAGAGTGAATCTGAAAGAGGCTTTCTTGGATGTTCTGTCAATCATGAGGAATGTCTTGAGTATTTAAAACAAAATTGTATGGGTGCCGTAGATCAGGGGTCTCCAACCTTGGCAACGTTAAGCCTGGAGGACTTCAACTCTCAGAATTCCCCAGCCAGCAAAGTTGGCTGGGGAATTCTGGGAGTTGAAGTTCACCAGGCTTAAAGTTGCCAAGGTTGGAGACCCCTGCCATAGATGATGCCTGCTCCAGTGCAGAGAGTACATGATCTAAGGCTGTTTTAGACCATTAATTGGTGTTGGCAGATACATCAGGATGATAGCTCGTATTCATTTCGTTTGATGAGTGCTATTATTTCTCAGCTTTAAACTCAGCAATAATTCAAAGGAACACACTTAACAACTGCGATTCCCTGAAGTAAATGACAAACACGTATACTTTCATGTGGATCTTTCAGCAGAGAAACTTTTGCTGAATAACCATAAAAATATAAGCCATATATTCAAGATGGTAAGACTTTCAAGACTATATGTATTCCCTGAAGAAGATCAAATTAGCTGCAGGTTAAGTTACCACACAGTCATTCTGCAAGATAGCTGCAGATTGGAAGTCCTTATTACTATTGTCATCAATTTATCTTGGCAGTTATGAAATTTTTAAAGACTACCTAGGCTTTTTCAGTATTACTCTGAAAGGTCCCATTCATTCAAAAGAGGTATAATTATATAAAAAACACCCACATTGGAAATAAAGCATGTGTTCTGTTTTAGACATTCCAAAGACAGAAGGATCTTGCTTAATTTTACGTTGAGATTTTAAAATTTCTTTATATGTTATATATATGTATGTGTGTATATATACAGATATTTAAGCCTCTGTGTGGCTGATGAGTATATTTTGTAAATAATAATTCCAGTTTCAAGAAGTGTTTATAAAGTTTTCAACTTTAGATAAACATTTCAAAACCAGTATTGATTCATTTTAATGTAATGTAGACATGTTATATCTTTATGAAAATATTATTGCTTTTAATTTGTTTCTCAGTTCCAGAAAAAAAAAACTATCTGTACATATAATTTATATTTTGTGTATTATAAGACTAGTACTTTCTATTTCCAAAAAAAAGGAAAAATCACTGCTTTTGATAGGACATCTCATAATTCTTTTGTTAACTCTGGACATATGTATATAAGTATATATAGCTGGTGACTTGAAAATAACACTTTTGTTATGTGGAAATATTTAAGTCAAACATGTTGAATAATATTAATTTTTTTCCAAACTTGGTTTTCTGTCTGGTACATTATTCCTTTTCTGGGGTATTAAGTATGTCTTCTTTTTTTTTTTAATTGTCCAAATTTTATTGATTTTAGAAATTTTACAGGGAAAAAGGGTTAAAAGGTTATAAAACATTTTGACAGCTACATTGTACGGGGGGGAGAAGCCCCCCCAGGTCTCACAACTTTTACAAACAAAAATAGAAAAATATCAACATTTACATAGGTATTAGCAGTTTTGAGTTTAACACAAAATCATCAGTATGTTTCAATCATTTTGTTTTGTATCACTTCCATAAAGGTACATTGTAACAACAATTGCAATAATGTTTCAAATCACTTTTGTGATCTGAGTTTTCTGGTTGTCGCATCCTCCCCCCCCCCCATCCACTGGCCGAGCCTCAGCCCCTCCCTCCTTTGTTTCTTGTGTAACATCCCCCATTTCACCTAAGAGAGCACTGTGTTTTTTAGTGAAAGCCTCTGCTTCCACAACTGTGTTGATTCTAATTCTACTGCCCTCCCAGAAAATCAACATGCCTTCTGGTAACAGCCACCTAAACCAGACCCCTTTATTGTATAATTTTTTTGCTAAGAAGGAATATTTCCTTCTCTTATCTCTTACTTTTTTTGGGATCTGTTTAAGAATGGTTATTTCTTTAACCTTATATTTTAATGGTCCTCCCCTTTGAGCTCCTAGAACCTCATCTCTTGTGGTTTTTCTAAGAAATTTAACATGAACTTCCCTTGGAACATTGTGTGTTCTTGCATAGGCTGAATTAATCCTATAGATCAGGTCAATATCCCACCAAAGCTGTTGTTTATTTCTATTAATATATTCTGCTAGTATTGTGGTCATAATCTCCTTAAGATCTTCATTCTCAACTTCTGACAAGTTTTGGAACCTAAGGAAAAAAGACATCCTTTCAAATTCCATTTTTATCATATGATTTTCAAATTCTACATTCCCCCTTTGGATTGTCTTCACCTCGTCTCTCATCCCAACCGCACCCTCCTCCAGTACACCTATCCTCTGTTCATTCCGTATGGTTTGTTGTTTTGTCTCTCTGAGCTGTTCATTTAAGTCCTGCAGTTGTTTTTTCATTTCGTCCTGTCCCTTTAAGATAGATTGAAGCATCTGATGAATAGACAAATCGTTTGCACTCTCCTCAGGGGCTTTAGGTTGTAAAAAAGTTCCCAGTTGTGTCTGCTGAGCAATCGGGCTGCACGTAGAAGATGTCAGGGCCGATGAGGCCTTACCAGGCGGTAACTTCTTTGGACCCATCATGAAGCTCGGAGATAGTTATTGTTCTATACAAAGAAATGGTGTCTGTGGGAAAGCACAGCCGGTAGAGATCACCAGGCAAGCAAGTCCAAAGGAGAATAAATCGTCTGACACAAAACTAGAGCAGATAGGTGGGTCAAAATATTCCAAATCCAGGGGAAAAACATATTTGAAGAGGCTCCTGGAGGTCTCTGGGGTGGAAATTAGTTCAAAGCCATAAAGTTTTCTAAGGGAGGAGTCTCATTCATAAAGATAAAGAAGAAAGAGGAAGTTGGCCATATTGGCTCAGCCAGTACAGGTGGTCAGGAAACAACAAGATCAAAGTTCCCATGCATAGTTTAGAGAAGAATCAGTTCAAACATCCTTTCTCTCGCAGTTGTGGTCAAAAAAGAGAAATTTTTCCCCATTATTTAAGGGAAGTGAAAGTAGATTTTAAACTTTCTCTCTCTCCCATAAAAGGAAGAGATTTTCCAAGTTCCGCTTTTCCAAGGGGGGTGGAAATTCCCCCCCCTCCAATCTTAACTCCTCCAAAGGTTGAAACAGAGTCCCCCCCCCCAAAAAAAACTGCAGAACAGTCAATAGAGTAAAGACAGTAAAAGACCTGGGGAGATCCCTCACCTCACTGCACTTCAGCTGTTTCGTTCAAATTGATCATTTCCTTCCAGGTTGCGTTCGGCGAAGCATGCGGTGGCATTCCGCGCGCTCCCTACGCTTTCCGGCTCCTGGGGCAAAGCTGGAGACCCCACCCGCGGCCGCCGCCGTTCCAGGAGGTCCCAGCAAGCTGCCCCTACGGCAGGGTGCTCCCCCCAAGGCACCCTGTGCTCCCCCTAGACTTCAGGGGAGCCCACCGAAACAGTGAGAAGGCGGACGCACGCATCCGTCACCTTCGGCTGCCGGAAGTCGTCTCCAAGTATGTATTCTTATTGATGGGAATAATTATTATGCCTGAATAGATGCAAAACAATTATTGACCATGACTCTGTAGGTATTTTATATTATTCTGCTATCTTATTTCTTCGCTTTGAATATTTTTTTCATTTCAAGTTTTTTTTATTAGCGTTACTGAAAGTATTTTGCTTGTTTGCAAATAATTTTTGTGCTCATTGATATCCTTATGTGATTAGAAGAACACAACATCTTTAAGAAAAGAAGAAACAGTATTATACTGTGTAAAGTGAAACGACAACGTTTGTGCTTAGATCTGTTCCATATCAGCAGAGACATACAAATTAAATTCACATATTACCATATTTATTTTTTAAGTACAAACTTACGAAGTTAGTTATTTGCTAACTTTGCTATTCACCATCAATAATAATTATATATTAAATGCATATGCCACCAACTCCAAGTGTCTCAGGGCATATATTATAGATGGCAAACCAGGGACGAAATCTACCCTGTCTAGATCATGATAACTTGACTGAAAGACACTTACACAGTTGGGCTATCATTGTGGAAAATGAAGCTCAAAATTATACTTCGCCTAAAACTGTTGAGATTGTTATTTTGAACAGGAAGTAGTTTGAATCACCATTTTGTGCTGAATTACTAAATCAAAATCTTAATGAGAAATCTACCTCGCTCTTGACAAGAAGGCAAGAATGTATTCATTCAGGCAAACAATACCAAGAGTGACAAATAATTCAAAAGATCAGCTGTTGTCACAATTATGAATGCCTTATTGTAACTTGCTTTTCTTTGTTTTGCAAACCAAGAGTAACCAGCTGAAAACATTTAGTGATTAAGAACATAAACAGTATCCTGCTGGATTGAGCCCTCTGATCAATTTGTTGAGAAATCTGTTCTCACAATGGCCAACCAACCTACACAAGGAAGCCACAAGTCTCCCAGGAGATGGCCTTTAGAAGCTGTCACACTGCCATCAAAGCTAATGGCCCTTGATCCGCAAGTCTTCCATGAATTGTCCAACTCTTTTCTTGAAGCCAGCCCTGCTGGTAGCCAGGCCCAGTTCTTATTCAAGCAGATTCTAAAGTTTAATTATGCATAGGAAAGGCCATGTTGCACTATGACAGGGGTCTCCAAAGTTGGCAACTTCAAGATTTGTGAACTTCAACTCCCAGACTTCACGTTTGGAGACCCCTGCTCTATAAGGCTATTTCAAGGGGAGGTAGTGTCTGTTTATGTCATTCTTTCAAGTCTTCATGCAAGTACATGTCTTTTTAAAGTATTGCCCTATAAATCATACAGTATATTCTTTTTCTTATAAGCCGCCTTGAGTTGAGTTGTTTGGTTTGGACAGCCATATATACCCTTTAAATAGTCAGATGGAATTAGATACTGGAACTCTGGAAAGTGACAGAAAGTTGTAAAAGAAGCTACTGCATAGAGCTCTGGTATTTTTGTATCTAATTTTAAATGTATCTACCTCAGAATTATATGAATTTCACAGGAGAATATTTTACAATTTGAGAGAGGGTCCAGTGTCATGCTAGATTATATTTTCTCTCAAACACGATCAATAACTCATTAAATAAATATTAGATTTAGAGAATGTAAAAGTGAGCTTCTCTGAGAAACACTTTCAGGTAGTTGAAAAAGAGTATTCGTTTTCTCTTTATCCCACTATAGTTTAGGTCAATGAGGGAAGCGTTTCTAAACTTGCATACAGATATTGGTCTGTGATTTGATCACATATATATTATCCCCATGCTAGCCTAACTTTTCATATTCTTTTGTTAGCCTGATTAATTTGCAGCTAATTTATGTTTTAGGAAAAAGAAAGGAAAATATTATTTGCCTCAGGGAATGATTTAAGATGAATACCATGCATTTATGAACCTAGGAAACCAAGTCTCTCGGGAAATTTGATAGTATTCTACAAAAACTCTAAATACATCTAATCAGCCAGAGGCTTTGTTGCATTAAGATATTTGAATGTAAAATAATTGCTCTTCTCCATTATGTTCTATGCAGATTTCTTGTAAAGATAGGTTAGACTGAGCTCATTGTCAGTCAAAGTAACTTTTTCCATCTATAAATGTTTTGGGAATTGTTGAGGAAAATATCTGACATTTTCCCACAGTATAACGCTGCAGAATCTTGCAATATCTTTTTCATTTTCCCAATAATTAAAATTGCTAAAAGAAAAAAAAAACCCTTGTAAGTTAACATTTAGGACAACAGAATATGGATTTTCCCCCCATTTTTGAAATTTGCTATACCATATTGGACAGTTCCACATTATACCTCTGGTTAGAAATAATGTGTATGTTGAAGTCATACTTACTGGACATTAAATCAAATGTTTTTTATTTAATATTGAGCAGAATTTTTGAACGTTAATTATAGAATGATCAATTATAGAGCTATTTCCTTAGCTCCCAGAATTTGAAACACACTTGAAACTTAGTGTTATCAAATTTGCTTTTTAAATATTGCTAATTTTAATACAAGGGGAAGAAATTATTGCTGCTAGCACATATATTTTCATTATGTCCACCTCTTCCATGAATCTAATTGTTTTATCTTAAGACATCATATTATATATGATTGCAATTTCTAGCGGTACCTGCTTTGTTTAAATCGTATCTGAAGATGGAGGTTACTATGGATAAAAGCAATTTTGCTTGTATCGTGCAAGTTCCTTGTTTTGCTTTGCATTTTCATTTCAACAGCCCTGAAAGACAAGTACATTTATCTTTCTAATGTTCTGTCTCTGAAATGCTTCTTTCATTCTGTTCTATGCGAACCACATTTTCTCTGTGCTTCAAGCATCCCAGGCCAGAAATACAATGGATCACCTAATGGCTTTTCAAGTTATAATCCTGTGCTCAAAAATAAGATGGCATCATAATTCGACCAGATTTGGAGCATAAAGCAAGAATTGTCAAGAATCCCAAAAAGATTCTGTAAAAACACAAAATATTGTGTAGAGTGGCACTTGATCTCTACAGTCTTTGCCCACGCTTAGGATTAATTCTGTGCATTCTTCCTTTAGACAATAAAGTTATGTTTTTTTTTTCTGGGTCCACAAACAATGGGTTGGAGAATAGAGGCAAGGATACTTCACTGTTTGGGTGGAACTCAATTCAGTGTTCTTTGAACCCAACCAATCTACTTTCATCATCTTTTAGCAACATTTGCTTAAGTTTAGATTCATTTTCTGTCTAGAAGGTTATACCACATGTCATCTTTGTGGTATATTGGCTGGTTGGCTGAAATCATTCCCTAAATACTAGCTAGTTGGGAATATATTCTGATTTGCTTGCTCAATACTTTTGCTCACAAACTTTAGACACCATTTTATATTTCTGACTATGAAAACCCATCATGGTTCCATATTTGAATACCTTTTAAATTAACGTTGCATGGTGGACCAGTCCCTAGACTAATGTATGATTTAGTTAAAATTCATATAAAGAAAACATAATCCTACCAATATGGAAAAATTAATGGGTTGCAGAAAACAAAATGTTTCATGTACAAAATCGGACCCACAGAGAGAGAGGTAAAAAGTGGAAGCAAAGATGAATAATGCATTTACTTGAAAAGTACAGACTTTGTTTCAGTGTTTTCTTGCTCGTAGCAATACTGTGGAATTATTTGCATAGGATAGAAGACATGTTATTGAATTTATTCATTGAATAATTCATTCACTATGGTAACTCTTTCCTGTTTAAGAGTGATGATATTCAAATGAAGTTGCTGTTGCCACCATATAGTGTACTCATCCGAGTTGGTCTGTGTGGATTCAAAGTAATTGCTCCCTAAACAGGATCCATTGTATTGCAAATGTAGTGCATTTAGGTAGTGTATTAAGGATGTGCTTGGGTGGAATAATAGATAGTCTTTTATTTCTTCCTAAAAATGTGTCCCGTAGGGAAAAAAAAAAACAATTTGTCCTTATGGCATTTAATTTCTGTAAAGATTTTTTAAAACAACAACAATAATCAATGATGTGAGAATTGCCATCTGAAGTATTACACCCTCGTGTATTGCTTAAGAATAATCTTTCATTAAGCAGTGAAAGATTACTTAGGACTTAGAAACTGCGTGCTGCTTCTTGAAATTAACAATGGGAAGATAAACATTGATGAGTTTTTTTTCTTATAGCAGTTCTGTAATGAGCATTTTTTCCCCATCCATCAACATCCAACTTTTAAAAAAGAATAAATTCATTGTTTCTCCCAAGGGCACTTAGTTGCAAGGGGCACATTTGTGTGTGTGTGTGGGGGGGGGGTTAGCAGTGATAAGCGATGAGCTTAAGATTCAGTTCAAGGTGTCTCCGATGCAAGAAATGTCTGCAAATCTTCAATGTAACCCGACCATTCCCAAGAAGATCAGAGACGGTGTTAGGTTCACAAACCCTCATATTTAGCACCAGTTCTGAATATTGACTTTCAACCATTTGTTTAGTGACTGTAAAGAGTTACAATGGCACTGAAACAAATAACTTACATTGGTTTTTCACACTTTTGTAACTCTTGCAGCATCCCTATGGCTACAAGGTCAAAATTCAGATGCTTGACAACTGACTCATATTTATGATGGTTGCAAGCTCCTGGGATCATGTGATCTCCTTTCGTGACTTTCTGACGATGTCAGTGGGGAAGCCAGAGTCACTTAATAATTGCGATACTAACTCAACAACCGCAGTGATTCACTTAATAACTCTGGCAAGAAAAGTCATAAAATGGGACAAACCTGATTTAACAACTGTTTTGTTTAGCAGCAAATTTTTGGGCCCAGTGGTGGTTGTAAGTCAAGAACTAACTGTACAATGTACAATGTGCCTCCTTTATACATTCAACGAAATGAAACATCTGCTCTGACAAAGACAGATGAGAAGAAAACTGTGTTTAAACGTGCCCCTGTTGCTTAATTCACCAAGTACTGTATTTTAAAAGGGATATAATCTGCATCCAGACTTAGTTGTGAACTTGACATACTTTAGTTAGCTGCTTTGTAAGTTTGCATGAAATATCTTTAAAAAATTTCTCCAAATGTCATATTAAAAGTTGAGTATTTTATTTTTTTTCAGGAGTTGAACTCATACACTTTAAAACAATACACTTAAATGAAACTCACTATTACGTTGTGGATACACAACGGGACGAGGCTACACATAGAAAAATACACATAGCCAGTAACATTTTGAAAGAAGATGTAATAGAGGGGCGTATGTATTTGTGTGTTGGTGCATGCTCATGTTTGTTTATTGGTTTTTGGTATTTGGTTTTGTTTAGCTTCTGTATTTTTCTACTCTCTCATCTTTCATTGCTGCATATTAAGACTGTTATGTAAAATCTATGGTAGATTAAGGAGAACTATCAGCCATAGTAACTCTCTGCATCTCTGGCATTAAGTGTCAAGAAATTCTAATATTATGTTGTTGTTTTTTTAGCATAGCTTAAGGTAGATGCTGGCTTGGGCCTAAATGTATTCTATAACATATAAGCTCAAACAAAACTTTGTAAGAGTAAAAGAAGGCCTCAAGTAACAAAACAGGTTTTATATATTTAAAATAGTGCAATTCAGAAGAGCATTTTTCTTCATGTAGAGGGGCAAACCCATTCCCACATGCATATATCTTCATATATGACCTGTTAATATTTTTACCTCTAGTTGTTAGTGCTAATTTCCATTACCTGCAGTGACACAGTCTATCTTATTTTGGTTCACTGCTTGTTTAACTCTGCTGCAGTAACAAGACAACTACAACTACTAACTATGTGTGCAGTTACAATCTGGAACTTCATCACCAAAGGGCTTTAGACTTTAGACTTTTTTAAAAAAAAAAACTATTCGCCGCAAAAAAGTTTACTTTGCAGCGAGCCCACTCTTCACATATCTAAGTCTATGGTTTTTTTTGTTCTTTGGGATTATTCCTTATTGCTATCATTGTTATACTACTCTAATTCAAGTTTGATATCTTCATGTCTCTCTCCCAACCACTCTTATTTCCCAATATGTTGGCAGTGACAAGCAATTGGTTATGCACAAGAAGTTGCTAAGACGTTGTGTAATCCTTCTCCATAACCATTGCTTGGACCCATTGAAACATTCACAGCTGCCTTCTCCCACATCACAACATACCTTGCACTCCCAATGTAATATACCTTTCCATGACTGCCTAATCCAGTTAGGAAAAGAAAAACAAAAGGTGTGAAAGAAAAGGGATACAAAATAAGAGCAAATAAAAATAATAAATCAAAGCCAAATCAAAACATTGGATAAACAGCCCTTACAACATTCTGCACGTGTTTTTTTTATTATTGTTTGTTTACAGCAAAGATCTCAAAAGATTAGTTAATGACCGCATTAATTTAGGGTTATATTTTATGTGATTAAAGGTTAGTGAAAAAGAAATCGGAAAGGGAATTAATGTTGCGTGTTCCTGAAAAATTAAAGCTTTATATTTCTTGGGGAGCACCTTGAAGAAGAAGAAGGAATAAGATGGGGGATTTTGTTATTTTTTCCTAAATAATGCTGACCGAAAGCTACCTTGCAAGTTTGGGAAGCTTTTGTTGTTGATTTTTCAACTCTTGGTCAGCATTTGCCAATATAGTTTTGCATATTCCTACTGCATGCATAACTCAACTGACATTAACAAATAGATTGTTTTTTTTTTATCTAAGGAATTCGGCAATTTGTTATTAATCCTTGGAGTAGCTATGTTATGAAGCAGAGAATGTAGCCTTTTAGTGACATCTTAAGTGTTTCAGCGCCTAGCAACGGGGGAGCCAGACCTGGACCCAGGTCGGGAACCGGAGCCTCCCTTTGGAAAGAAGAAAGAAGAAAAAGCAGTATTAAAATCAACATATGCAACTGAAATATACTACAATATACATATTTTGTATATCCTATTCCATTCGGCCTGTCATTCAAAATAGCTCTCCAGCGCTCAAAGCAAGGTTCAAAACTGGTTAAACCTCCCTCAAGACTGGCACAATAGAATTAGGATTCAGTTCAATAAGGGGGCATCTTTATTGTACTTCAGAAACGGCAGCTGTCACAAATCGTGGACAGCCACTGAGAAGGATGAAGCAGAGTTTACATGGCTTCGATTTCAAATTCAACACACGCTTTCTCTCTTTCCCTCCCATGTAATGGAGTTCTTAGCCTTCCATTTTCCAAGCTCATTTGATAGCGGCCATTGTATGTTTGCAATTCTTTGCATTCCCGTTCTGCGTATTGGCTGCCTCTAATAGAACAATAGGGATGATGTATTGGATAAAGAATGGATAGAGAATAACAATTAAATTTTGATTCACAATTTGACAATTCTGATTACTGAAATAAGGTAGTAGGTAAACAAAGCATTTTGTAGCATCTTCAATTAGGTTCATATGGATACTCTCTGTCATACCTAGAAAAACACTTTTCTTTTGAAAAAGGAGAAATAGTATTAACTCATGTTTGCCTAGAATTTCAAGTTTTTAAGAAATGTTCACAACAGTGAATCAATAGTAATGTACTTTGCAAGAATAGCTCATATTCTCTGTATTTGTAATCCTGTTGTACGTTTTGCCTGTTCGCCGCAAAAAGAGAAAGAGAAATAAACCTGCAAATCTCATATTTTAACATATTTCCAGCACCAAATAATTTTGTGATTTAGCTTCCAACCCAAGTTAGATATTGCAGAAGCAAAACTTTTGTACTTCCTCACTTCCTCAAAATATAGGAAAAATCAAAGTGGTTCTCATAAACCCAGAATATTCCATGAAATCAGTTTCTACTTCATGTTTTGAGTACTTTCACCCTCTCTACTACCGGTAGTCCTTGACTCACAACAGTTCGTTTAGTGAAAGTTGCAACCACATTGAAAAAAGTGATGTATGACCATTTTTTATACTTAGGACCCTTGTAGCATTCCCATGGTCATGTGATCAAAATTCAGATGCTTGGCAACGGACTTATATTTATAATGGTTGCAAGGTCCGAGGTTAGGGTTTGCGACTTTCTGATAAACAATGGGGAAGCCAGATTCACTTAGCAACTGTGCTACTAACTCAACAACTGCAGTGACTCACTTAACAAATGAGTCAAGAAAGGTTGTAAAATGGGGCAAAACTCCCTTAACAAATGTCTCATTTAGCAAGAGACATTTTGGGCTCAATTGTGGCCGTAAGGTCAAGGACTACCTGTAGTTGAGTGTCTTGCAAAAAAACCTTTTCAGGATAAACATTGCCACCTGTCCCTTATTCGTTTTGCAGCCTTCTTAGGAGAGCTGCAAAAGGAAGGCAGGAAACAGAAACAGAGAAGATTTATTTTAGCAGCTATCAGATTGACTTAAAGGATTGGGTATTAAGGAACCTCCCCCCCCCATTTTAAAATACATGCTTCTGCCTATCTCCTGTTGCCGGGTGCATTCCTTAGATTTCTAAAATTTATGCTTCCATAATTACTTGTTGATTCAGAAGGCACCGTACTACCTTATTTCAATAATTCACTGTTCATTTTTAATCTCAAATTACTCAGCCACAACATTATTGCTTAGTTTCATAAATGACAGAGCACTGTAATTATACTTAATGGCTTATTAATTATGTTCCATGAATCATTGATTTCTATGTTATTGTAGTCCTATTAAATCCATTACTTGTCATGGATGCTCTCCTTAAATTTGTTTGCTCTCCTAAAATATATATCTGGTGGAATATAATAACAGGGACCATTTCATGCTAAGTTACTGTCGAAAATAAACCTGTATTTTTGCGGGTGCTTAGGAAGAAGTTGGAGGGAACTTTTTTTTGGTAATAAGAAGGCTGAGCAAAATAAAATAATAAAATTGTCTATAATAGATAAAAATTATTAGGAGAAAATACTTGTCTACTTCAAACATAAATGAAACTGTCTAGGGCTAAAAGCCCAGGCTATTCTGAACTAACTTTTACCAGCTCTAAAGAGAACAGTCAACAGTGGAAGTTGTGAGATTCTCAAGGAAAACAGCAAAACTTGGCTTACAAAATTAGTAACATTTATATATTTGTGTGGAGATGTGTGCAGCTGCTTTGAAACTGTTAAAACTGGGGAAAGGGGAAATATTTAAAACTGAAGAAAATGAGAAAATAATAATACAATCTTTTTAAAAGGGAATGGAATATTTTTCCAAATGTACTTTAAAGGGAACAATATTTATTTTAGCGGAACTTCATGCTCCAACATCATCATTTTGAAGATCTAATTCACCCAGTTCTAATATCAAGTAGCTGTTCCTTTTTTCTCTCAGAAAAAAATCAAAAAATCCATAACCTGCAATTTGGACAGATGTTTCCAAAATATCCAATTTGTATAAGTACTAATGCATAACGCCGCCAAAAGCATTGCTGATTTTAAAAAGATTTTAAAGTTGCTAAAAAGTTGTTGTTATGAACGTTTAATTTTGTATAGTACAGCAAATCGTTATTTACTCATTCTTTTTGAAGTAGATTTGGCTGAGAGAGAGTGATAGGCCCATAGTCACCCATCCAGCATTCATGCCTAAGAAGCTGGTATAGAGTTATGGTTCAGGTATTGGACCGATATGAAGAGGATGCATATCAATGCATATTAACATCGAGTTGGGTGCAAACCAGTGGTGGGATTCAAAAAAATTTACTACGTTTTGTGGGCGTGGCTTGGTGGCTGTGGCAGGGGAAGGATACTGTAAAATCTCCATTCCCTCTCCACTCCAGGGGAAGGTTACTGCAAAATTCCCATTTCCTCCAGATCAGCTGGGACTCGGGAGGCAGAGAATAGATGGGGGCGAAGCCAGTCAGAGGTCGTATTTACCGGTTCTCTGAACTACTCAAAATGTCTGCTACCAGTTCTCCAGAACTGGCCAGAACCTGCTGAATACCACCTCTGGGGCAAACTTCAGTAGTAATTCATGGATCTGACATTACTTTTCCCTATGTGATGGGATTCCACTGGATTTTGTTACATGTACTATTTATGTTGCTCTCTGCTTGGGTGATTCTTTACATTTAGACTGATACTACTAGTAGTATTTACCTTAGTTTAGATTTTTTAAATGTTGTAATCAAACATCCAAACTGTTTTCCCTTTCCAATCTTTCAGACAATCGCTTAAGACTATTTCCTGGACTGCTTGAATCAATGCAATATATATTAGCAATAGATAAGGAACATTTTCTTATCCCTGCATAATGTTGGTTACTTTTACTATTTTTAGAAGTATTATCTTTACCAGTCTAAACAATTTAGACAGTGTGCCTTGGCCATCATAGCGGTATCCTTTGTGCCCCTTGTGAGCATATTTATGCTCATAGAATTTGCCACTTCCATATCCAGGTCTGTGAGTTTCGCCACCCTGCAAAAGAGAAAAGCAAAATTACAAATATCCGTAGATCGCCATTAAAATTCAGAACCACCCTTCAGGAAACTGAGTACTAAATGATCAAAGGCTGAATTGTATCAAAGAATATGGCTGCAGGCCTAATGTCATTTATCCTATGGAAGCCACTGACTTCTGTGTGAAAGTTTATAGCTCTGTGTCATAGATAGCAAGCAGAATGGGATTTCTTTTGCAAATAACTAGTGATGAAAGAATATATTTGAACAATTATTGAGAAAAAAGATACTCGGGGAACATTTCTGGCAGAGATAGTGGAAGGTGAATTCAATTCCATTAAAATTGACATTCTATACATAAAACCTATCTTAGCCTAGATTCCCATTGTTTGGAAATTGCCTGAGGTGATAATGATCCATAATTACTTATATTACAGTTACTCATTTTTGTATTCATTCTACCAAACAGTAACAAATGAGAGCAGTTAACAGCAGACTATCAGAAGGAGATGCTGGTAGAATAAATGCATCCATTTTTAAAGAGTGAAATCCCTAGAAAATATTATATTGAATATTATCCAGAAAAACAGAAAAAAAATGGGACATTTGAGCAAATACTTACAGATCATTGACATCCGCTTTTGAAAAGCATTATTAAAAATGAACGAAAGAATTGTTCAACATAATTGTGTAATTGTATGAAGAGAACAAGTAATTCAAAGAATTTCCAAATAGTAATCTGCTTTGTAACTAGTTCTTCAAACGAAAACCTCATTCCCAGCATTGGTAATATGCAGCCTTAATGACAAACTTATGAAAATTGCCTCAGCCAACACATTACAGTTATGTCTTTATTTTTTAAGTGTTTCCTATCAAAGTAATGACCTGGCTCAACCTTCCAAGCAGCAACCACATCCGGCAAGTTTTCTATGGTTTCCAACTGTTATTATGAAAAAAAAATCAGTAGGATTACTGTGTAGATAATTAAGGCATTTCACCAGGGATGTAAAAAGCAGTTGGTATTCACTTCTAAGAGTTTGCAAAAGGGTCAGTTCATAATAGGCATTGCCAACACTCTGTGATCGTGTTCAAATGCAACCTTATTGTAAATTACTGGTGTATGAGAGTCCCTTCTGTTTATATTTTTCTAGCACTTCTACAAAATTCAAGGTGTTTCAGCTATAGTCTCGTAAATTTGCAATAGTTTTCATGAGTACCTTGTGTGCATTTTTACCCAAAGGCAAAGTATAGAATATTCTACTTGGGTGTAAATTAATGGAACAATATAGTTATCTTCCAATATCATTTTATAGCTGAGCTTCCTGATGGAGATCACAATAGCACATAAACTTATATATCACTCCATACTGCTGTACAGCACTTTCTGAGCAGTTTGCTCCCAACAATCTGGATCCTCATTTTATTGAGACTGTTCTAGGTATCTGTTGGGTGAAGTAGTTTGAATCTGCTCTCAGCTGGACTCTGGCTATGCAGTCCTTTGGACTTGTCTGAGGCCCAATTTACTATGACTTCCTAGAGAAAAGATGTGAGGGATCTAAATGGGGAAGAACAGCTTTGGCTTAACCCAAGCAAACTTGAGGGGCTGTGAGTTTTGGGATCAATCAGGTCTGGAGTTGGGACAATATAACCCCCTCGCTCACCGGCCACAATTCCAAGTGTCTAACTCTGACAAGCTTTCATAAAGTCTTAAAGTCCTGGGGTTTTTCCCTAGAGCATTAACCAATGATATTGGTTAAGCTTGTCTAGGAACCATTTTGGGATGTTTGCAAATTGGTCTCAATTGTGGCGTAGTGTTGTATTGTTGCATTGTTGTGGCTTTCTATTATTAATCATTCTGTTTATAATTTGGCTAGTCTTACGTCAGCTGTCTAAAGTTGCTCTTTGTGAGTTGGGAGTTAGATATATGAATAGATAGATGATGGATGGAAGATGATTGTAGATATAGATATATACCGAAGGTATACATTTAGATAAATTCATTGTCACATCGCCTTAATGTGAACACTCTCAAGAAAAGCCACTTTAAGATGAAGATTAAAAATTGTGGATTATGAGCAAGAGGGAGAAATAACCTTTGACTCTGAAGCTCCTCTGCCTGGTTGTCACTAGCAGTATATTTTTATAAGCTTACTACTCTTTCTCTCAGCAAGAATTTACCATATTTTTGGACTATAAGACGCACCGGTGTATAACACGTACCAAGATTTCGAAGAGGTAAGTAAGAAAAAAACGTTTTTGTCCTCCCTGTCCCCAGTGGCACTCTGCAGACTTCAACAGGGCTGGGGGAAGGCAAAAATGTCTCCATTTTTGCAAAAACAGGCCCATTTTTTTTTGCAAAAATGGGGGCATTGTTGCCTTCCCTCAGCCCCGCTGAACCCTGCAGAGTGCCACTGGGGTCTGGGGGAAGGCAAAAACGCCTCTATTTTTGCAAAATATGACCCATGTTTTGGCCGTTTTTCACAAAAATGGGATGTGGGGGTGGGGCTCTGGGAGGCCAAAAATGGCTGTATTTGGTGTATAAGACGCACCAACATTTCCACGTTCTTTTAGGGGGGGAAAGCTGTGTCTTATACCCCGAAAAATACGGTAATCTGTTTTCACAGACATGTAATGAACAGGGTGACTACTTTAAGTGACCTTTTTAATTTCCAGAGATACCCCAATCCATGAAAAGGGTCCAAATGATAGCTCTACCTCCTTTCAAGTCTGGCTAGCATTCTGGTCTTCTCTAGCTCCAGGGTAAAGACATGGAGCCAAGTACATAAAAAGATTTGCCCAAAGAAGAAAAATAAATAAATTGTATTATTTGTTCTCTACATCAGGAGTCCCCTACCCCCAATCCTGTATGGGTCCATGGCCCATTGGGACCTGGGCTGTACAACTGATGGGCAAGCGTATGAAATTTTATTTGTGCATGTGTGGGATTAGGTTGTGTGCGTGTAACCATCCCCTGCCTCTGCTGCCATTACTGCTAATCCATGCAACCAGAAAGGTTGGAGATCACAGCTCTACATCATTTTCATAAACACAATCCGGCTTTTCCTACAGTTTCATACTGTTATATATTTTACATCTTCATTTTTTTTTCTAGTTTAAAAAAATGATTGAAGAATGCGTAAATTCTCAGTATATGACAATGTTGTAAATATAGGGCAAATCCAATAGAGTACTGTGTTCTTGAATCCATAAAGAACTGGAGCTTTGTACCGTTCATAGTAGAAACCCACACTTTCATTCCCCTGCCCCTCCTCCGTCCCACGGACATACAGAACATTTAGGGGACCTTAAAAGAATGCAATTTGCCATGCAGTGAAGGTGCTCTGTGCTCAGGCCCAAGGAATCTTAATTTAAGCTTGACTCATTTCAGGATAAAAGCAAGCAATAAAACCATGGATATAAAGAAACTGCTTTGGAACCAGGAATGGATCAGTAAGAGCCGAAGCAAACAAGCCAAAGAATAAATAAATAGAATAAACAAATATATGCTGGAATTCTGCATCAGCTACAGAAAAGCAAGACAGCAAACAGATGCCCTTTGGGAATGGGGAAAACAAAATAATTGCGTAGGGAAGCATGTTTATCACCTACCCAGCTAAATCTGCTGAAGGATAATCCTCTCCCCTGCACATGTAAGAAACAAACAAAGTGACACGATAACCACCATGGACTATAAAGACACCAAGCATGCCAACAGCTGGTAGAAAAGGATTATCACAGTCGGTTGTGTGGATTAAAATAGCTGAAGTCCAAGATGTTTGGATTGCAGTTGTGATGTGGGATTGTAGAAGAGTTTACCACATTACACCTTTCAGATGTGCATCATAAAACCCATTGTCCAATGTGTACATGCATTTTACCAAAGAGAGAACACCAGCCTTTACCGGTTGTCTGTCTATTGCAGCATTGTTCACAATAAAGCATTTCAAGTGGTTTTTTTGAGGACAATGAACTATGGTCCAATGTTCTGCATAATGAATACTTTTCATCCACCCACAGTCTCGGTCTCTGATATTTCATTAGGTCAGAATTTGAAAGAAGGTAGTTTGGCTTTCTGTATTCAGGAGCTGAAGCTGTAGAGAAATTTGAGGGGGGAAATGGAGCGAGTAAACTGTGGGGGCTGTTGTGGGGAAAACAGGAGAAGGAAGAAATAATTGGTATGTTTGCAACCTCGAGTTGTACATGAAAAAAGGGCAGGATAAAAATCTAAAAAGATCCTGGGCTTGTAAAGATTAAATTGGATATTGAAATACAGCCGGGCCTTGGCTTATTATCCCAAGCCCAAAATTTCCATTATTAATCAAGGCAGTTGTTAAGTGAATTTTGCCACAGTTTATGATCTTTCTTGCCATACTTGTTAAGTTGTTAACTTAGCAACATGGTTGTTAAGGGAATCTGGCTTCCCCATTGGTTTCGGTTGTCGGAAAGTCACGAAAGGGAATCACATGACTTCGGGACACTGCAACCGTCATAAGTACATGCCAGTTGCTAAGCTTCTGAATTTTGATCACGTTACCATGACTAGGCTGCAATGGTCGTGAGTGTGAAAAACAGTCATACGTCACTTTTTCAGTGGCGTAACTTGGAATGGTCACTAAACAAATGGTTATAATCAAGGACTACTTGTAACAAGCCACAGAATGAAAAGAATCATTTCATCCCGTCCTCCGGAGGGAGCCAGCACAGCCTCAGTGCTTAAGACTGTTTTAATTTCCATTTATCTGGACTCCTTTGCTTGGTCATCAGACCTTGGTGGCCCTAGCTGCTGTTTCTTAACGGAAGTCAGCTTGTACTAAGGCCTCTCTTGTTTATAATTTAATAATCAGTGGAAGGGGCAGCTTGGTATGTATCACTGAGATCTAGCTGTGGCCAACCCAGGTTTGGGTGTGGCATCAATCACGACCCCAGGACATTTTATAATCCATGTGAATCTTGTGGTTTTCAGTGGTTCTGCCTTGATAATGAAGTTGGGCATGAAGGATCAGGTAGGATTGCTACAGCAGCACAGACTGTGGTCAGGTGTAGGCAATAGTTTTTTAAAGCAATCCAATACCTGCTGTAAATGCATCATTTAGACTACATTGGACTGGAAGGTTATTGAAGTATTTTTTTTTTCAATAAGGAAACCTTTTCTTTCTTTTCTTTATCACAGGTTTTGTAGGTTAATATAATCTTAAATATTCACAGCAAGCACTTACTTTTGCCTGAAGAGGAGGAGTTGTTCTGGGTGACACCTGAAAATCAATTTTAAAAAATAATAATTTGCAAATATATACTGTATATTTGGAATCTCTCTCTCTCTCTCTCTCTCTCTCTCTCTCTCTCTCTCTCTCTCTCTCTCTCTCTCTCTCTCTCTCTCTCTCTCTCTCTGTGTGTGTGTAATTCCATGGTTTTTTTTAGCATTTTCTTGTGCATCTCCTTTCTCAGTTTGAAAGTTACAAATGACCAATAGATGGCAGCAAAGGCAAACATTTCCTTCTCATTACTGCTATCTAGTGGGTATCTAATTTTCTGCATCCATACCTGGTACCCACCTGCTTTTCCATTTTCTTCCCAACATAATCAGCTAATTAATACATTGAGATGTTCAGATATGACTGAAACTGGTGACAGAATGTTGCACCATTTTTTCCCATCTAAAGTTTTCATATTTCTGCAAGTATTGGGACTTGTTTAAATTTTAAATTAAATTCTTTTCTTCATGGGACAGGTTCTTGAAATCTGAATTGGTTGTTACTATAAGCCCCTTTCTCAACTTTAGCAGATTGAAGATTTTGGACTTCCACTCCCAGAATTTCCCACTCCGCCATGCTGGCTGCGGAATTCTGGGAGTTAAAGTTCATGTACCTTCAACCTGCTACGGTTGTGAAACACTGTTGTATGCAAATAGTATCAGCATTCAGGAAGAGGCTTATCATTACAAATTAAGAAGCCTTCCTAGATAGCAGGGATTCACTGGTAGGCCATGTTGATAAGACATCACTCAGTTCAGCTAAGCATATCATTGTGGCTTGCTCTTTATCCATAAGTAATCCCGCCACAAACAGCTGCAGGGAATAATGCTGGCTTGTCCTACTTCTTGTTTAATATAACTTTGTCCTCCTATTTAACATGCTCAGTCTACATAGTGTTTATCGGCGAGTTTTCCATCTTTAAAAATTTGGAGGCCTCTCTGCAAACATTTCTTAAGCTTGTTGTTATCTCATTGTCTATTGGGTGGGTATAGGGAGAGACATGCATACAAATATACCGGTATCTACCAGTATGAGAGGTGGGTTTCTACCGATTCGGACTGGTTTGGCCAAGTAGTTGTAACTCGGCCAGCCATGCCCCCAAACCGGCTCTCTCGGCAGCACCATAGGTGTCGCCATCTTGTTTTTTGCTTCTGCGCATGCGCAGAAGCATTTTTTACTGCTGCACATGTGCACATAGCGTGCATCAAGCGCACATATGCCCCTGAGTGAACCGGCAGTAGCAGCAGCTGGAACCCACCCCGACCAGTATGTGCTATTGGCTAGTTATAATACAGACTAAAGCTTCATGATTGATAAAGATTGGTGATCAATATCACTATTAGATGTGTTTTAACTGATACATAATTAGTAGTTCCTTGCTTTTAAACTTTCAATCAAAGCTGTTTGAATGGGATTGCATGGCCCTAGCATTTTTCTAGGAAACCACTAAAATCTGCTCAAACTCATTACAGGAACATCAAACATTAGAAAGGTTATCCGTGGCACAGCGCTGTTCTCTTCAGAACACTTTTGAAGTCCCAAAGCGAATTCTGCAACCAATTCTGTTAAGTAGGTGATTCTTCTCAGACAGATCTTGTCATTAAAACCAGCTTTATAATGCCAAGTGAGAAATTGGATGTAAGACTTAGCTACCAAGTAGTAATTCATGTTCTTCATGTTCTTCATCTCAGAAGTAGCCAATAAACCTGGGCTTTTGAATCATGATGTGGCATACTTAGCTTTGAAGCATGCTACTAGAGAGAAAAGACATCTATTGCTTTCACCACTCATCCTGTATTCATTGTAAATTTACTTCACCTCTAAGATATCAGATGGGATTGCACAAGGTCAGATTAGTTCATCTTTAGGAGTTTGAATGTCTGTCTGCACTTTTTCGAATGTCTGTCTGCACTTTTTCAGAAGTTCGAGTTGGGAATTTATTCTGAGTAATAGCAGCAGCTGTTCAGGCACACTTCTGTCTGTATGGCTGGAGGGCTGGTTTGTACAGATGAATATTAGAGATTTACAAATCTCTATACAATTAAAAGAAACAGAAATAGTCTATTAAACACTGTGTGTGTGTGTGTGTGTGTGTGTGTTGGGGAGGGTATGTGGGGTGTGTGTGGGGTGTAGTGTCTAATAGACTACTTCTGATTATATATATAGTATTTGTGCTGATAAATAAATAAAGGGAGACTAGTATAGATCTATTTCAAGCTATTTAGCTCTCATAGCTAGCCATATCCTTACTGGGATTCGAACCTGGGCTGTATTACATATTAGGCAGATATATTAGCCATTAAGCCACAGGCTCTCCTCCTTATCAGCTGAGCCAGGGAAATAGGTATGTATGCCCAAATATGGGATATATTTGGAATATATATATATATGCTGGTTTTGTTGTATTCGGGTCTTTTCCCGTGTAAGGTTGAGATTGTCTTTGCAACGTTTCGGCAGGATCACACCTGCCATCTTCAAGCTGTGGGCTTAAAATGTGATTGGAGCTGCCGTCTTTCTGTAAGTCTTGGTGGGAGGGGATGGGGTGCTGGCTTTGTTTCAGTAAGTGGAATGATTGGTTGTGTGGTTGCATCATGATTGGTAGATTGGTGCTGATTGGTGCAGGTTGTGTGTGCATTGTTGTTTTGTATTTTAACGGCTTGGGTGGTGGGTGGTGTTCGTTTGTTGGCTAGGGCTGGTTTCCAGATGTTTGGTAGGCGGGAGGTATCATCACGTTTGTTCATGCTGTGGGGGTGTTTCTCTATTTCGATGGCTTCCATGATTATTCTCTTGTGGAGGTGTTCTGTTTTGGAGATTAACCTGGCTCCTTCAAAGTTGATTTCGTGTCCTGTAGCTTTAAGGTGCTGGAAAAGGGAAGAAGTTTTTTCTTTTTTTCTTACTGCATTTTTGTGTTCTGTGATGCGTGCATTTATTCTCCTGTTTGTTTGTCCTATGTATATTGCTGGGCAGCTTGAAGATGGCAGGTGTGATCCTGCCGAAACGTTGCAAAGACAATCTCAACCTTACACGGGAAAAGACCCGAATACAACAAAACCAGCATACCTACACCCGTGAAAATCTACGAAAACATTTATATATATATATATATATATATATATATATATATATATATATATATATATATATATATATATATATATATATATATATATATATATATATATATATATATATATATATATATATATATATATATATATATATATATATATATTCTCTCCCTCTCTCCCTCTCCCTCTCTCTCTCTCTCCCCCTGTCTCTCTCTCTCTCTTTCACACACACACACAAATGTTACATAAATTCAAGGCAATGTGACCAGTGAATGATGATCTCAGCACTTAAGAGTAGTTTCTTAGCTTTTTCTCTGGGATTGTGTTTTAGTCGTAGTTTATTATTCCAGTTTAGTGGTCAGAATTCCCTCCTCAGATCTAGCAATAATAGCCAAGAGATGATCCCATAACTGTAGAGGTAGCCTAGGTATTATTTTCAAATCAATTTGATATAGAGGAAAAATAAATTACAAATATAATAGATAGTTGAAATCTTTTGTTTAAGCCTGGGCAATTTATAATCTAATCCTACAAATGATGATTAAGTACCAGAAAGTTTGCCTAAGATTGCTGGCTCATTGATTATCTGAAAGAACTCCCACGTGTATACATAGGTTAAATCCACAGATAGGCACATGAGTGCACATAAATGTGTGTTTACACATCTCTACCCAAAATGGTTATTTATTTCACTGTAGTAGATGGTTTCCTATATTCTTTTGAATTTGTAGGACGTATCCTCCTATTGAATAGAACAGAGCAGGGTTTATGGATAAATAGCAATAGCACTTAGACTTATATATTGCTTCATCATGCTTCACAGCACTCTCTAAGCATTTACAGAGTGAGCATATTACCCTCAACAACATGGGTCCACATTTTACTGACCTCAGAAGGATGGAAGATTGAGTCAACCTTGAGTCGGTCAGGATCGAACTCCTGGCAGTGGGAATGCAGAGTTAGCCTGCAATACCACATTCTAACCACTGCGCCACCACATCTCTTGGAAATAAAAGATTTCCATACCCATTGAGAGCTGTGTATTAGAACAATCCCTTTGCAACTCCTCCCTACCAAAACTACATGGAGCCTGGCAGTTCATGTTTCCTCAAGACATAAAAGTAGAAATGACATAGAAGAAAGTAAAACTTACAATGTTCCTGAAGAAGTGAACTACTGGGTTTTCATCCACATAGCGTCCATGGTAAGATCTTGGATGAGGCAGAGAACTTACGTGGCTAACTCTGGAGGCATGGTGATAGTCCTGAAACACAGGGTAGGTCATACCTGTAGATCAGCATGTATTCTGAAAGTAATTAATGTTCCCCTCTTGAAATCAAATCAAGAAAACAACATGGATGTCTCCATTTAATTGTCACAGAGTTGCATTTGATTTGATAAAAACATAACATTTTTTTAAAAAAACTGAAAGTTGGAGCTATATTTCCAATGACTATTACATTTATAGCAAGGGACGTGCTGTCTGGAGAATTCTGGGAGTTGAAGTTCACAAATCTTAAAGTTGCCAAGGTTGGACATCCCTGATTTAGATGCTATTGCTAAGATGCTTTAATTGATTTATCTCTTAAAGGTCATTTCTTTTCAAAACTAACTCTTTATGCTTTAATTCCATGGACAGGAAAGAACTCATTTGGAAAAGAATAACTCTTCCAGTTTCCAAGCAAATACTTTTTTTTAACTTCTTCAAAAATCTCTCTTGGGGTTCAAGCAACGTGAGATTGTTTGTTATGCATATCAAGTATAGTCTATTGTTATTAATTTGCAATCCAGTTTCCTCCATGTATCTACCTATTGTTCAATCACAAGGATGTGAAGGATGTGGAATACAGAACTCCTTCCAACTCCTTTAGCCAAATGGCTGTGGGAGGTCTCTATAGTTTCTTTTCTGTAAATAAATATTTCAGTTATTTATTTATTAAATTTGTTTGCTACCCAATTGCGACCCCTTTTGGACCGGGAGGCCTTGCACACAGTCACTCACGCGCTGGTGACGTCTCGCCTGGACTACTGTAATGCTCTCTACATGGGGCTCCCCTTGAGGTGCACCCGGAGGCTGCAGTTGGTCCAGAATGCAGCCGCGCGGGTAATTATGGGGAGATCGAGGTTCTCCCATATAACACCGCTCCTGCGCGAGCTGCACTGGCTTCCTGTGGCCTACCGGGTGCGCTTCAAGGTGTTAGTTACCATCTTCAAAGCGCTCCATGGCATAGGGCCTAGTTACCTGTGGGATCGTGTCCTGCCCCATACATCCCTGCGGCCCATTCGCTCACACAGAGAGGGTCTCCTCCGGGTGCCGTCCTCTAGAGATTGTCAGAGGGCGGTGCCCAGGAGTAGGGCCTTCTCTGTGGCGGGCCCTACCCTTTGGAACGACCTCCCCCCAGACATTAGAACAACAACCGATCTCCGCTCCTTCCGCAGTAAACTGAAGACCCACCTCTTTCGGCTAGCCGGCCTGGCATAACTCGACAACTTATCCACCCCTAGGTCATTTTTAATTGTTAATTTTAGTTTTTAAACTATTAATGTTATTGAGGTTTTAACCTTTTTCAGTATTGTAATTATTTATTTATTTTTTACCTCCTCTGTATGACACTGTGTTGACTTAATTTAATTTAATTTAATTTAATTTAATGCTTCTAGACCGCCCCCTCTCCCGAAAGGGACTCGGGGCGGTGTACAGTTCATACAAAATATATCAGATACAATAAAATTAAGTATGTACAGTTGACAGTTGACATGGAGGAGGTTAAAATGCCATTAAAAGAACTGTACAAAGCAAATTAAAATAAGTTCAAACCCCTAAAAACAAAACAAGACTGTTGCTTGTGTACGTCGCCCCGAGTCCCTGTGGGGAGAGGGAGCGACTAATAAGTTTAAATAAATAAATAAATAAATAAATCTCACCTTGTGAGACTCTGGGAGGCTAACAATGTTAATAGGTAAATAATGCTTATGTTGCATTAATGTGTATCTAACTTTATCTAGGGTTTAATCAACTTATTCAAGTAGAGTACAAATTTGTGCCTCTATGAGTATCTATGTTTCTGCTCTCCCCTCATGTTGCATCTGCATGCTTGTGTATATGTGTACACCAGGAACTTGCACCAGTTTCACTCTAAGCCAGGGATGTGCAACTTTAAGACCTGTGGAGATTGGGCAACTGGGAGTTGTAGTCCAAGTCTAGTTGCCAAGGTTGGACATGCCTGCTCTAAGCCACGTAAAACAGGATGGAGCAAGGCAGAGGGAATTTGAGCTTCTACCCAACCTATTTTCCCATCAGGATATATTAGGAGAATTTTTTTTCTGGATTGCTTTTCTTCACAGCCCAAGATTGGATCTAGGCCAGTTTAAAGCTTGACGTTTCTTTTGCTAGCTTCTGCTGCCACACCAAATTTGTTTTCATTCTGTTGTTTCCAGAGAATTATCCTGCTGAGAGACAGGCAAGAGTCATGAGCCTCTTAACCCAATTAACCTTTCCAACCCTCTGTTGAGTAGAAAAGAATAAAAAAAGAGAGGTCAGATGAGGCTAGCCAAATGGATTATTTTCCCTGGCCCTCTAAATTCCAGGGTAGATACAGAAAGCCATTTAGGAGTTGGTCACCTCTTTAAACTCAATACAGAAAGTATGAAAACATATGAAGAATAAGTCACCACTAGCACTTAATTCTGGTCATGATTGAACATTTAAAATGTGACTGGATGCTGTATTTTATGCTGTATTTTGTGAGAACTGATCTCCACAAAAAATCTCCACTGAAATTTTTAGAAGCAATGCTGGATTAACACGATCCAGAAGAAAAGCAAAGAAATGAGCACATCTTTTATTAAACCAAGCATTACTCTAAACCCAATTGTCTTTACATCTTTAGGCATCGGTGTTTAAAACATGTATGGCAAAAATGAAGTAAAGTATGACATTATAAGAAAAAAAACTGTCGTTAAACAAGTCATAATGAATGTTCTTTCTATTTCTATTCACATATACATATGCATACTCATACATCTTACACACACACACACACACACACACACACACACACACACACAAATACTCATACATTCAGTTGGCCCTCTGCTTATAGCAATAGCAATAACATTAGGCTTATATACCACTTCACAGTTCTTTACAGCCCACTCTAAGCGATTTACAGAGTCAGCATATTGCCCCCAACAATTTGGGCCCACATTTTACTGACCTCGGAAGGATGGAAGGCTAAGTCAACCTTGAGCCTGGTGAGACTTGAACTGCCAAATTGCAGGCAGCCGGCAGTCAGCAGAAGTAGCCTGCAGTACTGCATTCTAACCACTGTGCCACTGCAGCTTATGCGGTGAGATTCTAACAAGGGACACAGCCAATTCTTGTCCTTACTGTGATTTTCTTTTGGGAGTGCTGAGTTAAGGTTGACAACAGAAACCTCCCAGGGGCAAGTCTCTCCAATTCTCAGCCTTAATACCACCTAAAGATTGGAAATGTTGCTTTTGGCTATTTTGACATAATGTCAGCTGCTAGGAACATGGAGCATGCAGCCCTAAGCCACAGGCAACCTGTAATTGACTTCATGTATCATAAGGTGACCAACTTTTTTACAATGAAAAGGAGGATAAAACACGTTCTATTGTCCAAAATGCTAAGGTGACCAACTTTTTTACAATGAAAAGGAGGACAAATAAATTGGAAAAAATATATCGTAAATAAAAGAAATATTTTATCCATTGCAACAATAATACACTAAAATATGATATATGCATAATAAAAACATTTGCAACATTTTATATTGTAATTATGCTTACATGCCTGTTAATTATTATTTAAATGAGTACTTTTCCATTGAATTAATATTTTTTGTCAATGTATCATCTTCTAACAATATACTGGAAATATCTGAACAAGAAATATCCTTCATATTGAATTTTACGGCAAGTGCTGCAGCTAGAGTATCAACATTCAATCTCGATTTCTCACTTGTCAAAAAATCATTGGCAATTGAAAAAAACTCTTTCAACTGCTGCATTAGTTCCAGGGCAGCACAACGTAAATTGAACAAGTATAAATAAATGTTCACATGGAATATGTTCATTTTTGAAATGGCTGAAAATATCCACCCATCTTTTATCAATTTCAACATGTTGATTTTCCCACTGTATTAATTTTTCAGAATTTAAATATACATTCAGTCTTCTAATTTCTTCAAAGAGACAATTGTCTAGTTTAATGTCTAGCATTTCTTTAGATAAAAATTCAACACAAGATTCAATATCTGTTCAATATACTTGCGATGAAGTAAAAAAAAACACCATTAAAAACTGTTTAATAAAATACGTCACATAACGCGCAACAGATTTGCCTTCAAATATCAAAAAGGAGGACATGTAGGAGGACACTTTTCGAGGGAGGACAGAACTTACAAAAGAAGGACTGTCCTCCCTAAAGGAGGACGGTTGGTCACCTTATGTATCACACCATGAACTAGATAGGTCAAAAGGACAAATGGAATCTCCACAGAATGATGTAGAAAGAAATGAATTTGTTCAGTGTTGCAAGTAGTACATTCTCTCTTCCTCCATAATATTGCATCTAGTTTTGCAAATCTTCAAAACTAATATGTCATCTTGGCTACATAAAGATCAGCACTTGGAGAAGTGTGATTGTAGCTATCCATATAATTATTCATTTGAAGCACTACTTGATGTCTTGGATGGAGAATGGAGGGTAAGACACTGTGCTCTCTTGAAATCACTTTCCATTTTTAAGAATGATTAGTTGCCCAATCTGGAGGGATTTAAAATATGTGCTGTACAGTTTTTCCTTCTACCTGCCACCCTATGAAGAATTTTGTGTAACTTAAAAATTCCCATTGTTGTATATCGGTGGAACTCCTGATTCTGCTCCCTGCCTTTAGCCTGTAACCTAGAAGACTATAGACAAAAGTATGACCTAATGTGCAGTAAATAATATATGAAAGAGTGTGCATTTTAGAATATAAATTTCATAAAAATATGCACATACTTACCTTCAGTTCCAGGAAGACCTACATTAAAATTTGAATATAGTGTCTGAATGAGTCATCTTTGCTTTTGCCACTAATGCTGGCTTGTCATTATAGATCTCAGATGCTCCGAAAGAAAGTTCACAAAGTACTTCAAAATTACACAGCTATATTTTTGGTTTTTTTTAAAAAAAATTCTGTTTATTGAAATACATAGCTTACTCTTTATCAAAGCTTCTATAGTTTTCTATTTTTAAAAAACAATATATCTCTGTCAACATGTAATCAGGGGTGAAATCCACTTACCTTTGCTACCAGTTCGGTAGCAATGTGAGCAAGTGCCTCCGTGCATGCACAGGACCTTCCGCGCATGCGCAGAGCGCAACTGCAAAGGTAAGCAAACAGCGAGGGGGAAATCCTGCTTTCTACCTAATATAAATCATGTGTCACAGCTGGTTGTTGGAAAAACTGGTTCGCCCGAACCAGTAGCATTTTTTTTTTACTACTGGTTCGAGTGAACGGTAGCATTTTTATTGCCGGTTGGGGCAAACTGGTCCGAATTGATAGCATTCCACCTCTGCAGGTGATGCAAATTTCAGCGCTGATTTGATCCAGTCACTCCTGTAAGGAAAGATTGGTCCCAAAGAGAATAATGGAATAACAGAATTGGAAGGGACCTTGGTGGTCTTCTAGTCGAACCTCCTGTTCAAGGAGGAGACCTTATACCATTTTTGACATATAGAGTCTGCTAACTTCCCACTGTTTCATGTCAACTGTTTATCAGATGGTCCATTGTCTCTTCTGATGTCCATTGTTAAGATGAAATTCTACAGAGGGTCTGTGAAAATGAGGCTCTTTAGATCAATCCTTGTGGGAGTCCATTACAATTTATATCCAAGGGTGGATGGTGAGAAAATTTTTAAAAAAGAAGGAACAAATGGGGTAGATAAATATACTGGCTCCATTCACGATAGCACCATCTTTGATTGTGTGTGCCACTGCAGATTTTTCTTGATGTGGGAAGAAAAGAGACAGCTTCCTTTAAAGAAATATATTTTTTTTGGCTCTGGCTGGATGGTCATAATTTCTTAATACATCCTGAATCATGTGTTGCCACAGTACAGATTTGAGCTAACAGGCCAGGATAAAGGATATGTTAGAGACCCATCTTGTTCAAAGATGCCTATTAGATAAATGTTTGGAGACAAAGTAAGAAGCCCGTGAAACATTAGCCTGAGGCAGAGACGCAGATTTGAATATTCTGTAAGAGATCAAAACCATACAAGCAAAAATACAATCTGGCTCTCTTGATTACATCTATTGAGCGTTAAATATTAGAATTAAACAAAGCGGGTTTTTTTTTACTGGGCTTTGACTGCGTAACTGGAGACTACAACTTTCAGTGCTGGATTTTAGTTAAAAGCTATTCTTCTTCACCCTGCACCAATTATTCCACAGATGGCTTTCTGTGAGCAGATTGGAGATTTAATGGTTTTGTTATTCTTCCACCACCCTCAAATTTCTGAAAATGTTTCCTCTCAAGTAACCATCACAAGTTGGAATAGTTTTTATCAACTCAGCAAATGCAATTCAACCATATCCACATGGTAAACTAAACCAAGTCAGTGGAAAGAAAATGCTGAATTATGGAAGAAACGTCCTTTTAAAACCAAGTGAATGACTGGCTTTTTTTTGAGTGATCACTCAGATGCTGTGAAAATGAATTCTTTATGAAGGAAGGAAGGGAGGGAGTCAGGGAGGGAGGAAAGGAGGGAGGGAAAGGAGGAAGGGAGGGAGGGAGGGAAGGAAGGAGAGAGGAAGGAAAGGAGGGAAGGGAGGGAGGGAAGGAAGGAAGAGAGGGAGGGAGGAAGGAAGGGAGAGAGGAAGGAGAAAGGAAGGAAAGGAGGGAGGGAAGAGAGGAAGGGAGGGAGGGAAGGAAGAGAGAGAGGGAGAAAGAAAAAGAGAGGAAGGAAGGAAGGAAAGGAGGGAGGGAAGGGAGGGAAAGAGAAAGGAAGGAAGGAAGACATAGATTGGAAATGCAGTAAATGTAAAACTAAAACTTTTCGAAATCCTGCCATTCCTGCTTTATCCAGTGAAGGAAGACTTGTTGACAGACTTGTCCAGCGAAGGAAGACTTGTTGACAGACAGCGAAGGAAGACTTGTTGACAGACTACTTAACAATGCTTAGTGGTTCTCTACTACCTAACACTACCTCACTACCTAACAATGCTTAGTGGTTCTCAGGGTGTTCTCTGGAGAAAGACTTTCCATTTTTAATTCATTTTAAACATCCGATCTCCTTTTCCAATAGCCAGTTTTCAACCACAGGCAAGAAAAGAGATATATCCTGGTCATGAATGAAAATGAAACTCAAGAGGACTCCTACAAACATCCAGCCTGCAACTGCTGCAGTGGGATTTTCTCTCTCTCAATGTATGCTGTAGAAATTCTGGGATGTCTCTCATCCTGAAGGCACCAGGTTGGGGGAAGACTTCAGTAATTGGAAGCTCCAAGCTGAACGGTGGCCATCTTACCGTCTATTTGTTTGGTTTGAACAGATTTGGTTTTACAAATAAGATTGGCACACTTCGGTCTCAGGTGCCTTCATAAAAAAAAAAAAATCCAGACTGCCTTCAATTGCCTGGGGAACCAGTTCTGCTGAAACACAGGAGATGGGGGCCATCTCCATCTCTTGTAACTAAGCAACAAGAATTACCAAGGCAACCAGACACTTTCAGGTAGATAAAAGCTAGTAGATAAGAGCTGAGTGGTGGGGTGACTCCAGATTGAAAGCTCTTTAAACCTGCCAGTCATCTAACTAAAGTACTGGGGGGAATGGAGAAGAAAGTTGGGGCTGTAAAGCTTTGTTGTTGTTGTTGTTTTCAACTGCCTGGCTTCCCCTTTTTCTCTTAAAGAAGATGGGCTACAAAGAGAGGGCTCTTCTTATCCTTGAAATTGATTCTGACATCTGAAAGCTGTGTGTTCTCCAATATCTTTGTAGCCGTATCAAAAGCATAGTTGTTACCTTTTTTGGTTTCTTTTAGGATCACAAGCCGCTCAGTTCTCGTTATCTGAAATCTTAGGGTTTTTAAAAAATATTTGAATTGAAATAGAGGTGTTTAACGGTTTTTATGTATCAGTTTTATGATGTATGCCCCAGAGTCGCTATATGAGAGAGTTGTGTAGACGTGACAAATGCATTGAAAAATAAAATTAAATTGCTCATTTCTTTCTTGACTCGTGCCAAACAAAGCCTTATTCTGAGTTTTTGCTATTGAAGAACTATCAGTGATGCATTTGCAAGAACAAATGAAGCATGAACATTGTGGACCTTGGTTACTTGTTGAGAAGACAGTATTTCAACTGGTGCAGCTATATAAGTTGCAGCTATGTAACTAATTTCTCTCCAATACCGATGGCACTAATATAACTGCCATGGGTCCTTTACTTAGTCAATTAAAACTACAAGGGAATCCGGCACTGCTTCCCTGCCAAATCTTTACTAAAACAACAGGACTTTGTAAATAATTAGTGCTAGATAAAAGGCATTGTGAGGGGGAAAAAAGACATTTTTAAAAGTAAGAATTTAAGACACAAATAATGGACATTTCCTGTCATTGAGAAAGGACGACTGATAGGTTGCATAAACTACAGTCCAATTTCAATCCTATGTTTTGGAGATATTTCAAGCTGGCAGGGAAAAAAACCAGCATTTATAACCCCAAATTCTGAAAACTCTTGGTTGGAAAAGGCTATATTTAGGCCCTTTCTTATATTCTTTAAATCACTGTCATTCTAGTACCTACATCTGGGAAATATAATATCTGTATTGCATCTGAACAGAAACAGGTAACTCTAAGGGGAAAGATAGCATGGGGAAAAAAACACTGCTGGGATAGTTTCTTTGAAAATCTGCTTTGTTCCATTAGCAGAAGATCCCAGAAGTGCCAAAGCAAATTGCATTATTAGTAAGGCTCTTTATCTGGGCAGTACATTATATACCCAAAGTATATTGAGAAATTCATCTCACTCAGGAAGAACTCTGCCATGACAATTGTAATTTCATTATTACAATTTCGGCTAGAGTTTTTGAAATGGGCAATCTGAGCCTATTTAGGTCTTCTGCAAGTAAAAAGTATGATTTTCACCACAGGTATGATGGTTTTGTAAATAATTACAGAGTTGCAGCCTGGCCTTATTTCTTTTCATATGCAATGTTTGCCTGCTGTGCTGTTCTCTAGCAAATGCCACTGATAGTTGCATATGCCTAGCAGTCTACCGTATTTCAGTGAAATTTAACATTTTGTCTTTTTCTAAAAATGTATTTAATGGTGAATCAACATGCAGATACACAGATTCATAGACATACATGCCCTACATCGGCAACACAAATGATAGTGATTATACAATGAAGAAAGAAAACCTCAAAAGGTAATTAAAACAATTATTAAAATAAACTGGCTATGACAAAAGCAAGAAAAAAGGTTGCAGATAAAAAAAAGATCCATATAATTACAATACATAAACAGAAAATAACATTTACCTTTGTATTAGATTCCACAATGAAAATTGGGCTTGTTGCAACGTGTAGCAAAGATTTTTGGTGCACATTTTGAAAATCGAGCAAATAATTGCAGTACAAGGTTAGAATACAGTAAATGTATTCGTCTTTAAGTTTTGAAGAAGATATTGTTGTTGTTTTTCGTTATATCTAGCATACATTTTTTAAAATTACACATTGAATAAGAAATAGAACTGAGAGAAAAAAAACCAGATAAAATTTGTATTATTTAAAACAAAATGACCCTATTTTTGAGGGTGGGGGCACTATGCATTCAAACCAGGGCTTCTTGCACGTACAAATGTGATAAAATTCAAAAAACTGTAATACTCTTGATAAAAGTGAATATTAAACTAGAGTACATTTAATCCTCCAAGCGTACTGTGAAATAGGATAGGTTGGTAGATAAGTCCTGTTTGAGCACAGACAGTTTCAGACTGTCCACAATTTATGCCTGGTAATAATTCTTGAAGTTCCACTTTTTTATTTTGAAAAGTATAGTCCTTCTGTTATGTTATGGGTTTACAAGTAATGTGATTTTTAAAGAACTATTGAAGTTCTGAAACTCAGTGAAAGAAAATTAGTTATATGAAAGAATGCTAAAATATTCTGTAATGAAAAACTATTATTTCAGAAGATTTTCTGATAATATTTATTTCAATATTTAGTCAAACTAGAAAATTATAAACATATAATTTATTAGTAAGGTTACTAAATTAGGATGAAGAACCATGACAAACCACTAGCTGGCAGCAACGATGTAATTCATCTTGAACCTTTCTTTCCATTTAGTGATTAGTCAATGTTTTGCAGACCATATTTAAAGCTCTTGTATTATGTAATTGGACTGTGCATACTTTGAGATGACTTAGAAGAGAAGCTTCAGAATATGTGGAAGCATAAGTACAGCACATTTTTTTAAAGCAGCTGCATCTTTTCTCAGTGGTCCCCTTAAAGAAACCATATTTCTCCAGTGGCTGTGGCTGTGTGATTTAAAATGTCTCTTTTGAATCAATTGGAAGCATCCACCAACAATATTGTGTTATCTGTGTTATTCTAGAGAATTATTACTTCCCTTTGCATTGGACATTATCTAGAACAATATTTGTCTTTGTCTGATTGAAATTACTCTTTCCAGAATTAAGTTCTAATTTAATATAGCCAACATTTATTTAATTGATCTTTCAGAAGAAAACTAGCAATTATACAAATTATATAAAATATGAGTGCCAACAAAAAGAGCCAAATAAAGTTATGCTAGCTGAAATGTTCCTAGGAAGGTCAGATTGGATCATTATGTGTTACATACATGTGTTAGGTGTACCCAAACTGGAATATTGGAAACCACTCTGTTTGTTGGAGATTCTTTGAAATCTACTTCTGTTCCAGAATGCAATTTTAAGATTGTAGGTGGGTACTTTCAGGCAGGATCATATCATATCTTTCTACAAGGCCTGCAATTGCTACCCATTTCTTCCTGGGCATGATTCAAAGTATTTGTTCAAGTTTCCTCAGGAGTACCAGTCAGTCTTGATGGAGAGATCCTTCTGGATGTGTTTATGTAGTTGAGGTCAGTGGTGAGATTCAATTTTTTTTATTACCAGTTCTGTGGATGTGGCTTGGTGAGCATGGCTTGGTGGGCATGGCAGGGAAAGCATACTGTAAAATCTCCATTCCCTCCCCACTCCAGGAGAAGATTACTGCAAAATCCCCATTCCCTCTCGATCAGCTGGGACACGGGGGACAGAGAATAGATGGGGGTGGGGCCAGTCAGAGGTGATATTTACTGGTTCTCCGAACTACTCAAAATTTCCACTACCAGTTCTCCAGAACTGGTCAGAACCTGCTGAATACCACCTCAGGTTGAGGTAAAAGGCCTTCCCAGTGGCTGAAACTAAACTTGTTTGTTCATACTTGGGAATGATATTCTTCTATGTAGTATTTTAGCCTCGGGCAAAGATATCCTTTTATTAGCAAACAATTTCTCCTCTGGTAACATTAAATGTTAGTACAAGCCATCTTATCCCTCTGCTAGATTTACAATTCTTATTAAAGAATGTTGTAAGTGTGCTTGTTTTGACTTTCAAATATTTTAAATTTGGTGGTAGTTTAACTTCTGTAAGTTACCCTAAGTAATTTGATAATTTGTATGCATTGAAAACATAAAATATAAAAGCATCATAAGTGGACCCTGCCATAGTGTGGGAATAACACTTTGAAGACGAAAACATAAAAAAATAGTGTTTTTTTAAATGCATTGACAGTAGAGCCCTCTTGAATATAATGTATTTGTCTGCTGTTGGAAAGACGATGAAGAAAGAGCAAATTTGCCTCATGGGTCAGAAGTTCCAAATCCTAGGAGTAGCTACTGAGAAGGCCCTGAATTTTCATCAAGACTGCCTCCCAGTCTGATCAGCTTG
This sequence comes from Natrix helvetica, assembly GCF_964273705.1. Classification (NCBI taxonomy): domain Eukaryota; kingdom Metazoa; phylum Chordata; class Lepidosauria; order Squamata; family Natricidae; genus Natrix; species Natrix helvetica. Next base: position 107,731,297 of record NC_138550.1, on the reverse strand, counting down.
AGAGAAACGCTTCTTCCAAAGTCCCTGTATGGAACAGTTCAGTTTTTTCAGATACACTACATATGTAGTTACGATTTTCATAACTAGTCCCTGAACATCGGCCTGCAAACAGAACTGTTAAATATTACATGATCATTACAATGGATCCTGTTCAGACATTCAATTGCAAATTTCTACATCGGATGAAGTTTTCAACTACTTTTCCAGGTTACCTTCAACTCAGTGGAATCCTCGACTTACAACCACAATCAAACTCAAAATTTCTGCTGCTAAGCATTTGTTGACTGAGTTTAGCCCCGTTTTACGATCTTTCTTGTGGCAGTTGTTAGGTGAATCCTTGCAGTCGTTAACTCAGCAATACGGTTGTTAAGTGAATCTGCCCCCCCACTTCCTTGGCTTATCAGAAGTGATCACATAACACACACACACACACACACACACACACGCCCCGGCACTGCAATGTCGGAAATACATGCCAGTTGGCAAGTGTCCAAATTTTGATCATGTGACCATGCGGAAGCCACAACAGTCATTAAATGTGAAAAATGGTCACTTTTTCCAGTGATGCTGTGACTTTGAATGGTCACTAAACGAATAGCTGTAAGTTGAGGAGTATACTTGCATATGCTACCTTCACCCATGGACATCATTAAGGAAGATGGTATTTCCTGCTTCTCTTTCTAATTGCACATTAAAGGGGAGAGATTTAAACTGGCTATGGGCCATCCTGATGAACAATTTTCAGCTATAGCCAATGCACACTCACTCACTGGCATCATGCATTGCTTCTTGTCCTGCCTTCTGGTGCTTTTACATATGACTGTGGGTCCCTGTTGGATGCATTATCAGAAGCAATGTTTAGTTCACATGGTGTAAAACTGAATAGGACTTAAATGAATAGGCTGCATTGATCAGTGCTAATTGCAACAGTTCTTACCAGAGTTAGGTTGTATGAATATATAACTGAGATAGGTAAGAGGATGACTTTCTTCTGAGGTATGCTGGGGATATTTTGTTTGCTTTGCATTATTATTTTTTCTTCCTAAAAGGGTAAACACTGTTTAGTATTGAGTAGAAACATGCATTTATGCATTTATTTATATGCTACCTCAATAAGAGAACTTCTCTGGGCAGCTCCCATTAAAAAAATACAATGTAAAAACAACCACATTATAAAAATGAAAATGCAACACAACAAATATTAAAAAAATAGATGGCGCCAATAGTTCAGTTCAGCTCTAAAAAGGAATCTCGCTCTTTAGAAATATATGGAAAAGTGGCAAAGAGTGAACCAGACAATTTGCCCCAAAGAGGCTTCTCTACCATTGACACTGCAGTCCAATCCATCCGTCAGTCAGTCAGTCAATCAATCAGCCAATCAATCAGTCAGTCAATCAATCAATCAATTAATCATCCAATCAATCAATTAATCAGTCAGTCAACCAAGTAGTAAAGCAATCTTCCCTTGCATCACTCTCTGAACTTTCCTAAAGTGTGGGGGTAGGAGAGGTTTCTCCCTGCTAGATCTAATGGGTTGGGTCAAAATTGGCTAGAAAAGGCAGCCCTGAAGAGATCAAAGTGCCAAGCCATGGATTAAAGAAGTTGCCTAACTTAAATCAGAAATCCATTGGCAACTAAAGCATGGGGTTCTGTGCTCTCAAATTTTGGTAAGTATTTCCTCACTTTTACAACAGAAAGCTTCATTCAACTAAAAAGTTGAATTTGGGTCTTTTAGAACATTCAGAGTCTGTGACTAGAGAACTGGAGACAGAACCGTGTGGACAAAAATATGCTGCAGTCCCATAAGTTTGTTTGGAATTATTATCCAAAACATTAAAAATACACAACATAAACAATTGGGCACATAAAAGTAACTTTTTGGGATGAGCAGGGAATCCTCGCCCTGCTTTTTTGTATGGTATTGTGCAAAATTTTGATAACAAAATATACATTTTAATCCTGAGCTTATATTATTATTGCAGATTACCAGATTTATTAAGAACCACTGGTCAATATGTAAAAGCTGTATCTATAGTATTCTTCTGCATATGGGCAGCTATTAGTCAAATTCATGGTATATATTTGAAATTGTGCTTAATAGTTGAAATTCCTTCTTTCTCCTTTACTGTTGATTGGACATCTTGATTTTTGGCTTCAGAAAGCAAAAAAGATTGGAATTTGTCATGCAATTTGTCTAAATGACAATCTCCAACCAGTGGAGGTTGCTTTCAAAAATACAATAGTGGTTACTATCTTGAGTGGTTTTAATTTGAGGAAGGCTAAAGCTAATCGCTTTGGCTGTATAGCCACATCAGTAGTAATATGCTTTGCTCTACCAGTTGCTGAGCAACCGTAACAGGGAAGCCTGACTACATTCCTATCCTATGCACTGTACTCATGTCCTATTCATGCCCTACTCCTCCAAATTTCATATTGGTGTCTGGAAAACATTTCAAATATTGTTCAGAGGCCTATGTCAACATTAGCAGATTCCAAATGAGTTGTTGACAAGCAAAGAGAATCTTGGTTCATAACTTCAGTTGATGTGACTTTCTCTTAAAAAGTTTTTTGTTTTGAATCATGCCCTGAAGTATTAAGAGTTTTTCATTTGTGTATATTCAATACTTCCCTATTATGAATTCTATCATCTTATGCTGCAGGACATTTGAATCCCCAGATTCAACTCAAAAAGAGAATCTTAATGAAAGATAGTGTTGTTTACAGAAATATTTTTTCTTATACCTTAGTTTTCTTTAGAGAATTTCATGCTTGCTATTTAATTAAAAAAAAAAAGGATTAATTCCCAAGCTTGCTTGGAGAGCTAGAGAGTTGGCTGTCAGAAGTAAAGCATTTCATGTGGGAGGGAAATTATATATATATTTTGATATCAAAACATTGGTCAAACTTCAGCTAATGTGATTGCAGAATCTGATTTTGTTTTTGCCCAAGTATACATTTTATCAGATTTAATCTTTAGAGGTTGCATGTTGAGAGTGGGGTAGTTACCAATTAAAAGCAGAAAATGTTACCCCCCCCCATTTTTCATTTCTTCTAATCACTAACCCCAATAAAGAGCAGTTTGAACCTGTCAGAGTCTGAACTGATCTAAATATTCGATCAAGACCACAGGAAATCCAGTCAAAAGGTCCACGTCCTAGGATTCTCAGTCTGCTGCAGAAATCAGATCTGCAAATCTAAAGATCTCATTTCACCAACTCTGAACATTTTAGAAGAGCAAATGATGGTTTTCAGCATGGTTTGGACGGTAGTAAGTGTAGTTAAGAGCACAATTTATGGCTATAGTGGGAGAAAAGAGTGGTTTCCATAGAGAACACTATAAAAAAATCCAGTAAGAGGCAAGCACATTTTGTAGCAATCTCTGAAGGCTGAATTATTACATATCAGCAATGTGTACATTCTGAGGGTTATTTATTCATTTATTTAATTGAGCCAAACTGTAGATCCCTTTAACACGATCCATTTTATTTGAAGCTTGTTACAGTTATCTATTTTACATTTTCGTATTCTTCTCACCTCAAATCAGCTACCTTTTAAAACCCACATCGTTCTTGATCCCGATCAACAGAATACAGTATGAAAATATGTGACAATGAACATAAGATGTTAATGTATTAACATAACGTATTAACTACTTAGTACACCATTTTGCAGTGAGAAAGGTGCTTAAGAAGTCCTTTGCCAATGCTTACGAAGATCAAATATTGAAACAAAATCATGTTGATAATCACAGACTGTGGAAAGCTAGTACCGTTGATTATATATTTTACAATGCTACAATTTATATCTCAGTCGCACAAAATCTACAAGATTTTTATAGACACAACAAAGTTTTGAAATAAGAAAAAGTCACAGTACATCATTTCTTTCAGAAAGTATAATATACATATTGAAAGACTTAAGAGTGAAAACGAAAAGGTCCTATTGATGTGGCTAATTTCTCCAAATACATTGCACTGAAAGTACAGTCTATTATAGCTATTACCATTAAACTGAAACAAGTCTTTGCTTCATTTCATTTTACTTTCCACTTTGAGTGGTCTGTGATTAAATAAGAAGTCCCTGGTGAACCACAACTTCTGACATCATTGGAATTGTTGAACCAATAAATTACAATTATAAGATTCATAACAATGAAGCAAATTGAACAATAATATGCGACGTTAGCTTCTTCTGAATACCCCAGATAGAAACACAAGGACTCTCTGGTTTACTCAAGGCTTGTTGCAAAGAGAGAAGTAAAGGATGGAAGGTGTTTACAAAAGAACAATGAATATTTTAGGTTAATAAATCAAGAGATGATTGTCTGAATGTGACTTATATCATTCAATTCATATTAACGATGATCTAACATATGTTCTGAGGGGAAAAAAACCCAAGCTTTTTATTCCTGAAATATTCCTGTCCAGTTTCTTATTGACCAAATGTAAATTATCCGAAGCTTAACTGTAAAATATTTCCATCGATTTTAGATGCACCTATTTTTGAGAATTTAATTATATAAAATATTTAGACGCTACATTAAATACAAAAATGTGTCTGTTAGGTCATGAAGCCTAAAAAATTCGAGTATGTTTTCACCAGTGCATAGCTCCTGAGTAGCAATTTAGTTGTTAAACTGAAACAGTTTAGATGCTGACATGTCATTGGAATCTGGATTGCCAAAGCCATTCTGGAGTGCAGTGTAAATGGTTGTATTCTGGGTTTACAAAAGGAATTGGGGTCACTTAAAATCCACCTCTTCCAGTTAACTGCTACAAAATAAAATACAAAATCAAACTGAGTCTCTCAGTTTCTACCTTGGTGTTTTAACCACTACACCAAATTGGCTCTCAGTAAGTTATTTAGAAGTTGACCTATTTATTGACCTATTCATAATCAGGTCAATGAAAGATCTCCAAGTTTCATGCCACAAAAGGGTGCATTTGCATTCTGTGTAACTAACTCATAGGACCATCCTGTAACTGTTATGGGCTTAAAATGACAAACTAATTTTAAATGGTTAATAAAATAATAATCTGAGTAAGAAGGTATCAGAAGGTAATACTTTGATATAAAGAAATAATTTTATGTTCTATCATGAAAACAGAGTCATTTTTTCAAATGCACAAGGATCTAATCCAGCTTTCGAAAATCGTCCATTGAACTGACTCTTTGATATGATAATGTATGATTCACTTCAGTGAATCCTGGTGAATGCTTGCTTAAACACCATATTTGCCACTACGTGCATCATCTCCCCCCCCCCCCCCCGGGTTATTCTATAAAATGTTATTATTTGGAATTAAGAAGTTTTGAAACTAAACAGGCTTATAATATAACAATAAAAAATATCTCGGTGCTGGACTATAGAAACATGAATAATGGAGGAATGTATTGTAAATGACTGAGTTTGTAGAAATGGCTAAATTGTTTAATTAAGGAGACAACTGCATTACTTTTATAAAAGACTGGAAACCCTTTATAATGGTTTTGCTGAAAATGAATAAAAATGAACTGCTGATTTCAGGATGTATTGATTAAAAAAAAGTTAGTTTATGGGAAGAAAGGAGCTATGCAATATGGGAGGGTGGAAGTGATAATTGCTATGCTTGCAACAGCTGCAAAGAAAAATCAGAAATGGCTTCTTTAGACATTTTCCATTTTTGTTATTGTTCACTTTTTCTTTTATCCTTTTATAATCTGTTCCTCATTCTATTTATTTTACATTTCTGTAGTTTTTAAAATCTGCGTGAGACCTTCTTTTAATAAAACTTATTTGTAAAAATACCCCTCTGTGTCAGCTGGATATTCATTTTAAATTGTCAAAACCATTTGACTGGAGGTTGCCATCTGAGGTACAAATAGCCATCTTAGACAAATTACTCTTCCTTAATGGTGAAAAACATCTTTGGGGAAGCGCCTATCCTTTGCCATTCCATAAAATTCAGTTCATAGGGTTTCTTTGGAAATGTGGTTGTTAATGTTGCAGTTACTTGATTTTTACTTAAACATGTCATAGAGGTGATTTGGGGTCAACTTATATGACAACCAGACCAACAATTTCAACCCTCAGATTTGTTCTCCATTAACTTCAACTATTAAGTCTTCAAGAAGATGTTGGATAGCCATTTGTCTGAAATGGTATTGGGTTTCCTCCCTAGGCAGGGGGTTGGACTAGAAGACCTCCAAGGTCCCTTCCAACTCTGCTATTGTATATCTTGTATATCTTGTATATCTGTAATTTCTCACTATGCATATATTTAAGATGATATATAGGTTATTTGTGTCCTGCCACAAAGGTGCCTATAGTTATATATTCAGTTTCATGCCTTTTATTATTTTCCTATTCCTTCCTTTCACGTTTCTTAAACAACAAGAGAATCTGCATCCTGCAACGATGAAGAGGAGGTAGAAACAAAGTAAGTATTCTTCAGGCTTTCCTCCATCCTACTCTCTTTAAACAAAGCATATTATTATTCAAACATTGTGTTTTTTCATCCCTGGATATTAATAAGAAAATGTCTCCCTGTGAAGAATTTATAATGCTCTTTCACTGAATGTCAGCAGCTTCTCTGGACAAAAGGGTTACTGTGTTTGCTGCATTCCAACATTCACTGATGTGGGCAGATCAGTTATATAAACTAGGATTGCATTGCTTGGGGAAGGGATTTAATCATCATCCTAACTTACATTGAACTCTGGGAATCCTTTCCAACTGACTTTAGATAACTTTTCTGGTGGCTCAAGAAGCTCTTCCGTCTTATAACTTTACAAATCCAAAATACTTTTCACTTAAATAGGATCTGAAGTTTTTACAGAGGTATATGGTCATAATTTTAATTTGTTTGTTCCATTTGAAGAGAGGTCCTTGAGTACATTGTATGTGGGAATGACCTTGAGTGTCAGGTGGAAGAACGATAAGATAAGAGGCATCTGAGCCCACAAAAGGAAGAGATGCATGATAAACACTTCAGAAGGTTCTTCCTTCTTAGCTTCTTGCACTGTAAAAGTGAGGGGAGATACTGACAGGCAAGAATTCTCTTAATGTAACTTTACATTAAAGATGGAGTGTGTACTCATGAGTGTTTTTCTTGTCTGAATTACTTCTCAGGATTGACGGAGCGTTTGCTCCCTCGTGATTCTCATTGCCAAGGAATTTTCTTCTTTGAATACAATACAAGGGCAGCATGATTTCACTTTCAAGATGCTTTCAAAATTTACAGTGCTTGACTGTGTTAACTATTTATATACAATATTTAGACATTTAATAGGAGGGATAAAGTGTATTTCTGGCTATTCTGACATAGTTATGGACAAATCCTTTTCTGCCACTCACAAAAGTCAAGAAAGTCTAGGATGATAATAATTCTATGTTTTCCTAAAAGCATAAACATGCACACGTAGTATTAACACAAGTTTATAGCACTTACTGAATTAAGTTCCAGCATTGAATTTTTCCCGGAATGGATTTCTAGGATAATTTTTCATTACCAGCATTATTATTTCAGAGAATAAATAACACTGTTGCACAATGGCATAGCCATTTGTTAATGATTTTGTCTCAAATACCGACAGTCCAGCATTTAAAAGCAGATGTTCTGTTCCAGCTAGACAATATTTGGAACTGTTTATAGCTTTTTAGTTTCTGTCCTTGAGGCACTGAGTTTTAGGTTATGACAATTGAAATGCATCAGTGAAGGCAATGGAAACTAACAACTGTGAGCTATGAATCAACCATGCAAAACAATCATATATCATACAAAACTGTTTTTGTCTATATACAAATCCACTGTACAAGGTAAACAGCAGTTATTGCTCAATACAGAGCCATCTACAGCTTGAAGCAGATTTAATTCCCTACCACTAGGGGCTTGAAATGAAAACTTTGTGAAGGATGGTGTCTCAAAATCGTGACTGACTGATTATCATAATGTTCTTTTCATTGATCATAAATAGGTAATTTTACAAGCATGCCATATCAGTCAGTTTTGCCACTTCAAAACGTTTCTGTATATACAACAGGGGCCATTGATCAGCCTCGGCAGCACTCTAATAATACACAGAGTTTCAAACTTCCCCTGAAAAAGAATCTTAGGAGAGATTTTTTAACTACACTTGATTGTTCTTGCAGTAACTTTCTTGCTCTCCTCTTTCAAGGCTGTTCAATATATAATGTGAGTCCCCTTTACAAGAGCTAGACTGTGAAGCAATTCAATATCCTATTAAAAAAGAGAGTTGTAGCACCCAAACTTCTAGTTCTGGCTGCCAAGTACCATGATATAAAGAATTACTCGTAGAAATAGTCACCTGTATCTATAATAGTGTGCCAAGTTTCTTACTCTCCAATCCCAGCTGACGTATTTAGTGCTGAGATGCACTAAAATATCTTAAGGCTTCTGTATTTCCCCCAAATAAGATTTGAAACAGAACAGCAAAGCAACAAACAATAAAACCACTATTGAATTTAACTTATGGACAGTAGATATAAATCTACATTGTGGAACTCAGTCGTTGAGCACATAAAGAGATACAGTGGCAGAGAAAAGATATTTTTTGCCTAAAGATATAGAATGGAATAAAATACATCAACATGGCTTTTCTTACAGCAATATAAGAAACTGCCTTGCTGCTCTTAAGACTGCTGAGCTATTAGCAAACTCAACATTGTCCACACTAACTGGTATTGCTTGTTTGGGCTATAGGTTAAGGAATGCCTTCCAGTTTGGTCAGGACATGCTATTGGTTGGACTTTTCCCATGCAAATGATTTGCTCTACACTTTGCTGGCCCTCTAGCACCGTTACCTACACCGCAAAGAATCTATCCAACCAGAAAGCAATTTAAGAAGTAATTAGAAGAGCCAAAAAATGAAATGATTTAGACAAAATATTACAGTGATATATAACATTAAAAGATGAAACAACAGGCAAGCATCTCAGCACCTTCGTTTTGCTTTCTCTTTATCCCATTCCTATTGTTTACATAGGGGCATGATATTTTCTACTAACATCCCCACTCAAAAGTAAAAAGAGTTATTTCTCATGTTCCACCACAAAATTGATGTTCGTCAAAAGTGCAGTTAAATATACTTAATACAGGCATGGTCTAATTTTACCACACTTTTCATTTTGTTTGAGGGAAAAGAGAATATTAGGCTTTGACTGGATTTCACATTTGCTCTGCATTGCAATAGTCTTCTAATGCTGCCTAGTGCCATGGAATTGACCACAGGAACAAAAACAGATATTAAACTAATACACTTTAATTAACCAAAATCACTGCATAGAAAGATATCATAGAAGTATTGCATCAAATTATAAACATTCTAAGATTCTTCTCCAGGCTTTCAGAAACTCTGCAAGCAGTGTGATAGGAGGGGGGGAAAATCAACAGAAGACTACACCTTTCTCAATATACACAAGGTGAGTTTTACAACAAGTAAACAACAAAGATCCTGACTTCTGAAAAATCCTAACAATCAAAACTGAGGCATCCAGTTAGAAGATTAAGGACAAGACAATGTTCCTAGTCATCTCAAGTGTATTATATTTTTTGTAGGGATATTTTCTCGTGCACTATTTTAAACTTCGGACTAATAACCAACATTGCATTAGAACTTGATACACAACATCCTTTTTGGCTAAGCCAATTCTTGCTCTTTGGAGATTATTCAGTTCTTGTGATTTTTCTCCCACCCTCCTTTTAGATTTCTTGCTGCTAATCTGTTCTCCTTTCCTCTGAGCTCACCTTGCCCCGCCTCGGATAATGCTTGTCACCGCCAAAGAATCTGCCCAATGAATCAAGTAGACTTGGTTCCCTGTATCTTCGTGGAGATCCATGTCTAGCATGGTCTATGGTACTTGCAGTTGCAAGTTTGGAACCATGCCGGAAAGAGGATCGTTTTTGTGAAGCCATCAAATCCGAGTTCTCAGAAGCTGCTGCTGCTGCACTGTCCTCCTGAATGGTCTGTAGCTCATCTGATTCAGAGGGCCGATCTTTGAAGGTGTTGTCTTCTCTGCCTGGGGCATCTCGGGAAAAGAGGCGGACCAAATGGGGGCGACCAGTTGTGTCAGCTGGGTTGGCTTCCTTCCAGGCATTCTTTGGATCCGCTGTGCCCTTGGAGTCTGTCACCGCTCTGCTCTTAGTGGAGGTCCCATTGTTCTGGTTCACATCTGCCTCTCCTGCAAACAACAAGGATGAGATATGAATACGGGCCTGTGAAAAACAGAATGTTAGAACAATGGTGCTTTCTTCCCCTTGCCTTCAGTTAGCTGCTTCACACAAAAACCATAGATTATATGCAACTGCAACAGATCTGCCTTTTACTGAACTTAAGACAAACATATACAATTAATATTTTATATATATATGTATATGTATATGTATATATTTATCAGCACAAATGCAACACACACACACACACATACTATTAAAAATTATAAATTGCAATGTACCACACAAGTTCATTGTATGTATGTTGTGCACTGACAATAAAGGAAATTATTAATTATTAAATATTATTATTAATAAAATTATTTGTATTAAGATGATGTGTATCTATTTATTCACTTGAAGTCAGTCGTTAGAAAGACAACGTTCCTTAAGCGATTGTTATGGTAATCTATTACCAGAAATTGCTAAATGATTCCCAATTCAAAACTTAAGATGAATCATATTTAAATGTACCATATATTTCTTTATTAAATTGCAAGACTTTATCCTTTTACAAAACCCCACAAAGCTTCCTGTCTGTTACCTGAATGCTGATTTTCCTGATGTGATTGATTTCCACCAATATTAACATAGGGTGCAAAGTAATACGTGACGTTTCTTTAGATGAGGATAAGGCAGATGTGGTTTCTTTCGTTGCTTTTACCTGTGTCCCATTTTTTCCCCTGATGTGCTTTTCAGGTTGTTATGAAGAAGCAATGGAGCCTGACTGATGAACATTTGTGAGAACCCTCATCATTGCAGAAAGCATTTCAAGTTATTAATACCCGGCCTATGGCAATAAATTATATTAACATTCTAAATGTACAATGTAACATTTCCTTGTGATTTCACAATGTGTTCCTCATTTGCAACTGATAGACTGCTGCCCATTTGCAGTAGTGACAACATCCAATCAAGATAGCAGTGGCCTTTTAAAAATGCTGATTGTCACTCATATTTTAAGGTGCAATGCTTCACTCAATAACAGCTGCCAATTTTAATTGCATGAAATATGGCATTAAAATTAGTTTTGCTTCATCACGACAGCCCCAATTAAGGCTTTGGAACCAAAAGCCATGTTTTCATTAATAATATTTTTGCCACCTTCCTTAACTTCAGCCACTTTTTTGCTGACTCTAAATGTATAAAATTAGAATGGATATGTTAATATGTTGCAATTGAGCATACATCTTGTTAGACAGAAACTTTGAGGCTAAAATAAAAATCATATTAAGATTTGATGGAAAAAAAATTACTTGTTAACACTAAGCAAATTCTATACCATAATGCACATTCATTATACAAGAAAAAGAAAAAGAACAATGAAGGTATTGTGTCTAATTAAATGCATTAACAAAACACCAGAGCATCTGCATGCTAATATTTTTACTACAGTTGTGCTTTTGTAAAGGAATGCATTTAATTCTGGACAACAATGGAGGACATTTGTGCCACAAAAGACGCTTCTCTCAATCCCAGCAAGAATATCTTACACGATTCTTTAGTAAAGAAGTTTTACACTGACAGTTTTTATTCTCCTATTCCTTGTGATAGGGTCATAATTGGTATGGTATAGCATAATGTGAAGGCATGTACAACTTGTAGACTTTGACAGTGAAGATGCTAACCACACAAAAGTACTCCTTGGCACCGTGCCTATAGGTGCCTCTCTTGAAGCTTGGAGTTAGTCTCACCAATTTCTTTTTAAAGATTGTTTTTTTATAAGAAGTAATAATTAAGTGGGAAGCCAGCTTGCTGGCAAAGTACTAACCCCCAACATAGTATCTTCTGAAACATTCTAATGAAATAAGGATGGTAGGCTCAAACCATGTCTAATGCTTTGTTTGAAAATATAACCAAATAAACCAAATAAAATATGAAGTAAGCTGGATGGTCAAGGTATCCTAGAGAAGGGGCCTCCAATCCGTGGGTCGTGGAGTGGCACAGCTCTGCGGCATGCCAGAAACTTGGCCACATAAATAAGCAAAGCCCCATCCATGGGATACAGGCAGGACCCGAAATCACACCTCCTCTGATCCCTGGAAAAACCTCTCCCCTCCCCCCGGAACTGGTCCCTGCTGCCCAAAAGGTTGGGGACTGCTGTTCTAGAGGATACATGAGTCTTTTTTGTATGGCAATGTCCACAACATGGTCTCTGAATTCCAAATATGCCCATCAGTTTACTAGATTTACATTCACTTGAGTAATACAACTTAGTTTTTCTATGGCTCGGGTTCCTATCAAAATTTGTCAGCTCCGAATATTCAGGGTAAGAGAAGATGTATCAGTGAAGTTGCTGATAAGTTAACCAACAATCCCTATCAGTTCCCATGAAAAATGGATTTGAAGAAATACACATAATATAGTAGCATTAGAACAGCTCTGCTGCATCAGGCCAAGGCCTACTTTAGTCTAACATTTAGATGACTTACCTTGTCAGTGGTTGACCCTGTTCTTGGTAACATCCTGCCTTCAGATTTAAGAAAAAATTCCAACCCTCTGAGTGTCAAACGATCTTCAAAACATACTTATTCCCCATAGCTCTGAAGCTGCCTTAGTTAGATTGTAAATGGTTTTTGATTGTATTTCTATTGATTGGTAGTATAAACTGCTGTCAACTCTTTCAGAAAAGCCAGGCAGGGAACAGGCAGCACAAGGACTACCTGAAGTCTACTTTACTTTTATAGTGTATATTAAAAGGCTCTTGAATGCCTGCCTGAGTTTGATCTTTCTTCATCTTCTTATAATAAATGGAATCAAGCTAGAGTTTCTTCTTTCTCAGGACTGAATTGTTATTTACTGTACTTAACAGTTCTTATGTTTCCCCTAGTCAAGATCATCTCTGTAAAATGGAGGGTTATGAATAATTGTACAAATAGGCAAATACATGTTATTTTCAGAGTGACCAATCAGATGTTTCTTAAGTGCTCTCCAGCAAGAACAGACACATAGCTCTCTTCCCTTGTGTTTCCCCTATAAGTTGTATTGGGTGGCATGTTCCAGATGTTTTACATAAAACTTATAAAATGAGTTTTAAATTTTCCTCCTGGTGGTGGCTCAGTGGCTAAGATGCTGAGCTTGTTGATCAGAAGGTTGGCAGTTTAGCAGTTTGAATCCCTGGTGCCGCGTAATAGAGTGAGCTCCTGTTACTTGTCCCAGCTTCTGCCAACCTAGCAGTTCGAAAGCATGAGAAAATGCAAGTAGAAAAATAGGAACCACCTTTGGTTGGAAGGTAACAGTGTTCTGTGAACCTACAGCGTTTAGTCATGCCAGCCATATGACCACGGAGACGTTTTTGGACAGTGCTCGCTCTTTGTCTTTGAAACGGAGATGAGCACTGCCCCCTAGAGTCAAGAATGACTAGCACATATGTGCGAGGGGAACCTTTACCTTTAGGAGCAATGATTATATCCAAGATCCATCTATGAATACAGAGACTATACATTTCTGATGTCAACACAAGAACACATTCCCCTGAATTGCTTTAAGTGTTGGTACCTGCAGCCTCCCTTGCATTTATTTGTGGTGATATTTCAAGTTTCATTACAAGCAAAAACATGGGACATGAAAAAGCATTCAGGAAAAATAAATTACCATCTGTCAAGTGTGGCTTAAAGATTGGAAGAAAACTTCTGGCTCTTCGCAGATTTTCACACAGTGGGGGGAAAATGAACTCCTGCTGAGATGAGATTGAAAAAACAGCCCTAAAGCAAGATTCTGTAGTGTACACCTAATGTTCAGCACATCTTTGTTTTCTAACTACTTTTGGCTTGGAAGTTGGTTATTTAGAATATGGTGTAGGGAGAGAAGGAGCAGAAAACAAAAGTCTGTGGTAATAGGTGGTGGGATTTGCTATGGCAGTAATTTGGAATGTATGAAAAGCATGTGGCAGCCATCCATATCACCCCACAGAGACCTTAAACAAATACACACATACAAACTCTGAATCAAAGCCTTTTCAACAAGGAAGTTCTATTAAAACACCCACAGATTTCAAGTAAATGTAATCTTTTGTGTTTCTGGAACGTGTAGTTTTTTAAAATTTAATTCTAGCATTTCATAGCAGAGTTCATAAACAGTGCAATAATAATATGTATTTTCTGGGATCCTTTACCTGTAGGTGTTTGTCTCCTACTTTTCAGAAGAAAGCATACAACTTTCTTTTTCTATATGATATGCTGCAGTCAAGGAATGCTGCTTCATTTTGATATTGATATTAAATAACCTAAATTGACAATCTTACATATGGCAGAAACCTTCTGACTGGCAACCCAATTTGTGACAGTAAGCTACACATTACGCATTAAGGGGTTATTTCCCAAACCTCCCATTTTTATTCCACTAAATGTCGTAGGGCTTCTTCATGAGACCTTGAAACTTTTTTGGAAGTAAACTTACCAGGAAACTTTTAAGCATTCTTCCGACAAGAATAGGAAGATATATTTTTTAAACATGATTTAGATATTATGAAGTTGATCAGTTGGAGTGTATAATGAAAAGCATTTACATAAATAAAGAAAAGAGTCCTGTCAATTATGTTATTTTCTTTCTAAGACTGGTTTTAAGATGGGGATGCAACTTACTAATTTTGTATATGTTAACTGCAATTCCTATTTCAATATAAAATTTACCTTTTAAGATGCTAAAACTTTGTTTTTATGGGTGGTTGTTTCAAAAGTGTGCCTGGAGAATTGCTAGACGCTCTTTTCCTTTTGAAAAATGTAATTTATTTTAAAAAGTTCTATTAAGCTCTCCAAATATGATTATTTGCTGCTGTTAGTTTTTATAATTGCTGTATTAATATTTTTTAAAGTTTACTGTAATAGTTTTTTATTATGTATAATTAGGAATTGCTGGGTTGTTTCTAATCCTCATGAAAAATAAAATAAGAATGATAAAAATAGTAATAATAGCAGTAGTAATAAGGACTGCAATATATTATTGCATTAAATTTTAATATTTATGATAAGTCTTTAAAATAAATAACAATTTTTAAAATGTGGACCAGAAACATCCACAGTGTATTAAAAGTGGTGCAAAGATGTAAGTTATGGAAGGTAGTTTAATAAATTTCTTTAGTCATTAAAATTTTTCTAAGTTTAGAAATAAATTATTTAAAAAATAGATATCTCATTTTTGCACATTTATAAAAGAAATATCCAAGGGAGAAAACTGAGAATTTCTGCGGTTCCAGTTGAGTATATCATAACATGGACTAAAATGTGAAAGGAAACTTCAAAGATTTTTGAAAATTGAAAATCATATTGTTCTGCAGAAAATCTATTTCTGTCATCCGAGAGATATAGGTAGTCCTCAACTTACAGCCACAATTGAGACCTGAATTTCTACCGCTAAATGAAGCAGTAGTAAAACAGGACATTACATGACCTCATTGCTTAGTGACCGCAAACCAAGAACAGGGATCATTAAGCGGTGGGAGTCCTAGGTAAGAAGTGCAGGGGCTGAGGGATGCTCAGGGATGCCCAAAGTAAGACACGCATGAGTTGGGGGGAGATATATGCTGTAATGCAACTCAAAGCTGTAGCTGCCTATGGAAGTCTCAGCTGCCCCAATCCAGTAGTGTGACGCAAAACTGGGAAGCTTCAGTTGCCTTACCTGGTCCAACAGTCTCCTCCTATATCTCCCCATGCCTGATTTATGCCATTTTGGGCACCCTGTACAGGGGCAGTCATTAGCAGAAGTGCTGGGGCTGGAGCTAAAGTAGAGACCCAGGGCCTTCAGCAGTCTTAGTCAGCTGCCACTGCTCCCAGGCACTTACTTTAGACCCAGGGCCACTGCTGTCACTGATAAATGCCACCTCGAGCCCCCCATTGTGACCAGCCATTGCAGCACCATTGTGAAAGGACCCAGTTTCCCCCTGCCACTATGTGCTTCACAGGTTGTGCCACGCCCCACTGACCTTCGCTGTTTTTTTCTCCTGCTGCTGACAGGCATGCCTGGACTATGTGAGGCAAAGGCTGACTGCACCAGACTGTCTTTCTGAGGTCATCTCGGGCCATTTGCCAAGCCTCTTGTGCCGTTCCTTCTCCAAATTGCATGCCTCATTCTCGTGAATCCTTTGGAAACCTTCGGGTTCTCTCCAAGACTCGTGAGAAAGGGGTGCACGATTTGGAGAAGAAATGAAAACCGCGATTTGGAGAAGGAAGTCTTCCAAAACTGGGGGTGAAGTCAGGGCCTCAGGATGGGGCTGAGGCTACTGAATGGCCTGGGCCTTTGTAGCCGGTGGGCTGCCATGTGACCAAATTTTCATCACGTGACTGCAAGGGGCACTGCAACAGCCATGATTTCAGGTTTGGGTTGTAAATCCAGTTTTTAAGCACCTTTCCACTGTCAAACGGTTGCTGAACAAATGACCATAAGTCAAAGAGTATCTATAGTCTCGCACACTCACTCACACACACATCATATAAACAGAACATTAGGAGTTTCTCTGACTGCTCTGTTTGGAAGTTCATGACAAATGAAATAAAAGCTAATATTAACATTTTTTTGTCATTAAATTGTTACATAGTTTCACTCATTTTCCCTCTCTTCTTGAAATATGTTAAGATCCCACAAAGGATACTTTCCTCAGGTTCAAAAGTACAGATAGTTCTCAACGTAGGACCACAATTGAGCCCAAAATTTCTGTTGCTAAGCAAGTGAGTTTTGCCCGATTTTCATATTATAGCATCAGAGGTTGCATTCAGCAGTATCCAGAGCTGACCAGTTCTGGAGATCCAGTAGCGGAAATTTTGAGTAGTTCAGAGAACTGGTAAATACCACCTCTGACTGGCCCTGCCCTCATCTATTCTCTGCCTCCCGAGTCCCAGCTGATCGGAAGTAAATGGGGATTTTGCAGTAACCTTCCCCTGGAGTCAGGAGGGAATGGAGATTTTACAGTATCCTTCTCCTGCCATGTCCACCAAGCCATGCCCACAGAACCGGTAGTAAAAAAAAATGAATCCCACCGTGGTGGTGAATTTGGTAGTATGATTGACTTTTTTATATTGACATACTACACCCCAAATTTGGCTTTGAAACATAAGCTATAGTTTAATTCCTGGTCGGAATCTGATCTTGGAGGGAAGCACTGAATCCAGGAACACAAAAGAAATATAGAATAATAAGGATGGAAAATGAAAATACAAAGCTCATTCTGGGTTTAAGTTATGCCACTCAAAATTAATATCAGAATAAACTTAGTGAATTATATTAGGTTTAGGTTTAGGTTTATTAAATTTATAGACCGCCCCCTCTCCCCGTAGGGACTCGGGGCGGTGTACAGACCGTTCGTGTATAAAACAACAAAACATAACATAAAACACCAGACAAAACAACGCAAACATACCGTCTGTATATACAACCCAAACTAATTAAATAATTAAAAACAATTCTAAAACCAATTTAAAACCCCAAAATTTAAAATTTAAAAAGCCATCCAGGAAGGTCAGTAGTGGGTGTTACCTGTAAGTACAATTACAATTACAATTAGGCCAGGCCGGCTAGTCGAAACAGGTGGGTCTTGAGTTTCTTGCGGAAGGAGCGGAGGTCCAAGGTGGTTCTAATATCGGGGGGGGAGGTCGTTCCAGAGGGTTGGGCCCATCACAGAGAAGGCCCTATTCCTAGGCACCACCCGCCCGCACTGCTTAGCAGAAGGTACCCGGAGGAGTCCCTCTCTGTGAGAGCGGATTGGTCGCAGGGATGTGTGGGGTAGAATGCGATCCCGCAGGTAACTAGGTCCCGAGCCATATTATATGTCCCCTTTAGCTAAAGGTGGTTACAATGTGCAAAGTTAGAAATTTAACATCTAATAATGTTTTACATTTGTTAACAATCACCTTCCAGGTTTTCTTCTAAATTGACCAAATGTTGCAGTTATGAGGGGAATGGTCTCTATGATCAGTAGATTTACTGTAATGATGCTTTAAAATAACAGGCGAAAGGCACCTCACTTAAATCCTTATACAATGGACAATGTAAGAAATAATGAACAATGTCTTGTACGCAACGCAAACATATGCCCAAAGGCATTCTTCCAAAAGAATGTTAGAATACTGTCTTGTTAAAGGAAAGAAAAGGCATAGATTGAAATCCGAACTTGGTAAAAGCTTGCTGAATTTTCAAAAACTGGAAATAGCTGGCTTCACAATACTCCATCTTTACTGAAAGATTTTTTTTAAAAAAATTGGTAAACGAGAACCTCAAACTATAGACCCTTTTTACCTGCGTCAAAACCCAATTCTTCAGGGGATGTTAAAAACCATCTGGCAGTGAAGAAAGACAGCTGTAAATTGACGAACTTGGAATCTCTTCCTTGAAAATTTATGCTGAGCAGTTTCTAAACTTTAATAACAAAACAAACAATTGCCTAACCTATTGTGATAAAAAAAATAAAGAAAAATGTATGTGGATAATGAGCTCACAAAATCAAAAGCTACAAGATAGATTTTCTTGCAAGATTTATTTCAAAATTTCACTGTAGATACGGTACTTGAAACTACAAAAAAATAGTCATCTAATCGAGCAAGCATTCAAATTTGGAGGCTTTCTTTAACTATAGGAAGTCCTCAGCCTACGACCACAATTGAGCCCAAAATTTCTATTGCTAAGTTAGAAATGTGTTAAGTGAGTTTTGTCCTACTTTACAACACATTTGTTAAGGGAATCATTGCGGTCGTTAAATTAGTTAACACAGTTGTTAAGTGAATCTGGTTTCCCCAATTGACTTTGCTTGTTAGAGGGTTCACATGACCCCAGGACACTGCAACTGTCATAAATGTGAATCAGTTGTTTTACAATCCAAATGTAAATTACATGACCATGAGGTCATAAGTGTGAAAAATAGTCATAACTCACTTTTTTTCAGTGATGTTGTAACTTTGAATGGTCACAAAGTGACTGTTGTTATGTCAAGGACTATCTGTATTTTCATTATTCTGATTTTGGAATAAGAAATCTTTACATAAAGTACTAA
Organism: Natrix helvetica; assembly: GCF_964273705.1. Classification (NCBI taxonomy): domain Eukaryota; kingdom Metazoa; phylum Chordata; class Lepidosauria; order Squamata; family Natricidae; genus Natrix; species Natrix helvetica. The sequence continues at coordinate 107,712,109 of NC_138550.1, read as the reverse complement.
ACTGGTTGATACTCCCAAGAGTCCTCTCCTGTGTTTCAATATTTCTACCAGGTCATCATACACAATAAACTAATAGTTTGCTCTGCCAGGTATTTGAAGAAAAAAAACAAATGCAACGTTCCCTTAAGAACTGTTGTGTTGACCTACATCATAGAACAGGGTGGACTGACTCATTTCCTTGTCAAATCCTTTTTAAGACTTTAAAAATCACCTAGAAACCTCAACTCCCCACTACGGTGAATAGGATAATTGCTCTACGAAAATGTATATGTCACATTCTTTATTATAGATAAAGGCTGATTATCTTTGTCACTGTATCTAGAGCACATACAGATATTTCTCACACTACTGGGAAACATGTTTCCCACCCATATTGAATTTGGAGGAAGCGGAATTGCATATTGCTGAATGTTCTCTGATGAAATCTAGAATTGTTCTTGAGTCATCTGCCATTAATAAACACCTTCCAGTCATAATCATTCTTTCACCCTGCACTGTAACAAAAATCACAGAAAAAGATGTCCTACCATTGTCTCTGCCTACTTACTGTGTCTCAAGTCTCAGATATAAAACAAATGAGGTCGGTAAAATGAGGATCCAGATTGTTGAGAGCAATATGCTCACTCTGTAAACCGCTTAGGGCAATAAAGCAATGTGAAGCGGTATATAAGTCTAAGTGCTATTGCTAAATGGCAATAAAGTTTAATTTTACAAAGATGACATTATGTTACTAACTCCATGGCAGCGGTGGATTTCAAATTTTTTTACTAGCGGTTCTGAGGGCATGGCTTGGTGGGCGTGGCATGACTTTGTGGACATGGCTTGGTGGGCGTTTAATTTTGTATAGTACAGCAAATCGTTATTTACTCATTCTTTTTGAAGTAGATTTGGCTGAGAGAGAGTGATAGGCCCATAGTCACCCATCCAGCGTTCATGCCTAAGAAGCTGGTATAGAGTTATGGTTCAGGTATTGGACCGATATGAAGAGGATCCAAGTTTGAGGCTACTCCCATTTTCTCTGCATTTGAAACAAAATTATTAAATTATAAATTTCTAAAGCTCTTTATTTCACTCAATGCATATTAACATCGAGTTGGGTGCAAACCAGTGGTGGGATTCAAAATTTTTTACTACCATTTTTATGGGCGTGGCTTGGTGGGTGTGGCAGGGGAAGGATACTGTAAAATCTCCATTCCCTCCCAATCAGCTGGGACTCGGGAGGCAGAGAATAGATGGAGGGGGGAGTCAAGGGTGTTATTTACTGGTTCTCCGAACTACTCAACATTTCTGCTACCGATTCTCCAGAATGGTCAGAACCTGCTGAATGCAACCTCTGTTCCATGGGTAGTGATGGGTAGCTAACCATTACGTGGGTAGAGCTTTCCAAATCAGCTTTCTGCCAATGCTATTCAGTTCATTTGATGTCACAGTTGTAGCGTCACCTGCAGTGAACCAGTTAAGTGAAACTCTTTGTAGGCAGCAAAGTGGGCTTCCTCATCTGCTGGAACCTCTTTCCTCATCCCCTAATTGCTTCTCAGTACACGATAATTTTTGTGAATGAATCCGTGACCCATAATGATGACGATGTTATGTCAAGCCATCGTTGGTGATACAGTTACAACAGCCAGCCATTCCTTTGCATACCTTTGAGAGGAGTGTACGTAATGCCAAATGCAGCATAAAAGTCAAATTGTAGTTAGATCATGGTCTATTCCTGCAGAGTTTGCACTGGGAAAGCCTATTCATTGGGAGGAGATACAACAAAGCTGGAGATTCTGTTATTTCCCCTTTTTAATAGAAAAATGTCTCCTATTGTCATTAGCTGGTGATGCCCTCATAACGAGTCATAAACTGAGTCTACGCTTCAAGATTTTACACCTGAGTGGAGTAGCTCAGTGCTATGATACAAAAGGCAATAAGCTACAGATCCAACCAAAATTGTGATCTCATTTCAACTTCTCTTCTGACATGTTTTTGAGACTAAAGACTTATAAGACATCACTGATCCATCTTATAAGACATTACTGATCCAACTTGATTTTTGCTTATTTTGCTGGATGAAAGTCTGTTACATAGAAATGGGAAAGGATAACTTCCCTGCATGGTTCCTAGTGCAGGATTTGGGCTTATCACAGCATGCTGCTTAAGAGTCCTCACAAGCATGCTTCAAAAGACTCTGTTATGGAGTTAGCAGCTCTGCCCCCTGCTCTTCTCCCAAGTCTTTTTATGGTGCTGAAATTTTTATGGTGCTGAAATAAGAGCCATGTCGACTCTTGATGATTCTATGGGCCGGGTATCCATGTCTTCCGATCTTGCACTACTTTTTTTGAGTTGTTCTATACTTTGGTTGGTGTCAGTTTTGATGTCCAGCCATCATGTTCTTTGGTGGTCTGGATTCCTTTTACCGCTATTTCTTCATGTGTTTCTCCAGTTATCTCACCCACATAACATGGCCAAAATAAGTGAGACGTAGTTTCGTGATTTTGCCTTCCAGTGGCATGGCTGGTGTTATGACCTCCAGTGCTTGCTTGTTAGTTACCTTTGCTGTCCAAGGACTAGGACATACAGAGAGGCCATTTTGTTGTGCCTACAATTCCTAAAATTCTCCTTTACTGATTTTTTTGCTTGACTTTAGAGATCATATTATATAGTTCTGCAAGCGGATATTCTCAAGAGAAAAAGGACCTTGTTAAATAAGCAGGGATGGATTACAAAAGGGAAGGAAATAATCAATAAAATCACCAGGGCTGAGAAAATTACAAGTCTATCGGAACAGACAAAACCGGTAAATAAAAATAAAGCCAACACTAAAGCAAAACAGCAAGGGAGATTAAAAAAAAACACACTGGAAAAAAATCATAGATAAATAAATGGAATTGGGTAGCATACTCCACACTAAATCTGCCTTACTGAGCTGGAACTAAAAAAAAAACAGTTTTAAAAGGAATAGAACTGTGAGGGTTTAAAACTAGCCTAGCACATAACAAAATGTCACATTTTAATTTAATGTTTCTGAGGATTACTGAGACATATCATCAAAAGCAATATAAATTCAGTACACCATGCAGTATGAATAAACAGAGAGCACTTTGGCTTCTATTATTCCCCCCAAATATGTACTTAGAACTTTCTCAGACTTTTTATGTATAATTTATGGAACCCTACATAAAAGGAACACAGAGGCTTTTTTTTTTTTCACATACTGCACACAGCTGAAGAATTATTCTCCCCAGAGGTTTATCAATGCTTAGCCTGAATAGCTTCTAGAAAAGCTGCAGAACTTTTCATTTCTGGCTTGTCACTCAACAGAGTTACACAGGTGTAGGATAATTATAATTTAATAGGGTAGTTTGATGACATTGTGTTTAACAACAACAGCATGGAGAATGCCAACGCAGATTTATCATTTTAAAATGCAGATATTTGGATATTCTATTATCCCTTCATTTAACTCTTTAAAATTTTATTTTTTAATTACTAAAAAGAAATGCATTTGAAAAACCTTTAAAAGGATTGAAAGCTAGTTATCAAAATATACCCATTTATTTCATGTATACTTGGCCTTTCTACTTTAACAAATACTCAAAATGGTCATACATGTCATCTTAAGAGCTCTTTTCTTTCGTTTTTATAAAGAGAGAGAGAGAGAGAAAAAAGAGAAGTAACATTTACAAAATGTCAGTGAGCTCTGTTTCAGCTGTTTTTGTATCATTCAACTCTCAGCAACCTTTTTTTTTGTAATAATTTTTTATTGTTTTTGTCTTTTTATCACATATTACAATCTTTATATCAACAGTTTGTACAATGTTACATCGTCGTATCTGTGTATGTTTTCCTCTCTTTACCATATATTACAATCTTTATGTCATCTTATCTATACATTTTTATGATATTTAACATATTTACCTATTTTTATATACAGTTCTATGTTTGTTTATGTATATTGTTTTTGGCTTAATTGTTTTTCTTATTATCCAACCATTCATACCACTTATTCCAAATTTCGTAGTATTCCGATTCTTCTTTGTCCTTTAATTTTTGAGTTAGTTTGTCCATCTCTGCGCACTCCAAGGTTTTTTTTATCACTAATTCGCCTGGCGGTGTATTATTTTGCTTCCAGCATTGAGCAAAGGCAATTCTAGCTATAGTTAATATATGTGTTAGTAGATATTTAATTTTTTTTGTATAGTTCCCTTTAATTATTCCTAGTAACCTTTTTATTCAAAGGCAATATTTATCAAAAAGGAAAATGATAGTGAATGTAAAATGACACCTCTTCCCCAGTCTGGAATAATAGAGAGAAAAGAAGAGTTAAAAAAAAAACTACATATAAATATAAATTAAAATCCTTTGCTATGTTAAGCTTTTCTACACAATCATTGCCCATTCTCATTTTAGAAGAAACCAAGAGGAGGAGGAAGAGGACAAGGAAGGAATTTTTTGGGATGAGTGGAGGATTAAGGAGAAAAAAAAGACAATTGCATTGGAAACAGAATGAGAAGGAATAAAACAGAATGGAAGAAAAACAAGGAGAATGGGTAACTGAACAGCAACAGAAAAAAATGTTATTTAAATGCTACCTAAAGCTTCCTTGTATGCAGAGGTGGTATTCTACTGGTTCGGACCGGTTCACCCGAACCGTAGCGGAAATCATGGATGGCCCCGCCTATTCGCCCAGGCTCTACAGCATCCCATTTAGCGCATTCGCAGAAGGCTGTGTTCATGATCGATGGTGGTGCATGCAAGCGAAGGGCGCATACATGCTCACATCTGTGAACCGGTAGGGAAGGTAAGTGAATGCCACCCCTGCTTGTATGGTCTTGTAATACCTTAATTCGGGGTAGAGTCAGGGTGACTGGATGGAGATAAGTGTTTACTGGTTGGAAACCCTTCCTGACCCCATGTGGAGTTTATTAACTAAAGATACTACCTAAAGGGATTAAAAATCACCCGGCAAGTGAGGTGGATTTCTGCCGGTATGCCCTATATTGGGAAAACAGATAGTGGTGGTGGCGGGAGGCTCCACCCACTCTCCTGGACGTTTTGCGCATGCGCAGAAGCGTCGCACAAGTGCACACGTGAACCAGTAGTAAAATAAATTGAAACCTACTACTGAGCCCAGCCCTTTCAAGTGATACCTGCAAGATGTACAGCAATTTGCATGTTTTGCCCGTTCACTTGCTTTGAACATATATTCCGTTAATTGTAGGGGGGAAAAAAATAAGATGAGCCTCTGCTTTCAGATTAGCAAGTAATTATTGCAGGGTTGGGGGGTGGAGGTAAATATATTTTGCTATTGTCAAATGTCACAAGTAGCTTGCTTTTGGATATGCCCTGCATATCTATCACAGAAACCACACCTAGATATAACTCAAGCCATCTGCTTGGTACTTTGGGGCTACGGGCCAAGTTTATTTACTCAGCATGTGCCTATGTATTGCTTGGGAAGATTGCTAATGATGTTGAAATAGCCCCATCAAGGAAATTTGTTTGGCATTTCTTATAATCCAATTGAAAAAGAAAAGAAAAAATACACATTGGCAAATTTCCCTGGAAGCCAATTTCGGGAAGCCAGCATTCAGAGGAAATGTTGCCATTTGACAAGGACATAGAAAAATCTGTCTTAAATAAAGAGGGGGGGGAGATAATTTATAACCGCATATTTGTACTCATGTTATGGTAAATGTCTCTCTTTTATGATTTCAAGCCCGAATAAATACTTGAGCCTGTCAAAGGGAATAAAACCGGCTGAGATAAAATTGCCCTTGGCAGACCTTTTGTAGAATTCCTATTATATCTTCCAGCATGTCCCCAAATACTCCTTTGGCTGCAGTACAAGTAGCCCAGAGCCACAGAGCACAGCTCCTTCTGAGTACTATTGACTATTGTATGGGGGGAAAGGGCAAGCTGATTTGCACTGGGCCTTCGCTGGCTTTTCAAAACGCCTTTGTTTGTCAACTGCATAATCAACCACGGCCATAAAATCTGGAGACACACGCGGTTAATAACCCCTCCCCCCGCAAATCATTACATTCAATTAAAATAAACATTAAAAAGATAACTGTCGATCCCTTCATCAAGGAACGTTTTAGAAATACTCTTGTCTCAAACATGAAATTGTAAAATCAGCTTTAGCTGTGAGATTGCAGTGCTTCCGATTAAGTTCTGAAAAGAGGCTTCAAGGCAGGCGGGCGGGCAGGAACACATCTGCAACTCTTTAAAGCAGCTGCAATCCTCAAAATAAAATAAAAAAGATGTCCCCGCTACAAGAGTCAGGATATTTCTCCCATGTGCTCCCAAGCATCTGTTGGCAAATCTGAAGGACTGTGCAGTTCTGTTGGAAAATAGCACTAAAAGTCACTTGAAAAAAGCACGAAAAGTCACTGGGTACAAGAGCCATTTCAGAATACGTGAATTTCAGAGCTGCTTACTAAACTGCAGCTGAGCGATGTTCTCTCCTGATTTCTCTTTCTTTCCCTGAAAACCCTTTTCTGATTACAATGTACATCTTTTTCCCTTTCAGGATCTATTCCTTGGGGTCTCTATTTGCTTACTGAAGATGGCTCATCCTTTTAAGCTATAAAATGTACTTAGTCCCATCTAGGGGTGGGATTCAATTTTTTTTACTACCATGGGCGTGGCTTGGTGGACATGGCTTGGTGGGCGTGGCAGGGGAAAGATACTGTAAAATCTCCATTCCCTCCCCACTCCATGGGAAGGTTACTGCAAAATCCCCATTTCCTCCCGATAAGATGGGACTCTAGAGGCAGAGAATAGATGGGGGCGGGGCCAGTCAGTGGCGGTATTTACTGGTTCTACAAACTACTCAAAATTTCCGCTACCGGTTCTACAGAACTGGTGGAACCAGCTGATTACCACCTCTGGTCCCCTCTAAAAGGAGGTCAAGGAATTAGGGATAGGTTCAGAGGTGGGCTGCTGCTGGTTTGCGTGAACCAGCAGTTCCAACCAGCGGCTGGGCCCACCCACCTACCCTGGCGCTATCCCGTCCTATATAATTGCCATGTGTTTGAAGCCGCACACTCATATTTTCGGTTCTGGGCGAGTTAGTTGTTACATGGATAGGTCTGAAGCTTGGGAATATGATGATTCCAGGTATACAAAGGGCTTTGTGGAGGATGAGCTATCTAGCAGTAGTCTACACTTTCATTGGTACAATGCCCTTTCTTTCTGTTCTTCCTTTCTGAATCACTATTTTTTCCTTCTCTAAGCTGCTCTGGCAGCACTTTGCCAAATTAAGCATCAGACCAACACATCTGATGACAATCAGAGATCCTGCCACTAAGTGATACTGGGTGTAATCCTTTGCCTGAGAGTAAGCCTAATTATGCAGTGATATTTATATTTAGGTTGAAAAAAATGAATCTTATTTAGAGGACATCGGTCTTAACTTCTATCAAAATTACTTATCATAGTTTCACCTAAGCCCCTTAGTATATTACAATATGATTTGGAGATAGTGGATTTGCAGGCACCTTAAGGAATTCCTAAAATTTGTAGAAATGTATTTCAAAAATAAGTTTGATAAAGTACACAAATATCCAATGACTGACTGTAATTTATATTTAAATTATAATTAAACTGAAATACTTTGCTGATTAGATAAGCCAAGTCTATAACATTGCCATGGCTATTTTTCCCCGCTGAGTATATAAACTGTATATCTTAGTCCTCATGAATCTGCATTTTGAGTTGTTTTAATATTTAGCAAGACATTTTATACAATTAGTAACACCTCTGCAGCCCTTATGCAGGCTTTTCTATACTCTAGAATGGGGCTGTTAAACTCCCAGCCCACGGGTATCATACACTGGCCATGCCCACACCCAGTTTGACAAAGGGGGGGGGGGAAAGTCCCAATACATCATGTGATGCCACCGTGATGACATGGGATTTACACACCTGGTCTAGAAGCACAATATTTTCATGGTATTGTAATGGAAAGAAGTAACATAATATGTCAGCTCCAGAAATTGCTATTGTATTGTCTCTGAAACGATCTCCCACTGAGCCAATTCCCCATGGTGGTTCACATTACAACTGCACACCTTTACAACTCTTAGACTCAGATTTTTTTAATTTTCCAAGATTCATTTGGAAGCTTTCTTCTCACCCACAAATAGTATTCCAATGGGTCTATGACAACTTGCCACCATGGCCAACTCACTGTGGGACAAGAGTTACGCTAATATCAAAGAAACGCTGGAACAGAATCGTTTAAAAAAAAAGGATGCAAAAGGATGGAAAGAATGAAATATAAATGACAAAAATTAAAACATTTTGTATTTATTTTAAGCAATTAAATTGCATTTTTAAATTGTCCTGGGGTGAGTCCTATGGACTCCAGAGGATGGTAGAGGAGGAGGAACATTGTCCATGGGGTTGCAATGGGTCGGACATGACTTCGCAAGTAGCAACAACAATGGCGAGGTGGCCACAGTGAGTTGACTAAGCATGAGGCCACTGCCACAAGTCCACCTTCCCCTTTTTGCAATTTCCAAAGGCCATCAGCATGCTTTAACTTTTTTGTTGTAATCTTGCCTGTTTTATTCTAAATAGTTTTTACAGCAATACATACTTGCTGAATTGCACTATTTTAAATCAGACTCCTGAACAACATTTTGACAGAATAACTTTATTGGCTACTCATTTGGTCTAGTTATCTAGCTAGCTAGTTTGATATAATGATTAAGGTGCTAGACTAGAAACTGGGGGACTGTGAGTTCTAGTTCTCTCTCGGGCATGAAATCCAGTGGGGGCTTTGGGTCAGATATTCTCCCTTAGCCTAAACTACCTTACACGGTTATTTTTAATGAGAAAATAAGAATCAGGAACATTATGTATGTCCCTTTACGCTATATAGATTAAAGACAAGATAGAAATCGTACAAATCTTATCCATCTGTACTTTCCTACCAAATTATTTTCTTTTTTCGCACTTGAATCCTAAATGTGACTCCATATTTCATGAAGAACAATGGTGGCTAATGACACACACACACACACACACACACACACACACACACACACACAGAGTAACAGCAGCAGTGATCGATGGGAACTTAACACAATATCAGCTTTTCAGACTGAATGTTCTGCAGAGAAAAGCTGCATGCACAGTACGAAGCTTTGTACCAGCTCGTGGGTGTTACTGCTATTTAAAACCCATTTTGCAACAAAAAAAAGGCAGTTAGCTTTTTAAATATGTATAGTATTCTTCAGTATAACATTGTGTAGAAAAGGCAAGCAGACAAAGATGTGGGTTTTCCAAGAACAAAATTATAGGAATGGTAAGAAAGATGCCGCTTAGGATGCTTCAGCACTTGAGGGGAGAGAAACAAAAACAAATAACCTTGTGAATGCCATTAACTTTAATGCCTCTTTTTGCCATTTATTTGAAACAACTGTGACTCAATGTAACAGAATAATATTAAGCAGAGAAATGATTCCACTGAGAAGGAAAGAATAATATAGTCAGGTGCTTACAACAATTTGTTAAACAACAATAAACTCTTTTCCCTACCTATCAATGTGTTAAATTAATATTGCTCACTTTCTGTGACAGTAACCACATGATTTTACCACTTAGTCGTGGAAACTGGGGTCTTCAGTTGTTAATGGACGTTTTAGTTCCATTAGTGGCAGCCTGAAAATTGCAAAGAAAAAAGTATCTGCTATGAACTCCACATGGTGTCAGGAAGGGCATCTGGCCAGTAAATGCTCTGCTCCATCCAGGCATCCTGACTCTACCCTGAATTAATGGCAAAGGACAGTAGGAAAAAGTTTCCAAAATTTCTGAAATACCAAATCAACTATTTGTATGAGACGGCTTATCATTGAGAAACTGAACAGGGTAGTCCCTTCAAAGCCACCCAGAAATTTGTATATGCAGGATAGTATTTCATATAATTTTATTTATATAATGCCTTCTTATATACATGAGATACATTTCCCTAAATTGATGAATTAATTTTGAGATGATTAGTGGCTTTTAACATTTTTTAAAGGAAAACAAACATGACTTGTTCTTTTAGAACATGACGGTCAGACCTGCTGTCAATACCAATTCTTTGGCTGACTAAGCTACAAGAAAGGATTAATGAGGGTGCCTACTGCTATTTTATATTTATTTATTTCACTGACGTTTTGTACAGCAGATCAAGGATACACACATAGTGCTTTCTTCTTCTATTTATCCCCTAATAGCAGCGCTAAAAGTTAGATTGGGCTGAAGAATAGAAATTGGCTCAAAGTAATCCAGAGTACTTCTAAGGCTGAAGGTAGATTAGAAACGTGGTCTCTTCACTTATAGTCCTTGGCCACCACACCACATTGGCTCTCACAATAAGCAAAATTATCCGCTACAATATCCTACCTGTCAATGACTACTTCAGCTTCAACCACAATAATACAGGAGCAAGCAATATATACAAACTCAAGGTAAACTTCTCCAAACTCAATTGCAGAAAATACGACTTCAGCAACAGAGTGGTCAACACTTGGAATGCACTACCTGACTCTGTTGTTACATCCCCAAACCCCCATAATTTTAACCTAAGACTGTCTACTGTTGACGTCACCCCATTCCTAAGAGGTCTGTAAGGGGCATGCCTAAGCGCACCGGTTGGCCTACCATCCCTGTCCTACTGCCTCCATTTATTCATAACTATTTACTGTGTTCATACTTACTTATACCAGTTATCTTTTTATCTTTTACATGTTTGACAAACTAACTAACTAAAAATAAATAAATAATATTCCATTGCATGCAGTTTGTTAACCAGAACTGAAGGCTTACTATCCTACCTGAGAATGGCAGTCATTGAAACTGGAATTTGAAACAAAGTCAGGTGACCTTGCCTTATGGCCAGCTTGAACCACCCAACATGTCTTAAGAATCAGAACAGACAACCCACCTGCTGCCAGGTAGCTGCAATTGCACAACCCACTATTATTTTGAACCACTGTTTCAAATGTACTCTTTTCTATTATGGTCCACCTTAATCCCTTCCAAACTGTAGGTCTATTGCCCTTCATTCCAGTGTATGACATCTCCAGAGCCTGGCACATCTCTTGCATTCTAGCAGCTTGTCAGTGCTTTGAATGACCATTTCATCCTGGCTGCTATTATTAGCTTCATTCCCCCCTTCCAGTTGATCCCACCATGCTTATAAATAATCACCATTAATCCCACTTCAATGGTGGGATTCAAAAAAATTTTCTACCGGTTCTGTGGGCATGGCTTGGTGGATGTGGTATGTCTTGGTGGGCGTGGCTTGGTGGACAAGGCAAGGCAAGGATATTGTAAAATGTCCATTCCCTCCTCACTCCAGGGGAAGGTTACTGCAAAATCCCCATTCCCTCCCGATCAGCTGGGACTCGGGAGTCAGAGAATAGATGGGGGCCAGTCAGAGGGGGTATTTACCAGTTCTCTGAACTACTCAAAATTTCCATTATCAGTTCTCCAGAGGTGGTCAGAACCTGCTGAATACCACCTCTGGCCCACTTCTCTTTTCCTCCCCTTCTGCCATATCCACTTTCATCTATCTCAGTGGGCACCTTTTTGGTTTCCAAACAGGCTGGGTGAAACACGCTCTCCTGTGTGTGCTGCAATGATCCCATTTCTTTTTGTTTTGTTTCAATGCTTAAATTGCAGCACAGGCATGTTGGAACAAAGCTAAAAGGTTTCAGTGCATGCTACTTTGCTTCAACGAAGCAGAACCATCATTCCTTTTGCCATAATGTTTCTATGGAGCCACGGTGGAATGAAGGAACAATGTTGTTCCTTTTTACTATTGAAGCAAGCATGATACAACGAGGAGGGAAAATATTCTCTATATTAGTGTCAACGTCTTTGGGAAAGCACAAGGAAAAAAGGATTACTGGAAAAAAAAACCATTCTTTAAAATGAGGATGGGTACTAGGAGACACACTGGGGTGAGCCATTAAAGCTTGTCTACTGGGTAGAGCAAGAATCAGAGGAACAACCAATCCCAATATGAGGTAGCTTTAATCTGAGATAGATTAAATATCCCAGTATAATATCCCAATATAGGTACTTATCCCAATATGACAGGGCTGTGGTTGACCATGGGGGACCAGGCAGATATGGCTGACTGGGTGAGTGTTGCCAGTTGGGTGGGTGTGGCCATCTTAAGGCCACTCCCCAAACTCCTGGCATGTTTCCTCTTCTCATTGGGTAGACCGAGCCAAAGCATGCTGGCCCGATGTTTCCTCTTCGCATTGGGTGGACCAGGCTGAAGTGACACAGGCCAGCCCCTTACATTTTCCAGAACAGCCCCATGGGCTGGATCTAACCACATCACAGGCTGCATCTGGCCCATGGGCCTTGAGTTTGATACCCCTGAATTGTGAGGTAGCGTTAATCTTTCATTTAAGCCCCAGTGGAACCACCTAACTTTTTGTATTCCAGGATTTGAGAGGCTGCCACAAAGAAGAGGGAATCAATTTATTTCCTAAAGCACCAGAGGGCAAGAACAAGAAATAATGGATGGAAACTAATCAAGGAGAGAAGCAACCTATCACTAAGGAGAAATTTCCTGACAGTTAGAACAATTAACCAATGGAACAGCTTGGTTTCAGAAGTTGTAGGTGCTTCATCACTGGAGGTTTTTAAGAAACAACTGGACAGTCACTTGTCTGAAATGGTATAGGATCTCCTGCTTGAGCAGGGGGCTGGACTAGAAGACCTCCAAGGTCCCTTCCATCTGATTCAGATTCTGGATTGAGCACCAATCTAGTCCCACTTCTGGTCCACTGCAATCTGGATTAAATTTTTTAGTCAACCTCAGAAACAGCTGGAACACTGTCAGAAGCAAGCAGTTTGAATTTACCATGCGGAATTGCTCAAGGGTTGACTTAAATTTACTTTCTATATATCAAGATGGAGAACCTGAAGGGGGACTAACATATGACTGGAATAGAAAATAATATGGGCTTTGGAGCTTGGTGGATGATGCAGGTGTAGCTCTGCTCTTTAAATTCCACTGGATCCTTTCCAGATGACTGGATTACAACTGCCTATAATTCCTGCCACGATAAATCCTTGAGTTGGAAAGACTGTTTTAACTTTATGTTTTTGCAACACCTTATAGCAGGAAGCTAAGGCTCAATTATCACTGAGGACAACAACAACAAATAAACATGTGAAAATCTATTTGCATTATTCCTTTCTTTGGTATCAAGTGATTGTTCTAATAACAGTATATTGTGAAGTTATCTCTTCTGTTCCTCAGAGCTTAATTAAGAGGTTTGAAGGAAAAATTAGAGGATGCTTGGAATATGTGAAAATATACTTTTTATTGCCCTCATGGTAACCCTAAATCCATTATTGTCAATCTATCTATTATCTATCTATCTATCTATCTATCTATCTATCTATCTATCTATCATCTATCTATCTATCTATCTATCTATCTATCTATCTATCTATCTATCATCTATCTATCTATCTATCATCTATCTATCTATCTATCTATCTATCTATCTATCTATCTATCTATCTATCTATCATCACCTACCTACCTACCTACCTCTATCTATATCTATCATCCATCCATCCATCCATCCATCCATCCATCCATCCATCCAATCATTTATTTAGGTGATTTGTATAGCTACCCATCTTAGCAAACCACTCTGGATGGTTCACAATTCAAAAATATATATTACAATTCCAAAAGTGCTCTTCAAAAGGCAACTGGACTTTATTTTCCTTGAAGATGTTTCTCATCCAAGAAGCTTCTTGTCCAGCCTCAGAACTGAAGAAGCTTCTTGGATGAGAAGCGAAATATCTTCAAGGAAAAAACAAAGTCCAGTTGCCTTTTGAAAAAGCACCTTTGGGACCACCATGACATGGATGACTGAGATCCATATATCCATAGACATATATTACAATTAAAATCTTAAAACAATAAAAACAATAAAACCATTAAAACAATAAAAAACCAGTAAAACTTCTAATCCGAGTACATATAAAACATCTGGCCTGTTAATAATATAGCCAGGATGCGGGGCCTCTTGGTGTATGTAGCACCCCAGGCTCAGGGGCTTAGCCAAGTCTTTACAGAAGCGAACAGGGTTGGGGCCATTCTAATGTTCTGAAGGGAAGATGTTCCACAGATTAGGGGCTGCTGCAGAAAAAGTTCCCCTTTATTAGAACTTCAAATATCAGTATGCAGAGAGCCTTAATCCACTTGGGTTTAGTCTTTGGCAACATCATTTAGCGTTTAGCAAACAATCAATTAAGAAGTCTTTAAGTTCAACTGACCTACAGCAGAGTTCAGTACTAGCCTAACAGATTGCTCCCACTTTTTCTCTGTTCTAGACAAAATTGAAATACAGCTTGATCTCAAAGGCCAAGGATGGGCAATTTGTAACAATGAAACTTAGCCTCTGGCATAGGTTTGAATAGCCACAGCCAATAACTAATCTTGGACTTATGGCAAGGGTGATCTATTTCATCCTGAACTGCTTGCTGGGCAATGTGTTGGGGGAAAAGGTTAAATGGAAGAGAGGGAGGATCTTTAGTGTCGACCCTATTTATCATGAGCTTCAGCCCTGACCCCTGGAGTTATAAGGCTGCCAATCTATTATCTCTGAGCAAATATAGACTTTTCCACCACAAGCAATGTTTAAACATTGAGCATAGTATAGAAAGTCATCTTATTGTAGTGGTTAAGATGTGGCCTAGAAACTAGGAGCGTGAGTTCTAATCCCATTTTAGGTATGAAAGTTGGCTGGGTGATTTTGTGCCAGTCATTTTCTCTCTCAGCCCAACCCACTTTACAGAGTTGTTGTAGAAAAACTAGGAGGAAGAAGGAATATTAGGTATGTTCATCACCTCGAGCTGCTTATAAAGTAATAAAAGCAAGAAAAAAATTGAATCTATAAATGCATGTTATGCAGTTTTAACTTTTGACCGGAAGCTGCCCAGAGTTGGTTAAATGATGGGTGGCTATATAAATGTTTAAATAAAAATGATGGAAATCTCAATTTTTTTGTTCCCAGAGCCTTTGTGTTCTTCAATCTCTAATCCTGCCATTTGCCCAAGGGGTAGTGATTTTGCAGTTCTTACTATCACCATTTATCTTTAGGGGGCACCTTACCTGATATGAGTTTACATATGGAGAGAAATGGGCCTTCAACACCATGCTGCCTTACTGACAACTACAAAGATAAAAACAAAATAATGAAATAATTGCTATTGGGCCATCACTGGGCCACATAGTATATCAGATTTTTCCCCTTTAGGAGACAAACTAATCTCGCAGTGAATAAATACAAGTAAATATGATTAATAGGAATAAGTGATGTAACAAACTATTTTGGAACTCATTGGTAGCCTCATTCTTTAATGAACAAGGACACACATTCAATTTTGCAGCTACTAAGATTGTTGGATGAGCAGGCACAAAAACAGCCAGGGAAATGATTGAAGCCTAGGAAACAGGCCCTTCATCAATCAACAGGAGTGCTGATTTACCACCGCCCTATCAAGTACTTAGAAGGTAGGGGCTGGGCAACACAAGGAAACAACAGCTAACAACTTAAAAGCCAGCCATCTATACACACCCAATCAACATCTAAAAAAAACCCCACATACAACAGGCACTATGAATACCACACACAGAACAACCTTCATTCTGCTGGAGAGAAAATCTCTGAAGATGAGTCCAAAAGCTCGGAAGACAAAACCTCTGGTCCTGGTGACTGACCCAGATTGGACCCTGCAAACTCTTTTTAGTTTCAAATGTTGAAATGGAATAAACAATATTGACAAAGATAGATTGCAGAACCATTCCAATCAGGGGATCCAGCAACTCTAATTTATATAATAAGAAAAAGATGCTACAGAACACGTGTAAGTAAATGCAGGATAAGAATTCAATGAGGGTACATGCTGATCTGCTACCAATAAAAGAAATTTTGCTTTAAAGACATAAATAACACAGACTTTCTGAAGAACTGATTCAAATTGACAGCAAAACAACATGTCCTTCCATTGTGTGATGAATAAAAATGACTGAATCCACAGAAAATGAAGATTAAACTCAACAGAGTTTCTAGTTAGACCATTCATCTATTTCTACTCAAGTAACATACTCGTCCATCAAATGTTCTTTTTGATTCAATTTAACTGGGCTTCATTTTGTTTTCTGGAAGTTTCAAACTTTAATCTAGACCTGGAGAATTATCTCATCATTCTTCTTTTTTTCCATCTCAGAACACATTTTCATGCTTAACTCCTTTCCCACAAAGGACTGCCTCTAGTTTCTAAAAGAAGAAAGCCTCTGGGGTAAATAAGTATTTTCTTGTGTGCTAAAACCAATGTTTTTCTCACAGAAAAGAAAATGATTCAAAACCAGTCATGTTTAAGAGGTTGGTAGAAGGTGGTAAGTGTTAATATGGTGAACCAGGCATTTTAACATGCCCATAATCACATGCACGCTAATTAGCAGACTGTCATTTTAATGGAAACACACTAACTTTTGTGGAAATATTTGTGTGAAAGGTTTTCATGAGCCACTGTATATTTAAGTAACCAAAGCAATTTTCTTCATCAGAAATATCAACTACTTTGACCTGCAATTCTGTAAACACAGAATTATAATAGTTTGACATTATAATAGAAATGAGTACCTTATTATCCAGAAGATTTATCATTACCAGAATCCTCAAGAGCGTATTACCTAAAACGCTAAATGTGCACCTCTCTCTTATTTATTTATGAACTTGATATATTTATGGCTCTCAGATTTAAAATCAAGACAGCGACATTATCAATAAATAATTAACAGTGAAAGCACCTGTACAAAAAACAATGCATGTTAAGCACAAGCTAATAAGTCCCTTAATTCTGCAAGGAATGCTGATTAGCAACAGAGAAAACTCAATGTTTTGTGTTCACTAGAGTTGTGGAACCCCAAGCAAATCTTCTCAGATAAACACGGAGGCTCCTACAGAAAAAGATTTCTCTCAAGTGACTTGGATCTAAACGGTGTGCAGCTTTCATGATAATAATCAGAACTTTGCATTTCTCTCTCCAACCCCCAAAAAACATTGGCAGCCAATGCAGTGTGTTCAACATAAATCTCTCCTCATTCGGAATGACCAAGTAGGTGGCTGAGTTTTGTATTAATCAAAGTCTCTAGGCTACATAAAAAGACAATTCCATGTGAAGTGCATACTATAGTCCAGGGGTGTCAAACTCAAGGCCTGGGGGGCTGGATCCTGCCTGTAGGGTGCTTAGATCTGGCCTTCGGACTGCCCTGGAAACAGCTAAGGATCACCTTACGGTGCCTCTGGTAGCAGAGGGTTGCAGGAAGCAGTCACAGCTGAAAACGGAGCTTGAGAGCTCATTTTCGCTGGCAGAGCACTTGAGCCACCACAGGCACCACCAACACAAGTTCTAGCAAGGGCCACCCACCCTGGCCACAGCCCCTCAGCCCCCAAGATCAAACACAACCCAGATGCAGCCCCAATGAAATTGAGTTTGGCACATTATCTATCATGTGGCTGCTATGAATTCTTAAGCCACAGCAGACAGAATGTGAATATTCAAATCTCACAATACATAAGCCTAAGAGCCTTTAATGCCAATTCCAAGACCATTTGAGACTGACTCTTTTGTGATTCTCACATTGCTCATGTTGATTCTGCTGTCAGGCCTGCAGCGGTTCCTTTAAGAATCTTTGGCCTGCCACACTCTCTCTTCTAGCTTCATCTTTAGTATGCATATTCATAAAGTGAGGGGATAGCAATGGGTAGAATGTGTTGTTTTCAAAATAAAAAATTCCTTTCTAGAAGCTCAAGGTTATTCTTTGTCTCCGCACCTTGGCAACTGACTGGAACCAGCGGGGTGGAGATGACAGTGTGGAAGAAGAAGATTGGAGCATATGATGGATTAGTGGGTGTGGGGACAAGATCATGAACTTTCAACTGGGTGGGAATCTTAGGTAACTTCCAGAATTGGGATTTCCACAGTATGATGCCAACATGTCTGTCTTGTTAAATTGGAACTTTAAGGATAGTTTTGCCTTGGACTCTGATTTAATTCTGCATGATATTTGGAACATTGACATCTGCTGCTTCAGAAATTCCTACAGCGCTAATTTTCTATGGCCCTGGAATATATTTATAAAAGGAAGGCATACATCTTAGAAATAAATGAGTATTACAAATAAATAATCATCTTGTACAGCATACACATGCTGTGTACTTGAAGTCTGCAAGTTACTGAATTATGTATCTGTGCTACATAATTTCTCATGATAAAAGGTCTATTGGCAGAAGATGATAAAATCTAATATAAGTTCTATTTTCAAAAAAACCCAACACTTTCCACCCAAGACAGCATTCCAGTCAAAGGGGGGGGGGGAAGTGCTAGGAACCTGAACCTACGGAAAGGTGAATGTGAAATTACAGCAATACAACTTGCTAGTATTAGCAAAGTTATATTAACCCCCGACTGTCTTTGCTGTTGCAACATATAATTTGAATTTAGTTTTCAATAGCTGCTACCACTGAATTGCCAGTTGAAAACACTACACTGGGTTACGATTATATCTTACAGCATGTAATGTAATTGACAAAAAAGGTTGATAATATTTATCATAAATTATAGAAGCTGAATTCCTTTCTCCTAAATTGCTATAGGTTTAAAGTAGTTGGATTAACAATACTTATATTCTGCATATGTTTTCAAATGCAGTTTGAATTACGTTGAGCAAAATCTTTTCATACATACAAAGGTAGACTTTGAGGTGGACCTAAATAGGATTAAGGGGAGGCTTTCCCCAATTGTACACTTGATTGCTGATTGATTAGGACTGACCTAACACTGCAGTTCAGGAATCTACAGCTTCCTTTGGTTTGGGGCTGGATTGACAGGAGGGGTGGGTTCTGCTGGCATTACTGCCAGTTCAGTTCGTGTGTGGTCTGCGCATGTGCACAACATTAGAAAAGGCATTATTTTTTTGCAATGAAGATTGTTCTGTGCATGCGCAGGACCGAAAATCAAGATGGCACCGCTAACAGTACAACTGGTTCGAGGGTGTGGCAGGCCTACTTGGCTGACTGGGCTGAACCGGTATGAACCCACCTCTGCTTGACAGGAGGATTACGGCAAAGAATAAATGGGTGGGTTCAGAACCTGTTTTAGGAGGGAGATTTTTGTATATTAAGTGTGAAATAGATTCTTTAATGCCACACAGTCCTAACTTTATTTAGTTTGACTCTAAAACGTCTCCCAATTTCCCCAAATAATATCAAAACATGTGAAAAATGTGCAAGTTGATCTCTTCTTAGATGGTGTTGGAATTAATTTCCTTATTTTAAGCCTTCTTGTATAGACAATCAACATCTTCTTTTTATAGTGGTGATTATGTTAATCTTAAAATATCACCTAGAAGTTTTCTGAACCAAATCACATGTTAGAGGATCTTAGACAATTTCTAATTAGTTTGCTAAATGCTGAATCAGATGCTAAGTAAAATGAGCAACGAGATGGGAAACTTCTAATTATGAGGCAGCAGATTCAGATTTAATCCAATCAAATAATAACATAACTTTCAGATTATGCCACTTGAATTTTATAATGCGCCTCAACAATAACAACAAAAGGAAACAATTTGTATTCTGCAGAATATGTGCTCACCTATTTCACCAGAAGAATAAATGGATTGCATAATACACAAATATTGTCAAAGCTGGAATAGGTAGGAAATCTTAATATAAATTTGTTCCTGAGGCATTCATCTAAATTGCACCAGTGAACAGGATACCAATGGTAAAACGTTAGGTCAAAGCTGTAACTTAAAAGAACTCACCTTATTTTACAGCTATCAAATCTAGTACAATAAAACAGCAATGTGAAATAACTATACACAATTCAGTTATATGCAGTAGAGATTTAGGATGCCAATATGCACTGTTATATAGACCAGGGGTCTTCAAACTTGGCAACTTTAAGCCTGAAGAACTTCAACGCCCAGAATACTCCAGCCATCTTTGCTGGCTGCAGAATTCTGGAAGTTGAAGTCCACCTGGCTTAAAGTTGCCCAGGTTGGAAACCCCTGATATAGACCATAAGAGCTATTTGTAGTAAATATTCTAGGCAACAGTTTGTGGGTTTGGTTAATAATCAAGAATTCACCAGTCTTTTAAAGTAATAAATTAGGTGGCCTGAATTAAATACAAGAGCCAACCATGTTTGTTAATCACACCTAGTTTACCTAGTTTAGATAATGAAACATCTGCAAGAAAACAAGCAAGCTCAGAGACCACCAAGGACCCCTCAAGAACAAACTGTCTGTCTCATTTATTCCACCTTATAGTTTTTATGGAAACTTTCTGGAAAGTTCTGCTACCTAAACATGCTATTATTGAACTGTGTGTATTGTGGTGGAAAAATAGAAGAAATGTAATTTAGCAGTTCCCAATTTTATTAGTTCTTGAGAGGAAAGTGCTTAAGATGAAAATACCTTTTTAAGAAACCTATTTTCATTTATGAAGCAACCTCCATTGCTGGTATTCCTGTTAATTCCTTGTTGAAGAAGTACTAAAAGTGCTATGTGATTCTTTGATTTCTATTAGAAGTCCAGTACAATTATGAACAAGGTTTTCCTTGATGTTATTCACAATAGGGGAAATATTGAGACCTACGTAATGAATAGAGCTTTTATTTCATTCCTTTAACTAATTCCAACAAGGGCTATGGGTTAAAAATGTGGAACGAGCAGTGCTGCAGCAAATGAGATGCTTGTAACTCAACCTCCTTAACAGTTTGCCATTTAGCATTGTTGACTGATCTTGAAGTTATATTAAGAGTAACATAATCTGCCTGGAATATGTAAAAACAACAATCCCATTTAATTTTCTACTGAGCTAATAATAAAGTACACTATATTATGTAAACATTTCAAAAACATTTTAGACTTTGTATTTCCTGACTTTCAAGCAATACTTTTTCTTCTCTTCAGAGGTAGCATTTGATGACACACACACACACACACACACACACACACACACACACACACACACACACACACACACACACATATATATATATATATATATATATATATATATTTGTGTTACAAGCCCCTGGTATGCCTAAATATGGGAGGAAGGTCACTACTCCCTCTTTCTGTCCTTCGCCTTCATCACAGAAGACCATGCAGGCAGAAAACCATATTCTTATTTTTAATGTTGCCTTTTATATTTGTGTTGTATTTGTACTGATAAATAAATAAAGGGAGAGTAGTATAGATCTATTTCGAGCTAATTAGCTCTCATCAGCTAGCCATACCCTTACTGGGATTTGAGATATATATAAGGGTATGGCTAGCTGATGAGAGCTAATTAGCTCGAAATAGATCTATACTAGTCTCCCTTTATTTATTTATCAGTACAAATACAACATATATATATATATATATATATATATATATATATATATATATATATATATATATATATATATATATATATATATATATATATATATATATATATATATATATATATATATATATATATATATATATATATATATATATATATATATATATATATATATATATATATATATATATATATATATATATATATATATATATATATATATATATATATATATATATATATATATTCCTTCATTTTTCTCTTATTTCAATGTCCCAAAGGTTGCTTAAATCAGTGTTTATCATCCTTGGCAACTTTAAAATGGGTGGATTTCAGCCATAGTAACCGGGGAAGTCTGGAGTTGAAGTCCACCCATCTTAAAGTTCCTAAGATTGGAAACTATTGGTTTAAGACTACAAGAAAGGCAAATAAAATTGTCTGTTTTATCTTGCTATATCTGGATACGTTTTATAGCTTATTCTCAACTCAGTTATGGTACTATAAATGAATTAAGCATGAAAACATGTTTGGAAGTTAATGAAAGAAAGATATCATTCATTTAAATGCTGGCAAAGATTTAACAATTCTCATCATTTTCATTTAACAGCAATTGCTTTTCAAAAAAAAATCACACAAACATATGTGTGTGTGTACATACACACGCTACATATATATATATATATATATACATACACATACATACACATACATACATATATTTCCCATGTAAGATTGAGATTGTCTTGGCAACATTTCGGCGAGGTCTCACTCGCCAAGCCAAAAACACCAGCCTGAGGATGGGGAGTGAGACCTTGCCGAAATGTTGCCAAGACAATCTCAATCTTACACGGGAAAAGACCCGCATACAACAAGACCAGCATACCTACACCCGTGAAAATCTACGAAAACAGTATGTATGTGTGTGTGTGTGTGTGTGTGTGTGTTCACACACAGACACATACATATACATGTACATAGTTTAAGAACAATGCAAAGAAATCAGAATGGATTCACAATCAGGTGACAAGCAAATATATTCTATGAATATTTTATTGGTCATTGGTTGCAGGAATTGGATATGTCTACTTTAATGAAAAGAAGGACTAGGGGTGACATAGTAGCAGTTTTCCGATATCTCAGGGGTTGCCACAAAAAAGAGGGGGTCAACCTATTTTCAAAAAAAACCTGAAGGCTGGACAAGAAGCAATGGACAGAAACTAATCAATGAGAGAACCAACCTAGAACTAGGAAGCGATTCCCTGATATTTAGAACAATTAATCAGTAGAATGATTTGCCTCCAGAAGTTGTGGGTGCTCCCAGACTGGAGGTTTTTAAGAAGAGATTGGACAACCTTTTGTCTGAAATGGTATAGGTTTCAGCTTGATCAGAAGGTTGCACGAGAAGATATCCAAGGTCCCTTCCAACTCTGTTATTCTGTTATATTTAGCATTGAGAAAATACCATTAAAGGGGGATACAAATATTTGAAAGATTGTCATATCAAAGATCTGGATTTCAGTAACAAGAAGGGATTGACAGGGCTCTGCCACCTTAACCTAACCATGTGAGAATCACCAATAAAATATTTGAAATGTTACATACAATTTAATATTAAAATGTAATGTTAGAAGTATCTGCAACCAAGATTAGTCCAATGTATTATTACGGGATAATATATAACACTAGCTGAATATTCATGCTCCACTACAAAACTATGTGATCAGGCTTGATAAATTGACACTTGAAAATTAATGACCAGTTACGATCGGCCTCTCCCCTCCCCTTCTCTCCTTCAGGCTTGCCCCATAGAATCTGCTCCTCTCCTATCCCCCTTTTCTCACTAAGGGTGGCCCCATTGATCCTCTCCTCTCCCCTTCTTTCCTTCAGGCTGGCCCCATAGAGGTCTCTCCTTTCCTCTCCTCTTCTCTCCCACAGGCCCCATTGATCCTCTCCTCTCCTCTCCCTTAGGCTTGCCCCATAGAGGCCTCTCCTATCTTATCCCGTTCTCTCCCTCAATCTAACTCCTTAGCATCAGAGCGTTTTTCAGGTGGGGAGGGGCAGTAGAATGTCTAAACTCCCAGCCTGCAGGCCAGATGAGTCATGCACTGGCCACACCCATGCCCAAGTGGTAGTTGGAACAGAGTTCTTTTCAGGTGGGGAGGGGGAGTAGAATGTCTTAACTCGTTAGCATCAAAGCGTTTTAATAATATTATAAGAAATACTAATGATCTGATGGTCATTTTGAAAAATCCTTTCTTATCAAGCACCTAGAAGCCAAGAGGAACATATGTGCCAAATTTCAAGTTTGTAGGCTTTACGGTTCTGAAGATTTCGTGATGATGCGTGAATGGTATTTTGCTTTTATATATATAGATTCCAAGTTGGTATCCATTTAACCAAATGCATGAATTATCATTATTTGCACCTGATACAAGTTCTGAACTAATCCTAGCTGCCCCTCCCTTAAAATCTATGGGGTCAAAATATATTATTTTATGGATTTGATAAAATGGACTATTCTCAAGGAAAGCTTTTCCTTAAAGCAGCATTTTTACCTTTGAAGAAACCTTGAACTAATTTTCAAGTCTCAAGGAACCCCTGTGTAAAAATAATAAAACATTCAAAAAACCCACAATGCAATTCACTTTTAAACTATTCGGTCAATACTTTATATTTACCAACAAAGCAGTAGGCTGGAAGCAGAAGGAAGAAGGTAAAAATTTGAAGTCTGAATTTTTCCCCCCAACCACAATGTCAGGGACCCACAATCTCTTATGACACTCCTAGTACACTTTCATGGAACCCCAGTTGAGATAGGCTGCCTTAAAATAATGGTATTGCAAGGCTAAAATACGCTCTTAGCTTCAAAGCTATACTTCTGCATGCACGTATTTATGGTTTAAATATATTGGGTTGTTGAGTAACATATCGAGTAGAACTTCTCTATTTTGGACTCCATTGTATTTCCAGCCCAAATTATGAACCTTCAAAAAGAAGATTCATTCTGTTGGCAAATGCTCCGTATAAGATAACTATTGATGTTATCATTTCTGACAACCTATTAATAATCATGCATTATCTTGATATATGAGTAGGAACAAAGTTAATATTAAATGTATCACAGACATGGTAACCTTCCCTATCAAGAATGACTCATTTTTATCTAGAGGCAGACAAGACTATGAATTTTAAATTGCAGGCTAAACTTGGTACAGTTGCTGTTTAACTGTATTTATCATTTAATTCTCTTTTGCATTGTAATTCATCCTCAGGTTTTGACAGAATTTACCTACAATATTATTCCTCTAGGTTTGGCTCTAGCAGTGCCACTTAAAATATTCACTCTCACGCTAGCAGTCTTCTATATATTGTAAAGCATCACAAAGTTGTTAGAATTGAAACAGCTAGGCCTACTCATGTGAAACAGGTATGCGTATTTCTCCCTCCGAACAGTGGTGTGTAGGATAGTTGGTGTTAAATACCCAATGATAAGTATTCAGTGAATAGTATACACACAAACCTATGGTCTTGGTTAACAGAAATGACTGTTAATATAAACTGCAGATTATGCAATTCCCTTGGGTTAATAGCAGTCAAAAACTATAAGGAGTTTTATGTATTTAGAGCTTTATCTTTGGAAGACTTTCCAAACTATGAAAAGTAGCGACATCAATACTTGTATTAAAGCACAAATCATAAACAGTGATTTACAATGGGTATGATCCTGTCTCCAATAGAGGTCCTTCAGTTGGAGAAATGTTGCCCTTTGGTATTTACTCTCCTTAAGAAATCTGTGCAGTTCAGAGGAGACTGAAATTCATTTATTCCTTTACATTTGCCTGCAACCATTCCAGCAAGAGCCTACTCAAGAAAATAATAAATATATTGATCCTCTGCCATTCCTTGTTGCTGTACTGCTGTACTGCTATGTGTCGGAAAGCAACAGCCAGCTGATCCTGTGTCATCTAAGATAGCTTTGTAGGACTCAAGACATGATTCATATGATCACTGTGTGTTATACAACTCTGTTGTCACATGTTTAAGACCGATCAAAACAATTCAGCGAATACTTCACGTCTCATATCCTTCAGGGATTAAGTAAATTAAAAATGCATTTCATTTTATAAAATTGATTCTGTCAACAACCACTAAGTCTTCTTGATGATTTACAGCAGCAGCAGCAGCAGCAACAACAATAATAACATTTATTATGTGGATGTGGTATCTATCCTAGTCCATAATCGGATATGTATTTTTTTCCCTTTGCTATTCAGCCCAGCATGCCATATCCCAATAAGAGCAAACTATATCCATCTGTAGTTGGGCTTATAAGCCTGGCCTGATTCTTTTTGTACATATGAATGCAAGTTTGATTAACGCTACAGTCTGCCTTCAATTCCATGTTTGCAATAAACTGTTTCTTATGCAAATATAGTCACACTACACCGACTTAGCACGATTAGAGTAATGGTGCATGGCTGCATTTAAATCATTTGATTAAGCTATTATTGGATCTTTCTGTCTTGCTGATAGCTCATGTTCTTCTGGAAGGCTTGCCAAGCAGGCATCACACATGGGAAAAAACAAAAAGTTGTTGTTGCAGCTGAATGGAAACACTGCCACCTACATCACTAACATGACACACAGAGTTAGCATTTCAGGGACACTCTGCTAGTACACGGGCAGCATGGGGGATGCTGCCCAGGAAAAGGGCATTGAGAGTTCATTCTGCACAGTGTGGGAGCCACTGCTCCTTCCATTCTCCTCTGGGAACTTCATAAAGTCAAGCAGGAGAAACCCATGAGGGAAGAACATTATTATCTTCTCTGTTGTTTTGGAAGTACATGGAATGCTTCTCTACCGGAGACAAATTCTTTGTGTGTCTAATCACCCTTGGCCAATTAAACCTCTTCTCTTCTCTTCTCTTCTCTTCTCTTCTCTTCTCTTCTCTCTCCTTTCCTCTCCCCTGCCTTCTCTTTCACTCCACCTATTCTACTCTACTCTACTCTAATCTACCCTATCCTACTCACCCTACTCTACTCAGCACGGGCTTTCCCGGATCCTGTAGAAGACATGGCATGGAAAGGAACGTGGATGTTCTCCTTCCAGAATTTCCCCATCTTTCTCTGTGCTAAACAAGGCTCTCGTGCTTCTAAAGGCAATGCCAGAAACTAACAAAAAGCACTTCAATCGTGCTAAAAACTGAATTATACATAAGTCTTGTGGTTTATACAATGACGAGCAACAGGTAATAAATCAAATTAACAAGATAGCAAGTTAATATTGTTTTATCTACATCCCACAGACGTACAGAAGGCATACTGGAAGGCTAAGGATTTTTATTTATCTGATGTTTTTTAGCAGATAAAAAGGCCGCTGCTCCACAGAACAGCGTATTCGATGTACAAAGAATCCAGGTTCAGTAGGTACAAACTTAATCAACACAGTGGTATAATCTTCATGCACTGGGATTGAGCAAAATGATTTTGATACCTTGCCAAGGATGCAGATACTTTGATGAAGCCTATTTGAGAATCTCTCTGAATCATCCTATCGGTAATAGACAACAAACTGTACGGAACAGTGTGTATCAAGGTGTTACATTTCTCAGGATTTTAATTAAAGTACACTTTGTTTGCAACTAGTTCTGTGTGTTCACATACTACATATTTCTCAGGATCCTGTGAGAATTAGGTCAACATGTTGAGACCAGTTCAAAGAACACACTAAATCTTCAATTTACAAAGGGCAGATAACTGAAACCATGAAGACTTTCTGCTAATGTCTTAGGAACTTGGGGTAGCTTTTACAGAGTTAAAGGAGTAGCATTTCATTGTAAATTTGATTTTGCCTGGTAAACCAATCCAAGCAATTATTTAAGTGGTGGGATAAAGAAACTTCTGAACAAAATAAAAGAGGAGAATGGACAGGTCCCTGAATACATCTGATATAAGGCATTTTCTTAGGTTTCTGCAGGAAGAAGATCCACCAGGTAAGAGCTTTGTAAAAATAAGGCACAATAAAATGCTTTCTTTTTCTGCCTTAACTAATGTGTACTTGGAACACAGAAAATAATATTTCACCCTGGAAATTTTTTTGAAAACAAGCCAAGTAAACAGTCAATTCATATAAAAGCAGATGCAATTATATAGTGGATGGCTTGAATCTTCTTACAATAAATAGGTATAAACAAAGTCGCTTGCACAATATTTTCTTACTAAAATGACAAATCAGTTTAACTAGATTTTTTAAAAAAGTTCACAAATTACTACTTTTGCTTGGGTGGTTTGGCTTCAACATCAAAACAGGCTGAAACAAACAAAACAATTTAATGTTATTGGGACAAAATAAATGCTTAAGTGATATTTCTAGGATAGCAATTTGTACACTTTCAGATTAGTTTTAGTCATTAAGTGAAAATGAAGATAAGGTTGTGAGTACTAATCTCCCTCAGGAGGAATGGAAAACTGCAACACCGAGCAATTGGAAACATATGAAGCAAACAGCTTATTCATTTTCTGCTTTAAAAAAAATGAATCTAGGGTTGTGTACCAAAACTATACGAATTAATATAGAAGTAACAGTCATTGAAATCAATGGAAACCTGCTTGCTTGTATGTATGCATGCAATTACAACCTATTCGGTCTTGCTAGCTATTATAATGCTAAGCCTTATAGCATATGCTACTATGCAGTTGTGTAACTTTTCTACTTAACTAGGATAAGCCAAAACACAATGGCATCTGCTGCTGATGACAGTGCTAACCCTAAGAGTTTATAAATATCGGAAGCAGCAACATTCATGGTGGAAGACAGAGTATCAGAGGGACAAAACAGCTTTGCAACGCAAGCTGTGGCCTCTTCCATTGTCATTGTCATGTCATACACAAGACCCAAAGGACAAAGCTAGAAGTATGACACTCAATTCAATGCCATTCCATATGCAATAGGAATCTGGGAGGACACTGCTGATCTAAAAACTGAATTTGTGACCAACTTTTTCACTGGTTTTTAAAAAACTTGTTGTATCTGAAAAAAACCCCAATCTTTAAATTGATATTTCCCATCTCACAGATATTTTTCATTCTTTCCAGCCTAATAGAATATTGAAATTACTCAAATGGTGTCTGATAGCCAACAGGTTAATAACCCCGAGAATAGAACAGAACAATCTCAGATCTCATATCATGAAAAAATCCCCACAAAATGAATGTGAAAATGGCCTGGATTCAGCTTGAGAGACAACTATTCCCAAAAAAAAAAAAAAATCCCTCCCCATTAGACCTCCCTATTGCTGATCATTTCATTCTAAGCTCCCTCCCTCTTCTCCGTTGGACATGTGACCAAGAGTGATGAAGATGAAACTCATCCTACACTTGCTGGTGTTGACTTTCAGACAATCACCTACATGGGCAAGTGTAAACTCACACACAAGTTATTTCATCACACAGAAGAAAATAAAGGTGACTTCTATGGCCAGTTCTGGTCAAGAACTTGGGAAAAAGAAATTAAATTCTTCTCCTCTGCAGGCTTGTGTTAATCTAATGGAAAGTTGGAAACAATTTCTGTACAGATGTTTGGATCGAGTTCTCCATCAGAATTAACTGGTTAGAGCCTAAAAAAGTGCTAGTTCTAAGAATAACATAAATCCAGAAAAAATGAAATAACTCTCTTTGGGAAGGGCAGTGTCTCGGAATGCTGCTGATTTTTCTAGTCTCAATCCACCTCTCTCTTGATGAAATGTCCCAGAAGGACAAGTTTCAGAAGTTGTGATCTGTATGCCATCCTTCCCTTTTTCCTTTGCACAGAAGAAGCTCTTTAAGGATACACATTTTTTTCCAAGCTAAGAACAGTAACTGGGGTTAGAATTCAGTGTCAAAAAATGCATTCCCAACAAGTGGAAAAAGCAATTTTATTTAAGTGGAATTTTAATATTTAATTTAGTAAAATTAATGTGATTACTTCCCGTTTACTTTAATTCCAACAATTTAATAATTCTAATCTGGAAAGCCACAATACTAAAAAAAAAAAAAAAAACAACCACTGAACTGCCTAAAGGAGAAGTGTATTACTTTGAAATAATAAATAATTAAATTGTTATCGGCTAATTTTATCAAGACAACCAAGATGTATGGAGATATCCAGAAATTGGAATCCTCCTTTAAGAGCATGAAGATTTCAATAAATCTTTTCAAAGGCAGAACATGGCAGTTACAACTGATAATGAAAAATACATTTCTTAAGTTGCTCTCATTGTTAATTGATTTGGAAGCTGGAGTTGATATATGTTTTATAGCTGGGATCGTTTCATATTTGTTGTTGCTTTAGATTTATAAAGGCTCCCAGAGCTGTCTGGAATAGGACAACTCAGCAAGCAGACAAGTTTGCCTAATTATATTATAAAATGTAACATTAAGCTAATACTTGAAACAAGCTATCCGTAGAAAATGTTTGGAAGAGGCTGCTTTGATCCAAGAAAAAAAAAAAAGCCAAATGAAAATGCCATCATTTGATTGTATCCCTAAACTAAACCAGTTTGGGAAGAGAGCAATATTTGAGCTTTCTTTACTATAGCGGGTCTTTACATACCCTGTCGAGTTGCACATTCAGGGGAAAAAAACCTGATAAATCAAGCATTTCATTGAAGTTATAACAAAGACAAGAGCAGCATCAAGAAGGGACTGGAGTAAGAAACTTATCTGAATGCCTCTGAAATAAAGAAGAGTATTATCAGGGATTCAGAGGGATTTGCAAGAGACTGCCGTCTTGTCACCACCAGGGTATTTCTACACAAGTGCCAGTGTATGAAGCTGTAAATACTAGTCCCTTTCAATTCTCTTTTCTATCATTTCATTAAACCAAGCAAATAAAAAAGAAAGACCCCAACAACAACCTGGAACTAATTTTTACCATGTTGATTATGAGCCGTCAAGTCATTTTCTACTCCTAGCGACTACAAGCAGTACATAGATTTTTCCACCCCCATGATGATCTATCTTCAACTTGGTCTTTTGGGTCTTCCAAATATCCACTTATCACCAATACAATACAATAATACAATACAATAGCAGAGTTGGAAGGGACCTTGGAGGTCTTCAGGGGTCCAACTCCCTGCCTAGGCAGGAAACCCTATACCATTTCAGACAAATAGCTGTCCAACATCTTCTTAAAGACTTCCAGTGTTGGGGCATTCACAACTTCTGGAGGCAAGCTGTTCCACTGATTAATTGTTCTAACTGTCAGGAAGTTTCTCCTCAGTTCTAAGTTGCTTCTCTCCTTGATTAGTTTCCACCCATTGCTTCTTGTTCTGTCCTCAGGTGCCTTGGAGAATAGCTTGACTCCCTCTTCTTTGTGGCAACCCCTGAGATATTGGAACACTGCTATCATGTCTCCCCTAGTCCTTCTTTCTCTTAAGCTAAACATACCCAGTTCCTGCAACCGTTCTTCATATGTTTTAGTCTCCAGTCCCCTAATCATCTTTGTTGCTCTTCTCTGCACTCTTTCTAGAGTCTCCACATCTTTTTTACATCGTGGCGACCAGAACTGAATGCAGTATTCCAAGTGTGGCCTACCAAGGCATTATAAAGTGGTATTAACACTTCACGTGATCTTGATTCTATCCCTCTGTTCACTGTAACTGAATCCTTGCTGCTGGTTGTCCTCATTTCAATTTTTACAATTTGCCTTCTAAACAAAATCCTCAAGGAGATGCAATGCAATGGGTTGTTAATAAGCTACATATTATTTTAAAATAGCCTTCTCCCTAAATGTAGTTCTACTGTAATGATAGGATTTCTGCTTGGCCAATCATTGGCTTCACCTCCCCTCAATTTCAAAGAAATTCTGGAAGTTGAAGTCCACATATCTTCCAAGTTGCCAAGGTTGACCTAGAAATTCAGAGAAAATCTTTTGTGGTTTTTGAACTATTTTTTTGAGAAAATGCCCCCTTGTCTTAAAAAGGAACAATAGTAAGGTATGTAGACTGCATCTGGGTTCGAAATACTGTGCCAAGGGATTTTGATCCTTCTCTGAAAACCATTCTCTAAAAACCAGCAGTGTGCTGCAGCAGTCAAAAAAGCCAATGCAGTCCTAGGCCACATTAACAGAGGGACAGAATCCAGATTACATGAAGTTTTAGTACTATTTTATAACACCTCAGGAAGACCACACTCAGAATATTACATCCAGTTTTTTGTCACAATATTAAAAAGAGATGCTGAGACTCTAGAAAGAGTGCAGAAAAGAGCAACAAAGATGATTAAGGAACTGGAGGCTAAAACATATATAGAATGGTTACAGCAATTGGTTATGTCTAGTCAAATAAAAAGAAGGACTAGGGGTGACATAAAGGCAGTGTTCCAATATCTAAAGGATTGCCATAAAAAAGAGGGAGTCAACCTATTCTCCAAACTTCCTAAAGGCAGAACAAGAAGCAAAAAATGGAAACTAATCAAGGAGAGAGAACAACATAGAAATAAGAAGACATTTCCTGACAGTTAGAACAATGAATTAGTGGTAGAGCTTGCCTTCATAAATTGTGAGTGCTTCCTCACTGAAGGATTTTAAGAAGAGATTGGACAACCACTTGTCTGAAATGGTATGTTTGAGCAGGAGGCTGGACTAGATGACCTCCAAGATCCCTTCAAACTGTTATTCTATTATACTATAAAAAGCTATACCGACTAGAATGGTCTTCTTGTTTTGCATTGTCAATAATCTGCTAAAATTCTTCTTCTTCCTGTTGTGGTCAACCGGTGGCCTGCGAAGGTGGGTGCTTATCAGCCTTACCCTGAAAGACTATGGCAGACTTCTGTCAGACTCTTCACAAACTGTTTGTGAATCATTACAGGCTGTGAATGAACATAATTCACATCTGTTTAAATTTAAAAAAGGGTTTTGGGACTAAGTGTGTGATTTTTACTTTATCAGGAAGCCTAGATCAGAACACTTCCTTTGGAGGGGGGGGGGAATAAGGAGCTCTGCTTTACCACTATCTTTCTATAAAGTTGCCATTTTGCCATTTCCTGGTTGGTTATATGCATGTTCAAGATGTGGATATGAATCAGACATCACAATGCAAACCCCTAGTCCATCCCCAAATAATTTCTGTGATATCCCTCCCTGCAACATGAATAGAACTGATTTCACTTGAATTATGATTGAACAAGAGAGAAAAGTACCCCCCTACTTTTCATAATGAAACATTGACCAATACACCACAAGAGATCTTAAAATTTTATGGCACTACTATTGCCGCTGTGGTTCGCACAAGCAAAGATCTGGAACATATTTTGGCCACACTCCCAATGTCTATATAAGACTGATCATGTCGAAAGATAATTAATGACTCATCTGTAAGTTGTTTGTGACCCCTGGGGATCTTTAACTGTAACTTTGGGGATCCTGCTATTTCAAATTATTATTGTTAAACTTCAAGCATCTTGGCTGATAGGAAAGTGATTTAAACCACAGGATGCTTTGTCTCTCCTGTTTATACAGCAGGAGGAGATAGGATCTATTATGCTATGATGAGGATTTATTTTTTGGGGAAAAAACACAAGATTCAGAATGAATGAATGACCTAAATTTAATTTTAAACATCATAATAAAATGAATGGATAATAATCACATATACCAATGGTGAGGAGGAAACTGAGATTCAATCTCACCAATAATACCATTGAACACAAAGTTCTTGTTTATCTATCAGATAGATTCTATCTGGATTTAATGGACAGACATGCTTCTCTTTTTAGACGGTGATATTCTTCAAAATGTGCTAAGACAACTGCATTTGGGAGCTGTTCAACATGCTGAGCGAAACCCTGGATATTCAATATGCTGAGTCTTTGTCCTGAATGTACAGTTGCACAAAAGTATAACACAGTGAAGATGTTCCCTACTTATGAAGAATACAAGCTAGGTGACATTCTTTGTTCTCATTAACAGATTATTCCTGGAGCCTGAGCGAAATGTCTGTCATTCATTTCTTCCAATGTACTGCAGTGACCTTCTCAGCTGAAATCCTCACAATTAGGTATCAACTGTAAAAGCCCCCAAGTGTCTTTAATTAATTATTTAAGATCTCTGTGACAGCAGATAGGATCCAAACTGCGTGAGAATGTCTTCTTCTTTATTTAGTGCTCATATCAGTTACAGGAATGGGCTTAATTCCATCTGTTTTGGGTCCAATGAAAGATTTTTGTTTTTTTTAATGTGCCTATATATAGCTGTGTATTGTTGGCTGGGATGGAACGGGAATCATCACACTGAAAACCATGCATAACAAATCCCGAATCAAAATATCTTCCTAGTTTTAGTAAGTAAGTAAATCTTTAATACGGTCAAAGACCAGCAATACACATTCGTTTTTACAATATGTTAAAAAGTACTGACATTAAGATATAATTAAAAAGTATTGACATTAAAAGTGGAAAATAACATACATGTTCTCAGATTGTTCGGGTCACTCCCTGGTTTACCTGGGTACAACGCTGTTAAGTATAGGAGTAAATACAATGGTCCAAAGATTGTTAGAGATATGTCCAGATAATTGATACAAGATGACAACTATACTTCTGTAGCCAATTTTTTTTCTTATGAACATTGCAGCAGCACAGAACTTTGCCACTGCATACGTGGCAACCTTGTTAGTGTCCTGGAGGAGAAAGCCTAGATAAAAATTGTCTGCCCTCCCTGGCAATCTCTCTAATAAGGGGAGAATATGTGCAGACCTACAAGCTCTGTATAGCTCGCAGTGTAATAGAACATGTGAATTATCTTCCACTTCTCCTTTACCACATATACAAACCCGTCCTGCTATAGGTGTTCTCTTATACCTGCCCTAAATAGCTTGAAATAGATCTATACTAGTCTCCCTTTATTTATTTATCAGCACAAATGCAACACAAATGTAACAAAGGCAACATAAAAAATGGCTTTCTGCCTGGATGGCTCCTAGGGTGAGCCGAAAGACAGAAAAGGGAAGCAGTATGCTCCCTCCCATATTTGATGATATATCTTAAGATCTGTATAATGCCCTTGAATTTTAAGTTTTAATATGTGGGAGAAGTCCTTCTATGAGCAAAGCTCTATTTTCTTCAATATGAAGCAGAAATATCTCCAATTTATGGAAGAAAACATTAAGTATGGAGCTATGAGAAGAATTAAGGATCCCCATATATTTTTTGTACATACACACCAGTGGTGGGATTCATTTTTTTTTTACTAGTGGTTCGGTGGGCATGGCATGGCTTGGTGGGCATGGCTTGGTGGGCGTGGCGGGGGAAGGATACTGCAAAATTCCCATTTCCTCTCAATCAGCTGGGACTCAGGAGGCAGAGAATAGATGGGGGCAGGAACAGTCAGGGTTGGCATTTACCGGTTCTCAGAACTACTCAAAATTTCCGCTACCAGTTCTCCAGAACTGGTTAGAACCTGCTGAAAACCCTTCTGATACACACACACACACACACACACACACACACACACACACACCATAAATTTACAAATATTTATTTAAATTGGATTAGTTGATTAATAAACTGATCAATACCTGGTCACTCATATACTGTGAATTTTGTAACATTTTTTTTTCTTTCCACTTTGCATGTTTTGTAAAAAAAATATTACTAGTACTAATAATAGGAGTAAAATGAATAAGCACTGTACAGCTACAGCTAAATCATTAAATACACAATTATTTCAATGAATTCAATGGGACTTTCTCCCAAGTAAATATATTCAGCTCTACTGTATTCTGCATAACAATCATTATACATTTAGACAATGTGTGCGATAGTACCATTAAAATCTTTAAAATGAATAAATACAGAGAGGGATTGTCCTGTGATCATGACACAATCTGGCAACAGCCCCTCTCTGCTCTCCAACCAGAATGAGCTTCGTGTGAGTCTGTCACCACTTGGCATTAATGTTGTGGCTTGTTTTCAAGGAACTATTATGTTTCTAATTGACAATAGAAGCTACCCAGCAAGTAGATTGCCATGAACTGCAATAACCTTACTGCTAGCATCCTCTGCACAGCAAGTCCACCAAGCTTGCCAATTAGGTTACCCAGGTAAACTGTTCTTGTTCTCACTCCCTTTCATTTGTGCTCGGTTGCTTCATCTTGTTTGACTGGTGCCCGAAACTGCACTCAATGCATAATGCACATGATATACTTCAAAACTCAGCATGCACTAAATACTACATGAAGAACTTTAATTACTTTTTCGCCATTGGTGTTGTAGTGCTTACTTTTTAAATTCTAAATCTATATAGATTTACAAAAAGTCTCCTTTTGGGAAAAATCAGTGTCCTCTAAAAAAACAACATAGGATATAAAACTAGGAACATCTGAATATGTTAGGTAGGTTGAATGTATAGCACTGAAGTAGAGCATTGAGATCTCATTGGTTGAGTTTGCTGATGAACATTGGAGGGTTGAGGATGGGGGCAATGCAACTGTCTTAGTTCTTCTGGATCTTTCAATAGCTTTCAGAATCAGTATCTTTCTGGACCAGCTTCAGAGGCTAAGAGTGGGAAGCACAGTTTTGGATTGTTCTTCTCCTTTCTCCATGGCAGGTTCCAGTTGGTGGTGGTGGTGGGTGAGAAGCAATCAAGTTCTAGGACCTTTCATTGTGGAATGCTTCAGTGTGGGGTCTCTCCCCTTTCCTCTTTAACACCTACATGAAACTTCTGGGTTATGTCATTTGATAGCACATTATACAGGATCCTCAGTTCACCAAAGATACTCAGTTATACATCTCTACCCCTGGTCAAGTAAGTGATGTTGATGTGATGCTTCCAAGTACCTGGAGGCTATAAAGTTCTGGATGGGTATGAACTGATTTTGGCTCAACCCTGGCAAGATGGAGTGCTTTCATGGTCTTGGACCCTTAGGGTCTGGTGCTTGTCATCTTTGACTTTAGATAGAGTTGCATGCTGCTGGACAATGGTGGTATGCAATTTGGAGATACTTCTGAACTCACAGCTTCTGATTGATGAGCAATGGCAGGGGGAGATTTCCACATTGTCCGACTGTGCCATTTTGTAGACCAAGATCCTCCCTTTCTATGATCCTATAATCCCTTAATTTGGAGTAGAGTCAGGGTGACTGGGTGGAGCTCAGCATTTACTGGCTGGATGCCCTTCCCTGTCACATGGCGTTCGCAGCAGATATTTTTGTTCTTTGCACACCCGGAAAGAAATAGCTGCCACTAGTATTGAACTCTTAACCATCTGTGTGGGAGGTGAGCATCTTCATCACTAGGATCAGTTACCATATAAATCTTTTAAATAAATAAATAATATGTGTAGCATGCAGATAGTTGTTATCTATTCTATTCATTTTCCTGTATTCATCTGCCTGCATAGCTTGCTAATGTTAACCTACATTTTGTTTGCAATGATGGTTTGATAGCATGCTTGGCTTTGATTTTTGATCTGCTTGACTGCTTGAATACCTACACAGCTGATAAGTCTGAGATGCAAATAGATTTTTAATTGGTGGTTGGTTTTTATCATTATGATAATGTCCTATTCTTTAAGCAACTGTTGTTGGAATGTACATATGTGGTATGGATTTTGACCATAGCTCCCAGCTCTTATTGGAATTATTTTTTTCTCTCTTCTCTTCTCTTCTCTTCTCTTCTCTTCTCTTCTCTACTCTACTCTACTCTTCTCTCTCTCTCTCTCTCTCTCTCTCTCTCTCTCTCTCTCTCTCTCTCTCTCACACACACACACACACACACACACTTTATTTCTTAGCAAAAAATCAATAGGTGAAAATTTTACATCCAATGCTTAATTCATTCTTTTAATAAGCGATGCTATACTTGTCTCACCAAAACAGAGGCCCTGGTGGTAGACTTAATTCACCTCTCCCAATTTTTGTCGGCACTAATTTAGAATTCTTCTATCACAATATAGATTTTATAATTAAATTGGCTTCCGATCCTGGCTTGCTTGGAAGCAACTGACCCCCAACTTCTAATTCAGAACAATTATAATGAAGAGTTATGCTTAAATGCATAGCTTTTCACTATAATTTGCATAATGATTATGCATTGTAATTTGCTCATCTGTCTGAACGCTGAGAGAGGAACAAAGGAGCATCAGCAAAACTCCTGCAAGCAGACTGTTCACATCTATTGTCCATTTTTGGTAGAGCTTGCCAAAATGTCCTTTTCATTTGAGAAATGTTGCAACAGCAGGAGGTAAAGCATGGAATCTTTGCCTTAATCTGTGAGGTTTCATTCATTCAACATTTCCTAAGATTCATTAATGCCCATGTATATACTATTTGGGGAAAACAGAATAGGCCAGAGGAAGAAGGATGCCCTTATATTTAAAGTTTTCCCAATGATTAAAGATAATCCTTCTTATAAAATAGTCAGGAAGCATTTGCATGACATTAGAAATATTACTTAATTATCTGAAATGAAAGCAAAGCAAAAAAAAAAGTCTTTGATCTGTCTTTGAGTTTGTAATAATGATTATGGAAAATTAGCATGAAGAGATTTCTTTTTAACCATCAAATGTTGGTAGTAGCCAGAACATAGTTAAAAATTCAGTAAACCTGTTTAAACGTTACTATGGTTGCTGCCCATACATAATCTTGCAAAATATCTAATGAACAATGTATGTGAAAGGGCAAAAGTGGAAAATATTATTTTCTCTTACTTGTTGCTTATCAGGGATAATCAGATAGGTGAATGTTTAAGTTTTTCTTAAACTTATCTTTTCCTCATATTTTCAGACATCAGTCTTAAGAAATGGTTTTGTTATTCACCTCACAATAGAATAACTGCCTAATAGATACTTTAGATATCTCATCAGAACTAGCTGGTGTCTTCTTTTTGAATTTCAGTCCTTAAATCTTATTCCATTATTGCTGTTGAAAAGAAATAAAGATATTGCAAGATGCAAAATGTCCTTAAATACTGAGTGATTTCCTACGTAATAAGATTTTCTGCACTTTCTTAATATATTTAGTTCTTCTGCTACCCTACTGTAGTCCAATACAGAAAAAAATGTCTGTGCCATATAATTTTATCCAATCTGATTTCTCCAAAATCAGAACACATCTGGAAAATACCATTTATGTTCCTCTCTCAAGTCATTCTTCTAATATGTGTATAAAATAACTTTCAAACACAATCATTTCCATGAAGTGGAGGGGGGGGTGTTTACCCCATGAAGTTAGATTATTAGTATGTTAGGGAGCTTTTGAAGTAGAAAGAAAGTAGAAAGAAAAGATTGATTTCTTTAATTGTTTGATTTCAGTCATTAACAGGAAGCAGCCTTGTTAGTGCCAGCAGGAAAAAAAATCAATTTTCAGAATCTAATCTAGAGGGGGGAAATATTTTTTTTGTATCAGACAGGAAGGCTCTCATCAAGCTAAAATCAAGCACTCAAACTGACATTTGAATCAACACTTCAACTTTAACTCACAGAGCTTATGATTTTAATAAATATATAAAGCTATTTTCACACTCCTAGCAAAAGACGATATAATATTTCAGGATGATAAGATAAATTTGGGGTCCCCAGAGATCAACTCATATCAACTTGGCTCCTTGTATCAAAAATTATTATCCAGTATTTAGACTATTCCTTTGCCAAGAATTCAGTATGAACCATTGAACCTGCTGATGTTTCTGCTGCCTATATAACTTCAACAGGTGAGGATAAGACAAACAGCAAAATAACAGCAAAAATATTCTTTTTTCTTTTCAAATAAGTCATGAGTTTTTTCACCTTCAAATACACTCAATTACTTTAAAAAAACTCAGTGATATAGTATAATGGATGAAATGGCTAGCTCAGCAAAACCTTGGGAAAGGGGAGAATTTTGCATCTTGTAGCCCATAAAAGAAAGGCAGGATAAAAACATACGCAAAGTAGGAACTGAGAAAACGATTATCACATAATAAAAGCAGCTACCTTCAAACATAGCTAGCCTAACATCCCAGTTCTTGAGTGGTTAATTCTATTAGGGATTCTATAAAAAAAATCAAGAGTTTAACTCTCTTAACAAATTTGGAAGTTGAAAGAGGTGCTATTGGCTTTCTGATCTTTTGCCGCCATAGACCAGGGGTGTCCAAACTTGGCAACTTTAAGACTTGTGGACTTCAACTCCCAGAATTCCCCAGCCAGACTAACCCAGCTCTCCTACTATTACATTTGCCCTCAGGGTTATCAGTCTTTCATAACAAAAATATCCCAGGCCAGATGAGATTACTTTAGTAGAAAATCTTTCCTGCAGATAAAAGCTGATAACACAGATAGGTTATCACATTACTGCAAATGTTAAATGTTATCGTGCAAATAGATGTTAAACTGCTAAAACTTTACAACTATTTTGATTTGCCTAGATACCCAGCAAGATAGGTATCTACCACAAAATGATTTTGTGGTGGAGTGGTATATATTCCTTTCAGAATAAATTGCATCAATTTTAGCGTGGGAATTATTTTAAACAAGCAAGTGACTTGACACATACAAGTGACCTTGAGAAAATGTAAACAGAAGTCTCCCCCTTCTGACTAGTTCCTGACTTACTCTTCATAAATGCAGCTCAGTGGCTTTCTTAAAAAATCCTTTATTTACATAGATAGCATCTAATGGTCTCTCTAATTTTCAAATAACCAAATGGTGGAATATTTTAGCTTTCTTTATTTCATTTACCCACTTAGCCCAGTTATTTTACTTCCAAATTAATAGCCAACACTCAAGGAAAATACTTGGACTGGGCTCTTTTCAGAAACCCAAATAAAAAGCTGGAAGGCCTGATTAAACAAAATTTAGCAGGTTTTCCCCGCCTCAGAATAGCCTCTCCCGTTTAATCCCATTTCTACAAGGCAGGGACGACCTTCATAATTCCCGCAAGAGTTGTTAGGGTTTAACCATTAATTTCTGATTTCCTGACTGGATCCAGAACATTAGAGATACAGCATTTTAATTGATTGGAGAAAGCTGCAATTCTTTTCTTCAAAAGAGGCTGACTTTTAATTATTTTCCATACTCTATAACATTGAATATATGTGATGAGAATAAGAAGAAGAGAATAAATGGGAGTAGGAATTAGACTTCAGGAACATCTAAGCAGGAGGCCCAAAAGTTCTGCCTTGAGCCATTTTCTCTACAGTGAATCTGTGATGAAACCCAAGATCCTATTCAAGGAGGTGCGACATAAATAATTTAACTAAGTTACACTTGTGGTCTCCCCTTATTTTCCTTACATATGCTTTATTTTCAACTTTCCAAATAAACTTATTATTTTATCTGGCATTTTGGCTTTGTTGGCTTTATAAATGTCCTGTGAAAATTTCCCCCTTGTGTACTTTTAGGCCTTAGACCAGTGATGGTAAACCTTTACGACACCGAGTGCCCAAACCAGAATGTGCCAGAGCACCGGAAACATGAAGACCAGCTGGTTGGTGTGCATGTACACGCCAGCCAGCTGGTCTTTGGGTTTCCGGCATGTGCATGCGCATGCGCACCAGCCAGCTGGTCTTTGCATGTGCTGGAGCACCGGAAATCTGTGGCTGGTGCATGCATGCCTGTTTTGGCTGGTTTGGGGGCTGTTTTTTGGGCTGCTTTCATGCCGTTTTCCGGGCCATTTTCAGGCCAATTTTCAGGCCGTATTCCAGTGCTCCAGCGGCCAGTGTGTGTGTGTAGCTGGCAATGGCGGGTGTGCCCACAGAGAGGGATCTGAGGGCTCTGTTTGCCACCTCTGGCATGCGTGCCATAAGTTTGCCTTAGACTATGGAGATTGGAGCAGCTGGAGATTGTGAGGTATACTTTCTATGTGCCCTGCCAGATTTGACATCTTATTCTATTAACTCTTTTCTAGTGGTTTGGTTTTATCCTTGTTATTGTTTTTATTCTGTTCATTGTATTATGAGCTCTCCTGGGTTATCCTGGATTTGGGCAGTGCCACATCAAATAAAATAAATGATAAATACATCACAATTCCCTAGCTACTCTTGTGTTTCATGATTGGCACTTGTTTTGTTATAGTAGAAAAACGTAATGTTTAAACTCTGTTTTCTTACAGCTGAAGGGAGAAGTCATTGGCAGAAAGAACAAGAACTCCCCAAACAGGCTAGGTGGTTCAGAAGAACTGTTCTTGTTGTTATTTTACAGAAAACCCTAGCAAGAAAAGAGTTTGCAGGTGAGTTTAAAATTATCTTCCTTCTTAGTTTTTCCCCTCAGAATTTACTACTGTATTTTGGATTCACTCCATTTTGAAGATAGAAAAAAATTGTGGGACAGTCGACCATCGGCTTAACTTGGTTTAAAATAAAATAAAGGGGAAAAAATCCATGCCAAATCAGAAGTAAGAAGAGAAAATCTTGCCCATAGTCATAAAGCAATCCTACATTATTAAAAAAAAAACCTTGCCACCTTATAACCTTCAAAATATTACTCATTCCTAGCTTGTTTTCTTTGCAAGATGTGGGCTTGCCATGTTTTGTAAATCTCTAAAAAGAGACTTTAACTTGCAACAGGATCTCTTGTTTATTATACAAATTATTTTTTAGGTGTGAAAAATAACGTCAAGAGGAGACTTACCAAAAACTTCATTGTCTTCTGAAGTCTCCTGGGTTAATGGGATTGCTTTGGAACTACCCTTATGTTCAGCCTCCTCAACAGTTGCGTTGGTATTCTGAAAAGATATATTGTAAGGATGTTAAAAAGCTATCCATAAAAAACAATTAATTATTTAGCAAATACAAATTGTGCACACTTTTTCAGATGAGGGCTCCATTCGGCCTTTTTTGACATCTTTGGACCACATCCCCAAAACTGGAGGGGCCAGGAAAATACATCAAATTATAATTCAGTTAATGCTTATTTAGCTAACTGGGTTGTACAGCTGCACCAGTGGTGAGTTTCCATTTTTTTACTACCAGTTTGCTTGTGTCTGAGCTCGCGATGCTTCTGCGCATGCACAGAAGCGTCCAGGCAGATGGGAGGAGTTTCCCGCCGCCACTACTACTGGTTCGCCTGATCCGGGCCAAACCGGGAACAGCCCACCTTTGAGCTGCACCATAAATTGAAGTCTGTCTTTCTCCCATGATATGTACTAAACCCACATTTAATCATAGTTATCTACCCCGTGATCAGGTTGGGAGTTTGCATAGCGATATTGGAATCTCCGCCCTTGTTAGTCAGGCTGCTCCCGCTTTCAAAATCAGGTATCAAGCTAAATTACCTGACAGCCTTTGTGGTTACAAAGTGAATCTGGTCTCAAAGATTGTTTGAGAATGTTTGTGCTGTGGTTAGATGAGGGAGGAGGGAGAAGTTGGTTGTGATCAGATGAAGACGGTAACCCTGAAAAGAAGAATATTGTGGCTTTGCCCCTTGAGTTACGCAATGTTTATTGTCCGAGGAGGGTATCAAGGTTCAGGTTTAATCCTTGATCCCAAATAAGTTTGAGATGAAAATTTTTGCATTACCTCTCTTTAAGGGGAGTAATAAGCATAATCTTCCTTAGACATTCAGCTTCTATTTGGACAGAGAATGAGGCACAAATACTGGTCTTATTCTTTCCTCTTCCTGATTTTCATGATTCAGCTGAAGAAGGCTACTTGAACTTCAATATACACTTCCATGGGATCTGGGACACAGTTAAAGATTGATGCTATCCAATTATTACAAATAAATGTAGGGAAGTGGTGGATTTTTATTTTATTTTTTTGCTTTTAAGGTGATGAGCAAAGCCATATCTATTCACATGCTCTTGAATATTTCTTTATCCCATTGTGAATGGGAGCTGGCCCCCACTAAGGGACAGCATGACCCAGCAACTAGCATGTAGGTCTTGTAAAAAATGATATCCTAATTCAATCTCAAGCTGTTTTGGGATATTGTATTCTATCACTGATAAACCAATTTGAATGCACCCCCACCAGGCAAGTTCAGTTGCTATCAGAAAACTGGATGAAGCAGATTTCAAGACCAACTTCACCTTTGTATAGTTTTAAACTGATTCACCTCATTTTGTCCTATTTCAATTTTTTTATCTTTTTAAAAAATATAATGTGCAATTCTTAAACAACGCCATTAAAAAGCATGCACTCAAAGAATATTATTTGACAATTGATTGTGTTTTAAAGATCTCCCCCCCCCAATCAACTCTTACATTTAAAAATTTAGAACCATGTCAGTGGCAAAATAACTAGTAAGAGTTATTCAGATTTGACCCCAGGCAATGTACATTTATAAGTGAGGACTGTTGAGGGGTTATTTATCTTAAAAGCATTTAAAATAAACAGATGTTTTCTTTGCCGTTTTAAAAGAGATGGATTGAACTAGGTGGTATTGGCTAGTACATTATATTCTGAGAGAAAGGTGATGGCATAAGGCAACAAACCTCAAGAAGACATAAGGTATGGGTTCACATATCACTTAAAAACAAAGTTACACACTATTGCTTAGCTGTTGATAACCTCTTGGTTTTGAATGCTTTGTGCATTGTATCTCTGTAAGCCACAGAAATCCTGATCTAAATTCCATGCTGACTGCCATCCATTATTGAATAACCATTGAAAAAATAGAATGGAGTTGAAAATAATTCTGTTGCCTATATAATACTGATATATCTTTACCTGCATTGTATCACTTAACTGATAAAAAGTCAAAATAGCCCAAGTTCCATACTAATCACACATCAAACTACCTGAAAACGTACAACATTCTAAACACTTTCAAGCATCCAAATGTTAACAGGTACGCAGTTAAAATTCAAGGAGCAATAACGGTGTGTGTGCGTGTGTGTGTGTGCGCGCACGTGATTTGAGACTGGTGATTCACCAACATATGCACCAAGTTACAAACATTAACAAATTATGCCAGCTATGGAAAGGATGCTACGTTTCATCAAGGTTGTTGAGAAGAAAAGAAAAACAACCTCCAAGTTTTGGAAATGCAACATAGAAGCTATTAAAGTTAAAACTCTTTCATTAGTGATATTTTCTGATTTTCTGATGTCTGGAAAACAAAAAAAAGATATTAATATTTAACATTTAAAGTAGCAATCTGCTGGCTTTCTAAAGATGAAGTGGAACTATTCAATTGCCTACGTTACTTGTAAGATTGTGCCACTGACAGGCAATTTTGATGTGCTTCATTTTGCATTTCAATCTAGTCC
Organism: Natrix helvetica; assembly: GCF_964273705.1. Taxonomy (NCBI): domain Eukaryota; kingdom Metazoa; phylum Chordata; class Lepidosauria; order Squamata; family Natricidae; genus Natrix; species Natrix helvetica. Next base: position 107,667,502 of record NC_138550.1, on the reverse strand, counting down.
CTGATTTGCAATAAATTGGGATGCTAATTATAGGCATATATGATGGACTGGAGTTGGGCAGACACTTTGAATGTTTTCAGCTATGGAGAATGGATTGAACAGAACTTTAACCCAGATGTTTAATTTTCTTTATTGGTGCCCTAAGAAGTAGAGAATGGATTGAACAGAACTTTAACCCAGATGTTTAATTTTCTTTATTGGTGCCCTAAGAAGTACTACTTGCTACTGCTTGTCACTAATGAAAGAGCAAGAAAATAATATTCATTTCATACTCACTCAGTGGGCTGGAGAGGCTCGTGACAAGCTTTTGGCGCACTTTAATGAGAAAAATCATGACGATGAGATTTCCACTAAAATTTAATTAACATGGTTTTTATTCTAATCCAAATTAAATTGGAAATTGATTCCCATAAATTGCAGATAGTCCAACAGTTAGTTTAGGAACATTTCCAAATTGGATTATGTCTTAGCTGTGTGCAATAGTCGGTTCAACATGCCACCTTGAATTAAATAAGAAAGCCAAACTATAGATATAACCTATAAAAGAAGAGTCAATCAAAGTGCTAATGTCCATCTAACCAAATGTGGAATAGAACTTTGCAGGCCAGAGGATAGAAAAATTACATACCCACACTAAAGAAAGGCGAGGGCACTTTTGAACTAATTCCCACTCCAGCAAAGTTTAGCTTAAGATTTCACAAATGCAGTTTACCCCCAACGCAAAATAAGTTCTCCCTACAATTATCTTACCATCAGTACTGTCATTATATTTCAATTTACCCTCTGAAAGAAGAGCAAAATCCAGTGCTTATGAGTGAGACTTTCTGCTTTTTATCTCCTTCAGTTCTCTATAGATCTACATTTACACGCCATTCAAAAGAGACAATTAAAAAACTAGGAAGAAAAGAAGGCTAGAACACAGCACCAACATGCCAATAAGCAGGCTCCAGGCAAACAATCAGGGATAATACAATACTTTAATCAAGAATGAACCACCAGGAAGGAAAGCACACCCCTGCCTAAACTTGCAGTGTAAGCTGAGATACATAAACGCTCACACTGATGATGTTTATTAGTTGGGTGATGGAATGTCTGCAAGCAAGCAAGCAACCCCAGAGGGCCACAAAAATTCCACAATCCTCTATGTGCTTCAAAATGTGATCTGGGTGGAGATGAGGGCAGATGTAGGAGAAAGGATAATCACTCTTTCATCAGCTGCTTCCACAAGTGCACCATGGGATCCACCCTAAGTTTTTATGCAGGAGAAAATCCTAACGTCTTAAAAATTGCCATTTTTTTTTTGGACAGAAACAATTTATAGCAGTGTTCCAATATCTCAGGGGTTGCCACAAAGAAGAGGGAGTCAAACTATTCTCCAAGGCACCTGAGGGTAGAACAAGAAGCAATGGGTGGAAACTAATCAAGGAGAGAAGCAACTTAGAACTGAGGAGAAATTTCCTGACAGTGAGAACAATTAATCAGTGGAACAGCTTGCCTCCAGAAGTTGTGAATGCCCCAACACTGGAAGTCTTTAAGAAGATGTTGGATAGAAACGGTATAGGGTTTCCTGCCTAGGCAGGGGGTTGGACTAGAAGACCTCCAAGGTCCCTTCCAACTCTACTATTGTATTGTATTGTATTATTAAAGATAAATAAATAAACAAACAAACAAACAAATAAATAAATAAATAAAACAGAGTATCTCGTTAATCTGTTTTGTAAACCAAATCTCAGATTGGGTCAGATATTGTCTGGAAATAAAGGTTGTCGTCCTGGCTTAAATTTCTTTCCTTGAAACCAGACGTAAGAGACATTGGTGTTTGGTGAATCAAAACTGTCTCAGAAATGACTCAGAAACTCCTACCTCTGTATGTATGTGGAAGGGTGGAATACATATTTAATAATAATAATACTATAAGAAAGAATTATTTTGCTATGGAAAGCCTTTGGCAGGAACCAGTCTTATCTCTTATGCTTCTCAGAAGTTCAAGTGTCCCTTTTGCTTATTCAGAATTTGCAATTTTTTTCAGCATAAAAATGAAAGGCAATGCTTCCAAATGATCCAATGTCAAAATGAGTGGAATTACTTTTTAAATCAGGGGTCCTCAAACTTTTTAAACAGGGGTCCAATTCACGGTCGCTCAGACTATTGGGGGGGGGCAGACTGGCTGGGTGGGCATGGCTAGGTGGTCATGTGACTAGAGGGTGTGGCCAATTTAACAGTCCATTGAACAATGTACCCAAATTAAACTTTAATTTGTTTTGCTCCTGGGGGGTGTTTTATTTGATTTTGTTTGCATGTTGCTCTTTTGGTTTACTTTTCTTTTTCCTACATCATTTTTTCAGTTATTTAAGAGTCTAGTAGTCCACTTCAGGAAACTCACTTTTGCAGCAATTCTTCTCGGCCCCAAGGAGCTTACAATCAACAGGTCTCTCTCTCTCTCTCTCTCTCTCTCTCTCTCTCTCTCTCTCTCTCTCTCTCTCTCTCTCTCCTCCCTCCCTCCCTCCCTCCCTCCCTCCCTCCCTCTCCCTCTCTCCCTCCCCTTCTCCCTCTCTCTCTCTCTCCCTCTCCCTCTCCCTCTCCCTCTCCCTCCCTCTCTTTGTCTATCTATCTTCGGGAGGTGGTGGAGGTGAAAAATGGGTTCATTGTTTGGCCTCCTGGGGCATCTATGCACCCCATTCTTCACCTCCCCTGCCTCCAGAAGCATTCTGAAGGTAAAAACCAGGCAAAAACAGCCCAGGTTTTGGCCAAAATCAGGCTGTTTTCACCCATTTTTTGGCCTCCAGGGGTTGAAGGATGGGTGGGGCGAAGTGGGCAGGGCAGCCTCATGGTCCTGTGCAGGCTGGATTAATGGCTGTGGTGGGCCGCAAGTGGCCCCCAGGCCGTAGTTTGAGAACCCATGTTTTAAACATTGATGAAGATGAAATAGATGAATTTTCACTTAATTGTTTTATGCAGTCTTTTTTCAAAAGAGCAACTTATCTGGACTCTTGAGGAGTAGCTGAATTCTTGTATGAAAATCACCTGTGGAACTATGGCTGGAATGTGGTAGCAAAAATAAATGATATAATTTGAGCATTATTTGTTTAAATGAATCCTATTGACTCATGTATGACTGGTATAAATTGTTCTGTAATGTCGCTGTTTTTTAATGTGATATTAATTATAATTAATAAATAACCTGGAAATTCTTGCAACAGATATCTGACCTTTAAAGCGCAAGGAGAAAATTTTTTTAAAGGAAAAGGGTTAAGCAACCTTTCACATTATATATGTTTTTGAAGTTTGTTTCAATCAAAACTAAAGGCCTGGAGACAGCATATGAATCTTAAAACACTCTTAATTCATCATGTAAGGAGAGAAAATAAATTTTGTAGGATAATATGGTTTACTCATCCAGTGGCCCTGTACACTACCTAATTAAATTCAGTTCAGTGTATTAAATTTGTTACGGCTGTTTACTCCACTCGACTCTGGGCAGCTTTAATAATAAACAAAACAAAAGCAAAAACCAATTAAAAGCATATAAAGAAGCAGTAAGGTTTAAAATAGCCAGAAAAATAAATAGTATAAAAATGACAAATGACTCTCGAAAGCAAATCTAAACCTTAAAAAAGTGAAGGACTGTTTATCAGAAATAAAGACTAATCATGACTATCTCATTTAAAAAAAAACATGCTTAGAAAAGAAATTGAATCAGACTGTAAAACATGAAGAAAAAGGAGAATCTTGCAAGGGAAACAGACCTACAGATGAAGATACAAGCAAAATATAACAGCTATTTTCCTCCTGCTGCATCTCAATTTCTCACATATACAACCTACAAAATAAGTGTCCCAGAATGAGACTGTTCTATCCCTGACAGAGTTAGTTACTACAACACAATAGTAGCTCCCCTGGTGCTCTCTTTATATGATTATCTGGCATTGGTATAGCTCTGATATAGACTGTAGTGAGGAAAAACTAGTATTATAAAGTTGTATGTGTGATGGGTGGTTTCTCTGACTTTGGAGAATCAGAGTTTCTAAGGGTTTTTTAATGGGTTTGTCCCCATTTTCCAAACACCAGAAGTAGCTTAAACTGTTGTGGAAGAAATCTCTCACATTAAACATCAGAGGTATCATGAAAAATAAAAGGTACACGTTAATTAATTAACTGCATATATTGAATGAAGTATCTTTCTATCATCACAGTCAATAGCCCATTAATTAGACTGAGGCAACTAATAAAGACGATTGGAAGCGAAGGTAGGTTTTTTTTTTCCTACAATCACTCTCAAGCCATAAGTCAAGAATATTTGAAATGCTGCAAGATTTCAGCATTTGCCCTGAGTCAGAAATTGACTGGGGAGGTCACAAACCATGATCGTGTGAATGCTTCAACTGGTCACAAATGCAAGCCAGATGTCAAATACCCGAATTGCAATCCCACAGTCATGGGATTGATGTGATGATCACAACTTGGTCAATAGGTCATAAATCACTTTTTCCAAGGTCATTGTAGCTTTGAACTATGATTAAATGAACATTCATAAGTTGTATAAGTTCTTAAAGCTGTTTATTAAAACCCACAGTAGTTTAATGATATACATACTCATCCCGAAAAGATGTTTATTCTATAAATGGATCAATATCAGGATCTGTTATTATACTAAGAACAGTAGGGAGGTGAGTAGAATAGTAAGGCTCATGTCAAGGGTGGGTTCTGGCTAGCTTTACTGCTGGTTCGCTTCTGTGCGCACTTTGTGTGCATGCGCTGGATGCGCAGAATTCAAAAACAAGATGGCAGCGACCAGGGAACCGGTTCAGGGGCATAGCAGACCTGGGTCACTGGCGGTTCCAGCGACCCAGGCCATCATACCACTACCAGTTCAGCCAAACTGATAGGAAACTGGTAGGAACTTCTGGCTCATGTACATGTCACTGTTATGACTTATCTAATTCTAAAAAGCAGATTTTATTTGCTAGAGTGAAAAGGACTTAGCCACTGGCATACTGTACACAGGATTGCAGCGTCTACATGAAGATTTACATTTTGAAAGAAGGGAACAGCAGATTTACTGAATGTAATATGTAACAGATGGCAGAAGACTGAGCTAGATTAATACTAGATAAAGCTTTCTGTTTCCTGAGAGTTTCTCAGAAGTAAGGCACACGGCATATCCTACCTCCTTGACTTCCCCTTTGATAAGAACCTTGCAGATGCAGCAAACATTGGATATTAGTACTTTTGAAAAAATTCACAAGAATTTGGGCTATGAATTTGCATGGACTGTCTTTCTGCTCTCCAGCCACATGTTGTCTTATGAGTTTTAATCTTTCCCTTTCTACCCTGTTTCCCAGAAAATAAGACAAGGTCTTATATTAATTTTTGCTCCAAAAGACGGATTATGGCTTATTTTCTAGTTGTCTTATTTTGGGGGAAATATGGTACTAAATGCATCCATCTGGCTGATGATCTTAACTGGGGCTTTATTTTTGGGGTAGGGATTATATTTCAAGCATCCTGAAAAATCATACTAGGGCTTATTTTCTGGTTGGGTCTTATTTTCAGGAAAACACTGTAGTCATTCATGATATTCTAAGCTGTTATTAACTGACATAGTAACTTTACAGAACATTACCTATCATCTGAAAAGATTTTTTTTAAAGATGCTTTCCTTTTTCTGTCTGATTAAACAGCGAACAAGCTAATGGCATCGCTGCTTTTCTAACCTGCGCAGACATTGAGCGTTTCATTATTATCATTATTGTTTTTTGTCTTCCTTTCAGTGATAGGCATTGCCATATCATAATGGAAGAATATTTTGCAAGGTTTAAAGAAACATCAGCGCCACTGTATGAACAGCTTATGTAAGAAGCAAAATTTGTATTTAGCAGAGACGTAGATATTTTCTTTCTCAAATAACTTCCTTAGAATCACTTTACCCTAAATAATTTGTCAACAGATCCCTCAATTAATTTTTAGGTGATCAGACAAATTGGAAAAGAAAGAAGAGATAATTCCATATTTATGATGTACCACCCATAGACATTTGAGTGAATGTGTATTTATATGCATGTGCAATATTGCTTAATAATCAGATAATTTAAAAGTAGTAAGAGTCACAATGACTAAAATATGATATTTGCTATGTATAGTTGTGCAATGATAACAATAGATTTGCAAAATATTGGTAAACCTCAACTATGTAGCAGAGTAGAAAGCCATTACATTCCACCTATGGCAGATCAATTATAAGTTCCCATGAGCATGCTGAAATCACAAGGAAATGATTCACTCAAATACCATACCAAGGAGTGCCTTCCACTCCCAGGTGACACCTGATTCATCTCCCAAATAAACATTCCTGTTCTGCTAGAAATCATTTTGGAAAAGGAAAATGTAAGGTATGTCCACACTACTTAAAAATGTTTTTCTAACACTTCAAATGCAACATGTGACTGCTCAAAAAGCAACCAGAGAAATCACCGTAGGGGATAACCTGGTTTCTTTTTGTTTTTTGGCACATGGAATTTTCCAAGACTACATCACTGGAATTTAGAGGTTACCCCCCCCCCCCCAACATCAAAATCATTAATATACATTTAAAAAGTAATTAAACAAAGTAAGCCTCCATTAGATCTAATGCATCTGTTTTACAAAATCTCCCATAAATTTCCTCTCTCCAAAAAAATGTGATATTTTAATTATCATGAATCCCTTAATGTCTCTGGAAATTAAACAAACTAACAAATAGAGAATTGACAGCAAAATGCTGTGGGAAGTAATAAGCATGCAGAAAATGGCTTTTAAAGTGTACTTAATTGAAATGTCTGAGTAGTATGGCATGGGAGTCTATTTTTACAGCTCGATCTGTATTTATTTTTTTGAAAATGAAGGAAAATCATATCTGCTTCCCTTTGGCAAAAATCTCGAGTATTAACTCGAACTACTTATTTTTCTCCACCATTATATGAGAAGACATCTTGAGCAATCTTGAGGACATCGATTCAAAAGGTCCTCTCACTTCATTCAGCGAGGGTAACTCCTGTATGAGTGTTCATTTTTGCTCTGAACAAATACTGGCAGTTCTTGTTACGGTCTGATTACTTCTTCAGTTTCTCTGTTCGTAGGGATTTCATACACCGCAGCCTTAAATGGCTTGATTTTTGTGCATGAACCAGTGGGATAGGAAGACAGTTTAAGAATCCTTTCTTCTACTTTGGCCATAGTAATGGATTAGATTTTCCTCCTTCCTTACTTCTCCTCCACCCCAGGGAAAAAAAGCGGCAGTCATTGAGGACATGTGTTTGTCATGAAATATATTTTTCTATGAGCCCCTTGCCACTGATTTCCCCCATGTACTCGATATCTTCCAATCTCATGTATCCCTCGGTCAAACAAGGAAGGTAGGAAGTTAAGCAGATTGGCTATCCTGGGACAGGAAACTTTCCTAAATCCTGTCATTTCTGCTTCACCCAGAAATTTTAAAATATTCCAAAACACATTTTCAACATCGGTGTCACTGGATTTGAGTCAATGCTAAAATGTTTGGGTGGAAAATATCAAATACTGTCCCTGGCTTTGAGTGTGGCATCTTCAGCCTCTCATATTGTAGGTAGTTCTCGACCTGTGACCACAATTGCAACTGGAACTTCCATTGCTAAGTGATGCCGTCGTTAAATAAACGGTGCCTGATTTATTAACCTTTTTGCCGCAGATGTTAAACAAATCACAAACTCCTTAAGTGAACGTGGCTTCCCCCATTGACTTTGCTTGTCGAAAGCCTCCTAAGAAGGTCACAATCGGTGATCACGTGATCAATCCAAGATGCTGAAACCACTGTAAATAAAAGTTAGTTACAACGTCCGAATTTTGATCATATGACTGCGGGGAATCTGTGACGGTTGTGAGTACAAGGAGAAGGTCATAAATAACTTTTTATAGCACCAACTTAGAATGCAGTGGTTGTTAAATGAATGGTTCAATGGTAATAGCTTTATTGGTAATATTTTTTTCTCTGCCTGCTCTTAACTGCCAATGTCTTTGGAACAGGGAAAGAAAGTGCTAGGAAGATCAGTGGAAGAACAGGATAAAATGAGTGTAGAGGAGTTGGATAGAGACAGATAAAGTATTCTGGCATTCCTTTATTCGACTCAAAAGATGCTGCCAAACTAAAGAGTTTTGTTCCACCAAAATCCTGGTTTTCCATTTCCCATTTCATGTACTTATCTAATCTGTTTAGTACACAAGAAGAAGATAGTGCCAAAGCATTTCAGGTTGCCAGACTATTTTTGATCATGAAAATGTAGGCGGTCTATAAGGTTGACTTTAGAGCTGCAAAAAGACAACCACCACCAATAGAAAAATGCTAATGAAAAGACTTTGAATATATACTGAGTTGCATAAATTAAGCATTAGAGATGGCAGAATTAACTTTTTCTTGGTTTAGAATGTGAATTTTCTATATTTTTAGAATCTATTGTACGTCTGCCTTGAACCCATCTCACAGGACCCTTGTTTTGTGTGTGGGAATAATAGAATGGATTCCTATTGCATGTTGCCTTAAGCTTTTGAATACAAAGTGGGGTATACATAAGAAATGAACAAATACGCTTATAATCTGAATCAGAAAATGGCTGATCTTATATGTTGTTTAAGAAAATTCTAGCTAATATAGCTGCAGGATTATATAATTAAAACTAGCTTAATTACAATTAAATTAAGTGCATGTACAAAATTCAAGAGTTTTTCACTTTAATTATAAGGTAAATCAGTAAGACATTAGCAGCTTGCTCGCTCCTTCCTTCCTTCCTTCCTTCCTTCCTTCCTTCCTTCCTTCCTTCCTTCCTTCCTTCCTTCCTTCCTTCCTTCCTTCCTTTTCTTTCGGATGCCTTCTCAGATAATTAGACTAACAATGGATTCTAACTGAGGTCAAGCTTTGCACTGTGCTTCTTAACCACTTAAGTTGTTCAGTGTAATGCAGGGGTGTCCAAACTTGGCAACTTTAAGACTTGTGGACTTCAACTCCCAGAATTCCCCAGCCTCTGCTGGCTGGGGAATTCTGGGAGTTGAAGTCCACAAGTCTTAAAGTTGCCAAGTTTGGACACCCCTGGTGTAATGGATGTTTCATTGTTATTTCGTGAGATGTGCCTTGATTTAAAAAAAATGCTTTAGACAATTTTCAGTACTGTACAAGTTCTAAGCTTTGAATCAAGGCTGTATGAGGTCAAGCCATTTTATCCTGCGGAAAAAAAACAGACCGGCACAAGCATTATTCAGTTTGTTTACTTGACTGCATTTCTCCATGAGACAAATGTTCTCTTACTCACTTTATTCTTAAAACAAGCATGCTAGTTCCTTATTCTGAAGAAAATTCAGTCAACCTCTCTTACCTTCCTTTTCTTTAATCCCACCATCAGTGCCAATTCATAAACCCTCCAATTCTCCCTCTGTCCACACTACTAAATCAGGATTTCTCTGTAAAGCAGGCTATCTTTAAGATCTCCTATAATTAAATTCACTCTTCTCTCATGTACATGGAAAAAGTGCTGTTGGAATCACAGGTGTCTTGTTCTTCTCACATTAGCATGAATCTGCAGTACATAATTTCTCAAGGTGTGAGTGGTAACCCCTAAGAGGGTCACGAAACAGCGCATCAGATTTGCCAGAGTATGTCTTTCTTCTGTGGGCTGCTAGGGGTTCACAGGGGTTTGGGAGAACTTCTAGCTAAGATTCTGTACAGTTTGTAAAACCTCCAAATCCCTCTCCTGGCTGGTCCCACCCACCCTTCCCGTCCCAGGAGTCCCCACGCGGCCTGTTTTGGATGCATGTAAGTGCAGTGCATGCGCGGAGGTTTAGGGAGGGCAAAACAATGGGCCTACCAGAAGTTCAGGGCCTCCGGAGCCTGGGGAGGCTATTTTTGCCCTCCGAGACGCTCAAGGAAAGCCTCTGGAGCCCCGGGAGGACAAAAACACCCCCTGCCGTGGTGCAGGGAGCTGACTAGGCCATGCACACCATGGCCACACCCACCCAGCAACAGGGCAGAGAATCTCTGAGTACACTGTAAGCAAAGCAATTGATTGGTTCCAGAACCTTCTACGAAGGAGGTATAACCATGCTAGAGGGCAGGCGGCTTTTATGCACTACTCTTAACAACTGACAAACCCTTGGTCTGTAGAGAGAATTACCATGGAGTGGAAGGAAGGATGGCGATAGAATAAAAGAATGTGGAATAGGTTTTACAAGTACCAAAACACAAGCCAGAACCAAAAAGGAGATGGACTTTGAAGGGGACATCAAAAAGAATTTACTATTTGCCAGTGTTTTTCGAGTTGCTGTATTTAAAGAACAAATTGAGAAAAGCCAATTCAAGGTAAAGAAACACACTTCTGTTTTTTCTCCCTTCCTGACTTTATTGATTGAGACTAGCTGTTTTGTGAAACACAATGAAACCAGAATTCTGACTTTAGGCAAAAATAATTGAGTTCATGCTTTTCATGAAAAGCATAATTTTAAATGTTGTTTTTGTTGCTTATTTCCATAAATGGATTTACTTTATAAACTTGCTTCATTTGATATATGGATGAAAACTTCATTATTAAAAGGAAATGATATTTCCATTGCTTGCCTAACCCTAAACAAAATATTGATTTTATTTAGGGAAAGGGAACTGTTTGCATAAACCTAGCTTGTTTTCCACTCACATTTTATACTGTCAGGCAAAATTCTTAAGATTTAGTTGAAGTAGAACCATTGAGGTGTACTCCTTGGATGTGGTGATTTAGCCAACTATGAATCCATCCAACAGTAATTTAGTTTAGCCCAGTTTCATCTTTTTATTAAGAATAATGTTATAAGAGACTCTGTTGAAGACTTGGCTGAGGAATAGCCATATGTGTTGGTGGTATTCCCCTGATTTTCTCATAATACTTTATCAAGTAAAGATTCTAAACCCTGTATCTCTTCTGAGAAACCTCTAATATAGCCCAGACAAGAATTGAATAAAGAATTATAGGAGAGCTGTAATTTATTGCTGAGATGTCCTGAAGCCTAACAAGCTATATCACACAAATATTATTGTTTTGCAATTACTCTTTTTCATATAATTCCTTGTAAAATATCAAAAGCAAGAAAATTATATTGTAGTGAGATAGTCTCCTTGGATCAGAAGGCCTGCTAAATAACATCGCAAGTAAAGTCAATGTTAAAAATAATCTTTAAAAAACAAATCGTTATTTTTTTCTATTTTATGATCAATTTTACATTTTGTAATTAATCAATTTGTTAATTTTAATTTCTTTTGTCAAACATGAATAAGATAACAGATGTAAGTATAAACATGATTATGAATATAGGAAATGAATATGAAGAAGTGGGGACAGTAGGACAGGGACCGTAGGCACGTTGGTGTGCTTATGCATGCCTCTTACAGACCTCTTAGGAATGGGATGAGGTCAACAGTAGACAGTTTAAGGTTAAAGTTATGGGGGTTTGGGGATGAAACCACAGAGTCAGGTAGTGCATTCCAGGCATTGCCCATTCTGTTGCTGAAGTTGTATTTTCTGCAATTGAGTTTGAAGTGGTTTAAGTTACCCGTATTTATCAGCGTATAACACGCACTTCCCCCCCGAAAAATAGGGGGCAAATGATGTATGCGTGTTATACGCCGATATGATGTTAAGAAGCCATGTTTTTACAGTTTAATACAGCCCTTTAACAGCCCTCCCTGCTCTATGTAAATGCAGCCCGCCCACGGCAAGCAGAAGACCTTTCAAATTTCTCTCCCACCACCTCCGTTTCACGCTTTTCCTTTCCCTTTTCCTCCTTCAAGCTCCGTGCTCGCTGGAGGAAAAGGGGAGTGAGGGGGGGGATTTCCGAGTTCCAAAAGCAGAAGACCTTTCAAATTTCTCTCCCACCACCTCCGTTTCGCGCTTTTCCTTTCCCTTTTCCTCCTTCAAGCTCCGTGCTCGCTGGAGGAAAAGGGGAGTGAGGGGGGGGATTTCCGAGTTCCAAAAGCAGAAGACCTTTCAAATTTCTCTCCCACCACCTCCGTTTCGCGCTTTTCCTTTCCCTTTTCCTCCTTCAAGCTCCGTGCTCGCTGGAGGAAAAGGGGAGTGGGGGGGGGATTTCCGAGTTCCAAAAGCAGAAGACCTTTCAAATTTCTCTCCCACCACCTCCTTTTCGCGCGCGCACACACAGGAAAAGCAGACACGCTGGAGGGAAAGAGGAAAGAAGGCAAGCAGGCAGGAAGGAGGCAGAAGGAAGGAGGGAAGGATGGAACTGGAAGGGAGGCAGGGAAGGAGGGAAGGAGAAAGGAAGGATAGGAGGATAGGGAAAGAGGAAAGAAGGCAGGCAGGCAGAAGGGAGGGAGGTGCAAGGAAGGAAGGAAGCATAGATAAGCAGGAGGGAAAGAAGGCAGGCAGGCAGGAGGAAAGAGGAAGGAGGGAACTGGAAGGGAGGCAGGCAGGAGGAAAGAGGAAGGAGGGAACTGGAAGGGAGGCAGGAAGGAAGGAAAGGAGGAAGGGAGGGTGGAAGGAAGGATAGACAAGTAAGAGGGAAAGGGGAAAGAAAGCATCTGAATGTACTAAACACGAGTCTTCAGGGAAAAGATGCTTCAAAGTTCTTTATTTGAAATTTAATTTTTTTTCCTGAAATTTCCCTCTTAAAATGAAGGTGCGTGTTATACGCCTGTGCGTGTTATACGCCTGTGCGTGTTATACGCCGATAAATACGGTAAGTTTGTATCTTTATGAGCACGTGTATTGTTGTGGTTGAAGCTGAAGTAGTCATTGACAGGTAGGACATTGTAGCAGAAAATTTTGTGTACTATGCTCAGGTCAGATCAAAGGCGGCATAGTTCTAAGCCTGGTGGTATAACGTATTCTGTTGTGAGCAGAGGAGTGGGGGACTCTTCTCATGAAATATCTCTGGACTCTCTCAATTGTATTAATGTCTGATATGCAGTGCAGGTTCCAGACAGATGAGCTGTATTCGAGAATTGGTCTAGCAAAGGTTTTGTATGCCCTAGTTTACAATACAATATTACCGGAGAAGCTTTGCAAGATTAGGTTAACAATTCTTAATGCCTTTTTGGCAATGCTAATATAGTGAGTATTGTACGAACCATAGTTTAAGTCAACTTAAGTCAGTTGAAATTTATTTCTTTTTGAAGAGCTTATTCTATTTTTTTATGTTAGGTATGATGATAATGTGTGTGTGTGTGGGGGGGGGGGGGGACAGAGTACTGAGAGCCTGCTGAATACAAAAAACAACACTTACTCAACCTTCCTAATTCTTCCCCGCCAGTTTTGTCACCTGAAACCACAAAGAAGCTGCTATTTCCTGTCATTACATTTTTCACTCCAATTATTAATCACTGACTGATTATCAAGAGTACGAAGTGCTTCAAAAATATTTCTTTACTTTTTTAGAAACAAAGAAGTGATTGAAGAAGACTTTGTAAAGACTTTAGGAAGACACTTAACAACCACAGTCTAGATTAATGACATTTTGATAGGACTTCAAATCATACTTCAGTAATGAAACTTGGAAGGAATATTCACCTCATTCAAAATGTTTATATTACTACACAATTTAAAGTTCTAAAGTTAAAATCACACCACGGCTACTTATAATCTGTCCAGATGGGAGGCAGAACTTGTGTGTGTTTATAGCAGAGACATATCTACAGAAGTTAGTATTGGATGAGGATGTACATTAGTCTAGAACAGGAGTGTCAAACTCAATTTCATTGAGGGACACATCAGGGTTGTGTTTGATTTCAGGGGGCCGGGGTGGGCGTGGCTGGCTGGGTGGGCGTGGCCAGCTCAACATCACTCATTTCAGGGGCACCTGTGGTGGTCTGAGCACTCTGCCACTAAAAACGGGCTCCCGGGCTCTGTTTTCAGCTGCCATGGCCTCCTGCAACCCACTGCCAGTGAAAATGGAGCTCAGGAGGGCCGCATGCATCCCTCCAGAGCTCCATTTTCACTGGCAGAAGCACTGCAGGCTGGTCCTTCCCTGTTTCCAAGGCAGCCCTGTGGGCCAGATCTTAAGTACCCTGCAGGCTGAATCCAGCTCCCGGGCCTTGAGTTTGACACTCCTTGCCTAGAAAGTCTGATAATGTCCTCCAGAAGGCAATTGCAAACCATTTCTACATTATGCCAAAAAAAAAAAAAAGCATGGATGCATCTATGTAAGTCACCAGCACTTGAATTCAGCTCCAAAAATAACTTGATTACATCAGCAACAGTAGAACTGTTGGATAGTGGAGTTGAAGACAACTGATAGAAAAATAACTCAAAATTTCTGGAAGTAGTTTTGGGGTGGTCATAAGTCCTTATTCCTCATCTCTTCCTTTAGTTTCATTTTAAACTGGGTTTAAGTGGGCAGGTTTTTTAGAAGCCCTTGGGCATTTGTTTGAATCTTGTTTGATGCATCCATTAAATCCATACATTCACACTACTAATTTATGATTAAATAGATTGGATCTGCTGTTGGTTAGATTGTGATTCAGATAGAATCGTATGAGCTCCAGCTCCTGGAGCTAATCTTTTTTATGGTTTTTGAAATGCAAGTATTTTGGACAGAAAAGATTTTTTTCTTTTCCCATATACATGTATTGGCTTAATGGTTCACCTCATCCTGGTAGCATTTCATGAGATTTCTAGGATTTCATAAACTCTGCAATCTACAGGAAGATCTGCTGAAGTTGACCCTGCTTTCATCCTTGGTCCTTCATTTTGATTTCTATAGTCATAGGCAACTGTTCCTAACTATAATGATGCCAAAATGACTAAACGTGTTGTGTTGACACAACAAAAGTGCCGTCCTTTATATTTTCACTGCAACATTGCATACAAGTACTTAAAGAGCAGCGCTTGTGTCATAAAGCACGTTTTAACACTTGCTTCCTGCAGATTGCTTTGTCTGTGATTCACACGTAAGGGTGCACAGGCACCTGTGCAGAGCCTTTGAAAGGCCACAGCATCGTAATACTTTAGTCACCTCCCAAGTGGTGCAATGTAATCTACCTGGAGCCACCACTGAAAACTACCAGATGATGCAGCTAGTATAGAATGCAGCAGCACAGGAAGTTATGGGAACCTCAGTACACGCATGTCATGCCTCTGCTCTGTGAACTGTACTGACTCCCAGCATGCTTTCAGGTGGAATTCAAGGCAATGGTTATCACTTATTAAATCCTCTATTTCATGGAGTCAGGTTATTTGCAGGGACCGCTTCTCCATAAATGTTTGTGCCTATCCCATTAAGTCTTCCAGTAGGATCACACTTGGGGGGGGGGGGGCTTCATATGGAACCCCAGAAGCACATCTTTGATGTTGCAGTGCCTGCCCCCTGGAACACCATAATCCTCAAGACTGGCCTTGACCCTTTCAATACATCTATAAAATCAGGCAAACTTGGACTATGTGTGTTATTGTTTTTGTCTTTTTTTTTTACTTTTGTAGACATTATGCTTTTTACTTTTCTTCACGTAAGGTGAAATTTATAATTCTATATATATTTGTTTGCAGATGGTTTAATACTAAAAAATAGGGGGCAGGGGGGGAAAATTGTAGTAACCTGAAATCCAAGAAGATCTTTGAGTTTCTAGCTATTATTTGATTTGGGAAAATACAACCTTTACAGTGTCGTAATGATAAAGCTTCACCTACAAATCATGTTGCAACGTGCAATGAAAGATCTGTATTTCCAAAGACTGACCTACTTGCAAGGATAATGCTTTTCCTTACCTTTGCCTTCTCAGTAATTTGATCCTGTTTTCGAACTTGATTCCCCATGATGATTTCTACGTTCCTTCCAGAGCTACAATAAAAGAATATTTTTTAAAAAGTTGGTTAGGAGCATCACAATGAGTTACAAGTGTGAATTAGACAAGTATATTGCCCTAAAGTTTTAAACCCCCCCCCTCTAAGTCTATATATACTATTTTGGAAAATGTAGTTTTATGTTTTTATAGTTCATACTGTGCTCCAGGCTCAAACTCAAGTATACACGAGGAGGCTTGGAAAAAAACTACTGCAAGTTAAAATGCTTTCCCCTCCTCTCCCTCCACCCAGTCTTGCAACCAATTCTGAGATCAATGCCCTCCTTTGGATATAAGGGAGAATACTGTGATGCTGCCTTATTAAATTAAATTTAGGTATAGTGACCAAAGCAAATTGTAATGCTTAAGAGATTAGTCCCAGGTTCTTTGCAAAGCATGCTTCCGATGCAAAACCTCTCCAAAATGTAGATCACTGATAAATCTAACAATTGATATGTCTGACACCGATCATTATGGCACTAACTTAAACTGATCCAATAACAGCCAACAATATCTCTTCATACCTTGGTGTGAACAACCTGGTTTTGAAGAGTACAGGAGATAAATTTCATCCATGTAGAAGTACAATAACGTATTTATCCATTGAAAACCTACAGAAGATTGAGAGGTGTTTCATGTTTGACAACTGTTTCATGTTCCTCTTTTTAATCCAATAATGTAAAGCTCTTTACGCACAAGGACACATATTTTAAAATGATGCATTGTCGTGACAAAAAATATTACAACTGCATGGAAGGTGAATCAAAACCTGAACAAAACTAAGAAAATGTTTTGCAGAAAAGCTTTCCATTTTTAAAAAGTTTATTTTCAGAGTGTTTTTAAACTTTTAAATCTAGATTGTGGTGAAAGGTGTCAAGAAATCATGAAGGCTTTTTTTTTTTTTTTACACAGTAACTATGGTAAATATAAGAATAATTGACCTATGAGAATTTCACTTGACATTTATTTTCCTCAAAAAAAAGAAAAGAAAAAGAAAAGAAAATGCTTGTCATAAAATTGAATGAGACTGGAAGAAATCATACAGGTGCAGTTTCTGGCCAGTGCATGTATGCGCACACACGCACATGCAAATACACACACACACACACACACAGGAAGAGAGAGACAATACTGTTTCATGTAAGGGTTTGTCCTATTGCAAGCAGTCCTTGAATTATAATAGTTTTTAAAGTATTTATGACTATTTTTCACACTTATGACAGTTGTAGCATTCCCATGGTGGCGTGATCAAAATTCAGACTCTTGGCAACTGACTTATATTTATGATGGTTGCAGCATCCTGTCATCATGTGATCACTTTTTGCTATATTTGGATAAGCAAAGTCAATGAGGAAGCCAAATTCATTTAACAATTGTGTTACTAACTGAACAACTGCAGTGATTCACTTAACAAATGTGGCAAGGAAGTTCGTAAAATGGGGCAAACTCACTTAACAAACATTTCACTTAGCAATTGAAATGTTGGGCTCAATTGTGGTTGTAAGGTGAGGACTCCCTGTATTTCTAGATAGTGCATACTTTCTGAACATTCTCAGCTATTTCTTCATCAACTTGCTCAAAGATACTGAGCAATGATACAGTTATTAAATGAATGTAAAACCATGGTGAGAGTGGTTTTGAATCCATTAATAACTGTGCATTTTATCAAATTTCTAATTATCAGGTAGCGTTATCAAGTGCCCTACATTTTTTTCCCTCAAAATCTGGCATATGAATGATCCAGCTGACCAGTTAATAAATAGTAAGCAAAGTCTGTCAATTGGCAGACAAAAAAACATTAAGCAGTTAATTTTCTGGCTTTGTAGTATTCAAGAGAGCTATTAAAATATCAATAAATGAGAGCGGTTGGCAATATATGAAGTACGATGGCCAACTTTGCTCATATTTAATTATTGCCAGAAAACTTTTGAAAGGTTGTGTTTTCCACAGTGAATTCCAATAGTTACATCAGATTCTTTCTAGAGATTCATATTTTTACCATGAATATCTAGTATTTTTGATAATAGGACTGAGGAAGGTAAAGGAAAAAAATGGATGGCACTCAAAAAGATTGGACAGAGCAAAAAAGAGCAAAAACAAATGAAAGTTGAGCCCAACAATTTCTTTATTTAATCATTGGATTTCATGGTTGCCTGACTAAAAAAATACTTGGCTTTTTGGGTGGCTTACTGTTGTTTTTTTAAAATGAATTATAAGCACTGTTTCCAAAAACTCAGTGAAAAAAAATTGCCATCCTGAAAAGAGAAAACTGGCAAGGCATGCTATGAAATACTGCTGGCTTTTTATAAAAACAAATACCATCCGCACAGCCTGAACAAAGAAACAAGAAAAACTCCCATCCCAGATGTTATATAGTAGTCCTCACTTAATGGTCATTCATTCAACAATCATTTGAAGTTATGACAGTGCTGAAAACGTGCATCTTAGAACAGTCCTTATAATTGCAGTGGCCACAGTATCCTCATGGCCGCGATAGAGGGCCATGGTGACTCAATCACAATCTCAACATCTCAACATCGCTTGGTCATGTGATCACAATTTCCAACCTTCACTGAGGGCTTCCCACAAGCAAAGTCAAGAACACAAACGGTGACTATCTGACATTAGAGCCGTGGTGGTGCAGTGGTTAGAATGCGGTACAGCAGGCTAATTCTGCTGGCTGCCGGCTGCCTGCAGTTTGACTGTTCAATTTGCACCAGGCTCAAGGTTGACTCAGCTTTCCATCATTCTAAGGCTGGCAAAATGAGGACCCAGATTGTTGGGGGGCAATAGGCTGACTCTGTAAATCGCTTAGAGAGGGCTGTAAAAGGACCATGAAGTGGAATATAAGTCTAAGTGCTATTGCTATCATGCTGTCCATTTCTATCTATAAACAATATAACACCAGGGCAATACAAGCAAATTCCATTCTATTTCAGTCATGGAAGTAGTATGAAAGATGTGATATTTGAAATTGGACATTTTTAAACCTACTTTTATTTTGCACATTTTCCTAATACTAATGAGGACGTATTTAGAGAAGATAGGAAAGTATGGAGAAAACAGAGGAATATCAAGGGTGAGTTTCATTACCAAAGTATTTGCTGAACAATGTCTAAAGCATAAATTTGCATTGTGTGCCCATTAAAAAGTCTATAGCTTCTTACCCTAAAATAGAAACACTTTAGATAAATCATGTGTGTGTGTGTGTGTGTGTGTGTGTGCGTGTGTGCGTGTGTGTGTGTGTGTATATATGTATGTATACAAAGTACACTGATTAAAAATAAACTTCCACACAGCTAATGAGCAAGAATGCAAGAGAGCGAGAGAGACAGAGACAGAGACAGAGACAGAGACAGAGAGAGAGAGAGAGAGAGAGAGAGAGAGAGAGAGAGAGAATTGCTCAAAGTATTAAGATCTTCATCCAAGAAACCCCAGCTATTTATCAGATGAATTCAAAACACAGAATTTTGCAGAAATAATTCTGCACTGATGCCAACACCACCACAAGCTGCTCCATTGTTAACATGAAAATCAAAGATTAATAAAGGAATCCTTAGGGTAAGGATTCCAATAGTCAAACACATCACTTTTAAATGCTGTTTTATTCAAATGAAGCTTTTAATAGCATCATAAACATTAGCCTGTCTAAAACCACAGGAAGAATTTTAATTTTTAATGAGGATTTATTAATAACAAATTCCATTATTTTATTTTTGGTAGAAAAAAATAGCTTCACATTAATTCAGATAATATGCCAAAGAGTTAAAAACAGATGAATTGTTCTGCAGTGGAAAATGCAGGCAACCGATTTAAAGATTCAGACAAGTTATGTGATCTGTTCAAGGTCTAGCATAGAGGGAAGATGTCCCAATGCTCCGATCATATGTGGTTCTGCTTTCCTTTCACTAGGTCAACTTTGTCTATCCCTCTTCTCATTCCCTTCCTAGATTTTTTTCTTTACTCAAAGATGGATCTATTAGAACAGAGATAAGTTAATTTTATCTCCTCCTCTGTGCCCGGATAATCAGTCTGGTGGTATGAACCCGAAAATGGAAAATCAGCTCAATCCCATGAGCCCACACACAAAATTAACTTAAAGATAAAATTTCACTTGAGTCACGTTTGCTAGATGATGATTTTATGGACATGTCTCCACATTGTTTCCTTGTCAGTGTCAGACCTGAAAGCCATCTTTTACCTCATATGTGCCAATATGACATCTCTAATACCATAGAAGTAGCACCATAGAAGTAGGTTTTTTTATTACCTTCTTTTATTTATTATTTTTATTACATTCTACATTTGTTTAAACTTGCCAGTCTAGTCTACAGAATTCAGGTTTCTTGAGGTTTTCCAATCCAAGTACAAACATGGTCTAAGCTTGTTTACTCCAGATTGCCTCTTCCTGTGGCCAAAACCATGAAAAAAACAATCCAAATAAAATCATACCTCAACCAAACAATGTCATATCCACCCATGGCTATAATTTTCTGAGCTCCTTGCACCTCAAAGCTTTTAAACGCAGTTCTTAGCCATTTAAAATATCTCAGTCTTTCTCCATGCATTTCCTTTCTTGCAAATGTGGATTCAAGGTTCAGTGGTTCCAACTATTGATTGAACAAGCATTTTCAGTTCAATACTAACTATAATTTATTAGGATGTTTGAAAATGACATCATGTACTTAGTTTGCATCCAGTGTAAAGTTAGCTAGGGCTGGAGTCCAAATTGAACATTGTCCAATTTATAATAGCTTTATGAATTTATATTAATGAGCCACTACAAAAGCAAGATCAATTTTGGTTCCAAACATATACTAAGCATAAGGGCCTTATAGAGAAGAGTTAATAAAGCTGAACCATGTTTTAGAATTGTGTCCAAGTTAAGATTTGGGAAGCTTTCTCTGCTTATATCAAATACATTCAGTTTTCTCACTACACAGTGAGCCTACGAAATGTAATCATTTTCCTGGAACTTGGAGAAAGGGTTACATTCCATCTTTTTTACTAGTTATAGTACAATACAGGTAGTCCTCAACATACAACAGTTCATTTAGTGACCATTCAAAGTTACAACGGCATTGAAAAATGTTGCTTATGACTGTTTTTCATAGTTGTGACTTTTGTAACATCCGATGATCAAGTGATCAAAATTCAGGTACTGGCAACCTGTTCATATTTATGACCTTTGCTGCATCCCAGGGTCATGTGATCACCTTTTACAACCTTCTGACCAGCAAAGTCAAGGGGGAAGCCAGATTCACTTAACAACCAGGTTGCTAACTTATCAACTGGAGTGACTCACTTAACAACTGTGGCAAGAAAGGGCATAAAATTGTTCTGACCTAGGCTTTCCAAGAGCATGAAGCAAACTCCTTGTTCCAATAAAACCCCTTTTATTAATTTACTGCGAATTCTGCCCATTCATATCCAGCAAAGTCTTTCATGGGAGGATTTACAGTCACAGACCTTATCTGGCTTGGACAGCTGCCAGGCCGATATTTGCAAAACTTTGCAAGGAGTCTTGGAGAGTCACGAACCAATTAAGTGAACTAATTGTATCCTGCAAACTCCACTCCCCTTTTGCTCCTCTTTTATTTCCTCTGGGAAGGGCCATTCATCGTCCACCTGTAGCCTTACTCCCAAGTTGCCCCTGCAACTCTGTGCATGTGCACACTGGGAACAGGTTCCAGCTGTTCGTCTGCCTCACTGATGTCTGCCTCTGAAGGCGGCTGATCACTGGCATACGGCTCTGGCCCCCTCTCAGCCTCTGACACAGAGCCCTCATCAGAGCCTTCCCCAGACTCCAGGACTGGTCCATGTTCCTCCCCAACCTCCTCACTGTCTGAATCTGCTGCCAGTTCTGCTGGCGGGGAAAAACAAAAATGGGGCAAAACTCATTTAACAAATGTCTCACTTAACAACATAAATTTTGGGCTCAATTGTGGCTGTAAGTCGAGGACCTGTTTTAACCTTTTATCATTTCTACTCTGTTAGTTGTTGAAGAAGCTCCGGATAGATACCATCTTAGTGCTATTAACAATTGCACTGAGAGAATAGGACACTCATGCCATCATGCTCTGTGTGCACCTACTGTATCTTTATCCTTGCGTTCTTCGTGCACTGGGAGAGGCATGTCTACAGAGATGCTTGCACCATATTTCGATGCTTCTGCAACAATGCAGATGTACCTCCTGATGTATACAAATAGGGAGGACGGACAAGAAAGTTCAAGAAAGATAGTAGCACCAGCTCTGCAGGCCCGCCATGCAAAGAAGAGCTCCTGTACCATTAATGGAGAATTGTATTATTAGAACTCACAACAGGCATAACCCAGGGTTTACCTGCAGAATAACCTTCGGGTAACCTGCAGGATTGAAGGTTCTTTTTTTTTCCTTCAGAGAAAGGCAATACTTTCAATCATCATTTAATGAAACAAAGATGCTTGTCTCTACACTCCCGCTCAAAGTTTATCCCCAATTAACATATACAAAGAATGAATTCTTGTAATATGTTTGGATAATGTGATTCATTTGCCCTTCTGCACATGTATTTGCATCCCCTCCCCTTTAATTAAAGAAGGGTTGGTTGTTGGTTGCTTACAATCAGTCACATACAGGAGAGATAAGAAAAATATTTTTATAGTAGAATTGCCACCTGGTCTGCTTGAAACCAGTTTAACCGCCCTGTTTGCTTCCTTTATCTGCTCTTGTCACTGAACCACAATACTGCAGTTACCACATTTTACAGTTCTATCCGCAATCATGCAAATCAGCAGATGCCAAACACACATTTCGGGTAAGCTGGCATGAAATACGAAAGCAAGTCTGAAATACCATCATTTCCCCCAAATGAATTTAACCCAATCTGTTGTCAAGACTAATTGCATTTTGCAGCAAAAACAAAACAGAGTACATTTGAAGGACAATTCGCAGCGCAGCGCAGGATTATTTTTACCTCTCTATCCCAACAATTTCACTGCGTTTCTTGACTGGCAAATGAAATGACTTGTTCTTTTTTGAAATGGCAAGTTTATCTATTCATCAAAAAAATGACTCAGTGTGTTTTCCCCCCCTGTGGTATAGATTTTAAACACATTTTGGAATGTTAGAAAATCATTAACTACTCTTTCTCCCCAAGGTGGATTTAGAAATCTGCTTGACATATCTGATGTATATGGAAGCTTTCCCTTTTTTTCCTCTTTTTTGTTTGCTTTTGTAGCTATTACTTCATGTATTTGTTTCCTTATTTTTATTTTGTCATTTCTTAAATCTCTGTCTGTAAAACTTATTAAAATAAGTATTTGAATAAAATAAAATAGAGCTATAACAACAACAAAGCATGTGAACCAATTTCATGGAATGGGTTTTGATCTTTTGATGACCCTTTCAGGTATGCAAATCCTGGTGCAAGTTAGCAGGTAATAAATTGTCTATCCATCCATAATATACTCTATTAAAGGATAATATATATCATTTGTTGCTTATATTACCGTGTTTCCCTGAAAATAAGACTTCCCAAGATAGTAAACCCAATCGGGCTTTTGAGCGCATGCAGTAAAATAAGCCATCCCCTGAAAATATTACAAAACAGCAGCCATGCCATGAGGTGATTACGCTCGCCATCTCCTGCACCTCAAAAATAATAAGACCTCCCTGAAAATAAGGCCGAGTGCTTATTTCAGGGGTCAAAAGAAAATAAGACCCTGTCTTATTTTCAGGGAAACACGGTAATATATAGAACAAATCTACTTCATTAGTACATTAAACTACACTGAAAGATATTGATGCAAATCAGTAGTTTTCAATCTGGAAATAAAACAAATTGCTAAATACAATTCTATTGTTTAAGTTTTCACAAACGCAGTCATCCGTGTTTCAGCAATGTTTGAAGACTATAAAATATCCAATAAAGTTTGGAACTATACAAAGTATACAAAGCCATGCTTTCATTGTGATAAGGCCCATCATGGCTTTCATTGTATTTGGCATCAAACAATGTAGCCACTGGCATCAAACACATTGCACTTGTTGCAGGCTGTTTTTTTCAAGTTTGACTTTTTTAGTCAAAAAGTTAGACTCAAACTAACCACACGAGTTCCTGTTTTCTGTCTTGGATGAGAACATTTAATTGCTTGCTATCTATGCAAAGGCACACCTCCTGTGGCACTTCCCTTTTCTCAGTGTGATTCAGACAAACCAGTTTGTTCTACATGCCTTACTCCAAAGGCACGTGGTACAAGATTTTGAAGTTTTTCAACTATGTTTTGACAAAACTCTTTAAAACACAAAACGCAGACCATCCCTTGATTTTTCATTTAGCTTCATAAGCTTTTGACGTGTTTGAAAACAGAAGGAAGAACTCATATTGCTAACTTTCATTAAGTAGAAATTGAAAAGTTTGGTTTCATGCAGTTGTGGGGTTTTTGTTTTGTTTAGCCTGTTAAAAAGAATAAGATAAACAATGAAGTAACCAATACAGATCACTGACTTGAAAGCACTGTTGCTTCTGTTGCTCTAAATAAAGGCTTCTGCAACTTAAGGTTCCCCCAACCATCATCATCACTGGGATAATTTGGGGAATTCATCTTCCAGAATTTTCTACTCCATTTGGATAAAGACTGACGAGTTCTGAGAAATCACCACACTGGCTTGGGAAGTTCTAATAGAAAACCTACTAGAACATCCATTAATTTGGCTTAACCTTCACAAAGTCAATTGAAATAAATCAGCCATGCATTAGTAGGGTTAAGACACAAGGTAAGAGAGAGAAGGAATATTTAAAGGGCTCAGTGGGAAATGATTGATGGGGCTTGGGACACATCTGTACAAGGTCAGGTGCAGCCTCTAAAATATTCTATGTCCATTATTATTAGTAGGAAGCCATGATTCAAAACAAGAAAAACAACTCTGTAGTAAATGTTAAGAAAGAGCTTTCATGAAAGTGTTTTTTAAAACAATATTTGGACAGAGAAACAGACTGCCTATGAATGATAAGTACTTTGTTGCAACGAACGTTGACCATATATCCATCAGGGGCGAAATCCACTTACCTTTGCTACCAGTTTGGTAGCAATGTGAGCACACGCATGCTCAGAGGGTCACAAACGGATGTGATGACATCCGGTTGGGTGGGCGGGGCCTGCTATGAACACGCCTACAAAGGTAAGCAAACAGCGAGGGGGAGAAAATCCGCTGTGCCAAGCAATTTAGATTAACTAGAAAGAAGGAAATCCTGCTTTCTAGCTAATATAAATCACACATCACAGCTGATCATTGGAAAAACATTTTTTACTGCATGTTTAGGCAAACCAGTAGCATTTTTACTACCGGTTTGGGTGAATCAGTCTGAACTGGTAGCATTTCATCTCTGATATCCATACAATATGCTCTAATTGTGCTCTATTTCTATAAGAGACTGGAATAAATGAACCTTTTCAAGGCATCGATATCCTTGATTATTACTTTCAAAGCCTTTCCCACAGAATAGCCTCCACCCTGAAACAGAAGGGCTCTTCTCTCAGGCATTGGGTAAGATGGGAGGTGAGCCCGGTATATATGCATATAAAAGAAAGCTCAGGATCATATTGGTTGAAAACATGCGAAAGAGGCCTTCATCCTGCAGTGGATACACAACAGCTAAAATGATGTTTTGAGAGAGTATTGTTTCAGCACTGATGGTGTGTAAGAGTCTCAAATGTTTTTTAAATTATTACTAGCTGTTAACCTGGCATTGTCCAGATATTTCTTTATCCAAATCCTATATTAGACATTCACAAATATCTGGACCAAATGTAATTTCTAATGTTGGATTTTCCCCCTTACGAGAGGGAGCCCCTTCGTGGACTACTGTGAAGTCATTACCATGGCAACTCCACTATGCTGTACAGTAGAAGTCATTTAAGGCACAACAGGCTGTATCTTAACAGAAAACACACCCTGAGGGATGTTAGAGGTATCTGACCCCCACAGTATTTGTTTCCAGAGAGTAAGTCATCTGTGTACCAAGTTTGGTTGAAATTGCTCGAGGCATTCCAGAATTATTTATTTATTATTTATTTATTTATTTATTTATTTATTTATTTATTTATTTATTTATTTATTTATTATTTATTATTTATTTATTTATTTATTTATTTATTTATTTATTTATTATTTATTTGAACTTATTAGTTACCCCCTCTCCCCACAGGGACTCGGGGCGATGTACACAAGCAACAGTCAGCACAGTGTCATACAGAGGAGGTAAAAAATAAATAAATAAATTACAATACTCAAAAAGGTTAAAACCCCAATAACATTAAAAGTTTAAAAACTAAAATTAACAATTAAAAATGACCAAGGGGTGGAAAAGTTGTCGAGTTATGCCAGGCCAGCTAGCCGAAACAGGTGGGTCTTCAGTTTACTGCGGAAGGAGCGGAGATCGGTTGTTGTCCTAATGTCTGGGGGGAGGTCGTTCCAAAGGGTAGGGCCCGCCACAGAGAAGGACCTACTCCTGGGCACTGCCCTCTGACAATCTCTAGAGGACGGCACCCGGAGGAGACCCTCTCTGTGTGAGCGAATGGGCCGCAGGGATGTATGGGGCAGGACATGATCCCGCAGGTAACTAGGCCCTATGCCATGGAGCGCTTTGAAGATGGTAACTAACACCTTGAAGCGCAATTATGCTGGAGCGTGCGCGCGCATACACACACACACACACACACACATCATATACATGATTAAATTATGTTTGTTAGGTGCCAATAGTTGTTTCATATAATGTAGGCATCCATATAAATGTTTCACATAAATAAATAAATTGCTAGATGATAATGCTACCATCTAAACTTCCTTATTGTAAGGTTTATTTATTTATTCACAACTTGGTAATAAATGACAGAGTTGTTCTTTCATCCAACCCGTTTCCTAGAAAAAGATACGGCAGACACAGTTCAGTTAGATAATAATCTTTTACTGCTGACAAGAATGAAACCGTATGAAACAGTTGCCTGCTGCCAGTTGGAAGGATATACATGTTTCTTACACCCATGGTGGCTTATATATTCTGAATATATATTCTGCTCTCCCCATGAATTAATGCACTGTTTGTGCAGTTCTTGGAGATCTTGAAGTTGAATGGTTATTGAGAATGTATAGAATTGCCCCTTCTGGTCTGAGAACCACTGGCTTTTTTGTTAATTCTCAAGACAAATGAACAAAAACGTTATTTATAATGCCCACACACCCACATATAATCCATAAAACAAATAGCCATTAAAATTTTCCAAGAGAAATGAAATCAACATTCACTATATGGTAAAAATGACTCGCAACATTAAATGTGATATCCTGCCATCTAATCTTGCTCATAACTTTTCAAAAATAAAAGCTAACTTCAATACTCTACATTTCAAGATATGTTAACAAGGGCTTCTGTCAATCAGTCTGCTTTATGAAATAAGCTTTGACATCTTTAAAACATCTACATATAAAGATGCAGTGAGCCAGATCAGGGGAGAAGAGAATTTTATAACTGGGGACTTTAGTCCTAATTTACAAGGAAATCGAAAAGTGAAATCTGTAAAGAGAACTGAAAAATAAATAAAGTCTTGTTAATTGTATTTATAAATCAGATCAGAACAAGGTGGTAGCTTGGATAGACAGGGGAAATGACCAACTGCATGAAACATTAGTCTCAATAATTTAAATTGGGCAATGCAAAACCTGCAATGTGAATAAAATCAGTAAAACGAACAATGGTTCTGAGCAATGTGTATTGCAAAACAATGATATAACATTCAACTCGGGTAAATTGGAGTTGAACCTAAGGCAGGGTGGTTTCTATCAGTGTTGCAATGGCTAATTATTCAGTGGTTTAAGGCATTTAGTTCAATACACATTTGTATGAATACTAAATTTGAAGCAGGAATGGATAATTGCCATTTCTGCAATGGAATGCAGCCATGTAATAAAAATGTTCTGTTTGCAGTAAACCCTTGGTTTACTAGAGTCAGGGGATAGATTATTAAAGCAGAATGTACATTAAATTTGAATGGGATTTTACACATGCCTATCCTGTGTAGGCCACAAAAGAGAATGGGATTTTACACGTGCTTTTTCTACATATTTTATGCATGTCATATATATGTAAAATTTTATTCATGCTTAAATGACAACTACTAGGATTTTATATGTGTGCATTTAGATTTTATAATTTCCATACAAGACCTCTTTAATCAACAGTTTTAGTAACCAACCTACTAATATATCTCTATCAGTATTAAATATTTATTTATTTATTTATTTATTTATTTATTTATTTATTTATTTATTTATTTATTATTTATTTATTTATTTATTTATTTATTTATTTATTTATTTATTTATTTATTTATTTATTTATTTATTTATTTATTTATTTATTTATTTATTTATTTATTTATTTATTTATTTATTTATTTATTTATTTATTTATTTATTTATTAATTAAATATATATACCACCCATTTCACCCAGATATTTTTCACATATTAGCTGATATCTTAATACCTGTGACTGGCACAGAAAGTTTTTATATGTTTTTTTTTTGACATTGTTACAAGCTGATATCTGTTACTTTTACTTTTATAGACACTGTTTTAGATATACATAAAGAATTACGAGTCTGGTTATGAGTCCTAGGTTTTTTCTTTAAATTACATTTCAATGCACAATTTAAAAAAGCAACTTGTGGTAGAGGCTGGTGCCTGAGAAATACAGAACTGAGAAATATGATTGATATTGAGATTTTGATTCAAATCTTTTCTTTTACAATTTTGTGCTCCCCCCATTATATTTTGCATCTAGTTCATAATTTTTAAAAAAAGTATGAGGAAAGAAAAAAGAGATTTTTACTCAAATCCAAAAACAGTCCTGTTCACCTGGACCTAAATTCGAAGTAATTGAAATTTTATTCCTTTCACAAATTATCATGCCAGAAGTGTCTGCTTGAGCGGGATTAAATTTTAACAGAATTAATTGGTCTCTCTCTCCCTCTCCCTCTCCCTCTCCCTCCCTCCCCTAATAAAATTCAGAGAAATAAATGCAGGCATCTAGATGATAGCATACTTTAAAAAATAAATTATTTTTAGGAATGAAACATAATCAAAATCCACAGGTATGAAGTTTCAAGCAAGGCAAGCCTTTAGAATTTTAGGAAGTTAAGAGGAATAAAAAATGTTGCTCATCGGTATTCAATAGGTAATATCTATAAAATTAAGAAACATTCCAATGGTACATTTTGTCTGGATGTCTATCAAAGGTCAGAAGAACAATCTTTTGAGCTTCTGAGCTGAGAAAGGATTCTCCAATTTCCTTAATTGATAGTAGAGTGAAAAAAAGGTTAATTTATTATTGGGAGCTAGAAGTTGAATAACACTTATTATATTGTGAAGGGAAATTCCCCAAATTAGTTGAAACCAGGATGTGAGCAATTATGATGTTGGCAAAATAATGAGGGGTGGTTTTGGTTAGCTATAAAGGCAAGGGAGGAATTCCAAATGTGGTGAGATTAAAAAATAATCATGTTCAGATAAAGAATACAACCAACATTTTGAGTGAGCAATGAATGTGAAAGACAAGATAAGAATTAAGTCTCAGTACACAGAGAGACAATTCCAGGCTGCAAAGACAATTTAATTGTATTGAGCCTTGAGCAGGGGATTAAGATCAATAGGACAAATCAGGCTCCTGCAATCTAGGTGTCTTCCAGATTTATGGACTTCAATTCTCACTTCTCAGCAAAGGTCATGAGTAACTCCAGGAGAAGGAATCTACAGGTTTTTATTTCACTCATCTACACATAAATCCATACATTTTGGATGGTTGTACCAACTGCAATTTGTTTGTGGAGAAATAAATAATACCAGAGAAGACTCCCAAAACTAACCGACCCTATCCAAGAAAGCAATCACAACAACTCTATAAAACAGACTTTCCTTTGTTTCTTTATTGCCCATACTGCCTAATAAGATGAAATCCAATGTAGATAGAAGTAAATTTTTACATTTAGACAAGAAAAACCAAATGCACAAATATAGAACAGGTGGTACCTAACTCAACAGGTAGTAACTGGACAATCACTTGAATATGAGCCAGCAATGTGCTGCAACTGCCAAGTTAAAGCATTAATAGGATAGAATCAAGATCACATGAAATGTTAGTACCACTTAATAATGCCTTGGTAAGACCACATTTGGAATATTGCATCCAGTTTTGGTCGCCACGATATTAAAAAGACTCTAGACAGAGTGCAGAGAAGAGCAACAAAACTGATTAGGGGGATGGAGGCTAAAACATATGAAGAACAGTTGCAGGAATTGTATATTTAATCTAGTAAAAAGAATGATTAGGGGTGACATGATAGCAGTGTTCCAATATCTAAAGGGCTGCCAGAAAGAAGAGAGGGTCAATCTATTCTCCAAAGGCACCTGAATGCAGGACAAGAAGCAATGATGAAACTAATGAAAGAGGGAAGCAACCTAGAATTAAGGAGAATTTTCCTGAGAGTAATTAACCTCTGGAACTGCTTGCCTTCAGAAATTGTGGGTGCTCTAACACTAGAGGCTTGCAAGAAGAGACAGGGCAAACATTGGTCCAGAATGGTATACGGGCTCCTGCTTGAGTAGAGGATTGGACTAGAAGACCCCCTTCCAACTCTGTTAGTCTGTTATTCTATCATTGTCTGGGCAATCCATGAAGTATAATCTGTATATGAATTGTGAGGGTCAAATAAAAGTCCATGTACTCGGTGTCAAGAAGGGACAATATTTCTTATACAGAAATGGCGAGTAACTAAGTAGGCTGCAATTAGAGGAAAGAGCTCTGGACTTATTATATAGTTTCTAAGTTAACAGCAGGGGCTTCTTAGAATAATTGCAGTTATCCTAGAAAATGTACTTTAGTTTTATGTTTTTCTTTCTTTAACAGTGTTATTTCAACCCATAAATGTCTAGGATTTGGAAATACTGCAAGTGGGACATGTTGCAGCAACTCTGGAAGACTATAGTTAAATAATGGAGACAGATGTAGCAATACAAAAAGGGCTGTTGGGATGAATTATCAGAAGTCGAAAAACCGCATAAAAGTAACATTTAAAAGCTAGTTAAAAATACAACATATGTAACATGTATTTTCTCAAAATGTTTGACATCACCTTATGAATGTTTAATTTAAAGTGGCAACCAGTCAATGAGTAAAATAAATGATGCAGTAATCAAGCTGGGAAAATGTTATTATCACAATCATCATCATATTTTTAATGAGGACATTGTACATAATATGCCCAACGCTGTTGTACCGTAGGACACGTGTCAAACTGATTTGCATTTGTGCACGTACTAAGCACAACACATGATTCTCTGCAGTCTCCAACTAGAATTTAGAAGCTATCTACAGACTACATGTCCTATTTTTTTTAAGTACACCATGCAGAGACTGATATTCAGACAAAGCTCTTGGGGATCATGCCGTATATGCCAGCTGGCACATTTCACGCACATTGTTTTCCATCTGGATTCAGCTTCTCGTGCTGACCATGTTCTACATTCTGTAATTTACACTGGCTGGTTCAATAGTCAGCAGAAAACACTGCCCACTTACCAAATCTGGTGAGTACAATTTGCTGCTGTCTGCTCTCAAAGACATGTATTACTTGTGTGAGAGAGAAACTGGATTCGATTCTGTAAACATGTTTGGTATCAAAGAAGGAAAACATTATATGTTTCTCTCAGATTTGTATCGTAAGTGCACTGTCTCTCAAAATCATCTGCTTTACTTCACATACTGCTCTGAACTTTCTTGAAAAGAGAAACATGCATGTAAACCAGACCAGTGAAGCCTATAACTTTCCAGATGTTCTAAACAGAACTGAGAACATTCCTCATTACTATAGCACTTAGCAATTGCACTTAGACTTATATACTGC
Source organism: Natrix helvetica (assembly GCF_964273705.1). Taxonomy (NCBI): domain Eukaryota; kingdom Metazoa; phylum Chordata; class Lepidosauria; order Squamata; family Natricidae; genus Natrix; species Natrix helvetica. Next base: position 107,635,743 of record NC_138550.1, on the reverse strand, counting down.
TTCATAGTGCTTTTACAACCCTCTCTAAGTGGTTGACAGAGTCAGCATATTGCCTCCAACAATCAGGATCCTCATTTTACCCATCTCGGAAGGATGGAAGTTTGAGCCAACCTTGAGCTGGTGAGATTTGAACTGCTGAACTGCAGGTAGCAGTCATCTGAAGTAGCCCGCAGTACTGCACTCTAACCATTGTACCACTTTGGCTCTCTAGCCATTACTAGCCATACTGGCTGAGTTGCTGATAACTATAGTTTAGCAGCATTGGTAGGGTTTCGGGTTTTGCACACAAATGTTCTTCTTACCACAATATTAAGTCATAGAAACAAAAGACAATCACGTCTTCTTGGTCAATTAATCCAAGAATAGAACCATGGATTTCAGCAAATTAATTTTTGCCCTGCTCCCCATTTTAAGATTGCACCACTCAAATAAGAATGGGGGAATTACTTTTTATCCAGGACAGCAAATACTGACATGTTTTTTTTAATCTCATTCTGTAGGAAGTATTTTAGATAGGAAGAACTTAATTATCAAGGAATTTAGCCAGGTCACTACATTAACACTTTCTGATACTATCAAAGGTCCTTCTCAGTTAAAATTCAAGCTTGTTTCTAATCTTAATGTCCAATATTATTAGCTAGTTTTTTGGTCTGTGCTTTCAACACTATTTTATATATGATGTACAGTGAGTTGGGTGTAAGAGAGAGAAAATGAGGCTGAAGGAGAATGAGTGTGTAGGTACAATTGTTTTCCAGAGTTGAAGTTGGAACGGTATTACATTTGCATATAATACATTTGTTCATGAAATGCTAATTTCATGTGAGGAGATTATTTGAGCATTATCTACTCACACAATTAGCATTTCATAAACAAATGTAATACTGTTCCAACTTCAACTCTGAAAAAGAACTATACCTATGCACCCATTCTCCTTCTGCCTCACTTTCTCTGTCTTACAGCCAACATACTATACACCCAACTCTGTCATAACATCTCACAAGAAAAAAAATTGACAGCCATGAAAGAGTTGGCATACAAGTCTCTCCTTAAAATTTGTACAATTATAATCTTCATGAACCATATTCATGATTTTTCACAAGCCAACTCACCATGAAAACCCCACATAAAACATCTATGACATAACTCATGAGAAGTCAAGCACAGAATATACAGCCTAAAATGACATACTTGTGATGCCATGATAGTGATATTTAGACTAAGTAAATCCAGTTCCATTTAGCATCAAACCATGCCCTAGAATGAACTAAAATTATGAAATCTGCTCTGGGGAAATGAGGGCTGATGCATAAAGAATTCATACATTTAAAAAAATCATAGGTTCGGGATTGAACTGTAATTACATCCATATCAATGATTGATCAAACAGGACATTTATACCTAAAAGAATGAGGCAAGGTTAACTAAGGTATCATTAAATTTTCTATAAATAAAAATATCTTAAACTTAGTCATTGCAATTCATATCCATCCTTTTCAATGAGATAAGCAACTTTTCTTCTTATATGGGTTGCATTCCATTATGGTTGATTTAGTGAAGTCTCCATGGAATTGATGGGAGGATATAAAGCAAGCTATTGGAGTAGAGGCAAAAACCAAGAAGTAGGTTGGGTTACATTATAATTCCATCCCATTTGATATTCTTCCCATCCCCACAATTATGATCTCTTTATGAAGCCCACTTGCCTAGAAATGGACAGATCAACATCTGAAGGCTTTGCTTGTGGACGACTTCTCAAATCAGCTTCACATGAAATTAAATTTAACAGATACAAATTGCACATTCATGATTTATGATATGGATAAAATTCTTTTGAATGGTTTAGTAATTTTGGAAAATAAGTTTTCCATTGCACATTGTATGGATTGTGTGGCTGTGCAACCTCTCATACACAAAACACATGCTTTTCCATTACAAAAAGTTGTTTATTTTTTATTTATTTTTGCAACTGTCAATCAGCAAATTTAAAAAGTAGTTTTGTCTTCTCTTATAATTCCATCCATACCTTTGAGAGTCCAATGCTTATGAATCTACTCAATGTTTTGAAAAAAATACCAAAACCCAACAATATTATGAATTTTAATAAAGGAAAAGGCTTTCAGATGTAACCGAATCTTCAAGTTTTTTATTTATATATCATTTCCATCAGTGAGGTCAAGTCAATTTACCTGGATGGCAAGGATCTTAATTTAATCCCCATAAGAATCTTATGTGATAGACTGGGCTGAGAGAGAATTTAAGGAGCCATGTGTTCACATCAAGCATGGATTACAGCAAGATCTTCTCCTTCACGGAAATCTACTGATTTTATCATATTTTGCAAACCACCAAGATTGTAAATAATAATAATAATAATAATAATAATAATAATAATAATAATAATAATAATAATAATAATAATAATAATAATAATAATAATAATACACGTGGTGATATTGATAGACTATACCTACCCCGGAAATCAGGTGACAGAGGATTATTACAAGTGAAGCAAATAGTTGAAGAAGAAAAACATGCACTGGCTGATTATTTAAAAGAAAGTCAAGAACATCTATTAATCGAAGTAAAGAACAAAAATCTATTGAAGGCCCAACAGACGAAACAAGAATACAAAAAAGATGTGATAAAATTAAGAATGGAGAGTTGGCAGAACAAAGCATTGCATGGCCAATTTCTGGAAAAAATAAAAGATAAAGTGGACAGTGAAAAAACTTGGTTATGGTTAACAGCAGGTACATTAAAGAAAGAAACAGAGTCACTAATCCTGGCTGCGCAAGAACAAGCTATCCGCACAAATGCCATTAAGACCAAAATCGAAAAATCCTCTGATGATGCCAAATGTAGACTTTGCAAAGAAGCTGATGAAACTGTTGACCACATACTCAGCTGCTGTAAAAAAATCGCGCAGACTGACTATAAAATGCGGCACAATTCAGTGGCACAAATGATCCACTGGAACATTAAAACAGCAACAAACTGGTGGGAACATAAGCCTGAAAAAGTCATCGAGGGTCAGATGGTCAAGATATTGTGGGATTTTCGCATACAAACGGATAAAATACTGGCGTATAATACACCAGACATCACACTGGTTGAGAAAAATAAGGTTGCAATCATAGACATCGCAATACCAGGTGATAGCAGGGTCGCCAAGAAGGAATATGAAAAAATCGCAAAATACCAGGACTTAAAAATTGAAATTCATTATAGCACAAACCAGCAGTGGTAATTCCAGTGGTAATCGGCACACTGGGTGCTATTCCAAAAGCACTGGAATTACATTTAAAACAGTTAAAAATTGACAAAATCACCATCAGTCAAATGCAAAAGGCCGCACTGCTTGGATCCGCACACATATTATGAAAATACGTTACGACGTCCTAGGCCCCTGGGTGGGGCCCGACTAGTAATCAATGCCAAATCCGGCGAAACAATTGGCCGCTGTGATACAATTCTGTTGATGTAATAATAATAATAATAGTAATAATTGAATTGTTAGATCCACTAGCATTAATTTGAGAGAAAGGCAGAGCCAGTCATAATGTTTAAATCCTTTATAAACTCCAGCCATTTCCATTTATGGTCATACTTCCATTCCTAACATAAAAAGCTAATAGTTGATACATTTTTAGTTGGCTAAGACAGACTTTCCCAAACTGGTCCCAAGTCTCCAGCTATAATGAACTACCAATCATGACTAGCTAGTATGCCCACTGGAGATAATCTGTAGGTAGCAGTCTGAAGTGAAAGGTTTTCTCCAGGGTAGAATATGTCTTAATTTCACTTATTTGAATATACCTTTTAAAATTAGGATCAGTTTTGCTATCAGCTAAAGCTAATGACCAGTTTATTATGTACACTTTTGTGAAGAAATACATGTTATCAATTGAGTTACTCGACAAATATATAGCATGCTAAATAACTTTTCAATCAGACATTTTGGAAGCTGGATTCCCCCCTCCCTCCCCAAAATTACTGTCTCCTCAAGAGAATTGATACACAGGAAGAAAAAACATCACTGACATATTACTTTACTGTACTTCTACTAATATCTGTGACATTAATTTTCTCTTCAGTGAATTTTTCCGGTTACAGAACCATTGCAAATTCCTTGTGAATTTCAAGATTAAATTAACCTTTACAAAAAGTTATTTCTTTTTCATAGCTACCCAAAGTTTTCAATGCTTATTCATATTAATAAAGTACAATGCTGGAATTCTAATTAAACAGACAGATATTGATCTTAAATCAGTCTAAATCATCATTCAGTTGCTGAGTTCTGGCATTTTCCCATTGTTTTCTTATGGCTCAAGAAGAAACACACAACAACGTTCTTGAAATCTAGATTCAACCCTGAATAAACAGAACTATCAACATCAGTTGCAGTTAAGCACAATTAGTTCCATTTGAACTTAAAGTAGCATTAAATCTGAACTTTATATATCAAGCAATTAGTTTATTACAGTCTTAGACCGGAGAGCAGAACAAATAAAAATGCTCAATAAATGTACAACTACAAATTCTAGAATAAAATAATAAATAACAACGAAAATCTATAATAAAATCCAGTCTGTCAATTATACATGGTCTAACTATACTACAATTACAATCCATAAACTGTGTGGCGCGTTGAACTTTATATATAAGCAAGCAATCATAGATAAACAGCTTTGAGAAGGGTTAAATAAGTAATTCAGCTCTGACCAGATCAGTATCTAATGTATTAATTTACATGACATTTTACTTCTATAGCCACTATTTGGGCCAAGTGTATTTTTAGATTTTTTTTTTAAAAAAAACCTGCCTTATTTTATTATTATTATTTTATAAGTAATTCAAGGGGGCAAACATACCTGATATTCCTTCCTCCTCCTTTTCCCCCAGAACAGCCCTGAGAGTTAAGTTGTCCTTCATGCTCACAGTCTCCTGATTTCTAGCCTGGTGTCTTAATCACTAGACCAAACAAGGTGACTCAGCACAATCATGCTTGCACCATCATATTTTTTTTGTCACGTTTGTGGCAGTGGTGACTTTACTGTCTTCTTTAAATCAACGAAGGATAAATCGTGCTATGATTAACATTTCCTTAACCAAGACTCCCGAAACTAGAATTATGGCTTCCGCTAACAAGCATTCCATGTGGGCTGGACAGGGGAAAGAGTGTGGCTGAGTAGAAAAACATCAAGATAAGAGAGCTAAAATTTTCATAATAAATCTTTCCGACTTTAATTTCACCGAGAGCTATTGTTTTCCTGTGGAATACTAAGTCCCGGAGCATCATCCGATAATATTATTCAAATAAAGCTGGTTACAAAGAAAATCTCAAAAGATTAGTAGCTAAAGAGATAACAGCTATAGAGATCCAAGTCCAACTGACCAGTTTCATGTATAATTACAAACTATAACCAATTAATACTTAGAATTTATAGAACCTCACACATATAGCTCCACATAAAACAAAGATACAAATGAGAAATAAGTGCTAAAGGAGATGTTCTCTAAAAGCTAGAATTCTCCAGAGGGGAAATGAAGACTTTACTTTCTGTGCTATTTATATTCATATGGTTTTGGAACATCTGATTTCATTACTAGCTAATTAAAATTTTATAATTCTGTAGCACTTACCATCATGTACATTTTTTATAGATGGGTTGGTTCTAATCAAATCACAAAATAAATCACAATATTATTTGGCCAACTGCAGGACAAACATCTGACTTTGAAAAGGCATACAATTTTTCAAACTTCCTAAGGCAATCTCTCTACCTAGTTCATTAAAAAAACTAGAGAAAAAAGATGAATAGTCACATTTCTTCCTAAGAGACGTGGGGAAATATGCAACCTTTATATGACACTGGCTAGGAATGAAGAATAACAGAACTAAAAAGTCAGCATTTGGAAAGATCTGGCTGAGTGGTGTCTTTCATATAGGTCAAAGTTAGATTTTTCTTTCAAACTATTTCCAATTCCATATCCAATAAGATTTGATGGCGTCCTCTTATAATATCAGATGTATTCAGCATGAAAATGTATGGATTATGATATATCTTCAAAATGTACATTCAAAGTCACTATATTTCTTTCCATGGAGCCAACCATTTTTTTTTAAATTGACCAAATTCCTGACTATGTGGTGACCAGCAGTTCTATCATACTTTTGAGGCTTGTAAATTTATTTCTCAAATATCAGGATGAAGAAAAGAGAGAATATTGAGACAACCAATGACCTTAAAGTACCATTAGATCATTTGTATTATCTAAACAATTCAATTCTGATTGTCAACTTCTGAAAATAATTTGGTATAATCAGTTATTCTTGTGCTTGTTGTTGATAGCTCCAGGAATCCAAAAAAGCTTTTTATTTTATCCATATTACATAAAGTAGAGTCAACATTCTGCTGAAATAATTTTGTTCTTTTGTATGACCTGAGATGCTTATATATGTATAATAAACATGTCCTAGATTAGAAGATGAAACAAATGACTTCCTAATTCTGTTTTCCTCCAAATAACTTCTGGACCATGCGTTCTTTAATTTTTGTTCAACTTCCTATCCAATCAAATCTTAACCGTCAAGAAGAGTTGTATTATTTTTTGAAATTTTAAAATTATTAGTAGAATAATGCTCAACACACATCTATTTAAGAAATAAACCTTACAAGTCAGGTCAAAAACCAACTTAAATCTTTCTGTCTCTTTTTAGAATTCATTAAACCATACCCTTTATTTATCTGGTATGAACACATAGATGAAAAGATGTATCATTTATGTGTTCACACCAGATAAATAAATCTTTTTTAGCAAATACTTTATATATTTCAGATGCAAAGTACTCTAGTATCATCATATAGTCAATGCCCACAACTTAAAAGTTTTCCATAGAAAAAGGATTATTACCCTAATCTAAACCATATGGCTCTTCTCTGATCAATTGTATATAAAGGTAGCCCATGACCTACAACAATTTACTTAGTGACCATCTGAAGTTACAACAGGACTGAAAAAAGTGTCTTAGAAGTGGTCTTCACATTTAAAATAGTTGCAGAAGCCCCTCGGTCATGAGATCAAAATTTGGGAGCTTGGCAACCAGCATATATTTACGATGGTTGCAATATCCTGGGGTCATTTGCTTCTGGCAGTCAAAATCAAGAGGAGAAGTCAAATTTCCTTAAAAACTACATGATTTCCTTAATAGCACAGTGATTCGCTGATCAGAAACATTTAACAATTCTGTTGCCTAGCAATGGAAATTCAAATCCCAGTTGTGGTTGTAAGCTGAGGACTATCTGTACTGAGAAGTGTTCTACTTCAGTTGCTCCCTCCTTGTGTTCAGTTCTTTCTCTGATCAGGCCTTCTAGTCCTGCAACCCTATTCTGCTAGTTTGGTGCTGAAAAATGCATTTTCTGCTTACAATATTACCTTCTAGCAGGTGGCCTTAATAAAAAACTTTCTCAAACACTGACAGCTGCCGTGATCTCTTTCCCCTCATATCTCAAGCAAGGCCACACCCAATGCAAGTCAAGAAGCGATTACATTAATAAAACTTGCTAAAACATTCCTTTAAGCAATTCTGCTACAAGCTGCTACCCATGCTCTTCAAACATTCTGTTCACATGAATAATTAAGTGATCACATTTTGGAGAGCAGACAGGCACATCATACAGCTTTGCATGAAAGTTTTATTTTGACATGCTACAGCGTTTACTACAAATGGAATAAACAGTCCTGTATTTTTTTTAAAAAAGGCACAATATCTCAATGCCACTCCATTTTTCAATACATTTCAGTGCCAATTCTGAGAGTTCCATATGCAGTGTATGAAGTCTTAGAGTCTATTATAGAATGGAAATATGAGTTTAATAGAATAACAGAGTTGGAAGCGATCTTGGAGGTTTTCTAGTCCAACCCCTCCTCAAGCAGGAAACACTATACCATTTCAGACAAATGGTTGTCCATTCTGTTCTTAAAAATATCCAGTGTTGGAGCACCCACAACTTCTGGAAGCAACTTGTTCCACTGATTAATTGCTCTAACTGTCAGGAAAGTTCTCCTTAGTTCTAGGCTGGTTCTCTCCTTGATTAGTTTCTATCCATTGCTTCTTGTCCTGCCTTCAGATGCTTTGGAGAGTAGATTGACTCCCCTCGTCCTTTTTGGCCCCCCTCAAATATTGGAACAATGCTAACATGTCACACCTAGCCCTTCTTTTCATTAAACTAGACATACACAATTCTTGCAACTGTTCTTCATATGTTTTAACCTCCAATCCCCTAATCATCTTTGTTACTCATCTTGGCACTCTTTCTAGAGTTTCAACATCTTTGTATATTGTGGAGACCAAACTGGATGCAATATTCCAAGTTTGGTCTTACCAAGGCATTATAAAGTGGTATTAACATTTCACGTGATCTTGATTCTATCCCTCTGTTAATGCAGCTTAAGACCCTGTTAGCTTTTTTGGCAGCTGCAACACATTGCTGGCTCATACTAAATGATTGTTCACTAGGACTCCAAGATCCTTCTCAGATGCTATTGAGCCTCTGCAAATGGTGTACATTTGTTTCCTGTAGAAAATAAATATAAAGCATAAAAAGAAACCATCTTATTATCATCAAATCTGCTTGCCAAATAGCCTCAGTACACTATATTTCTCTTCCATTCCTCAGAATTTCCTGGAAATTCCTACTTTGCCTTAATCAACATTAGTAACAAAATAATAACATTCTCTTATCTTTCCTGTTCAATCCTTTCTTCATTTCAGATATTTTATGACACATCTATCTCTTTTTCAGATTCACATTCTTTTATTTATTGCTATTCAGCGGAACATCATAGTTTCATTGTTATTCTTCACTTTTAATATTTTTAATAGGGAGTTTGATTGGACTGAAATCTACCAAATAGGAAGATAATAAATAGGTAAAAGATTACCGTATGTTTCTTGGAAGTAATTGGAAGGCTTCTGGATACAAAGAAATATATTGTGTACCCAAATTAAAAGGTGAATATTATTCCAAAAGCCCAATATAGTCAAAGAGAAAGGCATATCATGTTCATGAACTGGATATCATGGAAAAAAATGGGCAAAATTAGCCTGCCTAAGCCTCTAAAGGTTTACGCATAGGCTACCAACTACGGTAACTTCTGATTATTAGGGATGGCAATTGTCATAATCCCTAGCCACTGCTTTCTGAAGGTTATAGAGTTATAATCCCAAAACCAGGCAGGCATCCTATACTACATCCCATACTTGATGAAGAAGTATGAAAAACAAACCACATTACATTTATCTTTCACCTTAAAGTAATAAAGAGCAAGCAATACTATGCTCTTCCCTTGTCTTCCAGTTGCAATTAAAGGATGGTGCTCAGGATGAGAATGGAAGGTTTTAGGATTGTGGAAGGAGAGGATGCTCCTTTGTGCTTTGTCTCTTGCAGAAACCTTCACACCTACAGCAATACAAGAAAGATATCAGACGAGGGAAGAGATGTTGGTGGAATAGAGCCAGATGGAGATTGTTAGCATACTTGCTTGGTATTCCAAAAGAGTCCTGAGGCTGAAGCTGAACCAAACATGAAGCCAACACAATAATGAACAGAGTATCTGTGACCGTTGGTTAATCTTATTTGCAACGGTTTGGTCAGCTCATTACATAATATTTCATACAGCACGGCTGCAGATCACATTGGAAAAAAACATAAAAATGATAGCTTTTGAGGTTGTAAATGCAAAAGGAAGCAGCAAGGGAAATGGAAATAATTGGCCCAATTTGGGGGAGGGGGAAAAAAAGAGCATTAAACTTAAAAGCACACAGAATCTGACTTCAATGATAATTTAAAAAGGCAGCAATCACACGAACCTCACTGAAGGATTAATCACTCGGTCTGTCTAATAGGCGGCTGTTTCCGCTTGCTTGATGACAACAATAATTTATTGATGGCACAAAAGTGTGATTGAAAATGGCCAACAAAGCAATTTCAAATAAGTCAACATGTTTTCAGTCAAGTTCTTTAGCTGTCCAAACAATTGTTTGAAGGACAACACATTCCAGACAGCAAACATATTTCAAGTATAGAAAGGGTTACATGCACATTAGTGTGGGTATCGGGCAAAGAAAGAAAGAAAGTGTAAAATAGAACATTTTTTTCTCTGTTTACTACTCTATTTACAGAGTAAATTGGTACATGTAGACTGATGTCCTACAATCGTTTATTGGAAATAAGTCCACTCTACTGAGTGGTCTTCATTTTAGTAAATATACCATTTGAGTACACCCTTGTCCAGAGGTCTGTCCCTTTGATACAATTATATTTATTGATCTTGATTGATGAGCTTGTCTGTAGAACATAGATTTAGTAATTGAAGTTCAAATAATACATAAAACTAAACAAAATCTTCAGAAGCTTATCTAATTCATGAATGAATTTTAGAAACAGTCTCTGTCACAAGTCACCATGGGTCCACATTTTTACTTGCAAGGTAATTAAAAAGTTTAGTCTGTAAAATGTCTAAGTGAAAATGATCAAATATTTAAAACCCAGTCTGCCCATTTATGAACTATGTTACATTAAACAAGTATTTCTATTCACCGAAAGCTATCTGTGTCTCACTAGCTAACATGGAGACTGAAATATCATTTATTAGAAATCATAACTAATAACCAAGCACAGAGAAATACCATGATTGACAGCTTAAGAAATGCTTTATTCAATTAGTCGGAAGCAACTGCAATAAAATCATGTCAGGGAGGAATAAACAACATGCAACAAACAACCTGGTTTTTCAACTTCCTAAAACGTAAATACCAGCCTTAAAACCACCAAGGTTATTATCTGACATTGTATGATCAGATTCCACTTGCCAGCTATTTAATAAAGCAAAATATAAGGCAACAATAGAGGCATCGGAGTGTGTGGGTGTGTGAAACAACTCCAGATGGTGGCCCTTTGATAAAAGTCCTTCTTAAAATTCATTGTGTGTGTAATTACTTTTTTAAAAGGATGGGGACTTTCATTGCAGAACTGTTACCTTGTCCTTTTTTTAAAAACACCCAGCAGGTACCATTGTTGCTGCCTTCCATGTTGTTTTAACAAATAGTTAGCACAGCAGGAATTTATAGCGAAAAGATTGCAAATTAGAGACAAGTCCCTCCATTCACTATTGACATTGGGACCAGAATGGTGGCCAAAGCCATGGTCATGAAGTGAAACCTGAAGCTGACCTGGCTGAAGCCATCTTGGAGTTTCAGTGCTACCATACTGGGGTGAGGCATAGGGAGACAGCTGGGGTTGTGTAGTCAAAATAAAATTCTTTTGCCTGGGAACCAAGGATGTTTTCCCATCTGGCTGGAGGAAGGAGGAGTGATGTCACCAGACCAGCAGACGCTGGTTGGGCCATGTGACTAATTGTTTGGAGTTGGGGGGAAAACTTTTACTTTTAATTAGGTGAAAACCAAGGGGCCCCTCAGAGTTGGTTTTCACCAGATCAGGGATGTGCTGTCAGGGGAGGCAGGGGAGGCAGAGCCTCACCGCTCTCATCATGAAAATTTAAAAAAAAAAGGGAAAAGGGAAAAGGCGCTGAGGAGCCTTCTGCACACGTGATCGGGAATGGGAGCGCTCCGTGGTCCCCTTCATGTTGACTCAAGAGTCAGGAAGGAGGGGAATGGGACCATGTGTGCAGGAGGCTCCTCTAGCCTCAGCCTCCCTCCTGCGCACGTCCCATTCCACGCCTTCCTAAGTCAACATGAAGGGGATCGTGGAGTGTGAGCTGCGGTCCCGCGGAGCGCGCTCCGTGGTCCCCTTCATGTTGACTGAGGAGTCAGGAAGGAGGGGAATGGGACCACGTGTGCAGGAGGCTCCTCTAGCCTCAGCCTCCCTCCTGCGCACGTCCCATTCCCCTCCTTCTTGAGTCAACATGAAGGGGACCGCGGCTCACGCTGATGATGTCACCAGCCTCACCAGCCATAAAGCTCACCGCACGTCACTGCACCAGATATGTGCCAATTTGATAATTCCAATAAAGCTATTATTTGAGGAATCAACCTGCCTCGGAGTTTTGCTTATGATGGATCGATTACTTGGAACTCTGACACATAATCTGATTCCCAGTCCCCAGTTGTTAGTTATTTGAAGCTATACAAAGCTGTACTCCATACACATCTTTACCTTGCCGGTATATAAGAAGTGATATTAAGAGACCAATTGGCAGGGAATCAAACTTTTTATAATTATATCAGAGAGGACTTCAGCAGCTTTTTATCCTGATAATTGTAGTCCACCCTCTCAATCATGTAACTGTGGTTCTAGGGTGATGTTCTTGTGCATTCTGAAAGATGTTGTAATTTTCTTGTCTGCAGCTGATTGACAGCTGGAAACAGCTTAAGATAGCCTGTGCATCTGGGGCCTTTTGGTTATGCTGAAATTGCAACTCCCAGCATTTCCAGGCCACACTACCCATTGTAGATCTCAAATACGATGGGTTGGGAAGGCTATATTACCCTGCCAAACGACAATCACATTGACAGGCTCTCTTTTTCCTTCTATCATTCTCATCTGTAATTCTTGCAAGTTCTTAACAGAAGGCACAGCCTCACCACTTTTGCCTGCAGTTGCACAGAGACATTTGATTATGCCTTTCTTTTGAAAAATACAGCAAACCTTGCAAAGAAGAGTGGAAGTTTGGGAGGTAATCTTTAACTATAATTTGTAGCTCAGTATATTTTCTGAGAAGAGATTGTACTTGCTGATATAACACTGATTCATATAATCATGAATATACAATAATACAATAGCAGAGTTGGAAGGGACCTTGGAGGTCTTCTTGTCCAACCCTCTGCCTAGGCAGGAAACCCTATACCATTTCAGACAGATGGCTATCCAACATCTTCTTAAAGACTTCCAGTGTTGGGGCTTTCATAACTTCTGGAGGCAAGCCGTTCCACTGATTAATTGTTCTAAACTGTCAGGGAATTTCTCCTCAGCTCTAAGTTGCTTCTTTCCTTGATTAGTTTCCACACACTGCTTCTTGTTCTACCCTCAGGTGCTTTGGAAAATAGTTTGACTCCCTCTTCTTTGTGGCAACCCCTGAGATATCGAAACACTGCTATTATGTCTCCCCTAGTCCTTCCTTTCATTAAACTAGACATACCCAGTTCCTGCAACCATTCTTCATATGTGTCAGCCTCTGTTTTGGTTACTTGCTTATGGCTGCTTTGCTACGCTTGCTTACTATCGGCTGAGAAGAGAATGGCAAGGGTCACAACCAGCCAAAAACCAGAAGATGACTGGCAGGCAGCAGAAAGAGAGGATCTCATGATGATCCATGCTTTACACCTTCTTCAGGAGGCTTGGGAACGACGGCGTGCCCATGTAAGTCTCACTGAAAGGGAGAGTGGACTAGCCGAGCAGGCAGAGGGGGAAGCAGAAGATCTGGTTAGCGCTGAAACGTCCCTGGGAACAGCTCCTGGAGCTGGGCAAGAGGGAGGGCCCCCAGCCCCAGCAGCATCAGTCTGAGCTCCCCCAAGGAGGGGGGAACCCCCGAAGGCACCAAATGCCTCAGATTCCTCCACTTGGAATGAACTACAGAGGAGATCCCAAAGAACTGGGGGGGAGGGGTTACTGCAAGTTTGGAATTACATGCAAGAGTATAGGGAAGTTTTCTCATCGGAAGTTGCCAAAGTAAGAAGTGTTACTATGGCTTTGGGAGGCAAAGCGGCTGCCTGGATGTTAGCCTTGTGCAATAATGATTCCCCCCTACTGAGGGATTACAAGGAGTTTATGACTGCCCTGAGGAAACGTTTTGATGACTCCCTCCTAAATCAAAAGGTGAAAAGCAGGATGAAAACCTTAACCCAGGAGGGGGAGGCCTGAGATTGAGTACACACAGGAGTTTCATGAGCTGCTTGTGCAGATGCTAACCCCGGCTGGTTGGAGGAACCTGGCTGGCAGCTAGGGAGATGTGGTGAAACTGGTGTGGAAGGTGCTGATGTCCTTCGTCCAGGCCAGGAGTAGAAGGAACCCTCCTCTTCCATGGGAGAAAGTGAAAATGATTCAGATGATGACCACTCGGTGAGTCCCCGATCGGGCCCCCATGACCATCCCAGTAGAATTAAAAGTGCCATCAACTGGAGCCCAGGGGAAGATGCTGGCCCTTTTAGACTCTGGATGCACCCGATGTGTAATCAGCCCGGAGGTGGTGGAGAAAATGGGTTTAAGACTGAGGACTTTTGAAAGTGCCCATTGCCTTTTGCCAGTTGGATGGGTCAATTGCTGGTGGTGCCCCTGCCCATTTTGTAACTGAACCAATAGAAATGTGGATGGAGGATCACCTACAAACCTTGAGTTTCATCGTGGCACCTGGAATGGATCGGCTCCTCATATTGGGATTACTGTGGCTACGGAAATGGAACACTTACGTGAACTCAAGGAAAGGGTGGTTGCACATTCGTTCCGCAAAACTCCCTGAGGGGAAGGGGAGGATGTCCCACATAGCCCATGCTGAAATGAACCTAGCTGCAACGGTGCAGGAAAAGATTAAAAGATAAGAGAAAATCCCCAAAGAATATTGGGATCTCAAGGAGGTTTTCAGTGAAAAGGCCTCCGACAAACTACCCCACACCACAGCACTGATTGCAGCATTCAAATCATCCCAGGGGAGAAACTCCCTAAGCCCCAGATATATTCGGTGACCCCACATGAAATGGAGGAATTACGAAAGTTCATTGACAAAAACTTAAAAAGGGGTTTCATACAACCAGCTAGGCCACAAGTGGCCGCACCTGTATTGTTCAGAGAAAAGAAAGATGGCTCCTTTCGTTTATGTGTGAACTACAAAAACCTTAATGGAATTTTTGTGGAAAATGTATACCCCCTGCCACTCATGAAGGATATGTTAGACCATTTGGGGAAGGGGAAGATTTTTACCAAGTTGGACCTAAGAGAGGCCTACTACAGAGTCAGAATCAAAGAAGGGGATGAGTGGAAAACTGCTTTCAACTGCCCTTTGGGATGCTTCCAGTTCAGGGTACACCCGTTTGGTCTGCAGGGGGTGCCAGCAGTTTTCATGCAATTAATAAATGAAGTTTTGCATGAGCACCTGTACAAGGGTGTGTTAGTCTATCTCAACGATATTCTTATCTACACGGAAACACATGACTTTGGTCCGCTCAGTCCTCAAGAAACTCCGAGCCGCTGAACTTTATGCAAAATTGTCTAAATGTGAATTTCATCAGGAGAAGATTGATTACTTGGGATACCGTATCTCCCACAAAGGCATCGAGATGGACCTGGCAAAAGTCCAGGCTGTTACTGATTGGGCGCCTCCTCGCACCCGTAAGCAATTGCAAAGTTTTCTGGGATTTGCACATTTTTATCATCAATTTATTCCCTCATTCGCTAACATCGCTCTGCCCATTACAAATCTTCTAAAATCTAAAGGAGAATCAAAACCTAGGCCAGGGAAGCCTTTGAACTGGACTATGGAGTGCCAAGCTGCTTTCGAGAAATTAAAGCAACTCTGCAGCAGAGCCACTTTTGAAACACCCTGTTATGGATGCACCATTCGTGGTACAGGCTGATGCCAGTGACATGGTGGTGGGGGCAGTATTACTTTAAACAAATGCTGATGGTAAATTGCAACTGTGTGCTTATACCTCACGTAAGCTTACAGAGACAGAAAGGAGATGGGAGAAAGAAGCTTTTGCTGTTAGATGGGCTTTGATGACATGGCGACATTTCCTGGAGGGGGCAAAACACCTTTTGAAGTATGGACTGATCATAAAAATTTAGAAGCGTTGAAGACCCCGTGAAAACTGTCACCTAAACAAGTATATTGGGCACAACACTTCAACCGGTTCAATTTTACCCTGAAATATATCCCGGGGGGGAGAACTTTATGGCTGATGCTTTGTCCAGGCTTCCCCAGTACAACAGCTCTAAACTGAGCATGGTTCATCCGGTCATCCCAGCTAGAAATATTGCTGCCCCAATGATTACTAGAGCCAAGGCCCAGTAGACTTGGATGTAACTACGGACCTAATGAACAAACTCAAAGACGGCCTTGAATCCGATGACTGGTTCAAGGAACATTTTGATGAATGCACCATGAAAGATGGATTGGTGTGGGTAGGCACTAAACTGTATGTTCCTGCTGACCTGAAACCTGTTGTACTTCAACGGGCCCACGATTTGAGAATGGTGGGCCATTTTGGATTTGTAAAGACTTTGCATCTGATTAAGAGGCAATTTTGGTGGCCTTCATTGAAAAAAGTCATTGAGTCCTACCTGTGCAGCCACAAAAAGACAACAGGGAAGCCCTAGGGTCTCCTCCAAAGTGTTGTCTATCCTGGGGTCCCATGGAAAGAGATATCAATGGACTTTGCTGTTGTTACCAGAAAGTCTGGGGAATACCGTTATTTGGGTTACCACCAATCTGTTTTCCAAACAGGTTCATTTTGTGCCGTGTTCCAAGATCCATCAGTGAAGTCGTTGGCTAAATTGTTTATTTCACATGTATATAGGTTGCATGGAATGCCTGGATGCATTATTTTGGACAGGGGGGTCCAATTCACCTCCCTCTTTTGGAAGGAGTTCCTGAAATTGATTGGCTCCGCCCAGGAACTAAGCTCCACCCACCATCCTCAGACTAATGGGGCTTGTGAATGGACTAACTCAGTTTTGGAGCAGTACCTCTGACGTTTCATCAATTATCAACAGGATAATTGAGCTGAACTGTTACCACATGCAGAGGTGGCGTACAATAATTCGGTACAGTTGGGCACGTGTGCCATAGGTTCGCCATCACGATGATAGACAAAGCAAGCTTCTGAAAGAATATTCCGTGTTAAGCAATTATGGCCAGGGATAGGGCTACAAGCCACTTTGTGTGCCAGATGTATAGTATGAATGCTCATTTTTTTTATTAATGATCTCATCCCCATTCTTCCAAGTACTATTCGAATGCTTTTAATGATGATTGTTAAGTCAGCTCTTTAAAATGGGATAATGGGAGTTCTGATAGCCTATTGTTTACCATTTTGAAGTGATTTTAAAATGGCCATTTTGAAAGTTGAACAACAGAATTCATTGTCAAGGATAGCTTGCAAAGAGAGTAGAATTAGTCCATTATTTTTAAAGAATCCCAATATTTCTCCACAGCTATCTGCCAGATATTATATAAGCAGAGGTGGTATTCAGCAGGTTCTGACCAGTTCTGGAGAACTGGTAGCGGAAATTTTGAGTAGTTCGGAGACTGGCCCCACCCCCATCTATTTTTTGCCTCCAGCGTCCCAGCTTATTGGGAGGAAATGGGAATTTTGCAGTAACCTTCCCCTGAAGTGTGGAGGGATCTTTTTACAGTATCCTTTCCTTGCCATGCCCACCAAGCCACACCCAGGATGCCATGCAATGCCCACCAAGTCACGCCTACAGAACCAGTAGTAAAACAATTTGAATCCCACCACTGGTTGTAAGCCAGTAATATTAATATTTCTCTGCCTCAAAAGATGTGCACGGAAAGTGTTTACAACAGTTTTCTAGCTTATTTCAGATGACTACTTTAGGACACTTTTATCATTATTAGCTAGGTCTTACGGTATTTTAAAATGGGAAGCAATAAAGATAAGTCAGCTTTCAGATATTCCAGCAAGGTAATTAAATTAGAAGCCTTCACAACTTTAGCTTCTGTGCTTTTTTGAGCAGAAAAACAAGCATGTAGCTTGGCCTACGGACTTTGGTCAGAGCCGAGGCTGTGCCGAAAGCTATCTTTTGATTTCTCAATTAATTCCCTTTGAAAACTACACTTCAGCAAGAGGACCTTGAATTCCTTCAATTAAAAAAAAATTACATCCCAAAGGCAACATGATTCTTTCAGCTGAGGCAAAGAAGGAACACAATTTGCTTTGATGAAGGAATTCAGGTTGCCTCCAAACATGAACCTTGTGTGTCATTCATCAAAGTTTGAAGAGACTTCTGAATGGGTGTTGTGCTTCAGGGCAAACTGCTTTGGACTCTGGTAGGGGCCATACTGGAGATGGCAGAAGGATGTGCTCTCCAAAATGGCTCATCAAAACTTGAAGTGATCCGTACTGTAGTACAGGAGTCTCCAAAACATGACAACTTTAAAACTTATGAACTTCAAACTCCCAACATTCTCCAGCCAGTCATGGGGAGTTGCCCAAATCTTAAAATTGCCAGAGAAGAGCAACAAAGATGATTAGGGGACTGGAGAATAAAACATATGAATGGTTGCAGAAACTGGGTATGTTTAGTTTAATAGAAAGAAGGACTAGGGGAGACATGATAGCAGTGTTCCAATATCTCAAGGGTTGCCACAAAGAAGAGGGAGTCAAACTATTTTCCAAGGCACTTGAGAGTAGAACAAGAAGCAATGGGTGGAAACTAATCAAGGAGAGAAGCAACTTAGAACTGAAGAGAAACTTCCTGACAGTTAGAACAATCAATCAGTGGAATAGCTTGCCTCCAGAGGTTGTAAATGCCCCAACACTGGAAGTCTTTAAGAAGATGTTGGATAGCCATTTGTCTGAAATGGTATAGGGTTTCCTGCCTAGGCAGGGGGTTGGACTAGAAGACCTCCAACTTTGCTATTGTATTGTATTGTAAGTTTGGAGACCCCTGCTGTAGGAAATGAGCAGCATATCCTCCGTTGCACTTCTCAAACGAGGAGGGGAATGACACAGGTTGTCTTAATGCATGGGCCTGATGGACACTTGACCGTGAGCCCCACAAGCATAGGGGCCCCATATTAATCTGTGTATGTTAACCCTTCAATGCACCTTGTATCATATAAATACAGCAACTGTATGGCTTACTGAGTATTATTGTGTTTTTCAAGCCTCGTGTATTGTTCCCAGTTGCAATGTATGGCTGTGAAAGTTGGACCATAAGAAAGACTGAGTGCCAAAGAATAGAGGCCTTTGAACTCTGGTGCTGGGGAAGACTCCTGCGAGTCCCTTGGACTGCAAGGCGATCAAAACGGTCAGTCTTAGAGGAGATCAACCCTGACTGCTCTTTAGAAGGCCAGATCCTGAAGATGAAACTCAAATACTTTGGCCACCTAATGAGAAGGAAGGGCTCACTGGAGAAGAGCCTTATGCTGGGAAAGATTGAGGGCAAAAGAAGAAGGGGACGACAGATAATGAGGTGGCTGGATGGAGTCACTGAAGCAGTAGGCTTAAATGGACTCCAGAGGATGGTAGAGGACAGGAAGGCCTGGAGGAACATTGTCCAAGGGTTCACAATGGGTCGGATATGACTTTGCAACTAACAACAACAACATTGTTCAAATGTTGTTCAAAAAGGTATAGGGTTTCCTGCCTAGGCAGGGGGTTGGACTAGAAGACCTCCAAGGTCCCTTCCAACTCTACTATTGTATTGTATTGTATTGTAAATGTTTATCATGTTAATTAGTTGTTGCTGCACAGCATGTTTTTAATGTTTCAACACCAATTTTGTTGGAAGTACCAAAAAAATAAATATATATTTACATTTTTATTCCTGTGAGTAGTTGTCATAGGGGCCCCAGTATACTACTTTGCCCGGGGCCCATAATGCTGTTAAGATGGCCCTTTAGTATCCCCGTTAGTAAGTGTCAAAAAAAATCTGTGAACAAAGTGAAGCAACACAATTGTTTACTTTTAGAAGCAATATTGTGATGTTGGTTTGAAAATCAGCCCTAGAAGTTACTCTGGTCAAGCTATCATTGAAAAGAAGCCCGGCTCCAAAGATTTATACAACAGCCCAAGTGAAAATTACTTCAGTTGTTGTATCCCACATTCAAGGTACTTTTGAATATGTTTATATTTTCTGTTTTTGAGCTCACTGCAGCTTTGAAAGTGGAAGAGAGCACAGATGTCACTTCTATCTTCATCATTTTGTAGCAACTGTCTTGATCTAAAACATCTTGTATCAATTCCCTGGAATTTTATTATTTTTCCTTGGAATTCAATGAAATGCAGGAAGTTCAAGAGGTTGCAGATTCCAGGGCAAATAACTGTATAATGAAACAAAACATTGTCATATAAGGACACAAAGGTGGAACATGAAATGAAATTCAATGGTGAAAAGAGTAAGGTTCTACATTTAGGCAAGAAATGCACAGGTACAGTATAGGTGGTATCTTGCTCAACAGTAGTAACTGTGAAAGGGATCTTGGAGTCCTAGTGGACAACCATTTAAATATGAGCCAGCAGTGTGCAGCAGCTGCCAAAAAAGCCAACACAGTTCTAGGCTGCATCAACAGAGGGGTAGAATCAAGATCACGGAAAGTGTTAATACTACTTTATAATGCCTTGGTAAGGCCACACTTGGAATACTGCATTCAGTTTTGGTCACCACGATGTAGAAATGATGTGGAGACTCTAGAAAGAGTGCAGAGAAGAGCAACAAAGATGATTAGGGGACTGGAGACTAAAACATATGAATAACGGTTGCAGGAACTGGGTATCTCTAGTTTAATAGAAAGAAGGACTAGGGGAGACATGATAGCAGTGTTCCGATATCTATGGGGTTGCCACAAAGAAGAGGGAGTCAAACTATTTTCCAAGGCACTTGAGGGTAGAACAAGAAGCAATGGGTGGAAACTAATCAAGGAGAGAAGCAACTTAGAACTGAGGAGAAACTTCGGACTTCCGGTTCCGGCAGCTACGGCGACGGGCAAGTCCTTTGCCCGCTCCCGCTCTCCCGGTGGGCTTCCCCCGCTTCTGGGGGGGCACAGGACGCCCCGGAGAGGCGTCCTGCCAAGGGAGCGGCTCGCGGAGGGCCCTGGCATCGGCGGCGGCTGGTGGGGGCTTCTCCGCTTTGCTCCAGGCACCGGGGAGCAGTCTCGGAGGGCGCGCCTGCGTCTCGCTCCATGCCGATCGGACAACGCAAAATTGAAGGAAGCAGCGGTGGTATGGTGAGGTGCTTCCTTTCTTCATTCCCTTTCTTTTGAACTGATGGATCTTTCAGCAACTTTTAAAGTTTAACTTTCGGATTCTCGTTGGAGGTGCGGCTAGAGGGAGGGGGATTTCCCCCCCCCCTTGGACAAGCGGCTTGAGAAAATTTTGCTCTCGCCCCCAGGGGAAGGAGGAGGGGGGAGAGCCAACTAATGATGCCTCACCCCTGTAAAAGTGACTTTCATTGGATTTAGTCCCAGAAATTATGGATGACCTGAGAATTTTTCTGAACTTTTAAAACTTTGTTATGCCTCTGAGCCCAAAGCTGGCAGGGCAAGATGGCACACTTCCGTTGTCTTTATGAACTATGAAACCTGACTCCACCTTTAAAACTCAGGCTTCCGGTCTTTGTCTCCGTGTTACCCAGAAGAGTCTCCTGTGGATTGCTATTTTCTGAACCCTCTGGAGAGAAAATCCTTCTCTATTGCTAGACTGATTAAAGAAACTCCCACCTGCTTGGATCTTCTGCCTCCTGGACTCATCTGCCTGCTCTACTTCTCCAGCTGTCCAGTCTCTACACTGACTGATCTCTCTGTTTTACAAACTATGTCTCCAAAAAGACCACCACCTGGAAAACCTGGCTTTGCTACCTCTGCACCGACATCTGCAACATCCAGTCCTGCCACACAGTCAAAGATTACAGAATTGATGCAACCTAAGAGTACAGAGATGGATTTGCAACAAATGCTTCAGCAACTCATACAGGGCCAGGAAGAAATTAAGAAACAATTAAAGGAAATGAAGGAAGAAATTAAGCAGAATCAAGTCCAAATTTATAAGAACTCACAGAGACTGGACCTTGTGGAGGGTGGGGTGGCGGAGGCGAGGGGGGGGTAGAGGCTCTGCAGAAGGGTAACAAAGAACTTGATATCCAGCAAATGAAAACAGAGTTTGAGAGAATGTCCTTTTATCTTAGATTTCAAAATGTTATAGAAGCAGATGGGGAAAATATAAGGGACATTATGACTAATATTTTAGCTGAATACATACACAAAGATAAACAACAGAGGGAATGGGAGATAGACCTGGTCTATAGAGTGAATTCAGCATATGCAAGAACACACAATGTACCCAAGGAGGTCCATATTAAATTCCTTAGGAAAAGCACAAGAGACGTAATTCTGGGTGTACAAAGGGGGCAAGCATTGACATATCACGACAGGGAGATAACCATCTTGAAGCAGATCCCAAAAAAAATTAGGGAGAAAAGGAAAAATTATTCGCAATTGGCGAATAAATTATACCAGAAAGGGGTGTGGTTTAGATGGTTGATGCCTGAAGGGATGCTGATATTCTGGGAGGAGACAAGAATTAGAATCAATACACCCATAGAGGCTCAGGCCTTTATGGAAAAAAATAAAGCGAACCTAGAAAAAACAGAAGACTCTTCAATGGTCACACAGGACATGGGAGGGGCCGGAGCTCTGCCAGCGGGGGGAGAAGGGGCAACACCAAGAAAGCTCAGATCACAAAAATGAATAAGAAAATCACATTGTTATAACAGACCGAAAGTAATAATGAAATTATATCTAGACTATATATTATAATATATAAGCTGATTGAAATTTTTTTTTATTAGAATTAATATGCTGATTTTATATGATCATGTATTAATGTTTTATACTTAGATGTATTTTATGATTTTGGAGGGAGGGGGCGTCTGCCACACTTGCAACTGCCAAAATTTGTATACCATTCCACCTACCCTTTTCCTTAAAAATGTTTTAAAAAACCAATAAAATTTTCTGAAAAAAAAAAAAAAGAACTGAGGAGAAACTTCCTGACAGTTAGAACAATTAATCAGTGGAACAGCTTGCCTCCAGAAGTTGTGAATGCCCCAACACTGGAAGTCTTTAAGAAGATGTTGGACAGCTATTTGTCTGAAATGGTATAGGGTTTCCTGCCTAGGCAGGGGGTTGGACTAGAAGACCTCCAAGGTCCCTTCCAACTCTGCTATTGTATTGTATTGCATTGTATTGAACAATTTCTCACTGAATGCTCGTCTGATTGGCATTTTCTTTTCTTGGGAGAAAACAAAAGAAAAACAATTGCTTATCTATCAAATTAAAATAGACTGTAAATACAGAAGTCACTTTTTCACATAATTGGTTATTCAATTATTATAGCTATTTCTACATCATCACCTGTCAATATGAGGCTTTGAAAAAAATAAAGATTTATAATCCAAAAGTGGCAGCATAATACGATAGGAAGATAATTGTTTCAGTCATAAATTCTTTGGTTTAGTTATTATTTGGTGATCTGAACATTTTTCTTAGTCTAGTGTATTTGGAACAGCAATTCACTTTCATTTCTCTGATGGATGGTAGTTCAGATATTTAAAAAATGAATTATCCGACTGAATGTAGTAGTAATAAAGTAATGAATTAGAAAAGTATGTTTGGGCCAGCTGTATAATTATACAAGTGATCTTCTCTACAATGAAATCCTCAATAAGTCTACTTAGAAATAAGTGTCAGTGAGATCAGCCAGAGATTTAATCCTAGCTAAATAGTTATTAAACCACTATATTCATCTGACATATATCATAGCATGTGATACTTTCAATGTGATTTCTATGATTGACCTTAATCAGCTCTGCAATTGCTTTCTCTCTCCAGTGTATAACCAATTTTTCCATTAATCAAGACAGCAGATGTTTTAAATGTGCAAAATTACAAGAGAAAACAAAACATAAACCCAAGAGAATATAGTCCTACAATATATAAACATGTGAGATTGCTATCAATTATTTTATATTATAGTTTATTTTTTGGAAAAAAAAATCTACCACAGCATGCCCACAGAATGAGGTTAATTTTTTTTAATGCCTACTCCATGCTTAAGGTAAACTTTATAGTAAGGCCACAAATTTTGGTCTATAGAAATCCAGATAACCATAAGTTGGCCACAAAGACTTCGTTTCTCCCTGGATCTCTTGGAATCTATTTATATTTGCCTTTATTTCGGCAGCTCAGATCTGGTAACCTTAATGATTTTTATAAAAATCCTAATTGACACACATCTATATAAATCAGACTCCTGGGGGGAAAAAAAGAGTTTAAACAATTAAATCACTAAACCACAGAAACTATTTTTTAACTGTGGCATAAATTGCGTTCTTTGTTCTCCCTCTAATTGTTAATGTTTAATTGTTAATAATTAATATTGTCAGGGAAGATATCAAAGTAGTAGATAGTTTCTACATTTTGGGATGAAAGCACAGTGGTCCAAAGTCCTGTTGCTCAGTGGTCCAAAGTCCTCTTTTCTGATGAGAGCAACCCTTTGCATCTCATTTGGAAACCAAGGACCCAGAGTATGGAGGAAGAATGGAGAGGCACACACGGCAAGATGCTTGATGTCCAGTGTGAAGTTTCCACAGTCTGTATTGATTTGGGGAGCCATGTCATCTGCTGGTGTTGGTCACTGTGCTTCATTAAGTCCAGGGTCAACGCAACCATCTACCAGGAGATTGTGGAGCACTTCATACTTCCTTCCGCAGATGAGCTTTATGGTGATGCTGACTTCATTTTCCAGCAGGACTTGCCCACACTGGCAAAAGCACCAAAACCTGGTTCAATGACCATGGGATTACTGTGCTCGATTGGCCAGCAAACTCATCTGACCTGAACCCCATAGAGAATCTATGGGGCATTGCCAAGAGAAAGATGAGAGACATGAGACCGAACAATGCAGAAGAGCTTAAGGCCGCTATTGAAGCATCCTTGTCTTCCATAACACCTCAGCAGTACCACAGGCTGATAGCTTCCATGCCACACCACATTGAGGCAGTAATTGCTGCAAAAGGGGCCCAAACCAAGTACTGAGTACACATGCTTATACTTTTCAGAGGCCCGATATTGTTCTATGTACAATCGTTTTATTGATTGCATGTAATATTCTAATTTTCTGAGATGGTGGATTTGGGGTTTTCATGAGCTGTAAGCCATAATCATAATTATGACAAATCACGGCTTGAACTATCTTGCTTTGCGTGTAATGAGTCTTATCTCATATATTAGTTTCACCTTTTAAGTTGTATTACTGAAATAAATGAACTTTTGCATGATATTCTAATTTTTTTGAGTTTCACCTGTACTTTCCTACTTCCTGTACTTAGGACACGTTCCTGCTCCTGTTATCTTAATGGCTTCTGGGTAGTTTTTTCCAAGCCGTTTCCATGCCTCCCTACATAAGTGTGATCAATTTATATTGTTGTAATTATTTCAACATGTCTGAACAGGACACTGGAATAAATGTAAGTTTAGCTCAGTGTATTCTGTTTGCTGTGGAATTACTAGTTATGTTCCCTAGAACACAAGTAAATTGTTCCCCCCCCCCCAATCCATTGGAAACTACTGCTCACATTCAAGACAATTTGAACAGAAATTCAGTTCAAGATAGGAGACCAAAGGAAGGAACAGCTTGCACAAGAATGTAAGAGCTGGAATCTTAGATAGCCTTCCCCACCTAAACACTTTCCAGCTGCCAAGACCCAGAATTCCCTAGTTAGCGTGATTATTGCTGTGAAATCTGGGAACTGCTATTCACGCATACGAACAATGTCTTAAGTTCCCAAAAGCTGCTCTTATGTGAGTTATAGTATCCTACTTATAAGGATTTGATGTAGTGGTTAAGGCATTGGCTAGAAACCACGATACCATGAATTTTTGTCCTGCTTTAAGCACAAAACATGCTGGGTGACCTTGAGCCAGTCATTTTTTTTCAGCCCTAGGAAGGAGGTAAAGGCAAACCACTTCTGAAAAACCTAGTCAAGAAAACTGTAAGAATTTGTCCCAGCAATTGATTGAATGAATGAAAGAAAAAAGCATAAGACACGAATAAGAGCTGTGCAATGCTAAAATATCTTGACCAGCTCAAATGGATCATAAATGAAGATTTTTTCCCCACTATTCTTAAAAGCATTCCACTTCTATCTTTTCATGTGTCTGGTTGACTTCATATAAAAAGTGTATTCCAGTCCACACAATGTATTAAGTGCTGGAACAGAAAATGTGCAGCACCAAATTCTTTTGTGGATATTATCCATTTCTCAAGTTGAAAACTAGACATTCATATCTTTATATACGGAATACAAAAAGTAATGTAAACCTTAAAGTAGTCTGAATGCTGTTTTGAAAAGCAAGGACCACTCCCCTTTGAAAACAATGCAAATCACAGTCCCACTCTAATGTCATTACTCCACTTGCTGCCACTTTCCCCCTTCCCAAAACACCCCAATAATTTTGACTCTCATGTCAGAAGGAAAGGTTGGCCCCTTGCATTATGTCCATAAGCCATGAGTTAAGAGTTGTGTTTTGTGCAAGTTGCTGTTAAAGGTAAAGGTAAATAGGTTCCCCTCAAATGTATGTGCTAGTCATTCCTGACTCTAGGGTACGGTGCTCATCTCCATTTCAAAGCCGAAGAGCCAGCGTTGTCCAAAGACATCTCTGTGGTCATGTGGCCGGCATGACTAAATGCTGAAGGTGCACAGAATGCTGTTACCTTCCCAACAAAGGTGATCCCTATTTTCTACTTGCATTTTTACATGTTTTCAAACACTTTCGAACACTATGTACACTGAGAGTATATGCACCAAAGACAAATTCCTTAAGTGTCCAATCACACTTGACCAATAAAGAATTCTATTTGATTCTTCTAACTGCTACGTTGGCAGAAGCTGGGACAAGTAATGGGAGCTCACTCCATTACACGGCACTAGGGATTCGAACCACCGAACTGCCGACTTTTCTGAGCGACAAGCTCAGCATCTTAGCCACTGAGCCACTGTGTCCTTATTATTATTATTTAATAATTATTTCCCAATTATTAACTGCAAGTGACATAATGGGGTGTTTGAACCCAATCAGGATCTACAGAAGCTGAAAAACATGATCATATTTGATTATTCAGTTAATTTTATTTCTTACACCATCAATTGCTCTACTTTGGCAGACTGCCAACCTTCACTGATCTCAAAAATCTAAACAGAATCAAAGCTAGTTAATATGTGAGTAGAAAATCCTATAGGTGACACTGTGACAGCAGCATTCTGGGAAGAAGTCACAAGACATTTCCATTTATTGCCAAAAGATCTAAATCAACATTCCTGGATCACCAAGTATCCAGGAATTTACCTGAAGACATTTTAGGCCACTAATTATTATGATGGTTTGCAGTAATAAAACCAAAGTTCAAATTAGAGAATACTACATCAATTTTTTTTTAAAAAAATATCATTGCCTAAGTAAGAGCTTGTTTTTAAAAAAGATGTGGTTTGTGATCTTTTCAAAATCCAACAAAATGGCAAATCCCTTCAAGAAACCTCTGACAACTGCAGAAATGGCCAGATCCCAATCTCTGGCAAGACAAATAAGTAGCAACTGTATGCAAGCCTACACAGAAAGCCATGCACAACTTTAAAAACCATAATCAGTGTAGGAAGTTAAAACCCACCCCCTTCTAGAAGAATGAAATATCCTAGGAAATATTGAAAAGGCAGAATATTATATTTCCCTGGATAAGAAATGGAGAAACATATTTTTAGGCAGGAAATACGCTCACTCTTAATAGCTCCCACCTTTGTCAATAAGCCATTAAAATAAAGCCTGAGCTAGTCTACTCTACATAAAAAAGGTAGAATTAGCCTTCTACAGAAACTCACCAAAGGGCACCTGGGAAGATGCAATGGTCAACCAAATGTGGACTCAAGACAGCCTGCAGAGTTGCCCCTGCATGGCCCCATGGGAGTCTGACAACCAATCAGAATACATTTCTTACACAGGAACAGGAAACAGAGAGGTGGGGCGGAACAGAGAGTATAAAAAACTCAGGAACTCTCAGCAAGCCTCTTCTTTCTCTTTTTCTTCTTCACCCAACATCTGAAAGCATGTGACCCCCCCTTTTCTGTTCAGTAGCTTAAGCCATGTGGTCCTGTCCACCATTAAACCATCTTTCCAAGCAGCCTCCATGTTTCCAGTGTCTTTTCCCCCACTTGGAACTGAACCCAGAAGGACATTTCTTCCAGCACCAGCACTTTGTAATTTGTTGGCAAAGAGATTTATACCTGCAATACAGGTGTATTTTGGAAAAGCCAACTTACTGCTAAGTTTGTACCAGCAGAAATTTCCTAAATAGTCATAAAGGTCAGTCAGTGCATTGCAGGACCTGCAAGTTAATTCACTACGGGTTTATGGTTCTTTTCTTCCAGGACTATGCATCGCTGCCACATTGGCTAAAAATGATAGCAGGAACTCCTGGGTGCTGCCTTATTCAGAGGAAAGGAATTAGAGAAAGTTACTGAGTTATTACTAAGTTGTTTTCTTTTGAGAACAGGAAGATGTAACTACAAAGCAAAGCAAAAAAAAGATCTTGTAGCAATGGTGGTGGAGAGAGGAACGGAAAAGACTTAATTCCTCTTTTCTGGTTCAATTGCATGACACCTGTCAAAACAATTTTTTTTCCTGTTTGATGAAATTTGGCTGAGGATTATTTCCAGCTTTTATTTTCACGAAATCGTGAAATGCCAACTTTGCAAGCAGACACACATTCTTCTAATGATGCCATTTGAGTAAGAAGAAATCTCACCAGGCTGGGCACAGTGTTTATTTTCATTCATTCATTCATTCGCTCATTCATTCAATTGACTCAGTTATAAGACTCTCCATTTCTTGACTGCAATTAGCAGCAAAAAAAAAAAAAGCATCAGGGCCACTTGCACCCTGTCTAGCTTCTGAATTCTCTTCTCTGCTATAGAATCACTTCTTCTTCAAAACAAATATTTATTTACAATTACATTATTACAGCCCTTCCTATCAGAGGAGAATGGGAGCTCTAGTTCAACTTGGGCCATAGGAAAAACCTTGCTCAGCTCCATCTACCACATCAATTTCATTCCACTTCATTGTACACATGTTGTGCATTGACAATAAAGGTTTGATTTGATCACGAACATACTTGGAAGGCCTTTCCAGCTATAGTTCTTTACTAACAATTTCAAGTCAAGAGATCATACTGCTAGTAGGCACAAAGCACTCTCCTAAATGGCCATCCTAAACAATGGTTCTTGAATTAGCCCATTTTTGGGATCTGTGCAATACACTCAGCCCTAAGCTAATGCAAACAGCTGGAATTTTGCAAAATGTTATGCTAGCTACAGACAAAATTTGATGGCAGCACCAACCAAGTTTAGGGTATGCAAATGCAGCATTGAGCCATTCGCTGACCTGGTTTGGTGTTGCAAGTGAATGCAACCATTAATGTTTGGTATCACTGTACTCCAACCATGGATGGCCAAGTTATCTGACACTAGTTGTAGAGTGAGATGAAAAGGGAGGGGATGCCACAGTACCATGCCCCAAATATACACAGAACAACAAAGTACCAAATCTTCCATGCACCTTTAGGCCAAGAGGGGAAGAGACAATAAACTTGCCTTCTTCTCTGCCTATGATTGTTTCGGTAACGGGCTACACAACGTGGGAAGCCTTCCTCCCCGTTTCCGCAAGCCAGATCACAATATTGAGCTATGCGATTTCACGCGTGGGAGATTGATTAATCCGAGACTCATCCCCGTTAATGCCAACGCTGCGCCAGATGTTCAGCAGCCTGTCACAACCGACCGTATCCCCCCCTTCCCCCAGCTTCCTTGCCTCCCTCCTTCCCTCCGCCTCCTTCTCTAAATCCTCGAGCAACTCCCACCGAGGAGACAACAACCCTGGGACAAAACCCGAGAAAGGTTGTCGGAACGCACCCAAGATGTTCTCGCGTGCTGGCGGGCTTGGTTCCCCCTCCTCTCCCCGCACGCCTTTTCTTTTCGCCTGCTCCGGGGGGGGGAGGGGGGATCGTCAGCATCCACCAGCCAAAGCAGAGAAGGAGAAGAGCGGGGGTGGAGACCGAGGGGGACTCCCCTCCACGCAATTCAGCCACACAATGAAGGAAATCTCGAAGGAGGGAAGGAGGGAGGAAGGAAAGAAGGAGAGAGAGAGAGAGAGAGAGAGAAAAGGCGGCCTTTGGGAAGTGGAAGGTCAAGCTAGCTTGGCGGGTCAGGTTTTGGAGCCTACCGGAAGACACGAGGCTGAGGGGCGATCTCCCGCCGATCGGCTCCCCGCAACTTGCTTGCCCGACGTTGCCGATCAATAAACGTTGTCAGTCAGAGGAAGCCACTTCTTCCTTTTCCTTCACGCCTCTCGAAGCGTGACCTGCTTTGCCTCGTCAGTCCAGAAAGAGAAGGAGAGGGAGAAGGAGGGACAGCGAGAGAGAGGAGAAGAAGAAGAGGGAGAGGGGGGGCGGGAGAGAGAGAGGGGAGAAGGAAAGAGAAAGCGAGAGAGGGAGAGAGGGAGAAGGCGAGGGGGAGAGGAGAAGGAGAGAAAGAGAGCGAGAGAGAAAGAGAGAGAAGGAGAAAAGAGAGAGAGAGAGAGAGAGATTTCTTCTCCCTGGCCGTGCAGGTGAGAGGAGCTTTGTGATCTAAAGGCTCCTGCGGGAGCGCGTGCTTGCAGCAGCTGGCCCGTCACAATGACAGATGTCCTCGCTTGCCGCCACTAGCCCGCGCTTAGAGACGGGCTCGGAGGCTGCTCCTTCCAGAACCGGGAGCTGCTCTCGGCCACGCTTCCCCCCCCCCCCCGCTCCTTCCCTCCCGAAGCACCTTCGCGCGGACCCGGCTGCGCGGAGCTCTCGGAGCACCGAGGGGTGGGTGGGGCTCCTGCAGACGATTTCCAGCGCAAACCAGGAAGAGCCGAGCGAAATGCGTGAATGTAAACAGCGGAGGGGAGGGGAGCAGACTTTCTCTTGATGGGGTCAGGGAGAAATCCCAGGGTGCGAAGTCGGCAGCGACCCCTAAAAGAAATGGGGAGGGGAGTGGGATATTGCGGGTTAAGACTTTGGGGCAAGTGTGGGGCCCATTCAGCCCGAGGGGCAAGGAGGGATCCTCAACAGAGCGAGGCAGGCTTCCTGGATTAAGTGGATCCCTGCTCGCGATGACGTGAAAAGGGCTCCCTCCTCTTGTAAAAGTACAGCGTTCAGGATTGCGTCACCGCCTCCCCATAAAAGGCGGGAGACCAGAAAGACCAAATAGACGTTTCTTTTATACTAAAGCGCCAGTCCTGTGACGTCTCCTCCAGTAAGCTCAGCACAGGTAGACAATGAAGCGTGGGCCCATCTGTGCCTCTGAAGACTGGGCTATCTTGGCCAGTCAAAATGTGTTTCAATTTTATGAGCTCTAATTCACCTGCTGTGCTATATATCTACAGGAGTTTGGAGCAGATACTATGCTTCTTGCTGATGCCTTTCAGAGGTGGTATTCAGCCACTTCTGACAGGTCCTGGAGAATAGGTAGCGGACATTTTGACAGTGAGGAGGGAATGGGGATTTTGCAGTATCCTTCCCCCCGCCATGCCCACAGAACTGGTAGTAAACATTTTTGAATCCCACCACTGTAAGATGTAGTTTGATCCTGGGGGACACATTCACATAGTTACCGCCCTCAATGCACAGATACTCCTGCAATTTGTTGGAAATGACATGGCTGCATGTCCCCACCTACGCCTTGAAATCAATCTGTGACTGAGACACTCTGGCACCAATTCAATGATGAACTGTCTATCTTCTCCCGGAGTGATTCCAATATGCGGTCATCATATGGTGTGCTGATGTGCATTGAGCCATATCCAAGGATTACACACACTATATAACAATGCTGAGGGCCACTGCCCAATTTGCTCATTTTGCAATTGGCTGCCTGAGGATTGGATTGAGGAATCATTTTCTCAACACGCCACTTTCTTTCTCCCCTCCCCTCCCCTCTCCCTCCTCTCCACTCTTCTCCCTTCTTTGCTTCCCAGCTTGCTTCCTTCCTTCCTTCCTTCCTTCCTTCCTTCCTTCCTTCCTTCCTTCCTTCCTTCCTTCCTTCCTTTTTATGGTTAACTAGTCACACCATACAAAACCACATATTTCTCCTTTATTTCTTCAGTCCTTTTTGGGAGAGGGGGCGGTCTAGAAATACGAAATAAAGTAAAGTAAAGTCCTGGCTACCGATACTTCACTACTGTTCTGTAATTTCCGCATTTGTTGTGTGCAAGTTACATTGATGTCAATCTCCTGTGGTTCCATCAACTGGATGATTGCACAGTCCTCAGGCCTACTGCATCTGGTGGCCAATTGACAAGCTGAGTGGCCAGAGGTGATTCTTTGGGAATATCTTTGGTGCTCATAGTTTGTTCCATTGTTTTGATCTGCAGACATGCCACTATATGGGCAACCTATACAGAGGAGTAATAGTTAAGGAAATCTAGCCATTGCTATGGCTAATAAGAAAAGAATATGGAGAGAACAGGATTATGGAGATGTTACTAAGCAGCCATTTCAATGAGAAACTTTCAAGAACAGGAGCACTGTGGTCATTGTTTGTTTTTCCTGATATGCACTTATTCCCTTCAATTTCCCATGCCAGAAGTTGAACTAATTTTCTCTGCTGCCTCACCTTCCAATCCATTTGCCTGTCATTTGCTGTTGCAGTTATGCTCTATGTTACACAGTCATCCTGTCCTTGTTCCAGAATCAGGCTTCATCACAAGAACTGTGGTTCCATGAGATCACATAGAGCAAGGGTGTCAAACTCAAGGGCCACGGGCTGGATCCAGCCCACAATGTGGGTGAATCTGGCCCATGGGAAGTGCAATTTCCTGTCCAGGAAAATGCAAGGGGCCGGAATGCACTGCTTCAGCTTGGTCTACCCAATGCAAAGAGGAAACATCGGGCCAGTGGGGCTTCGGCCTGGTCCACCCAGTGCGAAGGGGAAACATGCCAGCAGTTTGGGGAGTGGTGTCAAGCTGGCCATGCCCACCTAGTCGGCCACACCCACCCAGTAGGCCATGCCTCCCCCCCCCCAAGGTCAACCACAGTCCTGATGCGGCCCTCAATAAAAATGAGTTTGACACCCCTGACATAGAGGAAGGAGAAACCTTTACTCCTTCTCTTAACTCTGGTGCAAAGCCAAAGTTCAATAAGAACTCCAATTTAGATATCTCAGTCATTTTGAATGCATAGCAGCAGAGCTGCAAGCCAGGAGATTTACCAAGCTTTGCAATGCAACAAAAATGAAGGCACTCTAACTGGAGTACAGGAAAAGGGTGGGTTACAAATGAAACAAAATGTTTAAAAGCTATGACATTTATGTAGTTACTTTTCAAGGACATCTACATTATATTAAAGTAACCAAAATATATTTACAATCCCCAAGGCAAGTCAAGATATTTGAGCACCCCTAATGTTTGGAAATTGAAAGTTGAAAAATATGACATGCCCTAATGCAAGGTACGGCACAATCATGTAAAACGCCTATTTTATCATAAGCTGTATCACATCTGTCATGGCAATACTAACATGGCTCTAAAAGGGTGGTTTGCAGCATCCAGCAACTCCCAGTTTCCCATCACTCATTCTGCCATCCAGGGCCAAGAAACTTGCAACATTTGTACTGCTGTACAAGGATTTCGAAACCATAATAATTGAAGACCTCCTCCTCCTTGGGCCATTCAAAGGTATGCAGCATTGATCAGGGTGGAGGTGGGAGGAGAAACCACATGAAAGTTTGGATGCATAACTTCAGTAGATGGCTCATCTACTGACAAAACTTGCAGGACCTGTTCTACTCCCCAGACACCGGCGGCCATATCAGTGCTTCCATGAAAATCATATTTCTATAGCTATTGGCCAGCTCAGAATTTCCCATTGTCTGGAGGTAGAGCAGACTAAGTATTCAATGCCATGTAGGTCAGTATAGTTTTATTGCAAAACAATAGTATTATCATATGCAGTCTAGGATCCCTTCTCATGAGATGAGCAGTAGAACAATTTGGTAAATAAATAAATAGTTGCAGAATCTTGCAGGTGTGCTCCCTCTCTCTTTCCTGTTATTTTCATGAGAACGGGGAAGGGAGGGGGAGGGAAAGATCTTGTGTGACATGTTTACTTAAATTACATTCCTGCCCTAGACTCAGTTCTCTTTTATCTAACTGTTGCTATGGTAGGTGTTAGATATTAACATATATCGGGATAAGTCTTCCCTCTGGTCCGCTCCTACAGCGGGAAACAGGTATTCCTCTGATTGGTCGAGGGGCGTGCCCACTCCCTATAAAAGGGGAACCCTCCGACCTCAGAGCAAGCTGGATCACTATTATTACTAATAAAGAGCTGTTAAGTCACTTCGTGTCCGCAGTCTGTCTCTCGTTGCCCAGATCTAACATTGGCGACGAGGATGGGATTGAGAGACAGATAGGACGAAGAACGCTACCTCCAGAATCTCCGGATTTGATCCAGCCCAGGAATTCGGCAGCAATTCCGACAGCCATCTCAGATCACCGCAGCGCGGCAAATTCAAACTGAGAAGATGGCGATGCATGCTCCCCCCGCTCCTTTCGACCCAGAGAACGACGAATGGGAAGCTTTCATGATTCGTTTCGAGTGTTTCCTCGAAGCAAACGAATACACGGGGATCACCGATGCGAGGAAGAAAAACATCTTCCTCGGCTACTGCGGAAAGGAAGTCTTCAATACGGCCAGAGACCTCACTGCGCCTACTCCAATACAAGCAGTATCGTGGACGACGTTGCAACAAACTCTGCAAACTCATTACGCGCCAAAACCTTCCCGCCATGTCTGCCGAAAGGAATTCAACATGAGGACCCAGAAGGCGGGAGAATCCGTCAATCAATATGTTGCAGCCCTACGAAAAGCAGCAGCTCACTGCGAATACAGGGATTTGGAAGAGCACATCTTAGAGCGGCTCATCTGTGGGATAAGAGACATTTCGTTGCAAAAGAAGCTGTTGGCAAACCCGGGTTTAACCCTACAGACAGCGTTAAACGAAGCAAGAGCGTCAGAATCAGCGGAGAAATCATCGGTGACCATACAACGAGGGGCCAGCGTAAACCAGCCAGCACCGAGGCAAACCAGAGTGCACTACGAGGACGCAAGCCCTGACTACGAAAATCCCGAGTTCGAGGACAGTCACCTGATGCAGAGCAGTCACTTGAGGCCTGGGGGGAGACCCGGATCCCGTTTGCCGCCCTGCGCAAGTTGCGGAGGGAATCACCCCAGGTCTACTTGTAGGTTCAGGAACGTTGTTTGTTCGCATTGCAACAAACTTGGGCACATCGCACGAGTGTGCCGGAGCGGAGTCCCTGCCTCACGGCAGCCACCCATGTACCGCCAACAGAAGCCCAACCCAGGGGCTTGGCGAAATCAAAAAGGGCGCCCAGAGAGAAATCCACAAGTGTTTACCCAGAGAGAAAATTTCCAAAGAGCTGAACGAGCGTATTCCCAGAGAGATTACCCACAAGGAAGTGAGCGAGCGTATCCCCAGAGAGAATACACACAAAGAGCTGAAAGAGCGTTCTATCAAGACGCTCAACGAGAGTATTTTCAGGATGTTGACGATGAGATAGAGTTGACCCAGAGAGAGGAGTTGCGAACGTATCTCACCACAATACATCAGGTCCGCCCTAAGCGGCCCAAAAGGCTGAGAGTCACAGTCCTCTTGGAGGGCTCACCCTGCGAGCTAGAAGTCGACACAGGATCGACCCTGACGATCATTTCATGGGCATCCATGAAACAGGCTATCCCTAGCCTCAGAAAGAGCCAACTACACGCTCCAGACGTCCTGCTACGAGACTACCAGGGGAACCAAGTCCCCATCGTGGGCCAAGGCACATTCCACATCCGTTTCAAGGACATCGAAGCCCAGCTGCCCGTGACCATCGCCAGCGCGCCATTGCAGAACCTTCTGGGGCTCGATTGGTTTGAAGCCCTGGGGTTAGAAGTCACCGGGATCAACGCCGTAAGAAACAGCAGCGCTGAACAGATTTTTAAGGAGTTCGAGGATGTGTTCAGCCCCGGTCTTGGTAAGTATGTGGGTAAACCAATATCATTCAATTTAGACCCCAAAGTGGCGCCAATCCGACTTAAACCAAGATGAGTGCCTTTTGCACTCCGCCCAAAAATAGATAAAGAAATAGATAAATTAGTGGAGCAAGGAATCCTTGAGCCGGTAGATCACGCGCGCTGGGAAACGCCCATCGTGACCCCAGTCAAACCAGACGGATCAGTCCGCATCTGCGCGGACTATAAATGCACAATTAATGTCGCGCTACAACAGAGCGCATATCCTGTGCCTGTAGTACAACACTTATTGCACTCGTTGGGGCCAGGAAAGATATTTGCAAAGTTAGACATGGCACAAGCTTACCAGCAACTGCCAGTGGATAGCGCCACAGCGGAGGCCCAAACCATAGTGACACATAGAGGAGCATTCAAATGCAACCGGCTACAATTTGGCGTAAGCATTGCCCCAGGATTGTTCCAGAGCGTCATGGAACGACTTTTGCAAGGGATACCAGGAGTCGTCCCCTATTTTGACGACATCTTGGTGTCCGCTGCAAATGAGGAGCAATTAAACAAAAGAGTCAGATCTGTTTTGGCCAGAATCAGAGAAAAGGGTCTCCGCCTTAAAAAAGAAAAATGCCAAATTAACGTGCCTAGTGTAGAATTCCTGGGTTATAGAATCGATGGTCAGGGAATACACCCCACTTCAAAGAAAATTAAGGCGATCCAGGACACCCCCACACCACGGAATCAGACCGAGTTGCAGGCCTTCCTCGGATTACTTAACTTCTACAGCGTTTTTCTGAGACAGAAGGCGACCGTTGCTGAGCCTCTACACCGTCTACTCCAGAGGAACGCACCATGGAAATGGGGAAGAGCCGAAGCTGCAGCTTTCGCCGGGGTAAAGCGCCTGCTCACCGCTGACTCACTACTTGTTCAATACAGTCAGACTCTACCGCTAGTATTGACCTGCGACGCATCGCCTTTTGGAGTTGGAGCAGTCCTCAGCCACAGGATGCCTGACGGAAAAGAAGCACCCATTGCTTTCTACTCCAGAACTCTTTCATCGGCCGAAAGGAACTACAGCCAAATGGACAGAGAAGCGCTGGCTGCCGTAGCTGGTGTAAAACGTTTCCATGAATACCTCTACGGCCGCGACTTTGAACTGATCACAGATCACAAACCGCTGTTGGGACTTTTGGCGGGAAACCGCCCCACTCCGGTCTCCCTTTCTCCACGCATGACCAGGTGGACTGTTTTCCTGGCTGCGTACTCCTACAAGTTAATTCATCGACCGGGCTCCACTCTAGGACACGCAGACGCGCTCAGCCGTTGCCCATTACCAGACATTTTGCCAGACCCCACTCCAGAAGTACCGGTTTTGCTCATTGACTGTTTGGATTCGGGACCGGTTTCTTCCTACGATGTTGCAAGGTTCTCCTCTAAAGACAATTTAATAAAGCAAGTGCAAACTTGGGTATGGAGGGGGTGGCCGAAGGGAAATGTGGACCCGGAATTCAAAATGTTTTGGTCGAAACGGGACGAACTCTCAGTATTACAGGGATGTTTGTTGTGGGGGGATCGAGTTGTTATTCCTTATGCTCTACGAAAAAATGTACTAGATGCTTTGCATATGGGTCACCCGGGAATCGTGAGAATGAAAGCGTTAGCGAGAAGTTACGTGTGGTGGCCAAACATGGACAAAGAAATAGAGGAGTGGGTGGCCACTTGCGACCCATGTCAGGAGTCGAGACCAGCACCCCCGGAAGCGCCCGCCACAGAATGGGAGAAACCCAGGGCACCCTGGTCACGTATACACATTGATTTTGCAGGGCCATTCCAGGGTCAAACCTTCCTCATAGTTGTAGATGCTTATTCTAAATGGCTAGATGTAGTCTTAATGACGTCAACCACGGCAGAGGCAGTCATAAAGGTTCTTCGGCGGCTCTTCGCCACCCATGGTCTACCAGATCTTTTAGTGTCCGATAACGGGCCCCAATTCACGGCCATGCAGTTTGAAACATTTTTAGCGGGTTTGGGAATCAGGCATGCCCTCATCGCGCCATTCCATCCAGCATCCAACGGTCAGGCAGAGAGAATGGTGCGATTCGCGAAAGAGGCCCTCGCTAGGATGGGTCCAGGTGATTGGCAAACACGCATTGACCATTACCTCCTCATTCAACACATTACCCCGAGCGCAACGACGGGTAGGAGCCCCGCTGAACTACTCATGGGTCGCCGCCTACGGTCTCACCTGGACCGGCTCCACCCGAATTACTCTGCCACGGCTCCCCCAGACTCTACAAGCAAGGTCCGGTCTTTCAGAGTAGGGGACTCAGTATATGCTCACAACTACACAGGGGGGACATTGTGGATGCCAGCAAAGGTCATTGGCATCACGGGTCCTCGATCGTATTTGCTGGAGCTAGAAGATGGGCAAAATTGGAAAAGGCACATCGATCAACTTCGAGGTCGCCTTGCACACTCCAACATCAGGGATGAAGGCGAAAGTTTCCTGTCTACAGAGAACCAACCGCAGGAAAACTCCATCGCAGGGAACAACGACACCGGCGAGCTAAGCGTGGAACAGGACAACACACACGCATCTGAAGAACCCCCAGTCAACGCAGCCGAACTAGCTCCTGAATGCCCAAGCAACAAAAGCGAGAGACCTCCAGAACGGGAAAAAGGAAATGCACCCGATCCTGCAACTACTTCGAACCAACATGCACCCGATCCTGCAAGCACTTCAACCCAACCTGAACTACGACGTTCCTCCCGAGCAAGACAAACACCCACCTACCTAAAGGACTATGTCACCTACCGTAACGTCCCATCTAGGAGGGGAGGGGTGTTAGATATTAACATATATCGGGATAAGTCTTCCCTCTGGTCCGCTCCTACAGCGGGAAACAGGTATTCCTCTGATTGGTCGAGGGGCGTGCCCACTCCCTATAAAAGGGGAACCCTCCGACCTCAGAGCAAGCTGGATCACTATTATTACTAATAAAGAGCTGTTAAGTCACTTCGTGTCCGCAGTCTGTCTCTCGTTGCCCAGATCTAACAGTAGGAGTTCCTGCTTCTTTGCCTCAAGGCTCTTCCCTCTTCCCTCTAAAACCCCTGAGTTTAACCAGGATGACAGGAGATCTGCCCATCACAGACTGTAAGGTGGGTACAACATCCCCCTCTTGAAGGGATGTGTTGGGATGGCAGAATTTGGTCCCTTCACTCTTATCTTTCACCAATAGGATTGGAGCAGCAAGAATGCACTGCACTGTGCAGCAGAGGAGGTACCAACACAACCATCTTAGCACTTAGTACCATGATATGATGATGATGATGATGATTAGTATATGGTGGTGTTATACTAGCCAGGAGACCACAATGCAAGTGCAGAGTAGTAGTTTAGCTTGCCATGGTACCAGCCTTGTATGCTTGCAGACCTCCGAAGATGTGCCACAGGAAGACAAGCTGCCTTCATACCAGAGAAAAAGATGAGCATCTCTTCCTGCAGTGTCACCCAAGCCCCACCCCCTCCTTCCTGGAAGTGCCTCGCAAACAGACAATGCAACCGAGAAGAGCCATCAGGAATCTGACTGCCTGCAAAGAGCAACAGCTCATCTCCCCACCAAAGTGGTATCTGTCTGTCTGTCTCTCTGTCTAGAACATGCTTTCGAATTGCTAGGTGGACAGAAGTTGAGGCAACCGACAGGAGCTCACCCTGCTACGTAGTGCTAGGATTCAAACCACCAGAATAAAGAGTCTTTCCAGCATCATTAAGCCACTGAGCCACTACACCTCTTTGTAATGAGTACTGAATGGACCATTTGTTTGTTTGTTTGTTTGTTGTCCATCACTTTGTATACCACTTCAGTCACAAAAGTAAATCTAGACAGCTAACACATTAGGATTGGTTAGTTTTGTATTTGTTTTCGTCATTAACTAGTACAATGCATAAATACCTTACAACATTTAAACGATTGTAGACTATCATTTCTGTGTAGAATCAATATAGGTAGTGTATAACATGTAAAGTTAGTTTAAAATCTATACAAAAAGCTAAACAAAAAGAGCTAAGAGAATTAAGGGGTGCTAATTTAAGAAAAGACACATTCTTTTTAGCTATGTAGCTATGTAGACCTACTGCTGCTCTATCTATTTATTATCCTTTTGCCTTTGGTTAGCTTCTGAGCATAATCTTGTCACCTGAGCTGTAACATCAAGAGGGCATTTTCAGGAGAAAATGGAGATAGAGTTTTGTGGGTTTCCCAGAAGGGAAGTGTCTAAATGAATGAAACAATCCTCTGGCCTCTGGCTTGCTCATAAAAAAAACAGCTTAGAAGAATGTGGGCCATAGATTCTGTTTCGATTTCTCCCTAAAGGCAAACTCTTTCAGAATAATGGCTCATGTGGCATTTGCCCTCTGTTAGTGCAGAAAGAAATGAATTACTACAGGTCCTAAGCATCTGTGTTTATAAAAGGTAAAATATATAGGATCTAAAACAATAAAAGAATAACAAGGAGAATAAATAAGCATCCAAAACAAGGCCTGCTGGAAGAACAATGGTTTTTAAAGCTTTATGAAAACTATATACACTTGAGAGAAAATATCTGTCTCATAGGACAGCCACATTTATAGAGGAAGTCCATTTTTACTGGGCACAGAAGATAACATTATTTTAAGCTGGGGTTTGGACTGCAGCTATGGCAACTGGCAAGGGAAGAGGGCAAACCTAAGTCTCATCTTCCATTCATCCACTCTCTTGTGGTTCTGTCAACTGGTTTCTGAGAACATTGCAATACCTGCTTGCTTGCCTACTCACTTGGCTTTCATGGCGAGTTGTCCCTGATGCGTTGGCTGTATTAAGTTGCTCTATGGTGAGATGGCACCAGTGGGTTGGTGCTGGTGAGCTGGCGGTAGCTAGTTGGCTGAGGCAAGTTGGCCGTGGTGGGTTGTCCCACTCCATTGCAATATAGCCTGTCATATCCCACTTTCTTTTCCAAGCAAGAGATCTGGTATTCATGTCCCCAATTTCCCAGCTAGCACTGCAATGACACCACCCACTAATTAAATGCCTCTTGCAATGGTTGGATCACAGACCTGCTATGAGAATTTGTGGCTGAGCATGTATAATGACATACAATTAATTCTGTAGCTGATGAACAAGTCAGACAGCAGGGTGGACCAAAGGAAGGACATATTGTATGTGACCACAGAAGTTCTGCAAGAAATGTCCCTCGGAGGATGTATCTGGATCTGACCAAGCATCATTACCTTCAGACAATGTAAGACTACTCAAGGTCTAAAAATATTAGTGTAATACCCTCATAATACCCAGATATTTATACTGCCTAGACTCACTATTACAAGGCGGATTGCCATCAATTCCTCTCAGTGGACTATCAACTCTACCAGAAGCAGCTGGAAGGCTTCATAAGCTTGCCATAGTCCCTTCCAGGGAGTACCACAGATCTACAGCCCATTTTACTTACAAAGTCTGCATAGGTGCATTTGGTTGTCTCAGCCATGGTTAGGAGCAGTGTATCTTTACTGTTGCTTTCACGCCTACCATAACTGGGGATGTTGCCAACTATATCATTGCAGATTTTATTCCCCAAAACAACTGTTTCCTTCCCTGAACTTCTCAGTGGGGTGGAAATGTCTTAATTGACAACTTGTTTCAAGAAAAGAGTTTGCCACATCATCTTAAACCCATTCCCTGCTTCTTCCTTCTGTCTCCTGTCTTATTACCACAGTGGCTTGTTAACAATGTTGCATCAAGGCAATGCAACCTTCTTTTGAATAAACATATATTCATTCAAATGCAACATTGTCTCCATATGACCTGTATATGTGCCACAGCAGAACGCTGGGTGGGTTCTGGACCCCTTTTTCCTATAGCATGCAAACTTTCTTTACATGTGAAGTCTTGGTTTGCTTTCCATGTACCTGCCTATATTTTTGGGTCATCCC
Source organism: Natrix helvetica (assembly GCF_964273705.1). NCBI lineage: Eukaryota > Metazoa > Chordata > Lepidosauria > Squamata > Natricidae > Natrix > Natrix helvetica. Next base: position 107,593,927 of record NC_138550.1, on the reverse strand, counting down.
ACAGCCACATAAAATAAATGAAGCTCGCCCTTTCATTCAAATCAGTGGCTGAAGCCTTTCCTTGCCAAGTATAGTTTAACCATGGTACCTTGAGGTTATAAACTCCAGCATGAAAGCTTTCAAACAGTGGCATTTTCCTCTTTTGACCTCTATACATCCATTCCAAGGGCCATATGTAACCTGCTCCATACCAGTCTGCCCCAAAGTAGAATTATTTCCATGCATTCTTGGTATAATTTCCTTGGATAAATAAGTCACTTGTTGGTGACAGACATATCACTTTCTGCATGCCAATAAAATACAGACTGTCTCAAAGGAACAAAAGCTTTTTGCAGGGCATCCTTACATGGCTAACTGGACATAGTCTCCAAATTACCCTATGGGTGTGTTGCCACGTATGCAGAATATTGCTTTGTATTCTTGTTCTTTGTATTCTAAGATTTGACTGCAATATGCCAAGTGGTGAATCTTACTTTCTGTGCTTTGTAAGCATGTAGAAAGCATAAGTGGGGAAAAACCAACAATTTCTTATGTCAGTTCCTCAACTGTCCCCATGTTTCTGGAGGCCATGTGCAGTGTGCCAGCTGTAATTCTTAATAGTTGTACTGGCATGCTTCAGTGAGTAGTGCTTTTGAATACTTCCCTAGGTAATGAGGATATACCTCTGTCCCTCACACTCAGCTTGATTAATCTTCATGAGAACTAGTGGAGCAGCTGCTGGGAAATAAATCCAGCCCTAAGATACAATAATATGACAGCATGAAATTTGCCCCTTGGCTCTAAACCAAGATGCTTGCAGAATCAACCTAGCATTTCTAAATGGAGTTAACACAAGGATTGTTGACACATTTGATTTTTAGCTGGTGGCAATCAGAAGTGACAACTATCTCTTGGTCAAAATGACAGCATTCTTATAGAGGAAGATGCTGCCAGGAATAGCATGAACTCCCTAACAATGAGGATCTTAGCCATGTGCTATATCAATGCCACAAGTACAGGTGAAACTCGAAAATTTAGAATATCATGCAAAAGTTCATTTATTTCAGTAATGCAACTTAAAAGGTGAAACTAATATATGAGATAGACTCATTACATGCAAAGCAAGATAGTTCAAGCCATGATTTGTCATAATTGTGATGATTATGGCTTACAGCCATAATTAAACAATGCAGAAGAGCTGAAGGCCGCTATTGAAGCATCTTGGTCTTCCATAACACCTCAGCAGTGCCACAGGCTGATAGCTTCCATGCCATGCCGCATTGAGGCAGTAATTACTGCAAAAGGGGCCCAAACCGAGGACTGAGTACATATGCATGCTTATATTTTTCAGAGGTCTGATATTGTTCTATGTACAATCCTTGTTTTATTGATTGCATGTAATATTCTAATTTTCTGAGATTGTGGATTTGGGGTTTTCATGAGCTGTAAGCCATAATCATCACAATTATGACAAATCACAGCTTGAACTATCTTGCTTTGCATGTAATGAGTCTTATCTCATATATTAGTTTCACCTTTAAGTTGCATTACTGAAATAAATGAACTTTTGCACGATATTCTAATTTTTTGAGTTTCACCTGTAGTTGTGGTGTTAACTGCATAATGAAGAAGGGCCTGAAAACCAAAGAGGATGTTTATTTAATACCATAAAATAGAGTGCCATTCTTCTGACAGTAGGTGATAACATTCATTGTGAACGTGTGCTCCTTGTTGATATCAAACTCCATGTGCCAACTGGTGTTCCATTTAGCATGTCCTAAAGTCATCAGGCAAGTTGGGAACAGATAACAGAACTTTAAATAGGCCATTTTCCAGCGTGACTGTAACTCTGAATGCAGTGATCAAAATGTTTTCTGGAATTAGTGGTGGAAGAAGAGACAGATTAAAAAGCTACAGTTGCAGTAAATACAGCATAGTACATCTAGGGCCTTTCACAGTGTCATCTATGCCTGTAAGATGAAGTTCTTTAATCCAGGTTGGAAGCAGACTGATGCTCACTAATCAGACTGAAGCCATACTCTGGAGGCAGAGGGATATCCTATGTGGACCTGGGTGCTGATTTAAGAGAGAGCTAATAGTATAGACTGGTGTCCGTTGGATTGCCAACTTCTGCATGACGCATGCCATCCTATTTCAGGAAAGCAATCCTCCAAGAAATGAGAAGCAGTCACAAACTGATAGTTGATCATCTAATTTGACCTGGACAAGACAGTAGTGATCACGGAGCTTAGTTTGACAATTGAAAATGCTAGTCTGCTTCAAATCTACGTAAATAGAGTTTGATGGATTCCTTCCTTCTTAACACTGAGTATATCCATGACCTGTCATCTTTGGATGATGCCCACTGAGAAACATACTGGTAGATTACTATGATCCCATTGTTGCTTGTAGATTGTGGGCTCACATTTAGCATGGCAGGAACTGAAATATTCCTGGATTATATCATTGTCTTTGTTGTGTAACAGTAGAACTACATATTTTGAGGAGGCCTTGTTTACTTACAGTCCCCTGCCTGCATTCCATATGACTTCTGAGATTCACCCCAGCAAGCCACCATCAGTTATATGGAAGGCTACAATGCTATATGTTCCACCCATGTTTTACACCTACCAATTAATCTGCTACCCTACTGATGTTCCTGCTAGCAATCCCTTGATTTGACCAGTTTGTAAAGAGTACTTGGGCAGCACAATGTAAGAGCTGTAAACACATCTAATTTTCCTCTGCTTTTACATTTTGGATTGTGGAGATTTTCAGTGAGATGGGGGGCAGGTGGGGTTATTGCATAGACATGATCAAGGCTGCCACTTTTTGATTATTTCACCCTGAGAACAGCAGGAACAGTCTATAAATATATAAGCTTATATAAGTATATAGGTTTGGAAGGTTCAACCTCTGGTCCTGGTGACCAAACAGATTGGATCTTGCAGCATATAAACAATTCAGGCTTGTACTCTATGCTCCTGTAAGACACAGTTAATTATAGTAAACTACTACTGGTAATCATGATGTGGAGGCTAGCTATAGTGAATTATTCATAAAGCATTTCTTTTCAGGAATTTCAGGCTTTGGAGCATTTTGCAATAGTAACCTCTGAGGTTACTTGCATTCTATCCATTATTCTAAGATGCAGTACATACCCCCATCAGATGCTGGTTCATGAAAGCCTTCATAGAGTCACTCAGACCAAGGGAGGCAACTTACAGCCACATCAGCCATTGCTAGAAGAGTCATTTGGCGGAACAGACATTTGGATAGCTAAAGGCTCAATGACGTTGCCTCAGTATTCTGGTTTGCATCATCCAATAGGAGGTGTGATGGCTGAGGAGTTAAAGACACTGAGCTTGTCAGCTGGAAAGTGACAGCCCAGGTTCAAGACCCAAGTGCTGTGTGTTGGATTGAGCTCCCATTAATTGCCCAGCTCCTGTCAGCCCAGCTGCTCAAAAGCATGCAAATGCGAGTAGATATATAGGTACCACTTCGGTGAGAAGGTACCAGTGTTCTATGCACCTCAGTGTATAGCCATGCTAACCACATGGCCATGGAAATGTCTTCAGACAATGCTGGCTCCCTTGGCTAAGAAATAGAGATGAGTACTGCCCCTAGAGTCGGAAACGACTGGACAGAGGAAATCTTTATCTTTTCCTTTGTGCCTTCTCATCCTTTTTGTCAAAAGAGTCACCAATACAAACAATATTGCTAGTGCAGGCAATGCCATGTGATAAATAACAAGGCGTAATGGAGCTAATGTGCTAAGTTCCTAATGTAAACAGTGTTTCTTTTCTAAATCAGAGCCCTGGTGATGCAGTGGTGAAAGAGTAGCCATGCAGCTAAACTCTCTCCATAGCCTGGAGTGTGATCCTGATAGGGTTCAAAGTTAACTCAACCTTCCATCCTTCCGAGGTCAGTAAAATGAGGACCCAGATTGTTGGAGACAATATGCAAATAATGTTTCTACCTTGTAAACAATCCGGAGAGTGCTGTAAAGCACTATGGGGTGGTATATAAGCTGTTATTATGCTTTGAGGTTGGGCATCAGTCAAATTATGGGCACTCCTCTGCTGGTGCTATCACAACAGTAGGAGACAAAGCTCTAACAAGTTATTTAATACCACAGTATCAGAACCTTGGCCCAATTTTAGAGGGTGAGGTGGAAGAAGGAGGAGAACCAGAAGGAGAAAGTGGCACTGGTTTTCAGCAGCTATCTTTGTTTAGTACATCTGGTATGCAAGAGTCATTTCCTCTTTCTATCCTTCCTGTTAATTGCAAAACTGCATGTTGCTATTTTAACATCTTGACAAAGAGCCCCATCTGGTCCTTGTTCTTCGATAGCAAATGCCTTGGATCCAGAGGAAGCCTTCAAAAGAAGAGTTTCTTCTGCTGTTGTTTATCAAAAAGAGCATTTTGCAATATTAAACTGTGTCAGGAATCAAAAACCTCACATCTGGAATTTCTGATGGCCATATGCAAGTTCTATCCCAACAACATAGTGCTAGGCAGAGTTAGTTCCATGTGTTTTTTTCTGTTAATTCTAATGAATATCTATATACCTTGGAAATTATTTCATTTTTTGAAAAAGAAAATAGTGCAGAAAAACCTCATGGGTGGAAGTTGCTTCTTGCACTTATGTAGTTAAAAGGTGACAAAAGGTTAGGGTTAAGGATGTGTTGTCTTCAACAGATCCATCGTTCCAGTGACATTAAATCCTGGTGCAGGGATGCATTAAATACCCAGGAAGGAAGAAGATTGACTTGGTCAGTCACAGATATGTTTTTTTTTCTACTCAGAGGAAATTCAGAGCTTCAGAAATTTGCAGAACACTTTTTCTTTTCCTGTCAAAATTAGAATACATTTCCCTAATAGGCAATTTCAAAAACCTACTCATGCTGATTTTTTAAAGCAGAATAAGGATTAATGGTGATTACCTGGTTGAAATGACCCGTGTCCTTAAAAACTAAAGCTTTCCTCAAGTCAAGCTCAGCTCTCATATCCAACTACTTTTCGTGGCAACAGCATGGATGTGTGTGTTGCCATTTCTCTTCTCAAGAATTTTTTTTAAAGTTCCCAAGCTATCCTACAATCCTGATTTTCTTTCCTTCTCTCCCACCTAATATTAATAAGATTTGCAAGATTGACCAACAGTTCTGCTATTTGTCAACAAAACAGATGCATATATAGAGGGAGAAGATGCTGATGATCCTGGCTACAAGACTAGGTCTCTAATTTGTGAGTTGCAGTATTTCCTCTTTTTTTTCCTAACAGCACACATTGATGAATACTCTTATTGTATCTTTGCAAACACCCAAAGCCATTTAAGGAATAAGACATATATGAAATTTCCAAACAAAAGTCAGTTGCAAAAATAACATCACCTGCCTTCAGAGTCAGACACCAGTGAGGCAGATGAACAACTTGAGCCTGTTCCCAGTGTATGCATGTGCAGAGTTGCCAGATAAAGGGAACAGCTAAAGGACAGGGGTCGACTTGGGAGTAAGGCTACAGGTGGATGATGAATGGCCCACCCAGAGGAAATAAAAGAGGAGTGAAAGGGGAGTGGAATTTGCAGGAGGCAATTAGTTCGCTTAATTGGTTCATGACTCTCCAAGACTGCTTGCCAAGTTTTGCAGATATCAGACTGTCAGCTCTCCAAGGCAGGTAAGGTCTGTGACTGTCAATCCTCCCTTCAAAGATGTTGCTGGATGAGAATGAGCAGAATTCTCAGTAAATTAATAAAAGAGGTTTTTGCCGGGACAAGGAGTTTGCTGCATGCTCTTGAGAAGCCTAGATCAGAACACACCTGACGAGTTGACTTGAAAGTACAAAAAAACCCAAATCCCTTTATTTCAGTTTATAGCCATCTGAATGAGAGGGAAAGCAGTTCTTATTGATGTACAAATAAGGCAGGCTTATATATTGCATCACTAATGATTAGCATCTATATCAATTCTTTATTTGCCTATCTGAATGGTTAGATCATCTGTTTGAATCCAGACTGCTGTGTGCTGATGATGTCATTCCATGTTTCAGACATGCCCTAGGATCACTCCCGAGTTACATTAAGAATAAAGAATTAAGGCTTAATTATGCAAAGACAAAAGTCTTGGTATTTACGAAATGCCTTTGAGACTCAGAGTGGCAGCTAAATGGTCTCACAATCAAACAAGGTAAGGCCTCTAAGTACCTTCAAACTGCTTTTCAGATCTCTGGCAAGAGAAATGCTCATCTGGGCTAACTCAGAATGCTCAAATATCAGAACTCTCTGTCTATCCAAGAGTCCTTATTCGTCTTTCTTGCCTTAAAGCTAATCTCTGATAAAGTGGGCTCCTGTTTGATGCACAGCTAAGGTTTTAAAAGAGTGGCTCCCAATTGGAAACAGTACATCTCCATTTGTACAAAACAATCTTTAAGGTTCTTTATTGCCCTTTCAATATAGCCCTCAAATGTGAATCTGGTGTGTTTAAGAATGAAATGCAGTGTCTCCTTAACTTTTATATTATTGTATTTGGAAGGGTTTGGGCACTCTAAGCCCAAATCAGTTTAATCCATTGATTAAACAATGCCAATGCCAGGGTTCCAAATAGCATCCAAAAGTAAATCAGAGTCCAATCTCTCACTGCCATACTGGCAATTCCACCCATCCAATTCCAGTCAGGTGCAGAGGTGCAGAGACAAAGGATGACCTTGGCTTTCTGGAAAGAATTTTGTTATGGCTACATAGTATGTAACTCCTTACAATCCCCCCTCCCATTTTCCCACAATAGAAAATGCATAGCACAATAACAGAAAGTGTGGCAGGCCAAAGATCCAAAAGAAAAGATGGCTGCAGGCCTGACACCCATATCTCAGGACCCTGAAAGCACACCTTCTCTATAGCAGCATGTGCCTTTTGGAATAAGGTTCCCCCAAGGACCAGAAGGTCCCCACCCTGCTAGTGTTTTGAAGGACCTTGAAGATCTGGCTCTTCACCAAGTAAGGGTGAGTAAAGTCTTCCTTTGAGCTCAATGGTTTTTCTTCTTTTTTTAATCCCCATATGGTTTCCCCCATGTGTCTTCCTAATCTTGCTCTTCATTTTTAGTCTTCTTATACTTTTTGTCTTGGCTTTGTGTATTGTTTACCTGCAACCATCCAAAGCTGTGGGGTGTCAGGGAACATATTTACCAGCCAACTCTCAATGACTCCGGGTGGCCTGCATCAATAAAAGTGGGAAATTACAACAAGACATAAAAAGATAAAGATAAAAGATGACAAGGATAATGAAGTGAAGGATATCTCTCTCTTTCTCCCTTGTTGAAAGCCTGTGTGAAGAGACAGGTCTTTATGGCTCCTTTAAACAACAGCAGAATGGATGCCCTCTAGATCTCAGGGGAAACTTCATTCCAGAAAAACTAGACAGAGGGTACTAATTTCAATGCCAGATGGAAGAATTAATTTTTCATCAGTTTTATACACTGTGAAGGACAGAATACCATCATGAAATAAAACAAAGAAACAAGAATGCAGTCCTAAATCCTAAATCCTGAATGTGGCAGGCTGGAGGGAGTGGGATACACTTCTCTATCAACTTCTGCTGGTGATGAGGAACACGGTTAATGTTTGGGTGGACTCTCCAAGTGAGAAGTCATTTTTTTTCACAGCAGAACACCCAAACACCAACCAACAAAAATGGAGGCATTTTAGCTATGTCATTTCTGAAACTGGTTTTAGTGAATGCCGGTCCTTCTCCCAGTCGGTTGCTGTAAATGTAGCTAGGCGGAGGGGAAAGGGTGCATGAACTCTTGTGATTTCTATCTGCAACTACTTAACTCTTACTAGTTAAGCTTTAAATCTAGACAGAATACTAAAAAGCAGAGACATCACCCTGCCAACAAAAGTGCATATAGTCAAGGCTATGGTTTGCCCAGTTGCAATGTATGGTTGTGAAAGTTGGATCATAAGAAAGGTTGAGCACCAAAGAATTGAGGCCTTTGAACTATGGTGCTGGAGAAGACTCCTGCAAGTCCCTTAGATTACAAGATGATCAAACCAGTCAGTCCTAGAGGAGATCAACCCTGACTGTTCTTTAGAAGGCCAGATCCTGAAGATGAAACTCAAATACTTTGGCCACCTAATGGGAAGGAAGGACTCACTGGAGAAGAGCCTGATGCTGGGAATGATTGAGGGCAAAAGAAGAAGGGGACGGCAGAGAATGAGTTGGCTGGATGGCGTCACTGAAGCAGTCGGTGTGAGCCTAAATGGACTCCAGAGGATGGTAGAGGACGGGAAGGCCTGGAGGAACATTGTCCATGGGGTCACCCTGAGTTAGACGTGACTTCGTAACTAACAACAACAAAAATCTTATTTACATGTTTCACTGGAACTGAGATGAGACGTCAATCTATTTCTTTGCTCCTATCCAGGAGCAAAGTTTAATTCCAGTTTGTTAATCCCTCCAGAATCATATCTGCAAAACTAAACAAGAATTTATCCTATGTTTCCCTTAATAGGCTAAAAATAGTCTATCTATTGATGTCATTTACAATTTTTATAGGTTGCAAAAAGTGACTTACGACTGGTCATTGCTCTTACAACCATTGCAGCATTCCCACAGTCACGTGATAAAAATTCAGGCAATTGGCTACTGATATATATAACAGTTGCAGTGTCCTGGGGTCACATGATCACTACATGGGACCTTCCCAGGAGGCTTCTAACAAGCAAAGTCAATGGGGGAAACTGTAGTTACTTAACAACTACATGATTCACTAAATGACCATGCTAATTCATTGAACATCTGGAGCAGAAAAGGTGTTAAAGTGGGCTGCAACTCACTTAACAACTGCTGTGCTTCGCAATGGAAGTTCTGGCCCTAGATGTGGTCGTAAAATGAGGACTACATGCACTTGTTTCTCTATTCTCTCTTTATTTTACCCTTAATAATAACCTCTGAATTAGATAAAGCTGGATTATAGTAACTTGGCCAAAGTGGGCTTTATGCCTGAGAGGGCATTATAATATAGGTTGAAGTATGTATCTTTATCCATCAGGCAATAATTATTATAGTTTTAAGCTGTATTTCAATTTATAAACAAAATATGAATTTTTCATAGAAATCATGAACTGGGAACATAATAATAATTGCCTGTTTTCCTCTGGGATTTACAACAAAACTGATTATAAACTGAGTACTTTTCAGAAAGCTCAAGGAAAATCAATGACTCACAATTGTTTTTTTTATTAGATTTTCTCTTAAACTAATTTTGCTTATTACTGGGAAATAAAATAGCAGTAAAATACAAATCATCCATTTTTGAAAGACAGCTTTGGAAGATGAAAGCAGCTGACTTATGGCTAGCCAGGTTTTAAATAAATCTTCTTTCCCCATTGTTTTACCTAATAAATACTATAAGTCTAAGATACTAAAACTCTATCCATATGTTTCATAAAAAAACAGACCCATGGATCCTCCCCTCCCTTTCCCAAATCCTGATAGCACAATAGCTTGGGAATCATACTGACTCCCACTGTGTTTAGGATTCTTGTTGTGAAATAAGCTTTTAGGATTATCTAGTCTTGCTTGAGAAAATGTTTTATTGAACTTAATAAACCTTTCTTCCAAGTACATGTACTGTACATAGAACAGACTGGGTTTTCCTTAATTGGCCCATGTTTTATTGACACATAAATGGAAATGAAGGGAATGCTAAACAGTGGGATGCAAATGCTATAAAGATCTTGAAAATACACCGAGATTGTTCTGGGCAAAGATCAAAGTTATAAAATATAAACACGGACATTAATATTTACGGATTACTCATATTTGTAGCATATTGGCAGAATGCTCAGAATATTTGCCCAAAAAATGCTAGAATTCTCTGACATGAGCTGCTGCTTATAAGCTTTGCAGTTGCTTACCAGCCCAGATCAAGTCAAGTTACATTTAAAGGGGGCTGAATCTTCCTTCCATCTTGGTGTAAATGCCATGAAAAAATGATGTGGTTTGTAACATAAATATAATCCTAATTAAAGCAGTGCAGTTTAGTTACAAAGTTTTACCTCAGTATTATAGGTTAGGTTTTTGGCCTGCCTTAATTCCAAAAGAGGATGGTCCAGAGGTGATATTCAGCCAGTTCTGGAGAACCTGTAGCAGAAATTTTGAGTAGTTCAGAGAACCGGCAAATAGACTGGCCCATCCCCCGCTGCCTCCCAGCTGATCTTCTTTTGTTGCCCAGAATAGGAGAACAGAGCTGGGAAGCAGGTTAGTGGGGTGGGGAGGGAATGAGGATTTTGCAGTATCCTTCCCCTACCACGCCCACAAAGCCATGCCCACAAAGCCACACCCACAGAACTGGTAGTAAAAACAATTTGAATCACACCACTGGCACGCTCAGTTTATAATCTCAAGAACCTTTTGTGTGTGGTGTTTGTACACATTAGTATTTAGTATTTATAATCAATTCATAATGTCAGGGCAGTTATTTGCATGTTCTAATATCAGCCCCATAATTATTTAATAATAAACCACATAAGTACAGAATTATGCTTCTGTCCTGGGTTGGGTAAATTGCATACAGTAGCTACAAAATTCTTGATTTGATCCTTGGTTTTCAAATGTGAACCAAACCTTTTATAAACATCTGTCATCCGATTTCCTAAACAAGATGCCATTTAAGTAAAAAAAAAACAGGTATAAATTGCCCATGTCTTGTTTTCATCCTATGAAACAAAGACAAAATAAAATAGTTTGAAATCACTCTGTGTGAGGAGATACCTTGCTTGTAAACTCTAATCAAGGAAGGACTCGCATATGTGAAACTAAGTGTTAACTAAGTGTTTAGCATGTTTTCTCAGCAAACCTGAATCACAGGTATGCTCCAGAGCTCAGAAATATATTTTCTATGGAGCTTAGTTTATAATCCCATGTTTTATTCAGTTAGTTTCCTTACATAGTGTTCTGTCCCGTGATTCCAATGACTATGCAGACACAGCTTGGCTGTCTGCCACGACTAATTACATAGATAAAGCCACCCCTTGGCTAGGAGCCTAGAAAGTTCTCTTCAATAACCCAAGATAAAACTTACAGAATGCTTCCGCAACAGCTCGTATAATGGATTGTTGTTTCCTGCAAAGATTCCCCTCCTGTCGCTCCACCTATAAACTCTTCGGAAGGGGCCACACCCTTAACCAGCTGTCCTTACTTCCTTCTATGATGTCTTCTCCACAGCTGTTCCTTTCTCTTATCAATTCTACGCATATGCACATCAGGGACAACCTCCCTCTGTTCCTTCTCACTGCTCCCTGACTCAGATGCCATCTGGTGGCCAACAGGCCTCTCTAGTTCCTGCTCTGACTCTAAACACCCTCCAGAGTCTTCCTCATCCTCCAGAGCAGTCCCATAATGGTCTGAGCTGTCAGAGTCCACCAACAGCTCAGTCGGCCGCTGCTGGGCCACAACACATAGTGATGCCTAATGACACTTCTAGTGCCACAAGTGAATCTGGTATCTGTTTTTTTAAAACAATTATTCAGAATTTTTACAAGTAAGAATTTGTCTAAGCTTCAGATAAGCTGGAAAAAAGATTGAAGTGAAATATAGCCCCTAGTTAAGAAAAAACTGGTATAGTTGATCTTAACCACACAAAGGGGACAATCACATTCAGATACGTGCAGGTCTGCTTAGTTCAGTCATTCAAATAAAGGATGAAAGACACAAGAAAGGAAATTTATTTATGTATTTATTTATGTGTTTACCAAATTTGGAGACCACCCACTGAACAGAATGACTTGATATTGAAGTTGATATTGATCTATATCCCATCTTACATATATGGTGCATAGTTCTTCTTCCTCCTGTCCTTCCTCACCATTACAATCCTATGACATGAGACAGGCAGAAGAAAAAGTGTCTGGCTTAATGCCACCCGGTCAATTTCTGTGGCTGAGGGTGATTAGAACCATGAGATGGTGGAAATTTGTTTCATCATAATAAAAGGAACAATAGTTGATTGCAGGAAATTGAAGAGCTTCTGAACATAGGTTTCGTGAGCAGCTAACCATCCAGAGAGTGAAAGGACAGTGAAAAACCAATTTCCTATGAAGCAGATAATTGCAGGTTTTACAAGTATCTATTGATGGTGTCAAGATAGTCCTTTGCAGCGTAGTCCTTTCAATAGTTCCAAGAAAGCTCCACAACAGAGGTTGGGTCTTACCGGTTCGGACTGGTTTAGCTGAGTAGGTAGTAACTCGATGGGCCATGCCCCTGAACCAGTTCTATCGGCGCCGCCGTAGGAGCCACAATCTAGTTTTTTTGCTTCTGCGCATGCACAGAAGCAATTTTTCACTACTGCACATGCGCACATAGCACGCATCAAACATGTGAAGTGTGCATGCGCCAAAGCGCATCCTTGAATGAACTGGCAGTAACAGAAGCTGGAACCCCCCTCTGTTCCATATCCATTTGCACTGTTCAGGAGATTCCGATGGCAGAGACCAAGTAGTCTCAGCTTGATGCTAACGACCAGATGACTGCAAGGAATATAAATCTTTCCACCATTCAGTCAGAACTGAAGAAACTTCTTGCTTGAGATGTGAAATGTCTTCAAGGAAATAAAAAGTCTAGTTTGCCTTTTGGACAACCATGACCTGGATGCCTGAGAATCTCCATAGAGAGTGAAAAGAGTTTTATTCTTCTCATTTTGGACTACTAGACTTACCAGGTATATCCTTGGCAGCTTCAGAAATAAATGACAATATGTTTTTAAAGAAAAGAAATCAAATGAGGAGCTTCAATGTGTGTGTGTGTGTGTGTGTGTGTGTGTGTGTGTGTGTACCTACATTTTGAGAGTATTTATTGAAAATAATCTTTTAAAATATAACCTATGGCATTAAGAATTCACCTGTGAACTACAATATTCACTGGTATAATTTTGCGTTTACAGTAAAACCTGGATTTAATGTACCTTGGATACAATGGACACATTTTATTCAGATTGCAACCCCCCCCCCCATTTAATGGAAGGGAGACTTTACTTCAAATGATTTATGCCAGTGATGTAATTATGCAGATTGTTCAAATTGACAGAGACACAGAAGGTATCTATTCAGGTTTAATGGTAATTTGGATTTAATGGACATGCTCTCCTCTTTGATTGGTCTGTTAAATCAAGGTTTTCTTCTGAGGCCTCTGCAAAAGATGCAACTTTGAATTTATAAAAGAATAAAATGATGAAACACACATATGATTCAAAGCCTTTGATCTTCGTTTCATCATTGCACACACTCTTAATGCATTGAAAAAAATTGAAAAGGAAGATAAATGCACTTTTGCGGAATGGATTTTCTTTCCTCAATTGTTGTGGGGAATTGTTTTATGCTTCCCAAAGCTCTTAAAACTTTTGATCAGATACGTATATACTGTAATAGCTATTATTACATTATTTCCAACTGAGGAAATGGGAAGGGAAAGTTTTGTCACAATGGCAGATGAGCAGAAGGCACTTAGTATAGCTTCATAGACTGTCATATCTTGTAAGCCATCACACAGCACAGCAACCAGCCTATGGATCTGATAAGAGTTCATTTCTTCTTCTTCTTTTTCCAAATGTTGCTTCTCTCAAAGGAAAACAAGCCATGAAATTACACCAAGAACAGAGAAAGGAATCACGAGCACATAGGAAAGATTCAATGCATGAATGTATTTTCAAACAAAATCTTTCTTTCCAATTTGCAATCTCCCTTCCGAATGTCTCTTGCTATGATCTCTTCTTTGTAGCCCCACTTAGATAAAATGATTTCCCAGTAGGACAAATGGCTGAATGACAATCATTTACAATCTCAAGATGGAGATAATAGCAGAAATTGAAATTGATTGTGATTTCAAGATGGACAGAACTCACAAGGCCTAATTCCAAATTGAATTCATTTTGGATTGATTAAATTCTGTTTTGGAATATTTTCTGGTTTTCAGCGGTGAAGCAGAGGGTATGGTTGGTTTTGCCTACATATGCATCCTTTAATGAGATTTTAAACTATATACTACAAATTCATTTCTCTTCCAACCAAACTCATCAGACAAAAACAAAAAAAATCAAAATAGAGATCTGCAGTAAGCCTTGGATTAACAGACTTAGATTGAATGAACCTTGATTTTTGGAGTTTAATGTCCATTAAATTGGCATTAAATTGGCATTTATTTTGGGTTGACAGCAACCCAAAATAAAGGACTTATTTTGCTATTTGGGAAGCAATCAATAAAGTGGCTTCTACTTTCTGTAAAGAAAAAAAAAGCATGTTCTTATGCATATGTTCCACATGCGTTCTGGAATGGGGTGGGGGTAGTTAGTGGGCAATATGTTGGAACAGGTTTGGCAGCTGAGTTGAGGAAGGAGGCTGGGAACATACCATACTGAGAAGATCAGGAAGGTAATCTATTTAGCAGGAGTAGCAGCAGGAACAGATTTCCTTGCAGAATAATAGAGTTATAAGGTATACTTTGTAGTCCAACCCCTGCTCAAGTAGCAGATCTTATACCTTTCCTGACAAATAGCTGTCCAATCTTTTCTTAAAAACTTCCCAGCACAGCCTCTGGAGGCAAGTCATTCTCCTAATTAATTGTTCTCACTGTCAAGAATTTTTTTCCTTAGCTCTAGATTGGATCTGTCCTTGATAAGTTTCCATCCATTACTTCTTATCCTGCCCTCAAGTGCTTTGGAGAATAGTTGATCCCCTCTTCTCTGTGACAGCCTCTCAAGTACTGGAAGACTGCTATTATGTCACTTCTAGATAATCTCTTCATTAGACTAGACATATCCAGTTCCTGCAACCGTTCATCTATGTTTTAGCCTCCCGCTCCCGAATCATCTTTGTTGCTTTTCTTTCTTTTTACACTGGCTTCTGTCCTAAGAAGCCAAAAGTTTATTTTGATCACAGAACAGTTGCATCCTTCAGCAATACATAAGATTGTTCCTCAAAAAGACATTCCTGAGGGCTCTCTTCATACGTTCCTGTAGCTGAACTCAAGGAAAGGAAAGAACTGGAGTGGAAAATGTATCTAGATTTCACAGACATTAGAATTCAGCAGACTCCCCAACTTTATATGAAGTAAAAGGAATTGAAATGCAGCCTTTTATTCTTCACATACATTCATAGGATTAACGAGAGTTTCCTGTATGTGAGAATGAAAGTATTAGCAATGATAGTCTCTAGCATATCTGTCTCCAATCAGGTGACCTTACAGGCCGTATCTATTTTATAGATATATAGATTTATATCTATAGATATATAGGTATGTGCATGCCTGCTCCTAATTTTGATTTTCATAGTAGAAGAGCATTTGAACAAAATGTTGCATAATTCATTATCCAACTAAGTGACTGCTAGAAACAGACAAGTGTGGATGTGGAATTCAAATTTATTAAGTTTGACATTTTTAAACAAATGAGACATTGGAAACAAGAGTGTTTTTCTTGATAATACTTTAGTTCCAGAAATTTAAGCAAACAGAACAGCTTGACAACAATTTCTATTAATTCAGATAGAATATCCATGATGGGCCTCATGTTGCTCATCCCATAGAAATGAACTCTAATGGTGGAAATCCAGAAGGAGCATCTCAATTACATAATAGCAATAGCAGTAGCATTTATATACCACTTCACAGTGCTTGACAGCCCTCTCTAAACAGTTTACAGAGTCAGCCTATTGCCCCCAAATATCTGGATCTCCATTTTACCCACCTCGGAAGGATTGGAAGGCTGGTGAGATTTGAACTGCCAAACTGCAGGCAGCCAGCAGTCAGCAGAGGTAGCCTGCAATACTGCACTCTAACCACTGCACCATCGTGGCTTTGATCATGTTTAAAATAGTACACTTAAACTGGGACTGCAAGTCTGATGCACCATGAAGATCGCTGTCCATTAAAGATGGTACCATTAGATTGTTTTCATAGTGAGCTTGATTATTGAATGTTCATCCCAGTTTCCGGAGAATAAAACAAGGCAACATCTCAAAGCCATTATTAGTTGAGTGTGAGTAGTTGGGGGAATGAGTTGGAAAGTTGCCAGAGATCACATTTCCTGTACTCTCTCCATCTCTCTTGCTTTCCTTTCTACATAGAGGTTTGTTTTAGTACATATAATTATTGACAAAGGAAACAATTCCATTTTGGGCAGTATGCATGACTAATCAGTGCCCCTATGTTTAATACTGAATTCTTTTCCATTAAAAAGAAATTGTTGCTTATCACTAAGTAAGGATACAATTTTTTTAATGGATTCTTTGTATGACTGTGATGTTTGTTTTACGTTATTATTCTCCAATGGCATTGCCAAGTTTACCCCCAGCAGTGCTTCTGTGGAGAAAGAGATAATCTCTTTAAAGCATTGTAAACAGCAGCTGCTCTGTGGTTATCAGATTCAGAATGAGACCGTCTACACTTTGGGAAGGAATTTTCATAGGAAAAATATCACAAATTATTAGGAAATGGTACATAGTTGCCATGTGACTCAGTCTCTGTCGTGCCTTAAAAAAATGAAAGTGCCTGTCTTCTAGTTCAGATAAAATTGCATCGCACAGAGTTTACATTAAAAACGGACCCTTTGTCCATGCTAAACCCATGATTATCAGTTGCTGCATCTGAATCTATGCCATTAAAAATCTGGTATAAAGAGTCTATTGTAAAAGAAGAGTGCTTATTATGAAGGATCAAAAACTTGTTCAGTGAACTGAAGGCTGGTTGATTGTTAAGATGATAAAAAGTGAATTATTTGTAGCTTTGTAGTGGGCTGATAACTCCTAAGGAACGGCTGAAGGGAAAATGAACTCATGTAAAACTATGCTGAAATAGGCTTCCTTTTTTTCTTTTTCTTTTAAAAAAACCTCTTTTTATTTATCTGTAGGATGATTGTGTTTAACTTTACAATTACTCTGAGTGGAAGTTTGAGCCCTGATCCTTTTGTGGTGGTCTTCTTTTCAGCTAACCATATCTTCATCAGTCTGCAGCCTCCGCCTGTCCACAGTTTGTCCTCTGAATACACTCAATGGAAGGTGTTATTTCATTTTGTCTCCACTTGGCATTTAATTGAAGAATGCAAAGCCAGATAACTTGAAGCTCCCCCCCCCCAGTGCCCCCTGTAGCCTCCTGGGAACTCTAGAATGGTGCCGCCCTCCCATTTTCGGTCTAGCAAGACTCCCTGCACTTACCTGGGAGCCAAAACGGGATTTGTGGGGACTCCTGGAAGGGGTGGGAAGGAGAGGGGTGGGGCCAGTCAGAAGTGGTATTTGCTGGTTCTCCGAACCAGTTAAAATTTCCACTACTGGCTCACCCAAACTGGTCAGAACCAGCTGAATACCACCTCTGGCTTTAATAAACTTTTATTTTACATTTTAAACCATATCCATCTATACGATAGCCAAGAGATCAAGAGTTATCTCGATGTGAGATGGGCCAGCAAACAAATGTAATAAATTAATAATAATACATTTTAGCTGTATTTTTTTCATATTAAAATTGCTGCACACTGTATGTTTGCATGTGTGTGTGTGTTTACATGTAAATATTCCGATGTTTATTTTAGTGTGGATGAAATGTCTCTTGTAAGACATGTGATGTAACACTTGCCTGGGTACAACTGTGTTTTCTGAAGTTTACTGTTTTTAAAATTACCAGACCCTCAATTCAATTCCAAGACAAGTCATCTGTTTATTCATGTGTGCATGTATTTTACATAAACATATAAAATCAGAAAGGACAGAAAACAAAATGGTGGCACAATAATAGGAAACTGTGAAATAGGAAAAAATATTTCCTAGCAGTATTTTCTACAAACGGACTGTTGTGGCTGATCAAACAAAAGACACAATATTATTGCTACTTTTTAGAAATATGGCCCAGCCTCCATGACTTGCAATGCACTAAGACAGACCGAGCTCCTCAATTAATCAATCATGGTTGTGGCATGCTTAATTTGTCAAGGACAGTAACTCAGGTCATTTCCCTCTCCATAGTATAAGTTTGAAAGCCATTTCCTTCAAGCTAAATCTTAACCTTTCTTCCAGAAGAGAACAACTTGAAGTGTCTTTTGCGGGAGGAGACAAACCAGGGAAGACGGATTTCAACAGAAACAGAACTTTCGAGACACCATTTTGAGAGAGCCATTGGGACAGCCATGCATGTTTTTTTGTTATGTCTGTCCTATTATCCCATAAAGCAGACAATGAGAGTTTGAGATTTGTAGTGATAGAAGACCGAGGTGTGAAGACCTATTCACCTTCTGGTCTTACTGCCTCCTGTGAAAAGCCAGGCAATTTTCTCTTCAATCTTTCTGGAATTGGTGCTAGATGGCAGAAATGTATATGATTTCAAGGAGCTTGAGTGAAAAGTGGATTCAAAGAGAAAGTTCAACTCTCATTTGCCTGTACTGATATAAAGATGTCAGATCACTTCCCCCCTCCAACTATTTACATTTGTGCTGACGAAATCACATAAATTGCAAGGAACATTATAATGTGTAATTATAGGATTACACATGGGATTAAGTATCATGGGATTAAGCTTTTTTATTATTTATTTGTTTAAGCACATCTGATGTTTATTTTGGAGCCTTGTTTTTAACCATTTTCACTGGAAATTGGGTTGATAGTCAGGTTGGTACACCTGTACTTCATCCTGATTTCTTCACACTTTTCTCTGTTGATAGAAATAAGTCTACTTATTTTATTTTATTTTTTTGGCTTAAGGCATATTACATATTGTAAAATTTATTTATTTGGGGCTTTCTTTAGCACTGCATCTGAATCTTCTAAAAATGTTTAAGTTTTAAAGTAAAAGATTACATTTCTTTAGCTACTATTTTCAGCTTCCAATGATGTAATTCATGAAAAAGAGCTATAATGTGAGAAAACGATAACATTATGCCATAAAATGGATTGACTACATGACCGTCATGGAAAACAAGACATTCTGAACTTTTCAATTAATACAGCAATTCAAAAAGTTGTTGCAAGTGATTTTACTAGTGCTTGATAAATAAATCACCATAGTGCCTAATCACTGCTTGCTTTCTGATGCTAATCCAGTAAGTACAAATATTTCAGTTTGTACCAAAGTACATTTTGTTCAGTCAAGTACCTCTGAAAGCTGACTCAGATGTGCTCACATCTCCAAATGTTTTATTCATGTATTTACTTCCCATAACTTACACAAATGCCATTCTATCAATCAGTGCAAGATGATCTACCGTTTAAAATGATTGAATTGCTATTTTGTAGACATATTTAATTGCAGCAGATGGCAGTACCTGGCTGATGTTGTTTGGGCATAAAAGCTAAGTAAAGTAAGGCTTAATTAGTACTTAGCTCAGAGATCCGCAGAGAATGTCAGGGTCTAAGCCTGGGATGGCGAATCTATGGCACGCGTGCCACAGGTTGCACGCGGAGCCATTTGTCAGGGCACGTGAGGCGTTGCCCGGTCAGCTGGCCAGCATGCATGCGCGTGCTGGCCAGCTGAGTTCAGCCTTTTTTAAAAGCACTTTGGGATGAACACCCTTGTAAATATTTATGATTCACTGGTGCACTTAGTAACTTTTGATTCTTACCTTCACAGATCTAGGTGGCTCTTTCTTATCTTTACATTACATTAATTATATATTATATTACACTAATATTATTCTCCCTCCTTTTCCATTTCCTATTTCACAACTGCTCTTTTCTCCTAATATATATGAACAAGTGTGCGTGTGTAGTTTTACATTTTAAACTCATGTGAATAATGCCATCCTTACAGCAATAAAAATGAAATGAAATGCACTTTTTGTCACTGCCGATATTTCAGGCATTTGGGAAGAAATAACATTTTATTTGTAAGAAGATTGAAAATTAGTTTTCAAGTTCGGCGGGAGGAGATGGGGCAACACCGAGAAAGCTCAGATCACAAAAATGAGTAAGAAAATCCACCTGATATAAACTGATCGAAATTATTAACTGAATTTATATGCTGACTATATGTTATTACTTAATAATGAATTATGTGCAAATGTATACTATGAGTATGGAGGGGGGGCGCACCTACCGCACACTGCAGTTGCCAAAATTTGTAACTTTTCCCCCTACCTTTTTCCTTTGTAAAATATCAAAAAAACCAATAAAACTTTGTTATAAAAAAAAAAAAGAAAATTACTTTTCAAGTTAAAAAAATAAATCTACAATTCTCAGTCACTAGGTACTGATAGTATCTATCCCCCCATCTATGTAAATCAGTGGTGGGTTGCAGGCAGTATGCCCCGGCACCGGATACCGTTCCAGTATGGTTCTCCAGAGTGCCCATCTGCCCGCCCAAGCTCCTTACTGGTCTTTTAAGTCTTCTGTGCTTCTGTGCACGCGGCCAGTGCGTACAGCGCCTAGGCGATGCTCCACTAAGCATCTTGAGCGTTGCGGAGGCTCGCAGAAATGCTAAGACGCATATGCAAGCTGCACGCATCCATGTGGATGCCGCTGGGCCCATTCCAACCGTACCAGTTGGAACGGGATTCTGAACCCACCACTGCTGTAAATTAATTTTTAAAAATAGGAAGAGAATGAAATGTGGAAAACAGTGTCAGTAAAATGACTAAGCCATTGGGAAATATTAACAGCTGAGCCTATTTATCTCTGGTTCATCACTTCTAGATGGCTATTTGACCCATGTCAGTTAAGGGCTTGAGTGACAAGATTTAATCCTGGCTGTGCTATTAAAAAAAGTATCCTGTCAGGAAACTGTTGATTTACTGGTATAAGTTATATTTGCTACAATGCAGTTGCAAACAGACTCTAGTTGTGGGTTTTTATTTTGGGTGTAATTCCTTACAGTATTGATTACCTGGGCATTCTGCTAATTCTTTGTGGATTTTGTTTGCCACCAGAATGCTTTTAAACCACAATGTTCTTCTGCCCTAAGAGCCTTTTGTTATTCCACACTCAAGCTCTTTTAATTTATCTTCTGCCTCAATTGTCTTATCCATGTTACTAGTTGGAATTATTTGCTTCACAAATACTTCAATACTAAAGTTCTTGCACACTGTTTTTAGTCAAACTGGAGAACAGCTTGATACTAAGTAGTCTCAGATTCTCCTTCAGGGATTAGATACCTAGGACACCCTCCATTATGGGGAGACTGTTGCTTCAGCTATGAGAGCAGATAAAAATTCCACTCATGGGATTAGAGAAGATCTACTTCACAAAAGTAAACAAGGGAAAACATTGCACCGAGCTCTAAAAATATCTTTTCTCAACCTAGGAAAGGTTAATGCATTTAGATAAGAAACAATTTTTCTTAAAAGGTTTATTACCCGTCGCAGATAACTGATCACTGAGTTGGAAATCGGTAGCTGAATAAACACTTATGTCATGCAGGCTTTCAGTAGAATGCCTTTTATCTATTGATTATGAACCTGCTAAACATGTTTTTTTCTCTTTAACAACTTAATAGTATGGAATAGTACAATGTGTTTATTAGGATCTCATGAAGTAGACTGCAAATTTTTAGAAGGGCTGCTGGTGAGAGATAGATCACAATCAATAGTTATGGTTTTATAGTTTTGTGTTGGTCTTAGTGCTATTATCGATCTCTTGATTTTTGGACACCTTTGTTGGCTTTAACTATTTGTAACTGCAAAAAGATATACAAGAGACAGAGGGGGGAGGGAGGGAGGGCGGGGATAGATAAATGATTGATGGTGGATAGAAGAAAGATGGTAAATATCTAGATGATATCAATAAATAGATCTCCAAATCTTTTCTTTATCCTATGTGTTCATTCTTACTATTGTGTTTTGATATATTTAGCAACCTACAAGACAATCTGTGACCCAGTGAGTCATCCTTTTAGAGATATTTCCTTACTCAGACAAAGAAACAGAATGATCCCAGGCAAGCAAAAAAGCATCACACGCAACTTCCAAACTCATGCTAGCTTCCTTATTTACTTTACTTGGGAAGCTGGCAGGGAGCATCAAAAATCTCCCTTCCCCTCCCCTTCCCCTTCCCCTCCCTTCTTGTAAGTTTGAAATAAATCACAAAAAACAAAATACTTCTTGTCAATATACTCAAACATTGGTCATTTGATGAAATGAAGATACTGCTCTTCAGTTCCATAATTGTTACAATATCTGAAAGAGTCATCTCTGCTTTCTAAACCAGTAACCTTTCTTTATGTGATGTCATTTAAATTGTTATTAGTTATTTCGATGACCCTAGGTATAAGGAGCTTGATGTTGCATTAATAAACAATAAAGCTACAATTTTAAAATAAGTTTTAAAATAGGTAATAAATATTTATTTTTTTATAATCGTCGTGTAATTCAGGAATTAGAAAATTAACCCATTTGGCTTAGTCTTGCCCTATTATTTCTACAAAGACACGTAAGTCCTTTCTCAGCTATATCTCAGTATTTGTAATGCATCAAAATAACAAAATTTGTGGCTTTTTCAAACATCAACATGGGTTAAAATAATTATGACAGAGTACTAGAAAGAGAATTCAGTACCTGATTTGTGGCAAGGGACTGTTGCTACACATTGTCAGCATTTGGATTAGTCTTTTTTTACAAAACAGGGCAAGGAAGAAGACTATCAAGGAAACTTGCATCTAAACTGGATTTTAAAAATACTAAAAAATGATGGATTGCAAAAGAATGTCATGTTTTTCAGTTTGTAAAACATATTGCCATAATCATAAAACAAAGAGATGTGGTGGTGCAGTGGTTAAAATACAGTATTGCAGGCTAATTTTGCTGACTGCCAGCAGTTTGATTCTCACCAGGCTCAAAGTTGAGACAGCCTTCCAGCCTTCTGAGGTCAGTAAAATGAGGACCCAGATTCTTGGGGGCAATAGGCTGACTCTGTAAACTGCTTAGAGAGGGCTGTAAAACAATACGAAGTGGTATATAAGTCTAAGTGCTATTGCTATTACACAAGGAGACTAATAGAATGTTCTTATTTCCTTCTTAACCACTCTATTTTAGCGCATAAAATAGAATTAATCGTGAATATAAATGAATATATATTCTGTAACTCTTAAGTAGGATTGGGATTTTACCTGACACATTTTAATGAATATTTCATATAACTTAATTTATCCTTTAAGACCTTGAATTAGTCTGTTATACACACTCCCAAAGTATCTAAATAATAGTAAAAGGAACAATACATTCCATTTGTTCTTTGAGACAAAGATGTTGTCATTTATGTAATAATGAATATGAATTAGACTGATTTTTCCCCTAATGCAATTGTATTTATTTACTCTTAGTATTATTAATTATATTTTGTTAACATTTTATTAAAGAGAATAAATATTTATTACAAAGGAGAGGGAAAAAAAGGATGTTTCAGATAGATATTTAAGGAATGGAGCTTACAGCAGGATGTTATGATGCATGCTTCATTGCTTGCCTTCTTTGCATTTGCATGTCTGCCTAGGATCAAGGGCGAGGCATAGTGGTGCAATTCAGCTGGTTCTATCCGGTTCGGGTGAACTGGTAGTGTTGGCAGGGGGATGCTCCGCCCACCCACCCAGACGTCATCACATCCTGTTTTTGACACTCTGGACATGCGTGGAAGGTCCTGCGTATGTGTGGAGGTGGCCTGCGGGAGCAAAGCGAGTGTGCACGCACGCTCACATTTGTGAACTGGTAGTGAAGGTAAGTTGATTTCACCTCTGGTGAGGCACTGTCTCAATTACTGAAGTTTCAAACCATTCAAATATTAAACATTTTCACAACCAGGTTGAACTTGGATCAGATTCATCATGGAGGCTAGTACAGTTTCTTCTAAAGTGATGCAATATAGTTTGGGAATGGCAACACGAGTGCATGAAACTACATTCATATAGTGGCTTCATATAGACTGCACTGTAGTGAGTTAGAAATGGCATTCATCAAACAGAACAGAACAGATTAACAGAGTTGTAAGGGACCTTGTAGGTCATCTAGACCTACTCCCCACCCAAACACGAGGCCCTACACCATTTCTGATAGATGGCAGTCCAGTCTCTTCTTGAAAGCTTCCAGTGATTCAGTGGAATGACTTGCCTCCAGAGGTTCTGGGTATTCCAACACTGGAAGTCTTTACGAAGAGATTGGACAACCATTGTGGTGGTTGTAAGTTGTAAGAGGACTACCCTTAATTGTAGCATCCTGCAGTTATATGATCACCATTTGAGACCTTTCCAGATGGCTTCCAACAAGCAAAGTCAATGGGGGAAGCCAGATTCGCTTAATGACCGTATGATTCACTTAATTGCAGTGACCTATTTAATAACCAAGGCGAAAAAGGTCACAAAATCAGACACGACTCACTTTACAAGCACCTTGTAAAGTGCTCGGTTGTGGTCATCGGTTGAGGACTACCTTTCTGCTACTCACTGCTTAATTAGCATTAATTTCTACCACTAAAAAGAAACTATTACAAGAATTTTAGCTACAGTACTTCCACTGTCAGGTTTAGAGTTTTTAAAATGCAACTTGTACTAAAAATATTATTCCACAATTATTTTTAAATTCTTGCTTGAATACACTTGTGTATAATGGTTAGCAAAGATTTTGTTATTAAAACTCCTAGTTAAATGGGGGAATTAAACTGATGTTCCATTTGGAAGATTAAATTCTTAGCAAAAATGCTGCAAAAAAAACATTCCAACCGTGCAAGGAAATTTTAATCAAAAGACAGAATATTTTCAATTTGCTCAGATTCTGTTAATATGAAGAATACTGAGCCAGTCAAGAGTTACAATAACTATCAGAAATGTTCTTCTTTTTTAACGGATTTATGAGGAATCGGTCGTTGATGCAAGATAAATTCTGATGACAACATTATTGATAAATTAGATCTTTGTGCACTTGGGTAATGGACAGAACAAAAATTAAATTAACAAGAGAAAAAGAACTTCTACGATTGTAACTTCTTTACTGAAAATGAACTGCATGCTTTCGTGACACTTATCTCGCTGTCTAAAGCATAATAAAGAGGACACTAGACTAGGTTTTCATAATCGGCAGCCTGAGTGCAGAATATCTTTCCTATTCTAAGGGAAAGTTTGTCTAAACATGCATTTGTGTAGCTGTAACTTTACCAGGAAAAGCCAGGGATGGTGCATCCATCAATATGGTCTAAGGCAGAGGTCACCAACCTTGGCAACTTAAAAGCTTGTGGACTTCAAGTCCCAGAATTTTCCAGCCAGCCGTGCTGTAGATCAAACAGCAACTTCAAGCTAGGTATTTTATATTTCAAAAGAATTATAAGTACTCATCTAGAATATCCTATACTCCCTGCCATGATCCAATTTCTGTACTGAGTTTAGAGTTGACCACCTATATCCAGTTTCACACTGTTTCTATTCCAAACAATGATTTTTTTAGATTTTTTTTTAAATCTCATCTTTATTATTTCAATTAATAATTCAAGGAAGCTAACATGCCTTATATCTCTGTGAGTTGGGCTGAAAATTACTCTTTCAAAATCACCCAGGAAGCTTTCATGCCTAAAGTGAGACTAGAACTCACAGTCTCCTGGTTTGTAGCCTGGTGTTTTTAACACTAGACTAAAACCAAACTTCTGCAGTCTTACATTATGGTTCCTTGATTACTATTGAAAAGGACAAATAATGATGGATGTAATTAGCTTAAATATGAGATCCAAAGTTCTACCTGTGTGTGTAGTTTTATTGGTAACAGTATGAAAGTGATTTGTCTTTGTTCTTTTCTCAGTTTTTGTTACGGTACATATTTAATGTACACAACTGGTATTTTAATTAATGAGACCTTATCTAGCTCAGCATTCACAATTAGATGAGGTCAGCCAGAGTGATACAACACAAACAGCTCAATTGAATTAAAATCTTGATAATGAAGACAAGATTATCTTTTCTTCCTGAGAACTTGTACTTGTTTCATAAAAAAAAAACCATCTGAAATCCAAAAAGACTGTCACATGTTATGAAACTTTGGTGACCTTACTTTGAAAGGCTAATGTGATCTCATGCAAGCATGCCAAAATATTGAGATTTGATTATCTCAGAGGATATATGCCATTTGAAAACAATTTTGTTTATAAAATGTACTCATTTACTCTGGCAAGGAAAACAATGTCCTTCCTTTGCTGTTGATGGAAAGCAGTTGGGGGAGTCCAGCACTGTGAAAGGAGTTTTTCCACAAAGTTGAGATATGTCATGGAGGAGATATTTGGGGAAAACAGTTCCCCCAGAGCTCATTGATAAACATTTCTTGGTTTGCTCTTCCATCATACACTGTAGGACTTTATGCAATATGCCCTGGAACCTGCATTGGACTGGGCAGTCTGGGAGACCCTGGGAACATTTATTCATCAACAGGGATCAGGGAGGCCAAGTTGTGAAATGTGTGTTGCACCAAAACTGTCTTTTATTTATGTACTTACAATGAAATGTTGCAATAGAAATACAAAAGGGTACAGCTTGCATTTGGATAACATGATGCATGTGCCATCATTTTGTTGTCATTGAGGCTAATATTAGGAGGAATTTAATAGCACAATTGTCCCAAAGGTGCTTTTTCAAGAGGCAACTAGACTTTCTGGTTTTTCTTTGAAGACATTTTGCTTCTCATTCAAGAAGCCTCTTCAGCTCAGAAAGTCCAGTTGCCTCTTTAAAAAGTACCTTTGGGACAACCATAGATGACTGAGACTCTCTGTAGACATTAATAGCATGGAAGTACCAAAACATTCAGGAAATGAGTGAAGTCTTTTCCCCCAACCAAATCAAAGAGCTTCTAGGAGAGAGTGATCTTTTGGCAAGTGCTGAAATTTCTATTTCAATGTAGGTTGGAGGTTAACTTGAAAACACTTCAACCATGTTGTCTCTCACAGAACAGATCTGAGAAATGGTTCAACGTGAGAAGAAACAAACACAAAAATAACCAGACTGGTCTGATATCATTGAAGGAATGAGAGGTAGCCTTACATAAAGACATGCAAAGGAAGCTACCATGATCTCAGTAGCTGGTTATCTTGGATACCCATGAGCTCACCTAATTAGCAGAACCAGATGTGGGAAAAGAGGAAAGGTTACGTACAGACATGCATGTTAGATGGCCATTGTTAAGTTTGGGCAACGAGAGAACAGACTCCGGACATGTAGTGACTTAACAGCTCTTTATTAGTAGTAGTAGTGATCCAGCTTGCTCTGTGGTCTGAGGGTTCCCCTTTTATAGGAATTGGGTACGCCTCTCAACCAATCAGAGTGATACCTGTTTCCCGCCCTAGCGGCGGACCTGAGAGGAGACTTGCTGCGATATATGTTAATATCTAACACCCCCTCCCCTCTTAGATGGAGCATTCCTGTTAGTGACATAGTCTTTTAAATATGTGGGTGTTTGTCTCACACGGGTGGAACGCCGTAGTTTGGTTTGAGCTGGAGTGGTTGCAGGATCGGTTTCGTCTGCTCTTTCTGCTTCGCGTTCGGGGGTCTGCAGGCTTTCATCGCTTTGGCGCAGTTCTGGTCCGCAATCGACCGCTGGTTCTATCCTGGGCTCTAGGGTGTCGTGCTCATCTGTGTTTGGGCTCTCGGATGGCTGACTTTGCGCTGGCAGATAGTCTTCGTTCGCGGCTCGTAGGTCTGAGTGTGCCAGGCGACCCCGTAGTTGATCTATGTGCCTTTTCCAATTCCTTCCATCTTCTAGCTCCAGCAAATATGAACGTGGACCCGTGATACCAATTACCTTTGCTGGCATCCACAATGTTCCCCCTGCATAGTTGTGGGCGTATACTGAATCCGCTATGCTAAAATTCCGAATTTTGCTTGTAGAGTCTGGGGGCGATGTGGCAGAGTAATTTGGGTGAAGACGGTCCAGGTGAGACCGTAGACGGCGGCCCATGAGTAGTTCAGCAGGGCTCCTACCCATCGTTGCGCTGAGGGTAATATGCTGAATTAAGAGGTAATGATCAATGCTTGTTTGCCAATCACCTGGACCCATCCTAGCAAGGGCCTCTTTTGCGGATCGCACTATTCTCTCTGCCTGTCATCACATTTTGTTCAAAACAGTTTGAATTCCGGCCCCAGGTTTCCCTTTGGCCACCCCCTCCAAACCCAAGTTTGAACTTGTTTTATTACATTGTCCCTAGAAGAGAATCTGGCAACGTCGCAGAAAGAAACAGGTCCTGAGTCCAAACAGTCAATTAACAGAACCGGTACCTCGGGAGTGGGGTCTGGCAAAATATCTGGGAGTGGGCAACGGCTGAGTGCGTCTGCATGCCCTAGAGTGGA
Source organism: Natrix helvetica (assembly GCF_964273705.1). NCBI lineage: Eukaryota > Metazoa > Chordata > Lepidosauria > Squamata > Natricidae > Natrix > Natrix helvetica. The sequence goes on along the minus strand of NC_138550.1, from coordinate 107,565,684 downwards.
GCCCGGTCGATGGATCAGCTTGTATGAGTACGCGGCCAGGAAAACAGTCCACCTGGTCATGCGTGGAGAAAGGGAGACTGGTGTGGGGCGGTTTCCCGCCAAAAGTCCCAACAGCGGTTTATGATCTGTAATTAGTTCGAAATTGCGGCCGTAGAGGTATTCGTGGAAACGTTTAACTCCAGCCACAGCGGCTAACGCTTCCCTGTCCATCTGGCTGTAATTCCTCTCGGCCGATGAAAGAGTCCTGGAGTAGAAGGCGATGGGTGCTTCATTCCCGTTTGGCATTCTGTGGCTGAGGACTGGGGATGCATCGCAGGTCAATACCAGTGGTAGCGTCTGGCTGTATTGCACTAGCAGTGAGTCGGTGGTGAGCAGGCGCTTGACTGCGGTGAAAGCTGCTGCTTCGGAATGTCCCCATCTCCATGTTGCGTTCTTTTCGAGGAGTCGATGTAATGGTTCAGCAACGGTCGCCTTCTGTCTCAGAAAAACGCTGTAGAAGTTAAGTAGTCCGAGGAAGGCCTGCAACTCGGTCTGATTCCGTGGTGTGGGGGCGTCCTGGATCGCCTTAATTTTCTTCGAAGTGGGTGTATTCGCTGACCATCGATTCTATATCCCAGGAATTCTACACTAGGCACGTTAATTTGGCATTTCTCTTTTTTGAGGCGGAGACCCTTCTCTCTGATTCTGGCCCAAACAGTTCTGACTCTTTTTAATAGTTGCTCCTCGTTTGCAGCGGACACCAAGATGTCGTCGAAATAGGGGACGACTCCCGGTATCCCTTGCAAAAGCCGTTCCATGACGCTCTGGAACAGACCTGGGGCAATACTCACACCGAATTGTAGCCGGTTGCATTTGAATGCACCTCTGTGCGTCACTATAGTTTGGGCCTCTGCCGTGGCGCTATCCACAGGCAATTGCTGGTAAGCTTGTGCCATGTCTAGTTTAGCAAATATCTTTCCTGGCCCCAACGAGTGCAATAAGTGTTGGACTACTGGCACAGGATATGCGCTTTGTTGTAGCGCGACATTAATTGTGCATTTATAGTCTGCGCAGATGCGGACTGACCCGTCTGGTTTGACTGGGGTCACAATGGGAGTTTCCCAGCACGTGTGATCCACTGGCTCAAGGATTCCTTGCTCTACTAGTTTATCGATTTCTTTATCAATTTTGGGGCGGAGTGCAAAAGGCACTCATCTTGGTTTAAGTCGGATTGGCGCCACTTTCGGGTCTAAATTGAATGAGATAGGTTTACCCACATACTTACCAAGACCGGGGCTGAACACATCCTCGAACTCCTTAAAAATCTGTTCAGCGCTGCTGTTCTCCACGGCGTTGATCCCGGTGACTTCTAACCCCAGGGCTTCAAACCAATCTAGTCCTAGAAGGTTCTGTAATGGCGCGCTGGTGACGGTCACAGGCAGCTGGGCTACGATGTCCTTGAAGTGAATTTGGAACGTGCCTTGACCCACGATGGGGACTCGGTTCCCCTGGTAGTCTCGTAGCAGGATGTCTGGTGCTCGTAGTTGGCTCTTTTTGAGGCTAGGGATAGCCTTTTTCATGGAGGACCATGAAATGATCGTCAGGGACGATCCTGTGTCAACTTCCAGATTGCAAGGAGAGCCCTCCAAGAGGACCGTGACTTTCAGCTTTTTAGGCCGCTTAGTGCGGACCTGACTTATCGTGGTAAGATAGGTTCGCAATTGCTCTCTCTGGGTCAACTCTATCTCGGCATCGGTATCCTGGGAATACTCTTGTTGAGCGTTCTGGTAGTACACTCCCTCAGCTCTTTGTGTGTAATCTCTCTGGGAATACGCCCTTTCAGCTCTTTGGGAATCGTCTCTCTGGGTAAACTCTCTTGGGTTTCTCTCTGGGCGCCCTTTTTGATTTCGCCAAGCCTCTGGGTTGGGCTTCTGTTGGCGGTACATTGGAGGCTGCCGTGAGGAGGCAGGGACTTCGCTCCGGCACACTCGTGCGATGTGCCCAAGTTTGTCGCAGTGCGAACAAACAACGTTCCTGAACCGACAGGTAGACCGGGGGTGGTTCCCTCCGCTTGCTTGCGCAGGGCGGCAAACGGAATCCGGATCTACCCCCAGGCCTCATGTGACTGCTCCGCATCAGGTGACTGTCCTCGAACTCGGGATCCTCGAAGTCTGGATTGGTGTCCTCGTAGTGGACTCTGGCATGTCTGGGTCCTGGCTGGCTCGCGTTGAACCCGCGTTGTATGGTTTCAGACCATCTTTCCGCTGACTCGGACGCCCTTGCTTCGTTTAGCGCTATTTGTAGGGTTAAATTTGGATTGGCCAACAGCCTTTTTTGTAGCGAAATGTCCTTTAACCCACAAACAAGTCTTGCCAGGATTTGCTCGTCCAGATCCCTGAACTCGCAGTGAGTCGCTGCTTTCCGTAGTGCTGCAAGATATTGGTTGATTGATTCTTCCGCCTTCTGGTTCCGCGTGTTGAATTCCTGGCGGCAAACGTGGCGGGAAGGTTTTGGCGCGTAATGAGTTTGCAGAGTCTGTTGTAGCGCCGTCCATGATACCGCTTGTATCGGTGTAGGTTCGGAGAGGTCTCTGGCCGTGTTGAAAACCTCTCGCCCACAGTAGCTGAGGAAGATGTTCTTCTTTCGGGAGTCGGTTATTCCCGTGTATTCGTTGCTTCGAGAAAACACTCGAAACGAATCATGTAGGCCTCCCATTGGTCGTTCATCGGGTCGAACGGAGCGGGAGGAGTGTGTATCGCCATCTTCTCTGCATTGAATTTGCCGCGCTGCGATGGCCTGAGATGGCTGCCGGAATTTCTACCGAATTCCTGGGCTGGATCGAATCCTGGGATTCTGGAGGTAGCTTTCTTCGTCCTATCTGTCTCTCGATCCCACCTTCATCGCCAATGTTAAGTTTGGGCAACGAGAGAACAGACTCCGGACACGTAGTGACTTAACAGCTCTTTATTAGTAGTAGTAATGATCCAGCTTGCTCTGTGGTCTGAGGGTTCCCCTTTTATAGGAATCGGGTACGCCTCTCGACCAATCAGAGTGATACCTGTTTCCCGCCCTAGCGGCGGACCTGAGAGGAGACTTGCTGCGATATATGTTAATATCTAACAGCCATGATCTCAGTGACCAATGACCTCAACTGTTTATGAGAACCAGGTAGTACCAGGGAGATATGTGAAGCCTCTACTCTGGCTGGGATGGACTTAAAGATTGACAAGAGTAATAAGAGAGAATGTATCAATAAGATGCTGTTGCTACTCCTGCTTTGCTTTGCTTGTTAAAACTGTATGAAAGCCGAATAAACTCTGCGTAAGGCAGACAGACATTTTGGACACCACTGCTTGATGGATTTCTGAAAACCTACATATCATAACAAGAAACTGGAGAAATAGGTGATTTTGAACCTAGATTTTAATATGAATAGGCCAGTTATTTGACCTTAGCAGTTGCTAAAATTCATTAATAACAGATTTGGGTAGGTTGGGTTTTTTTGCAATAAACTTATCCTTGCATGCCTGTAGGCTTCTACTTCCAGTTTTAATCTTGGCCAGCAAAATCTTAACAAGCCTGAAGTAATTGAAAGTTCTAAATTATTTATCAGGGAAATGAATCAGATTGTCCCCATAGCCCAGACTGCTTTAGCGAGCAAGCATTATTTTGCATAGATCAATTAGCCATGAAAACTATTTACATGCAGTGTTGTGCAATTGTAACAAACTACTATAGATACTCCCAGTTCTTATTTGTCCAGTTAAGCAGAATTAATAAGATATAGCCACCTCATAGCTGTACCATTTTTATAAAGCCCGTATCATTTTTACGACTTGATTATGAGCCAAAGTTTTCCTTCATTAATGACAGTCCCCTTCAGTAAGATAATAAGAAGGAAAAAAAAGAGAGGAAAAAGTCCAGAGTACAGAAGGATAAGAGATCACATTGGTCATTTTATATAACGGCCTATAACTGGATTTTGCATGTCACAGTTCATCGCCTAGATGGATTTAATTTCATGCTAATGATTCACAGAACTTCCCCTCTGCTTGTCATTTACAGGAAAAGGGCTCAGAATAATAAATACTTGGTGACTTTAGGTTATTTCTTGAATCTCAATGGAAGATGAATGGCTAAGAGGAATAAGAGGAAGTAGAGTGGACTTAACAGCATAAGAGCCTTACTAGGCTCAGGCAGTGATCTGTATAGCTCAGTGTTCTGTGCCACATGCCAGAACCTAGATGCATTCAGGAAGCTCACAGATTTAGACAGGAGGTTGGTAATTTTCTTTGATTGTTGCTCCCTAGTAGCTGGGATTTAAGCCATCAAATTAATCACTGCAAGTCCAATCCTTCAGAAATCTGTTCAGTATCCACCACATCTGAGATTAACCAAAACTCAGTAAATGACATGAGTGGCTACCCAATAATGAGAAACAGATATTGAATTAGCAGGAAGAAGAGAGAGCTGGATGCTTATGTAAGACCCCTCTCTATGAAAAATGGATATCAACTTCACTTCATTTAAGTGCCAGAGACTTCTGTTATGAAACTTTCCCTGACATGCTTTTAATCATTTTTTTTCATTGCTTGATTGAAGAGAGCCAAGTACCAACCTTTTCCCCTTGCACTTCTAATTTTAAGAGATACCTGTTTTTGCCCAGGAAAGAGGAGGGGACAGTTAAGAGGGGAGGGTAGTTAAATAAGGAATGATACCCAGTCCTGATGTGTGGTGGGTTTCTTTATTAGAAAGCATACACGCTCTCATTGAAGGGGCTCATGAACTTTCGTGTGACTACAATTCAGGCATTTAAAGTTCCCAAAAGATTTTTTTTTCTCTAGTAAACAAAAATTTGAGAATTTCTTTTGGAAAATATTCTGCTTAAATTTTGAAAAATGAATAAAATGTAAACAAGCAAGAAAAATAAAAAAGAAAGGCAAAATGCTTGAGAAAAGTGCAAACAAAGAAAAAAAGTAAAGACAAAGGAATGGCTTTCTAGTTATTTTTTTTTTGCTACAGATATTGATGAAAAATACATACAACTCTAAAATTAAGAATAGTTTACATTCCTTTTATAATCCCATTTCATTCAAATCAGCAAATTCCCAAAGTTGCTGGTTTTTGTTTTTCACAAAAAGTACCAAAGAGTTGTCATTAATAACTCATCACTGTCTGACTTCCGGTTCCGGCTCCCGAGAGTGACAGGCGTGTTCCGCTCACCCTGTGTGCTCTTGGTGGGCTCCTCCTTGATCGGGGGGGGGCACTGGGTGCCTTGTAGGGGCGCCCAGCCAAGGGGGCGGCTAGCTGGGGGTCCCCTGTGTCGGCGGCGGCTGCAGTGCATTGCCCTAGGTGCCAGGAGGCGAAAGGGGGTGCACGGGAGCTCTATGCTTCCACGCGCTTTCGCAATGGGGCTGCCGGATGAATCCAGCAACTTGAAGGCTGCAGCTGTGAGGTGGTGAGATGGAAACCCTCCCTGACTCCTTTCTTTGACTGTTTGGTGAAGGATTGACAGCGTTTTAAAAACTTTCAATCGGTTTCTGGGAAGTGCGATTGGAGGGAGGGGGATTCCCCCCCCCTTGGATGGGCGGCTTTGGATTGCTCTCTGCTCCTGGAGGAGAGGGGGGAGAGTTTTAAAATGAAATCACACTCATAGCAAGCAAGCAGGTGAATACCCTATTGCAATTGTGAAAGAGAAGTGATGATCTGTTCTTTTTGAAAACTTTTGAAAACTTTCAGTTTGCTGCCTTTTGATCCCGTGCTGGCAAGGCAAGATGGCACACTTCTGTTGTCTTTATGCACTTTGAAATTTGACTCCACCCACAGAAATTGCTGGCATTTTGTCTTTGTCTCCTCTTCTACACCCAGAAATATCTCTTGAAATACTGTACCTTGGACTTGGACTGATGGACTTTATTGTCTGGATTTGAACTATAGAAAAGGTCTCTATTATTGTCTGGACTCCCTGCCTCGTGATCCCTCTCGGCTATCCCCTGTTCATCATTGCCATTCTACCTTTTGGACACAGACACCACTGAGTTTCTCTTCATTAAGATGGCACCGAAAAGACCCCCACCTGGGAAACCAGGCTTTGCTGGCTCTGCTCCAACATCTTCAATGTCCAACCCCAGTGGACAACAGACATTAACATCTCTATTACAAAAACCCCCTGAGGAGGACCTAACCCAACAGTTGCTTCAAAAGATTTTAAAGGGGCAAAAATCAACTGAAAGAAATGAATGAACAACTCAGAGAGAACCAAAACCAAACAGCTCAAAATTCACAGAGACTGGAACTTTTGGAGGAGGGGACGGCTGAGATGAGGAGGGAGGTGAGGGGGGTCCAGAGAGGAAACCAAGAACTTGAGAACCATCAGATAAAAATAGAATTTGAAAGGATGTCTTTTTTCCTTAGGTTTCAAAATGTAATTGAGGCTGATAATGAAGATTTGAGGGAGATTATGACAAATTTACTCGCTGAATACATCAAAAAAGACAGACAGCAGTTGGGGTGGATATTGACCTGATCTATAGAGTCAATTCAGCTTATGCTAGAACACACAATGTTCCAAGAGAGGTTCATATTAAATTTCTTAGAAAGACTACAAGAGATGAGATTCTGAGTGCACAAAGGGGGCAAACGTTAAAATGCAAGGAGAGAGAGATAGTCATCCTGAAACAAATCCCAAAGAAAGTCAGAGATAAAAGAAAAAATATTCGTTTTTAGCGAAAAAACTATTTGAAAAAGGGGTTTGGTTTCGATGGCTTCTGCTAGAAGGTATGTTGATATTCTGGGAGGGTAGTAGAGTTAGAATTAATACAACTATGGAGGCGGAGGCCTTCATGGAGAAAAACAATGCTCTCCTAGATAAAGCTGTTGACACTATACAGGACACGCAGGACACGGGAGGTGCCGTAGCCTTGCTGGTGTGGGGGGAAGAGGCAGCATCGAGAAAACTTAGATCACAAAAGTGAGCTAGAAAAACATTGCAATTGCTGATACAGGGAATTTTTTTCTGTTGGATATAAAATAGATTGAAAATATTGGAAGATATAAGGTAAAATATGCTGTCAAAAATTGTTAAGTAGTATTTTACTTAATGTATTAACAAGTGAAAATTATGAGAGTCGGGGGGGGGGTGCCATTCTCTGCACAATGCAGCAGCCATAATTTGTACCCTTTTCCACTACCCTCTTTCCTAAAAATTTTGTAAAACCAATAAAAAAATTTGTTCAAAAAAACAACAACAACTCATCACTGTCTGAGAGTTTTGACTGATCTATATGTTCTGATTGAACCACTTTTTGATGTATTGTAACTAAATGCAATGAGAGTTGGTTTGGTTGAGTAGTTAAGGCACCAGGCTAGAAATTGGAAAAATGTGAGTTCTATTTCCCCCTGAGCTGTAATATAGGCAACATTGCCTCATTTCTGAAAATATTTGCAAGAAAACTGCATGGAGTAGCCCAGGCAATCGCTGGGAATCAACACTAGCCTGAAGGCACAAAAATAAATAAAAATTGAAAAAATAGTATTATAGAACCTTCCTTTTGTATATCTGATGCTTACCAAATATTGTTATAAGACCAGGTTGTTGAAAAACCAATGATCCAAAAATGACTGGGAGCAGCAAGAACCAGAAAGCATAAAAAGACGATTACCTTTTTGTGCTAGATAAGAAGCAAAATATAAAATTTTAAAAGCAATCACAGCTAAATCATCTTTAACCTCAGTTTCTCCTTTTGTATATAGTTAAATAAATCTGAAACTGCAATGCTTCAGAACTGGAAGATTTCTAGTCTTTTGAAAAAGGAATTGCACAAACAGCCAGATATTTTGACACGTTTTCTATTTTCAAAGCAAAGCCGGAATGGAAAAAACACTAGCCTCTATTAGCTGCCATTTTGATCAAAGTGAATGGCATTGGCATACAAACAATAAAGTCTTCTTTAAATTCAGCATGCCTCCTATTGATTTCCTAATGGACATGTAATTTTCGTGGTAGGAGCACCAAAGTGGTTGGCCATTGCCTTCTTCAGTGATGTTTTACATGCAGTTCTCCCGAACTCCGTTTTCACTGGCAAAGGGTTGCAGGAGGCCGTGGCAGCCAAAAATAGAGCTTAGGAGCCCATTTTTGCTGGCAGAGTGCTTGGACCACTACCCTGGCCACACCCATCCCAGACTTCAACCCAGAGGTCAAACACAACCCTGATGTGGCCCTCAATGAAATCGAGTTTGACACCACTGTTTTACATGTACATCTCCCAGTAAATCTCAGGTCCTAATATTTTTAGTGGTGCCTGATTCAAGTACTAATCAGCACTGCTTTTTTTTTAAAAAAAAGGCAAGCACAATAGCTATACCTTTTCTCACATTTTATTCACTTTGCAGATGAAAGAATGTCATTCTTAAATGATCAAGAGAAGCAATTGGCAGAATCAATCAGATTCAGCCTGTAATGAATGAAATCCACCTGACAAAAATCCAACTGTTAATTGGGGGTGAAACATTACTTTCTTTTGCTCATTGGGGAAGTCCTTATGACACTTTTCCATTGTGTTGACAACTGTGACAAAGCAAATAGTCATTTAAATTGAAAAGAGAAGCCCTGTCATTGTTAAACGATTCAAGACATGGCTCTGACATATACAAGGGCATATAGATAGCACAATATTCCTGTCATATTATTGACATAATATTTGGTCAGGCTGCCTGATCCTCCATCGCTCGCTCACTCGCTCTTTCGTCCACCCGGACTGCCTCGGCGTCGCTCTGGCTACATCCCTCCGGCTGCGCCCAGCAGCTGCGGTGACATCATCAAGTGGCTTGGAGGCGAAGTGCTTTTCAGTGCTTTTCTGTGCATCTGGCGTTTAGGTAGATAGCTGGATGTCCTAAACGCCAGACGCTCAGAAAAGCACTGAAAAGCAGCTGCTGTTGGGGACTGCGGAGCGCGAGCCGGCAGAGCACGCGCAGGAAGGCGGGGAATGGGATCACGTGTGCTGGAGGCTGAGGCAGCCTCAGCCTACAGCACATATGGTCCCATTCCCCGCCTTCCTGATGACGTCACCAGCCTCACCAGCCATAAACCTCACCGCACGTCACTGGTGAAGTGTTAATACCACTTTAGAATGCCTGGGTAAGGCCACACTTGGAATACTGCATTCAGTTTTGGTCACCACAATGTAGAATGTAGAAAAGATGTGGAGACTCTAGAAAGAGTGCAGAGAAGAGCAACAAAGATGATTAGGGGACTGGAGACTAAAACATATGAAGAATGGTTGCAGGAACTGGGTATGTCTAGTTTAATAGAAAGAAGGACTGGGAAGACATGATAGCAGTGTTCCAATATCTCAGGGGTTGCCACAAAGAAGGAGGAGTCAAACTATTTTCCAAGGCACCTGAGGGTAGAACAAGAAGCAATGGGTGGAAACTAATCAAGGAGAGAAGCAACTTAGAGCTGAGGAGAAACTTCCTGATAGTTAGAACAATTAATCAGTGGAACAGCTTGCTTCCAGAAGTTGTGAATGCCCCAACACTGGAAGTCTTTAAGAAGATGTTGGATAGCCATTTGTCTGAAATGGTATAGGGTTTCCTGCCTAGGCAGGGGGTTGGACTAGAAGACCTCCAAGTTCCCTTCCAACTCTGCTATTGTATTGTATTGTATATAAGGAGAATTCAGTTGCCAGGATTACACGTTACTTGATATTGCTTTTTCAAAGCACCTTTCTATGTGAGCTTAATATCAACTCTGTAATAACTATGTGTATTCAACAAAGTTAATCTACAGTGGTACCTCAGGTCTCGAATGGCTCAGAGCATGAACAATTCAGGTGCTGACTGAAAAATCCGCTAAATGTTTCACTCGGGTCATGAACACATCCTCAGGTGCCAAATAAACAGAGCCACAACGATTTTCCCTGCCATGGCAATTTCCCCTTCCACGCCATTTTTTTTGATGCGCGCATGCCCAGTCAGTCTTGCTTCTGGTCACGACTAAATCCTGGAATGGTATTACGGTCAGCACCTGAGGTCCCACTGAACTATCTTGAGGCTGATGGGGATTCAGTAATGAGAGGAGGACGTGTTGCCTATGACTGATTACAACACAGAGATATAAGGTTTTCCAAGCCATATCTTACTAAGGATACCCCTTGTTACATGAAGAGGTTAAAGCGCAATATGCCTAGAATCATGTTGGGAGAATATATTATGCTTTGTTTTCAGTGAATGCCAAGACTGAAGGATACCAGCAGGAACAAATTTCATCTTCTGTCTGTTCTTTGATATGGGGAAAAATGTGGGGAAGGTGGACAGGGGTTGCATGAAGTTATTTGGAAAGTGGAATGGTCAAAAGACTTTCAAATCATTTTAATACTTTGAAAGTATGGTGAGTTGCATAGCAACGCCAAGCTTTTTGAAGAGGACAGATTCTTTTTTCTTTTTAGAATTTCTATGGCTTCAAAAATTTTTTAGTCTGTATCGTTGGACAAATGGACATTCAGAATATTTTTTCTTTAAGTAGGAGAGCCTGCAGCCAAATTCAAAGCTTTACCAAGCATCTTTTGTAAATCCAATTTAGTAAATTATTCAGGCCACTCTCTTAGTTTGTTATTTGTATATGCCTTTTAATTATTAAGACATCAGCCAGTTTCTTTTGTGTGTCCATATTATTCTTTTAGCTTATGTCATTTAAAATCCACTTTCAGATCAGTTTCATTCTTGACAATAAAACTTCTTTCTCTTCCATAACATCTTTTAAGCGTAGTCTATCTATACAGATGGACACTCTTAAAATTAGCTTCTTGGTCCATTGTTCAAAAATCTTCTTCAATATGTCCAAATTAAAGTAGTCTGCTCCATTCTGTATTGCTAGCAAAATTTAAGTGTTCTTCTAACCATGAGTTTCTTCTAGTTCCCTCTAGTGTCCAACCTTCAAAGTCCCATTCTAGCATTTTTTTTAAAAAGGATTCAAAATAAAAGCATTTTTCCACAGGAATGTTTCCTATAATTAATTACAATTTCTTTACAAATTTATCTAGATCCTTAGCCCATCCAAAATCAAAGTTTTAATCATATTTTTGCTGTTTATTCCAGATTTTTGAAAGACCCTTAAACATCTATTTAAAACTAATTTCACTAAGGATTGAAGGGAAACTCATCAAGTGCTATAAAACATGTCCATCCAAAGATTCCTAATAGCTGAAAAGCAGTTATCAAGCAATTTCCAAAAGTGATTAGAAAATGTGATTCTGGTGCCTTTTGGAAGGTGATGATTGTAAATTGAGTAAGATGGTTATTCCCTTGACTCCTAGAAGTCTGAAACTGCCAGAGTCAACGATCTTGTACTTTCCTTATGGGGAGCAATTCTCTGAAACAATTGTGGATGATCTCAAGTCCTCTCCTGCCTGGAAATAAAATACAAAGAGCTTATCTACTCAACCACTCTTCATTCTCTGAGTTTAATATTTTTATTGAGTTATAAAATACTAGCTGGATACCTGTACTGCGCGATGAAACTATGTGATCGGGCTATGCAGGAGAAATTCAGTTCACAATCTATTGGCTCATTGGTGGTTGGTGATTGAAACACATAAGGGAATATTGCTCCCACCACCTTGAGTCCAGAAGCAGTTCCATAGGTGGAAGGGATATACATTTTGGTGAGGTACTGATGTTTAGTACTGTAAGAAGCCCTAGACCGCTCCTGAGTGAAGGAGTGGAACGTCTGCCAATTTGAACTGAGATAACGGAATGTGAGGCAACTGGCATTTGAAACAGAGTTCTTTTCAGGTAGGGAGGGAAAGCAGAATGCCTAACTCTTTAGCATCTGAGCGTGTTAATATAAGGCAACTGACAGTTGGAACAGAGTTATTTTCAGGTGGGGAGGGGGAGTAGAACTCCTTAGCATCAGAGTGTGTTAATTTCTGTATAAGAAATGCTAATGATCTGATGGTCATTCTGAAAAATCCTTTCTTAGCGAGTACCTAGAAGCCAAGAGGAACAAATGCCAAATTTAAAATTTGTAGGATTTATGGTTCTGGAGATTTTGTGATGAGTGAGTGGTATTTGACATACAGTGTGTATGTATGTGGATAGATAGATAGATAGATAGATAGATAGATAGATAGATAGATAGATAGATAGATAGATAGATAGATGGATGTAGATAGATAGAGAGAGAGAGATTGTAAAATACAAAAGTAAATAGAAAAGCAGAGGGAGTGGGAGGAAGAGAAGTGAAGAAAAATAGAGAAAGAAAAAGAAACATTGACTTCCGACTCTCTCTATTACAGTATAACAAGGCATTAACTCAAATCAAACTTTTTGCTTTTCCATAATAGTATGAACACGTCTTTTCTGTAAAGATATATCAGTCTAACCTGTAAAGTCCAAAGTCAGAGTTTCCCGGTAGAAACAAAAGTAATTACAAAAGTACTTACAGTATGTTTTTTTCTTTAATCAAAGTAGTCAATTTTGCCATTTCAGCCAACGCCATCAACTTCTGCAACCATTCATCCATGGTAGGAATTGATGTGTCCTTCCATTTTTGTGCATATAACCGCTCTTCATTCTTATGCAGTTGGTGGCTGTTTTTAACGGAGCCATCTGCAGTTTGCCATTTCTTCCCCAGAATTTTCATGCTTTACCATGTTTTTTTTAAAAAAATCCATTCATTCTGGCTGCCAATGAACGGAAACTTTTTTGGGGAAATGCAAGTTATCCCCCGTTGCTTTGTACTAAAATGGCATAAAGTAAAGCAATGTAAACAATCTGGGGTTGTTTTCAGCTTTAAAAATATATCATTTATAATTAATGGTGGAACACTGTTGCAAAATGTCAATTTCAAATGCCTATGAAATGGAGAACTGGTAATTAGGTTGCCTTGAATCCCAAGATGGGTCACATATACATTTAACAAATAAATAAATAAAATAAAGAGGTTAGCAGCAATGGAAGCAAACAATGGAGAGAGAAAATAATTCCCTCCTTGTTTTAGATTCTAAAATTTGGAACAACTATCTATCTTCTAAAAAAAGGGGGCACAACAAGAGAAAGATTTAAATAGGATAAATGGAACCCACAGTCAATAGGCTCTATGAGACTAGTCTAGATTTACAATCAAAAAGAACTACAAACTTAATAACATGAGTCAAAAGTATCACAATTGTCTGTGATGGAATATTCAATAAATAATTTGTTGATGATAGAAGTCAGATGCCATGAGGGATTTTATTATTGTGTTCCCCCCCACCTCTTTTTGTCCACTCTCTTAGTTACTAGTTTTGACCAGGTTTTAATTGCAAGAGTTGATGAAGTATAACATATTTATATCCACATATACAAACGGATTACATTATCTATTGATCTGCCTAAATGAAAACAAATATTGATATTTTCCATCTGCAAAATACATTGCGTAAAACACTTTCCTTGCTTTGAACTACATAGTTCAATATTTGGAAAATATTTTTTTTTTCCTTTTAAAACTCTAGAGTGTCTTGACACCAGCTAAAATTTTAATGAAAATAAATTGGATTTCAAAACAGCAATTTGTCAGGAAAGCCTAATCTGCTTCTTAGATCTGCAGAGCAGTGGTGGGTTCTGGATCCCGTTGCAACGAGGCCCGGCATGCACTACATGAATGTGCGCATTGTCCACGCACACATGCACAGTGCACGCATGCGTACTTACCTCTTGCGATGCCTCCATGAGCCTCTGCGAGGCTCCAGCTGCTCAGTGGAGCATTGCGTAGGTGCCGTGCGCTCCATGCGGGGAAGCGGCAAAGAACTCAAATCCAGGTAAGGAGCTTGGGCGGATAGGCGGGCCCTCCAGAGCACCATACCAGAATGGTACCTGGTGCTCCGTGCAGGCACCGGTACGCCCGTACTGGGGCGTATCGCCTGCAACCCACCATTGCTGCAGAGCCTCAAACAAGATCGTAAATTTTCCACAAAGCTTCTACTTCCCAAAGAGTGGAAAGTCGTGATCTTTTCTTTGAATAGGTATGAGTTCATTCTGTATTTGCTTTGCTTAGCCAAGACTTTCCAATCAATGTATAAAGAATGATGGAACAGTAGACTTAAGGCATATAGCATCTCATATTTTATAGTCATATGTGCCTATCGAGACCCATATCCTTCTGAAAACATTTTAATTAGATGATAACCAATGTCATATGCCCATGATGGTGAAACTCTCTGCACGCATGCCAGCCATTGCCCCAGCCCAGCTCCACCGTGCATGTGTGTGAGCCTCCCACAGGCCAGCTGGTCTTCAGGTCTCTTTGGGGCACATGCAGGGGACATGTGTGTGGGGTGAGGCGCATGCATCAGAGGGGGCTCACATTGCATTTTGGGGCCTTGCATGGCACCCCCGCTCCCCATTTTGGCTTCCAGGTTGGGGCAAGAGGCTTTCCAGGCCCAAAATGGGGCACCGGGGGGGGATCATGCACCCCCTCCTGCCCGTTATGTCTTCCAGGTTGGTGCAGGGAGCCTTCCAGGTCCAAACCTGGACATGGGGGGAGCGTGAAGCTCCTCTGTGCCCTGTTTAGGGTCTGAAAAGACTCCTGCACCAACCTGGAAGCCAAAAATGGGCAAGTGGGGATGGAGCACATATGTGGGGGATAGGGGAGCATGGGGGTCACACACACACACATGTGTGGGAGGTGGGGTGCACATGGGGGGGTCACACATGCATGTGCAGGGGAGCATGCAGGGGGGTCGTGTGTGCAGTGCGTTATGGGTTTTGGCACACAATGACAAAAAGGTTAGCCATCATCGTCATATACAATAGGCATTTTTGCAGAATGTTATGAGGATTCTTGCACTGAGCAGGGAGTTGTACTATAAAACCTCAAAGGTCCCTTCTAACCTTTGGAGACAGGAGAGCTACATTACCAAAACAACAAGGAGGAAAACATGGCTTAAACCCAAACCCTGCAGAAAGAGATGTATGCGTAAACATCTCAGAACCCCACCCATTCATTGACTTTAGTACAAGAGGGAGAGGAGAAAAAGCACAATCCTACTTGTAACTCTAGTCCACATTAGTAAAAGTTTTAGTTTTAGTCTTCCATATAATTTATCTCATGGTCTCATGCAGCCGTCAGTGAAGCTTGTATTGAAATGTAGAAGCATAGAAAAATAGTGGCATTTAAAATTACACAACATGGCGTTTCTCACAAAGGAGGCTTAAAGCAAGAACTGAGTCTACTTTCACGAGGAGCTCCTTTTACTGATAGTTGTGCATTCATCAAAGGGTAGAAATGGATAATCACAAAGCTACTGGAACAACAAAGCATTATTGTTGATTTATTGATCTGATCAGATCACTTTGGTTCAGCCAGGAAGCAATGCTAGACATTAACTCTCCAATATCCATCAACACGCCTTAAATTCTGTTATATCTTTAGCCTTTGCTACTGCCTTTCACTGTGTCAAGCAGTTCTTCTTAACTGGGTAAATTCAATTAGTGATTTATTTCTAACAGATAATCTAGAAAAAAATTAAAGCCATACCCAGAATGCAGTGCTAAAAATAGAAATGGGTAAGGGAAGGAATTGAGAGACAAATTGGCATGGCTTTAGCTCAGCTTGAAAAGAACCAAAATGTCACCCTAGTTTTAAAGTTAATGTTTTCCAGCACACATTATTCTTGATGGCGACTTAATCATAGTTTGTTGCAAAGGTGCTTTTTCAAAAGGCAGCTGGGGTTTCTTCATTTTGCTTGAAGATGTGCTCTGCTCTGAAGAAGCTTCTTGGATGAGAAGCGAAATGTCTTCAAGTAAAGCAAAGAAAGTCCAGTTGCCTTTTGAAAAAGCACCTTTGGGACACCCATGACCTGGATGATTGAGAGTCTCCATAGACATTAACCGTAGTTTATTGCAAGTATTTTCCAATGATATTTTTATCACGTTTAAAATCACAAATCAAGGAAACACCGGTGGCTGCCCCAAATTTTTTCAGAGTTGGATTCTGGGGCCTCAAGTTCTCCTTTAATTTAGAAAAATATATGGAACAGGGAAGATTAAATATGAGATACATTATTATTATTAATAATAATAATATTAATAATATTATGATCGTTCATATTCTCTGATCATTCTCTGATCCTTCAGCTTGGAGGCTAAAGACGCAGCATGGCCTTCTCTAATTCGAAGAGACACTTGTTCGGCAGGCTGAGGCAAAGAGGCAGTCCCGGAACCAGTGAAATTTGGGGGTTGGGCAGGGGACAGAATGTATCTGCCCTCAGAGTGGGAGGGATTACCACTCCCGAATTGGATTTTATAGCCACACTAGATGCTGTGTTATGACCTCTTTCCAGAGCATGATATGATAGTCTTTTGAGACTGAAGGATGCCAATGTATATTATTAAGTTTATTGGCCACCCTTCTTACAGTTTGAGGCAACTCTGGGAGCAACATGCCCCGTTTCTTCTTTCCTATGATCCTGTCTCTGGATAAGCCTTCCCTTAGGTATCATTCTTCAGTTGTGATTGACAGTTCATCAATTGTTTCTCCCCTTCAGAACTCTGGTTGGTAATTGCAATTACTTTTTCTAAAAGATCCCTGGAAGAAAAGATACCTCACTAAAAAGGCTGCCATTTTTAATTCAAAATTCCAAATAAGATCACAGTGTCATTCTGAATATTACTCTCCAGAAAATTAACTGCAAAAGGAATGTGTTTGGTTCAATATTTGACATTTATTTTGAAGCAAGTGTGAATTCAATTACAGATGTAACAACTTTGCTTAGCCATTAGATTCTAAGAATGATACATACATCCTTCCATTTATTACTGGAATTGTGATGCTAACATAAAGTTTTATCTTAGGCAAAAGAGAGATCTGATAGAAATTTAATGATCTCTAATTAATAATGTGGATTTTAAAGAAAATGAGGGGCAGATGTAATCTGAGATACTTTCATAATAAACATATTGCCAAGAATGGGAAAATTAGGAAGTCGACAAAGTTCAAATGAATATAAAGGTTTATTGCAAGCTTATGCTGTCTACAAGAATCTGAACTGCTAATGGTCAAAGCACATTAGCGGTAGATAAGAGCCAATGGAATTGTGAGAGCAAAGGGATTCAAGACTGATGATGCATTTGACCCATCCCTTGAGCTCAGTCTGGTCATCTCCTACACAGATCCTTCATTGAAATACTAGCATACTTGGTCCAGCTTGGAAAATTTGCTCATTAAAAACAAATGAGCCATTGTAATCTACCGCTAATATCCCTGTATCATCCCTATATGGTATCTACTTAGGATCTCAAGTAGTTGCTATGGAAACTAGCAGTTTACTGAAGAGTGATGAAATAACAGCAGGCAAGGAATACAAATCAAAACAGTCTCTTAAAAAAAGGAAAGCTTTCCTGAACAGATATGCTTTTAACAGGAACATGCAAAAGAAGACTCAAAATCTCAATCAAGTTTCAAGAGTCATGTCAGAGTTGTCAGACAATCCAGTGGTCAAAATTGCATGAGCCTAATCTATGTCAACATCACACAAATGTTGGGTATCAGTTGATTCCAAGGAAGAATTGTGGATCAGAATTCCTTCTTAAATCAGACTGCAGCCAACTGTCTTTGATTGAAGGATTTATTCTGTTGCTTGGCAAGGAGCCTTTGCTCTTTGTTCTAGTTGCTGGGGGTGGGTGGGTGGCTTGCCATTATTACCATCTGACATGCAGCTCCTCAGGTAATGCCAGTGTTTGATTAGCCTCAGGTGTTCTTGGTTTTATGTCCCCTGAGGCTGACATTCTACAGGTTTTACTGGAGCCTTTTCTTCAAAGTCAGTGTCAGCATCTGAGTTCTGCCCCAGGATTTATACCTCAATGCTGCATTGTAGGAATGTCTTTTGTTTTACCGTGTTTATTTTTCCAATGACTGTCCTCTATTCCCCCCTCCCCCATTTTCTCCTTACCTCTCTGCCTTCAACCAAATATTATTTACCCCCAACAGCCCCTACCTGCTGAGACAAGTCCTTAGGTGGCCTGTCCTTCTGAGACTTCTTGCTATCTTAGCAATCAAAGCCAAAAGAATCAGGAGAGGAAACTTGTAGTTCAAACAAGCCTTTACAGCACATATCTTGTTCAACAAAGCCTGATGAATCACACTAAATGGAGGAATCCAAGCAGAAAAACAATAGCTCTTAATACTACTTGCAAGC
Source organism: Natrix helvetica (assembly GCF_964273705.1). Lineage (NCBI taxonomy): Eukaryota > Metazoa > Chordata > Lepidosauria > Squamata > Natricidae > Natrix > Natrix helvetica. Next base: position 107,547,529 of record NC_138550.1, on the reverse strand, counting down.
ATGTAATTTCTAAGGCAAGAAAGATGGCATTATCCCAACAAGTTAAAAATAAATTCACATAATCATCAATGACTGGATTTCCCTTATCAATCTTTTCCATGTTGACTAAGAATTCTGGCAATTGTGCCCCAGTATATCTAGAGATTCTCCAGTAGCATGTATATGATCTATATATACATATACCTTGCAGATATATATACCTATACATACACCTATACATACATATACCTAACTTCAGTGGGGGAATGTTTGAAGAAACAACAAAGAGTTTAATTCTGAGGGCAAGGAAAGAGTCATCTTGAAGACACTGTTTTGTACATCAATACCTTAAGTGATCACACAGGACGTTCAACCAAAGAAAGTTTTTTTTTTGTCTACTGTTGTCTACTATTCCTAATGTAGGGAATTTAAAGATGAAAGAAGCTTGTTTCTCCTACACCTTCTGTAATAATTTCCACCTTCAAACTTCCTCATAAAACATGGTAACATAACTGGCCCATCTCTTCTATGTTCACCAGCTTTCTAGAAAGTCACCTGCACTCCAAATGATTGAAATAATTATTACACTTTGGGAAAATTACATGGATCTTTCCTATTCTGGCAATGTTCAATATTTACTATTCTGCCTTTGTTCTGAGGAGACTCTAATATTTCCTTGAAAGTAAGACTAAGACTATTCCCCCCTGAATCGTCGCAGTGAAGAAAGCCATATTAGATTTGCTGAGGATATAGTAATGGAACAACTATGTAATACCTCTGGAAGACTTGCCACTTCCATAGAAGTGATGAAACCATAAGAAATACAAACCATTCTGAAATCCATGTTAGACAGCTGGCACAAGCTGAAATTCAGAACTGCTCAGCCACATTGATCTTTTGAAACCTTAAACTGAACCCTTGGCCATTTATTAGACTGTATATAATTAATTTCTTGCCCATGGAACTCATTTCAGACCTGTTGTGCAGGACTGCTGCCCTGGCACTCTGCTATTGCCCCCACCACCACCACTCCAGCAGCGGGATTCACTTACTTTCCCTACCAGTTCGCAAATGTGAGTGCACATCTGAGGTGGATTGCCAATTTTTAAATTATCGATTTGGGTGTGCTCCTATATGTGCTCGCATGCGACACTTCTGTGCATGCACAGAAGCGTCCAGGTGGGGGTGGGGCAGAGCCTCCCACCACCGCTACTACCGGTTCGGCCAATCTGGGTCGAACCGGAAGCAACTCACCTCTGCTGTGCATGCACACCACCTTCTGCACATGAGCAGTGCTTGCACATTACATTGGGGCAGGTGGGCGGAGCCTCTCACAGCCACCTCTACCGGTTCACCCTACCTGGAGAGAACCAGCTGAATCCCACCTCTGCACTACTCCCATTGATGCCACCCTGCCTCCGCCACTGATGCCCCACTCCCGGCTGCTGATGACTTCCTGCCCTTCCCTGTCAGTGGCTGGACCGGAACAGCCAATGGGCCAGACGTTGCCTGCAGGCCATTAAATGCCCAGCTGAGCTTTACCTCATAAAATTAATTAGAATAAATATCTACAAATTGGGCAATGTAATTTCCAGATTTAGAACTTCAAAAGTATTCAAAGCAGGCGTCCTTTCCTTTCTCCATAAGTTGGGCAATTTACAAATGACCCCTGTTTAAACATACTATTTACAGAGTAAACAATTGAAAAACCTTGCCAAGAAAACCTCAGGAACTTGTGAAGGCAGTCTCCAAGAATTGGACATGACTGGAGGGAAGAGAACAAAATATTCTCATAGTATTACACTGTTTTTATGCCAAAGTTCAAGCATATTCTTCTATCTCTAGACATTAGAGAGCCGTGTTTCTCAGAGTGGTTTATTAATTTAGAACCAAATTCCATTTTCAAATTTTCTTCATTCAGGACATGGTAAAAAAAAAAAATCATTGATTAGAAAGAAGCCGTTATTCTATGAAATAACACCAACACAAGCATTTGGAAAAGTATCCTTTAGCATCATTAGCCTTGGGGCTATGAGCGCAAAAATAAATAACTCTTTCAATAAAACAGAAGGTGTTTTAGTTTAGTTTAGTTTTAGTTTAAAAGAAACTTTAGTTTCTTTTAACTTAGGCAGTTTTCCTATAATGAGATGTATTGATGGGGGGGGGGGGTTGTTGAAATGACTAGAACAACTGAAATATCCTGCATTTGAATGGAACAAAGCTCAAACCATTTTAGTATCCTGGTCAAATGAAAGAATGCCATTTTGGAACAAAATCAGTACCAGGTTTGCTACTGAACGACTATAAAAATAGATGGAATTGCAATCCATGTGGTTGGTCTATCCATCAAAGGATTAATTTTTAAAACAGAAAATAATAAAATAAATCCCTCTTAGGAAGTTATAGTACTACTGCTTATCTCTCACTAGCTGAAAAGTTTTTATTAGAATCAATTATTGGAACTCTCCTTAACTTCAGCACAACCTTTTCCATTTTTAAATAACCCAGAGGCACCGAGAAAACATATTAACAGGGCAAAAAAGATAAGTACTTTAAAATTCCTTTCATTTAACACCTCTCCCAACCTGTAGATAAACAAGCCATGTAGGTGGACATAATGTTCTAATGTTTTCCTTTAAAAAACACAGACCTCTTATTGAATTTTTCTGTTGGTACTGTGCTCACTTTCTAGCAGTCTCAAACAACAAATTCAGCATGTGCTTCCCTCCTTTTTTTCCTATCTACTTGGCAAGTCAAAATCAAAAACAATCTTGCATGCAGAGGTGACTGCTGCCTGTAAAAAAAAACCAAACCACCATGCTCCTAATGTTCATGAGAGGAATTAAATATGAGCCAGCAGTGTGCAGCAGCTGCCAAAAAAGCCAACACAGTTCTAAGCTACATAAACAGAGGGATAGAATCAAGATCACGGGAAGTGTTAATACCACTTTATAATGCCTTGGTAAGGGCACACTTGGAATACTGCATTCAGTTTTGGTCACCACCATGTAGAAAAAATGTGGAGACTCTAGAAAGAGTGCAGAGAAGAGCAACAAAGATGATTAGGGGACTGGAGACTAAAACATATGAAGAACGGTTGCAGGAACTGGGTATGTCTAGTTTAATGCAAAGAAGGACTAGGGGAGATATGATAGCAGTGTTCCAATATCTCAGGGGTTGCCACAAAGAAGAAGGAGACAAACTATTCTCCAAGGCACCTGAGGGTAGAACAAGAAGCAATGGGTGGAAACTAATCAAGGAGAGAAACAACTTAGAACTGAGGAGAAATTTCATGACATTTAGAACAATTAATCAGTGGAACAGCTTGCCTCCAGAAGTTGTGAATGCCCCAACACTGGAAATCTTTATGAAGATGTTGGATAGCCATTTGTCTGGAACAGTGTAGGGTTTCCTGCCTAGGCAGGGGTTTGGACTAGAAGACCTCCAAGGTCCCTTCCAACTCTGCTACTGTATTGTATTAATTTATATACAACAATAGCATTAAGCGCAAAGTGCATGCCTAAAGTCAGGAATCAATCCAAGATAGTATATTTTCATGTTTAATTATTTCTCAAAGAACAACAGCCACCTTTAACAGATTTACAGAGTTGGAAGGGACCTTGTAGGTCATCTAGTTCAACCCTCCGTCGAAGCAGGAGAACCTACACCAGTGATGGCGAACCTTTTCAGCATGCGTGCCCAAACTGGAGCACGTGTTACATGTGTGCATGAACCAGAATGCCGGAACCCGAAGACTAGCTGGCCAGCATGTGTATGCCTGTTTCTAGGCCATTTTGGGGCATTTTCAGGCCACTTTTTGGGCTGTTTTTGGACGATTTGGTGAGCTAAAAATGTCCCAAAAATGGCTTGAAAATGGTCCAAAAATGGCCTGAAAATGGCCCCCAAACCGCCTGAAAACAGCCTGGGAAACCGCATGGAAAACAGCCCCCAAAATGGCCTGTTGTTTGGTCGTTATTCAGGCCATTTTCAGGTCATTTTCCAGCACTCCAGTGCCTGAAAACACCAGCTGGTGATCATGCCCGTGCACACAGAGAGGGCTTTGAGTGCCACCTCTGGCACGCATGCCATAGGTTAACCATCATGGCCCTACAACATTCCTGACAGATGGCAGTCCAGTCTCTTCTTGAAAGCTTCCAGTGATGGAGCTCCCACAACTTCTGAAGGCAAGCGATTCCATTAGTTGATTGTTCTCACTGTAGAAAATTTCTCCTTATTTCCAGGTTGAATTTCTCCTTGTTGAGTTTCCATCCGTTATTCCATATCTGGACCATCAGGTGCTTTGAAAAATACCTTGATTTGACCCCCTCCTCTCTATGGCAGTCTCTCAAATATTGGAAGACTGGTATCATGTCTCCCCTGGTCCTTCTCTTCACTAGATTATCCATGCCTTATTCCTGCAACCATTCTTCATATGTTTTAGCCTCCAGTCTGCTAATCATCTTGGTTGCTCTTCTCTGAACTCTTTCTCGAGTCTCAACATCTTTTTATAGTGTGGTGACCAAAATTGGATGCAGAATTCCAGGTGTGGTCTTACTAAGGCTTTACAGAGTTGTATTAGTACCTTATAAGAGTAAACACAAACAAATCATCAACAAACCAATCAAATCAACATTACATTTTTGCATCTGTATTTACCTTCGTATTTATATAACCTCACGAGTGGGAAACGCTGTAATGCATGTGTACATCTATTCTTTATATTATCTGGCTTCAAACATAAAATGTAGCATAAATTCCATGCAAAATCAACTCAGCCATACAGAGATCACTAACCTGCCATATCAATGAAAAAAAAAGTCCTAGTAGATGACTTTTCATTTAAACATGAGCCAGAAGTGTGCAGCAGCAGCCAAAAATGCTAATGCAATCTTTGGTTGCATAAACAGAGGCATAGCATCAAAATCACATGAAATATTAGTACACCTGGAAGGCCACACCTGGAAAACTGCATCTAGTTTTGGTCAGCACATTACAAAAAATATGTTGAGACTTTGGAAAAAGTGCAAAGAAGAGCAACTAAGATGATTAAGGGCCTGGAGACAAAAACATATGAAGAATGGTTGCAAGAATTGGGTATGGCCAGACTTGAGAAAAGATAGACTAGGGGGTGATATGATAGCAGTATTCCAGTATTTGAGGAGCTGACACAAAGAAGAGGAATGCCAACTTATTTTTCAAAGCACCAGAAGGCAAGACAAGAAACAATGGATGGAAACTAATCAAGGAGAGAAGCAACCTGGAATTAAGGAGAAACTCCTTCACTTAACAGTGAAGACAATTAACCAATAGAACAACTTGCCTTCAGAAGTTATGGGTGCCTCATCAGTGGAGGTTTTTAAGAAAAGACTGGACAGCCACCTGTCTGAAATGGTATAGGGTCTCCTGCTTGAGCAGGGGGTTGGACTAGAAGATCTCCAAGGTCCCCTCCAGCTCTATTTTGATAGACTGAGTGAAAACAAACAAACAACAAACCGGCAGGGATTTATTAGGCAGATGGCCAGGCATGTGGCTTTGACTTCAACTCCATCTCTTTGATCATAGGTTTTAATGCTACTTTTCTCTTGATCCTTGAGTTCCACATCACCTCATCTAGTCTGAATCAACAGTTGTAGAGACACCAAATGATTCCTGCTGTATTGTTTAAATTTAAAAAAAACTAGTGCAAAAGCAAACTATACAACAATAGTCCAATCATAATACTCCAAGAGCTGGAACACTTGAAATGATGCTACTTGCAATCAGTGTTAAGTTCAAAGTTTGTGTGAGATGAGGAATTACATATTTATTCCTCAAACCCAAACTCTCATAATACGTTGTCTTTTTCCCTCAAGTTTCCTGTGTGTAAATACCTTGATTTGCAACCACAACTGAGCCCAAGATTTCTGTTGTTAAGTGAATTTTGCCCCATTTGACACTCTTTCTTGCCACAGTTGTTAAGTGAATCACTGCAGTTGATAAATTTAGTACACGGTTGTTAAGTGAATCTGGCTTCCCCATTGATTTTGCTCGTGAGAAGGTTGCAAAAGGTGATCACATGACCTTGGGACCCAGCAACAGTCATCAATATGATCTAGTTACCAAGCATCTGAATTTTGATCCCATGATCATGGGTATGCTGCAAAGGTCGCAACTGAAAAATAGTCATAAGTCACATTTTTCAGTGCTGTTGTAACTTTGAACGATCACTAAATGAACGGTTGTAAGCCGAGGACTACCTGTAGCTACTTCAAAGTTGGAATTTCAAGAGGAGAATATTTCACACATACAGTATATAATCCTTGTGATTTACAGCACATTCTGTATTTCTTGTAGAGTCTCAAGTGTCTTTGTGACTTTTAAACTTTTAAATTATAAGAACGAAATGAAAGAAAATACAAGTGATCTCAATGAAGAAAGAAGGCATCCAGTTTGGACAATTCAAAGTTTAAAGGTATCTTCTGAACTTGGAAAGGTTATAGTTGCCTGACAGGAATTTAGTAATTATCCTCTTAACCTACCTTCTACATTTTTTTAAAAAAAGAGTATGTTTTCTCTAGTCTAGAATTGAGTGACATGTTTCATTCGAAGATGATCAAGATACTCAAATAATATTCTCTTTAAACACCACAAGCTCTCATGGGAACTGCAGTCACTCTCATGAACTAAGAAGCTAATGGAACTGGCTGACTTGAGCTGATGACCAAAGGATAATTACAACAAAGGTTAGATTGATCAGGTGGTCCATTGCCCACCGGCTGTAATATTAACTGTAAAAGCCCAGCAGGCATGTTTTCTTTTAAAAACATTATTTTCCCAGTGTGGTCAAAAGACATTAGAAAGAAGCAAGGCGGTAATAAGAAAAATAATATGTTTGTAGTGCCTGCACATGTCTACCTTTTTCAAAGGAACACCTGCAAGGTGTTTAGAACGTTTTCTTCCCCCAGAATAAGCTAAAAAGTGCACATTATGTAGAAGTTGAACAAAAGAAATCTCAACTGCATTCATTCCTTATACTTGAAAGATTGCACATACACAACTATGTGGGTTTTTCTTTTTTAAGTTAAGAGACAGCTGGTAGCGTTGCACTTCTAATTCTGGCTTTTAATGGATGCTTTTTCATGGAACGCATACATTCTGGAAAACCATATATTAATAAGTTTGTAATATATATCCTTCTAAGGTGAATTTCTTCTGTGTAGATGATACCATCAGCCACAATTAAATCCCGTTAAATGTAATAATTACAATATTTTTGAAAGGTATTAGAACTGGTGTTTTATTTCTCTGTATATAGCATACGTATAAGAGTGTACGTATAGGGGTACGTGTAGCATACGTATAGGAGTGTACGTACAGGGGTTAATATAATATCTGAGATAATATTTTAAAGAAATATATAAAGAAATATTAAAAATATTTCTGAAATTTTAATGAGCCTGGTATGCATTGTTAAGACTCTCTGATATCAGAGAGGATATGAGAATATAGTGCAAACACTAGAAACTTTTTTTTTTTAAAAAATTGGAACCATGTTTTAGAATTTCTACAAAAAACAAAAATATAACCAAGTAAAATGCTTGATCGGGATTATTCCTTTAACATATTATTCGTGTGTATTGGGGAGGGGGAACAAGAAGTACAGAATATACTGTGGAAAACTACACAAATTAGAAGAAATGCAATGGCTGTTAGCACATATGAACCAAACTCAAGAAGGGTTATTGTCAGGATTCCAGGTAATACGCCCATAGCAAACAGAACTCTGAGGCAGAGAATAGCTTTATTGGACATATCATATTGGCACAGGCTGGTGAAAACTGACTCTGAATGTTCCCGCAATTTTCAGCCAATTACAAGTAAACGTTTTTCTCCTCCCCCCTCCAACAATCACATGGCCCAATCAAGGTGTCATCCGGTTGCCTGGTAACTCACTCCTCCTCTCTCTGGTCACCTGTGGGAATGTCCTTGGTTCCTAGGAGAAAGTATTCTGTTTTGGCTACAAAACCCCGACTATCTCTATTCTCCCCTTCCTATCCCTCAGCTCCACTGTGGCAACACTGAAGCCTCAAAATGGCTTCGGTCAGGCTAGCTTCAGGGTTGACAGTTATATTACAATAGATATGAGCTTAAAGAGGCTCTGCCTTGACTCTCTTTGGTACAAGAGCAATAATAAGTATCAGATTTTCAAGATTCTGTTACTATAGCCTATAATATATCGATACAGCCAAGTGCCAACATTTGTGGTGGAATCCATTTTCTTGACCTGGCCTAACCTCAAATGGCTGACATCAGCCTTGAAACCCTCACAGCACGCTTCCTTCTGTCCCTCTTACAGCCTCATTAAATGGCTGCTAATGGATTTTAGAGCATAGGTGAACATTATATATGCATCACATTATATGTTCAACGATCCTGTTGCATTTCTTGTGATCAAGGGCTTGAAATACAGAGGCTGCCATTCCAATCCTTCTAAACAAAATGCACACGGTGTGACTTTATGTTTCTAACAAGATGCACATCACAGCAAATGAACATGTCTGGTTTTGTAAGTGTAATTTGTCTCAAGAAACTGGTATTTATTCTTCTTTAGAAGTCAATTAGTAGGAAACAACCAGATAGCAGATGTTTCATAGCACCAGCCGTCTTGGCTAGGAGAGATTCACTATGATTTTTTTTATTGACAATAATGCCTGTTGTTTACTGATCATCCAACCCAAAGCCTTTGAAAGACTAGATTTTAATTTGGCACTTTATTTGACCTCTTATACCAAGCCCTACACAGAGTGTCTTATGCTTCCTTCCTTCTTAATAATGAAGATATAAGCCAAATGAGAATAGAGTGCCTAAAAGTCTAAAAGCTTGTCTAATGATGACCAATATTTGCGACACAGAACTGCAGCTCTAATTCTCTGGCCTTTCCTAATTATATTAGCACAGTTGAAGGGAGGGCTAAATTGTTTTAGGATTTAATGATAGTTTGAGGATCATCCGAGAGATAAAGTGTCTGTATACATTTAAAATTACATGGAATTGTGTTTCTGTTAAGATTATATAATTCAGTAGTTGGTTCATGTCTAAATACCAACTTTAAAGCAATGTTCCAAGACAATAGTTTTTATGTTCTGTGAGCTTTCTGATTGCCAAGCTATGAGAATTATTCTAAAATCTGCATTATCTGTATTATAGCAATTATTATATTAGGCCAAGTAAGAAAGAGACGTTGTCTACACACTTCTGAAGTCTTTCAATTCCTTCATTGGACAAGTTCCTAATTAAATGAAAAGGATAAAAATGTAAAAAAAAAAGAGTGCACATATAAACCTTCCATTTAGTTAAAACTTCATTTTATGACCCTGTAGCCCCTTAATTCAGAGTATTCCTTAATTCAGGGTGACTAGATGGATCTGACTGTTTACTGGCTGGATGCCCTTCCTGACACCACACAGAGATCACAGCAGAATTATTTTCTTTGTGCCCAAAGGAGAGAAACATCTGCCGCTACTTAGGATTGAACTCTCAACCTTCTGAGTAGGAGGTGAGTGTCTTTACCACTAGGCCATCATGCTGCTCAAATCTTCCATTTAGGTATTGTCTTAAAAATGGGATATGGAAGGAAACTGATTGTTCAAATGACGCTCTACCAAGAGTGCAAGTTTCCAAGTGACGAGGAAACAATTACAGGTAGTCCTTGACTTATAACCACAATCGAGCCCCAAAAATCTAGCAGTGGCTTGGATCTGCAGCCATGCGTAAGTGAAATAGATTGTTTTTGGGAGGAAAGAAAAATAGTAGGGTTAGACCAGTGATGGTTAAACTTTTCCATACCAAGTGCCCAAAGCGCGGCCAAACCCTCAAAATCCAATGAGCGCGTGGTCCCCACACATGTGTCCTGCCCCCTGTGCATGTGTTCGCAGCCTCCCCATGCCTTCTCCCCCCCATGCATGCATGTGCGGCCCACATACACATGCCTCATTGTGGCCCCTGTGCACAAGAACTGTCCCCCACACATGCATGTGTTCCCCCCACATGCGCCCCACACCCACGCATGCACAGCAGAGACCTGATGACCAGCTGACTGGTGGGTGGCATGCACAAATGCACAGTGGACCTGAATTAGGGCACTAGCTCGCGTAACCACTCAGAGGACACTGCGTGCCACCTGTGGCATGTGTGCAAAAGGTTCACAATCACTCGGTTAGACTGTCACACTTACTTGTATTTCTATGCATGTGTTACAAACCCACACATGAAAACTTGTCTGATTACGTCTGATATGAAGTGTTGTTTGTTGCTGATGCCCAGTTCTACTTCTCCAATATAAATGAAGCTGCAGAACCTTAATTCAGACAAAAATAAGGTGCTGTTATTCATCTTGTTCAGAACATAGTAGCCTTCTCTTTAAATAGATCGATGTTGTTGCTATCATGTCACAAATCAATGGCTACTAGCTGAGGCATGTCTGTCAATTAGAACTTCTCCAGCCACAAACATTTATTTTTTGGCAACCCAAAATATGGGAGAGTTATGCCACTACAAATATATATATATATATATCACCCACTGCAAAATGCAAGTGTTAGATTAACAAATCAAACAAGAACATTTTGTTAATTTTCAAATAATATCAGCCTGGAAATACTGCCATCTATGTGTGCATTTGTAGGTATCATTTGCCACACCAGCAAGAGTTCTGTGTTTTGTATTGGAGATAAGTTTTTGTCTCACATATGATGTTATATATTACCAGATATTTTGCTAGGACTCTCAATTTAGCACTTCTGCTTTTCTCCCTATCCACTGCATCAGACCATCACCAGTAATCTTAAAATGAAGAAGCAGAAGCAAATGGAATAGATACAAAACCTGCAGCAAGTGAAATCTTTTATCTATCAGTTTCTTCCTGCTGTGGATTTTTTCACAGGTTCTGAGGAAGCCATTTCACAGAGAACAAAGTGCCACTTTATTTCTGTTTTATTAGGTAGCAAGGAATGCGTTGCTTTCTTAAACATTAAAAAAATAATAATGGAAAACTGACTCTTTACAATTAAGAGAAGGAAGCCTATCAAAATAATAAATAATTTTGTTTCCTCCCATGAGCCATTACAGGAAGAATTATTTTCTTCATTTTCACAAAGGGAGATATTTAGAATTATGTTATTAGGTCAGGTATTTAATCACACCTTTCTCTGGTTGCTCATATCTTGGTCACTTTCTGTTTAGATTACTGCAATTTATTTTGCACAGGCCACCTTGAAGGCCACCTGGAAGTTACAGTTGCCTCAGAATGCAATGACATGAAATTTTGAGAATCCATAGGTTCACCCATACTACACTATAATACATCGATGCTATGCTGCATCCAATTTTTTCCAAGTGCAATTTAAGGTGTTGGTTATTACCATTAATAGCAATAGCACTTAGATTTATATACCACTTCACAGTGCTTTACAGCCCTCTCTAAGCAGTTTACAGAGTCAGCATATTGCCCCCAACAATCTGGGTCCTCATTTTACCCACCTCGGAAGGATGGAAGACTGAGTCAACCTTGAGCCTGGTGAGTTTTGAACTGGCAAATTGCAGGCAGCTGACAGTCAGCAGAAGTAGCCTGCAGTACTGCACTCTAACCACTGCACCACCAAGGCTCTTGGATGGAAGGTTGAGTCAACCTTAAAGCCCTAAATGGCATGAAATCAAGTCATCTCCCCCCAAAGGACATCTGTCCATCCATCAGAGCACATAGGATAGACATGCCTCAAATCCCTTCCCTTAACATTTCCATCATATACGTCCTGGGACATGTGTCTTTTCTGTTGAAGGCCCTGGTGCTTAGTCATGCTGGCCACATGATCACGGAGATGTCTTCGGACAGTGCTGGCTCTTTGGCTTAGAAACAGAGATGAGCACCGCCCCCTAGAGCCAGAAATGACTAGCACGCATGTGCGGGGGAACCTTTGCCTTTAGCTAAGGATAGATTAAGTTTCATTAATCAGGAAGAAGGAGCCAATGTTGCGATGTTACAACATGCGGTCTCAACACTCCGAGACCACTGTTGACACTTTTGCCGCTGGACTGTCCATTTGGACCTAAACAGTCCTGCAGAGATGGTGATCAGGAAGACAAAGCCTTGCTGGTCTCAGGGACACTGCAAAGTCCTTGATTGACCCAAGGGAAGTTCTTCAAGCTTGAGGTAAACAGGCAGCCCCAGGCTGATGAAATTGAGACGGCTCTGGAAGGAAGGAAGTGAAAAGAGAAAGTGAGTCCATCTGGTGAAGTATTTTTTTTCTATTTTGGGAAAGACTGCCCAAAGAAACTTTTTTTAAAAAGCCAAATTAGATCCTTAGGCAAAAGAATTAAGCTGCGAAATTAACCTATATTGGATTGATTTGGAAAGTTTTTTTTCTTTGTAACTATACTTTGTGGATTGAAGTGCTCGCAAGGTTTTTCATTTCTCCTCTTAAACTGAACATATTTTTTTCTTTTGCTTTTTGTTACTTTACTTTTTGACTTTTGGACTAAAACCTTCCTTTTTATTTTAACAATTTTTCCTATTACTTGTTATTAAATTTCATTAAAGAACTTTGTTTCCTATAAGCCAGAGATAAATATTAGAAAGTGAAAAGTAGCAACACTGCCACTCAGAGGTCAGAGGCTGGAGGTTTTGAAACAACGTATCTCTTATTTTTCTTCTTTGATCTTACTGATTTTGTAGCTGAAGGGTTTGCAATTTGTTTACAGAAACTGATAAACAGCCAAGGGCACAAATTGTTTTTGCAGGTGCTTTTGAGAACTATTTTGGCAGGGGAGAGAAAGGGGAAAAAACCCCAGAACCCTTCTCTTTTGAAGAGCATTAAAAAACTTGTGTTTAAGTCAACCTAAAATTAAAAAATAAAAGCGGCCTGGAAGGCTAGAGTGGCAGTGGCTACTAGTTTTTTCTTTTTCTTTTCCTTCTTCTTTTTTGGAAACATGGATCAATATTCAGATGAGGAAACCTTAACATTCCAAAATATCTTGGCTGGAATTCCAAATCTATTGGAAGGATATGGGAGAATTGAGAAGAAGTTGGAAAAACAAGTGTTTTGCACAGCAAAAGATGAAGAGGTTGGAGCCCCAAAAATTAAAGGAGAGAATGAAGACATAGAAGATAAAGACAAGACAATAGATGAATTTATTAATGGAGCAAATGTGTGTGAAAGTGGAACGAAGGGAATATGGAAAAGGGAATTCGACGAATTGGAGCTCTATCCCAGATTCCAAGATACAGAAGGAAAAAAAAGGGTAATGATGATGGATTTAAGAAGAGAATTTTTTTCAGAAGCACGATTGACAACCGAAGACAAGCTAATTTTAATAACAACTGGAGGGCAACGAGATTACCTGAGAAATCCTTCAAGCAACAAAGTGCGGAGAGAGGTCTATAAAAACCTTATAAAGGAGATAAAAAGAAGACTGACACCACAATTGGCAAGAGAGATAAGACTGTTTTGTTACTGGAAAGATACAGGTTGACAATGAAAGTTGATAATAAAAAATTAGTTAATTTTGGTTGAGCAATAAGTAGAAATTTAGTAATTCTTAGATTGTTTTAGATTGTTATTAAATGTTTATTCATCAACAAATAATTAACTATAATAACAATAATGAAATGATAATGGATACAGCTTAAATATATTTATTTATTTATTTATTTATTTATTTATTTATTTATTTATTTATTTATTTATTTATTTATTTATTTATTTATTTATTTATGTTACAACCCCTGGTATGACTAAATATGGGAGGGAGGTCACTACTCCCTCTTTCTGTCCTTCGGCTTATCACAGAAGACCATGCAGGCAGAAAAACATGTCTTTATTTTTACTGTTGCCTTTTTATATTTGTGTTGTAATTGTACTGATAAATAAATAAAGGGTGACTAGGATAGATCTATTTCGAGCTAATTAGCTCTCATCAGCTAGCCATACCCTTACTGGGATTAGAACCCGGGCTGTATATATCTTAGGCAGGAGTCTTAACCACTAAGCCATGGGTTCTCTTCCTTATCAGTTGAGCCAGGGAAATAGGTATGTATTTGTGTTACAACCCCTGGTATGACTAAATATGGGAGGAAGGTCACTACTCCCAGTAAGGGTATGGCTAGCTGATGAGAGCTAATTAGCTCAAAATAGATCTATCCTAGTCTCCCTTTATTTATTTATCAGTACAATTACAACACAAATATAAAAAGGCAACAGTAAAAATAAAAATATGGTTTTCTGCCTGCATGGTCTTCTGTGATAAGCCAAAGGACAGAAAGAGGGAGTAGTGACCTTCCTCCCATATTTAGTCATACCAGGGATTGTAACACAAATACATACCTATTTCCCTGGCTCAACTGATAAGGAAGAGAACCCGTGGCTTAGTGGTTAAGACTCCTGCCTAAGATATATACAGCCCGGGTTCTAATCCCAGTAAGGGTATGGCTAGCTGATGAGAGCTAATTAGCTCGAAATAGGTCTATCCTAGTCTCCCTTTATTTATTTATCAGTACAATTACAACACACACACACACACACACACATATATATATATATATATATATATATATATATATATATATGTGTGTGTGTGTGTGTGTGTGTGTGTGTGTGTGTGTGTACACACTGGCAAACTAGTAAAAGAAATTTGGATATAAATTGCAAATTGCGGTCTGGGAAAAAGACCTATAAATTTTATTAACAAACTTTTATTTAGGTCTTGTCATAAAGGTGTAATGTTTTTTGGGTTTGACGAGAGGAGATGGGATATAAATAGTAAATGATTTTTAGCCAATTATAACAATAACAAGGAAATGTCAATGGATATTGTTTAATAATATTAAATATATATATGCTCTGGTATTGGTAAAAGCAACTTGGATACAAACTCTAAACAGCGAGTTGGGGGGGGGAGGAAAAAGTTTTAGAAATTTTATTAATTGACTTTTATTTAGAATATGTTATAAAAGTGTAATGTTATTGGAGGATTTTTGAAATAGCTAATGAATGCCATTATGTGGTTGTTGTGTCTTTAAGTATGAATGATTGGAGGTAAAAGTACGTTCAAATAATTGTAGTCAAATGAGAATTGTGGTACATTGATAGTAAGATATACAAAGATGTTTGATTTAAAGTGTATAATCTAATATGAATTATAAGTAATGACTGTGGAAGAAATGCACGAAAGTTATCTGTAACCAATTGACACACTTTCTACAAGATGCAATGAAGGATGATTCTTTTTTTGTGGTTTTGTTTAATTAATTTTTTTTTAAAAAAGCTTCATCAATCAGATAAGTAGAAACTAGACCTCAGAAGGAAGTAGCGGCAGCGAACATCTCAGAAGGGACCCTCCCTACTTTTTGGGGCTGTAAAAGGGGCAAGGAAGAAAGGTCTATGGAGATTCTCAATCATCCAGGTCAGAGGTGGGTGGCCAATTTCTTTACTACAGGTTTGGACGCGCTCACACAGATCTGCGATGCTTCTGCTCGTGTGCAGAAGCATCTGGGCGGATGGACGGAGCCTCCGGCTGCTGCCACTACTGGTTCAGCCAATCCCATCTCTGATCCAGGTCATAGTTGTCCAAAAGGTGTTTTTTTCCCCAAAAGGTAACTTTGGAAGCTTTCTAAAAGCTTCTCATCCAAGAGATTTAGAGGCCCATGAATTAAGGTTTGGATAGCACGGTTATCTATGGTACGACAAAGTTAATATTGATTTCAATGATCACTTTGCTTGACATGCCATACTGAGTTTGGAATAAATATAAAACAAGGATCTCTATGAAGTTGCCTCTTTGGGTCTCTCTCCAGGAAGCTTTTTAAAGAAAAGAAATGGTGGCAAAGCCAGACTGGTAGACTTATGGTAAAATAATATCTGTCTACCCCACCCTCGAAGGAAGAGCTTGAATTAGAACAATTTGCCATTGGTTTACATACCAACAACCGAAAGAAAGATTTAAACTAGAGCAAAAGAGTTATGGGTTTGATTTTGTAGAACATGAATTGGAAAACTTACTGTGGGGTAGTGATGAACATATTATTGTTAAAATGTATAAAATGTTACTGAATCTGAATTTGAAAGTGAACATGTGAAGCATTGTATGATTCAGTGGGCAAGGAACTTTGGATGTAATGGATTGCTTGAACAATGGGAATATATGTGGTTGAAAGGTTTAAAATTCATACTAAACTATAATTTAGAACAACATTTTTATAATATAATGTATCAAGGGTATTTAACACCTGATAAGCTATCTAGAATGTACAAAGGTATTTCGAAGGGACCTTTTATCATTGATGGCGGACGTTTGATAAAGCAAAGAAATTTTGGAGTAAGATTCATATTTTAACACAGAAAATTCTTAAAACAAAGATAAAAGATGAAACCAGAAACTTTTCTTTTGGGGTTGATGGAAAGAGATGGGGGGAAAAATGGAACTTTGATGTTATATATTTTTACAGCAGCAAAGGTACTGTATGCACAAAAATGGAAGGACATTTCGATCTCCATAGCTTAGTCTATGACTAATCCCAGGCATAGTTGTCCCAAAGGTGTTTCCCCCCCCCCCAAAGGTAACTGGACTGTCTTGGTTTTTTCTTTGAAAATGTTTAGCTTCTCATCTAAGAAGCTTCTTCAGTTGTTCACTTCAGAACTAACGACTATTCTTGGATGACAAGTGAAACATTTTCAAAGAAAAAACCAAGACAGTCCAGTTACCTTTTGGGGGGAAACACCTTTGGGACAAGGAAGAAATGTTCTTTCAGTCTTGCGAGTTTCTGTTAGTGTAACCTTAAAATAAAATAGGATTGGCTCATCTGGGTTGTGTATCTTTATCTGGTCTACTTGACAAGATTCTCATGAGAGCACCACACCACTTTTATTGTTTTGATAAAAGCCTTGGCAGATATTGTCTAGGGTTCACGTATTCCCTTTCGAGGAGGAAAATGAATGAAATAATAACGGATAAAGAATAATTTTACAACATCTTTTCCAAATTCTTGCAGAAGTGGCAAAAGACAAAAACATTTGTTCTGGGAGATGTGAATGGAATGTCAACTTTGGATTGTCTCAAGGGAGGAAAGATTTTTCAGCAAAAAATGTTCCAATGTACAGGTAAGTCCTCAACTTACCCCCACAATTGAGCCCAAAAGTTATGCTATTAAATGAGACATTTGTTGTGAATTTTGTCTCATTGTATGACATTTCTTATTAAGTGAAACACTGAAGCTGTTACGTTAGTTCCATAACATAGTTGTTATGTGCCTTTGCTTGTAATGAGAAGTAATGTAATGAGAAATTGAAAATTTGGATGGCAGGAATCTCTACCGCTACCATTTGAGAAGCAACTAAAGCATGCCTGAGGGATTATCACATTTGTTGAAAAAAGAAATGATATAGCAATTATACTCTGAAAGTTATCTATTGCATTTTGCCACAGTGAGGTGCTGGAAGAAATGTCCTATCTGGGTTCAGTTCCAAATGGGGAGAAAGACACTGGAAACAATGGTGGTTGTTTGGAAAGATGGTTTTAATGGTGGACAGGATCACATGGCAAAAAGGGAAGAGGTGCTGAGAGTGCCTGGGTTTTATGCTCTCTCTGGGCTTTTGGTTTTGAGCTTGTATTCTGATTGGTTGTTAGATTCCCATGGGGCCATGCAGGCTTGGTTGACTCTTGCTGGGTGATGATATAATGAAAGAGCTTTGAGATTCCTATTATGGTTCTGCCTGAAGGAGGTAGATCTTTGTTATGTAGAATAGACTGACCCAGGCCTTAATGGCGCATTGACAAAGATGGTGGGGGGGGGGTGAGTTTCTGCCTCCCTTTTAGGGGAAATATTCTGCCTTTCTTATATTTCCTAAAATATCTCATTTTTCAAGGAGAGGGGTGGGTGCTAACTTCCTACAGAGGAATTCTTGGTCATGTTGTAGCTTTAATGCAGGGTTTGCAGTTTTATTGCAGGGGGGGGGGGCAGGGGGGAACAGCCCAATATACTATTTACAGTTCGGTTGAACTGCATTTAATATGTTGGCATTGCAGCTTTGAGTCAGTTCTTTGCAGTGGGGTAAATTCCACTTTTATTCTTGCCTTCCACACACAGGTTCTGTCTGCAGTTACTAAATCCTTGTGAACGGCAAGAAGTAACTATATAAGTCATGACACAAGACTTAGCACTTGGGTTTCTGAGAGCAGCCTGCAAAAGGAGGATTAATATTTGTATGTTATCATTAGTTTCACATGCTGTACCCCAACCAGGGACAGAATGAATTTGTAATCTACTTCTGGATATCCTGCATGGTAAGATTAATTGGAAAAGCTTTCTTTGGGAAATTTGCCATGAAAGAAAAAGCCTTTGAAAAATGTATAGCACTTTTAAGCAAGAATACACATTCGTTTTTGTGTAACGTCCTCTGAAATATTTTTTGCCCTTTGATTAATTTTAACTTAACTCATTCTGCAAACCGTATGTCTTAACTGAATGCATAATAATACTGAACAAGTTTTCTCTTTAGGTCACAGTGAGGATAATGACAATCAGCCACAGAAGCACTTAGCTTTCCAGTTACTTTTATAACCGTAGAAGCAAAGACAAAAAGAAAAATGACATTAAAATGTGCAGATTTCCAGAGCTGCAGAAATTAAATTTTGCTGACAGTACCATGATAATATATTCTTGCTCTATCAAGAATGCACATTCAAGTTATTATAATCACTTGACTTTTAACGAACTTTTAATTATCCATTGCATCCAAATATATTGTACCGTGTTATTAATAATTCAACAGTATGTATTTATTGAAAGCATGTGTATGTTTTCAGGTAAAAAATCTCAAGGCAGGTCTTCTAGTCCATCCCCCTGCTGAAGCAGGAAACCCTGTATCGTTTCAGACAAATGGTAGTCCAATCTCTTTTTGAAAGCCTCCAGTGATGGAGTACCCACACCTTTTGAAGGCAAGTTGTTCCATTGGTTGATTGCTCTCATTGTCAGGGAATTTCTCCTTAGTTCTAGGTTGCTTCTCTCTTTGGTTAATTTCCAACCATTGTTTATTGTCTTGCTCACTGGTGCTTTGGAAAATAGTTTGACACCCCGACCCCCTTGTCTCTGCAGGAGCCCCTCAAATATTGGACCATTGCCATCATGTCTCCCCTAGTCCTTGTTTTCATTAGACTAGACCTATCCAATTCCTCTAATCTTTCTTTTTATGTTTTCGCCTCCAGCTCTTTTCTGCACTCTTTCCAGAGTCTCAACATCTTTTTTCTAGTGTGGGCACTAGAACTGGATCCAGTGTTCCAAGTGTGGTATTACTAAGGCTTTGTAAAGCGGTAGTAGAACGTCACATCAGATGCTGCTCGATAATCAGTTTGACTATTTTGCCCAGTATAGATGTGACATGTCTGGAGGTTTTTTTTTCTTCTGAGTAGTCCTCGTTTCCCTTTTTGAAAAAGGGAATGACATTTGCTTTTATACAGTTTTCTGGAATCGTTCAAAGGTTGTTGTTTTTCCGATTCCTATGGAGCCAAAGAGTAGGTATGCTGTACAACAAATTGGTAGCGTTTCCCGTAGTGAATAAAACAAGCCAGCATAGGATGGTAGAGGAAGAATGTGAAGTTTCAGGTGTCATATGCTCAGCACAGGTCCTATATGATTAAGGCACTTAACTTCCTCTGGTCCTTACTTTTCAGAGTGGAAGTCTAAGAGGCTGCATTTCTATGTTTGAGAAGCCATGCAGTTTTTTGTACGTTGATTTTTTCCCCTTTTATTATTTTTTTTCCTGAAATGGAAAGCTTTGGTTTCAGTCTGTTCGCTTCTCTTAATCATTCTCCAGAACCGCCTGTCATAATGCACTGTGCTTGACTGAAAATTGACGCAAGAACTGCTCTTAATAGCTCTGTGAAAACAAATATATTTTTCTATACTACTAATCATCTTGGTAGTTATTTCACTGAAGTTTTATAATATTATTTGGTGTGTTCCCTTTCAACACTATTCATTTTGTTTATTAAACAAAAATGCTAAACATTTTGCTCTGCCTATAGTGTATCTCAGACAAGGAGGGGATTGACTTACTGAATAAATTTAAAATGCCTAAGCTATACACAAGTAGTCCTCGAGTTATGACCACAAAATTTATGTTGCTAAGTGAAACATTTGTTAAGTTTGCCCCATTTTATGACTACAGTTTGTTAAGTGAATCATTGCATTTGTTAAGTTAGCAACATGGTTGTTAAGTGAATCTGGATTCCCAGTTGAGCTTGTATGTCAGAAGGTTGCAAAAGCAGACCACATGAACCTCGGACATTGCAACCGTCATAATGTCAGCAGGGAAGTTCAAATTGTATAAATTAATTAAAAATAAAATGGAGTTTGTAGTTCGTATCGAGTAGAATTAACTTACAATTTTAGCTAAGGCTATGTTCATCAAAATGTAATGCCTGAACTAAAACATTGATTTATTCTCATCTTTACTGAGACCATGGAAGAATATGTGAAGCTGGTGCGCTCGGTGTCATGGAAGTAAATTTCAATGCAAAACCTGGCTTTTAAAAAATCATGATTTATATTTTTAGGCAATGATATGGCAGTCCTTCAGATTCAAAGAAGACATTCTGCTGTGCAGTTCACCTGTGGACATGACCATGGCAGCCCCAGCTTAAAAAACACAGTGTGTCGCACAGTGGGAGCATGGAACTCCATTGTTGTAATAACTGTGGGGCTTATTTTTATTCTGAAAAATATTACACGCAAGGTAAACATTCTAGAGAGTGTTAGCGATTCCAGCTCTACTCTGTGGTAGCCTTAGTTAAGTTTAACATGATTTACTAATTAAATGTATACAGGATTACTATTTAATGCAATATATGCATTATAATAGATTAAGTTAGTAGACTATTAATTTGTCACATGATGTTTAATTCTGAGTAACCTTGTAAAATAGTTACATTATGTGCTTTATTGTTTACTCCTCAAAATACATGTATATTGCATAAAATGTCCAGTGTGCTTTATGGAATAAATTGCTAAATTTGGAGTTTTTGCAGCAATTATTCATTTATATAATATATGCATAATCCTCATTTAGCAACCATAATTGGACTGGCAATTCAGGTGTTAAGCGATGCAGTTGCTAAGTAAAACCATCACCGTACTTAACAATTTTACTTGTGAAGATTATAAATATGAGGATTGGCCATAAAAGGCATATGGAAAGTCAGATCTTCAAGTTGTCAATCAACAAAGAGTAGACACTTAGAGGAAAATGAAGATATACATTATGTGCATACATATTAATTGTCTTTATTAAGAGATACACATTCAGGTTGTTCCAGCTTTTGAGAGCATACTTTATTCAAGGGCCTCTAATTCCACTGCTTGAATTATCAAGAATTCAGCAACTTTTTAAGAGCGCACTATAGTTCTTTCAATGTCCCTTCACATCAGCTGAGCATGTACTCAGATATTTCCAGAAGCTGGATAAGATTGGAAATCAAACTATAATTGCAATAAGCTGAAAGAGTGTACCCATTATTGCAATTCCTGTAATTTAAAAGTTTATGTGTGTCGTTTGAGCCTGGGTATACTTGCTGAAGTGTGGTGATTCATTTTTCAGATTTTCAAAGATTCACAGACTCAAATCATACTATACTCTTTTTTCAAGGCTGAACATGCCATTATTTACACTGAGGAAAATATAACAGGTTATCTCCAGGAATAAATTAGGCCTATATCTAAGATAAGAACAAACTATTACAAAATTCAAAACCAGTGACAAAGTATGTCAGCTCCAGAATATGAATAGAAATATTTTAAAGACAATAATTAACATAACAATACTGTGTGATATTTCATTAGGGATCCAGCTCTGGTTTAAACAAGGATTACAGTCTGTGTTTTACAATACTATATGTGTAAATCAGTTCGTTCAAGATTATATTATTATCTAGTTTTAATTAGGAAAGTCTTGTTTCGGATCCTCTTATAAATTTATGAAACATGTAAGACAGCATGTTTTCTGTTTCAACAGAAGTAAAAAAAGAAAAGTTTTAACAAGACAGAATTAATGACATCATTTTGTCCAACATAATGGAAAATCAGTATCTAATTATCAGAAAACTAAGTGACTATTTGACTTGCTTAACTCTTGTATTTTGGGTTCTTACTGGGAATAACACTTCAAAATCTTAAAATGAAAAGATTAGACTTTTTTGTTTTATAATACAGGACTGACTTTTGAGACTTGAAAGAGATTTAAATAAATAAAATGCTTATAAGGAATGATAACAATTACTATCTTTTGGTATTTCACAATTTGGAATATAGTTACCTTCCTACATTTAGTAGATACAATGTTATAAAAAGCTGAGCCTTGAACTTATATATAAAAGTATTTTATTCCATAATACTTAAGAATTCCATAAGACTTTTTTTAAAGTTTTTATTTTATTTTTAATTTTCAAAACAAACACAACACATTCTTCTTTACATACTGTAGAAAATGTATCAGTTGGTTACAAAAAGGTTTACGTGCATCTCTTCCACAGTCAACAAACATAATTCATATTAACTCAAATATTTTAACTCAAATATTTATACATGTTACCATCATCATACCTCCAATTTCATTTGACTATAATTGTTTAAACGTCCTTCATCATAAAATATACCAAGATTTAATACATAACCACATACTGGCATTTCATTTACTATTTCTAAAATCCTCCAATAACACTAAATCCTTATGTCCTATTCTAGCTAAACATCCATAATATTTAATAACAAAGTTTTGTAATCCTTCTTTCCAAATCACTGTTTAGAATTTATATCACATTTCCTTATGTTGTACCCATACATAAATATACATTGTTATCAGTATCCCTCCTTTATTTAACTATATCCTGTATCATATCATTTCCCCCCCTAATAATCAAGACTTAATTGAATCTAACTTACTTCTTTTTTTTAATTAACCTTTATATATAATCCAAAAGGGTTTCTAATCTCCCTTTCATGGGTACCACTCAATATTCATATCCAGTTATTACTTATCATAACACTATACGTTGTATATATTATTATCATTATTAATTATTTATTTAACTACTAGCTGCACCCGGCCATGCGTTGCTGTGGCCCAGTCTGGTTAAATGGAAAAGAAAGAAAAGAGAAAGCACAAGTTTCTAATATGTTTAATTTCACAATGCTTGTGGGTATACAATATTTTTGTTGTTCCATTGTCTGTGAAGATATAGAGATTGTCTGTTTTGCTGACTCTAGAACATACAACATATAATTGTCCATGTGAGAAACGATTTTCAATTGCTGGAAAGATGTTGGACCGGGCACATTTACCAAAAACATGCGAAGAAAGAAACATTCCCAGGGTGGTTCCCTCTCAGCAGGGCCATGCCGTTACCAGCAGCAGCAAGGTTTGTGAGGGTCTTGCCCATCTGGCGGGCCCTGCCACTCATGCACTGGCCACAGCTCCACCGGCACAGGCATGGAAGTGAGCCACGGTGGCCCCTGCAAGAGCCGCCATGGAGGATGCTACCGCAGGCCCCAGCCTGGCACCCTCCAAGCTCCCCACGATGGGCAGCCTCTGGAACGACAGGCTGGATGGGACCCCTCCAGACCCCAAAATGGGAGGGAGGCTGGGGGTGTCTACCATGGGCGTAGTGGGGCAGCGGGTGGGTGATGCTGTTGGTCAGGTCTTGGGGCTGCTGGGCCGGGCGAGGCTGGTTGGGGGAGATGGCGTCGGGGCTGTCGGCCTCATGGAAGTTGTTGAGCATCTCCTCGGAGGAGCTGCACTTGGGGTCCCCCAAGTTGGTGGCCTGGGAGAGCGAGACATCCAGGATCTCGGAGGAGGAGAAGTCCTCATTGTGCGACTTGTCCAGGTCATCGTAGCTCTCCGTGTCTTTGGCGATGCTGTTGTTGGAGCTGAGGCTGGCCAAGATCTGTGCTGGGGTCACGCTGGTGATCTGGAAACCGCTCTTCTTCTTCAACTGGGTGCCTGCTAGAGCCCTGATGCCTCCTCCTCCCTGCGAGAGCAGCGCCAGGCTCTGTGGCAGAGACCGAGATGGAGGTGGCATCGGAGGCCGTGGGAGGCAGTGTCGACTGGGCCAGCAGGTCGGGCAGGAAGTCTCCAAGCCGGTGCTGCTGCTGCTGCCGCTGCCGGCCTGCCGAGGCAGCATCACTGGCTACGCCATCTTCTTCCTCTCCTGTGCCTTCACCGCTAAGTCAGGCTGCTGTGGCTGCTGCTGCATTGGGGCCGGCGGAAGGCCCGACGCCACCACTGATGATGACAACACCTCCCTCAGGCACCGGCCCATCTGGGCTGAGGAGGAGAGGAGGAGAAGGTGGCTGCCGCCCCCGACCCAGCTTCCCTCAGTGGTGGCAGCAAGAGGAGGCGGCCGGCGTCCCCTGAGGAGCAAGATGATGATGAGGAGGAAGGATGCGAGGCAGCCCCCCCAGCCATGGCCCCATCCAGAGATGCTACCACCACTGCAGCTGCTGCCTCATGGGGCACCCAGTGGGTGCCCCAGCCCCACTGCACCTCAGGCTGACACTTCGCTGCCGTCCCCTGCCAGAGCCGCCTTGGCGAGGCCATAGCTGGCTCGCTGTGAGGGGGTGGTGGAGAGCTCTTGCGGCCGGCCAGGCTGAGGAGATGCTCTGCCTCCACCTCCTCTGGAGCTCCGCTGGGCTGGGCGGGGGGAGGCTGGCTTAAAGGCAGGGGGAGGCGGCCGAGGAATGGCGCAGGCGCCACCGCGCCTCAGACAACAAAGGCCCGGCAGGAGGAGAGGGGAGAAAAGCATGTTTTTACCTGTCACAGGTGTGACATCTATATAACATACATATATAAAAACATGTGTGTATTCGAGTGCAACGTTGTGTCAAAATTTCAAAGCAATCAGTGAAGAACTTTCGGAGATTTGAGATTTCGAACAAACGAACATTACATTTTTATTTATATAGATATCTATTGTCACAAAATTTCACTAAGTTTAACTAATTTTAAATTATACTCTTCCATCTATCAACCTGCATCTTTCCAGTAGCAAAACAGTCTCATATCTTCTGCCATTTGTGGTGTCAGTCCTCTATTCATTTCCTTAATCAACTTTGTATGGACTCCTCTTAGCAACACTTTGCTTATAAAATCTCTCATGTCTCGGGCTTCGGAGGGAAGCTTCTGCAAAAGCCGAGTGACAAGTCTCCCAGGCTGTAATTTTCCGAAGCCCGAGAGGAGGGAGGGGAGCGGGCGCCCGGCTCCCCTCCCTCCTCTCGGGCTTCGGAGGGAAGCTTCTGCAAAAGCCGAGTGACAAGTCTCCCAGGCTGTAATTTTCCGAGCTGTGCGCAGGCGCCTGTTTTCCACAGCGTGGAGCAGCGGCGAGATTCTGCGTGGCGAGCGATGATTCCAGGGGCTATCCGGGAAGATGAGGAACGCGAGGGGAGACCCTGCCCCCCCACTGATGGCCCCCGGAATCATCGCTCGCTGCGCAGAATCTCGCCACTGCTCCACGCCGTGGAAAACAGGCGCGCGCGTACAGCTCGACAAATTACAGCCTGGGAGACTTGTCACTCGGCTTTTGCAGAAGCTTCCCTCCGAAGCCCGAGAGGAGGGAGGGGAGCGGGCGCCCGGCACAATGAAGAGCCGCATTAAAATGTGTAAAGAGCTGCATTTGGCTCGCGAGCCGCGGCTTGCCGACCACTGCTCTAGGAGAACTCCAAATTGTGCATAAATTCTTTTTTCTACTACGTTGAAAATGGGAAGTTTTCCAATCTTGTCAAAATCAACAGATGCTTAGCCTTTAAAAAAAACCCACCTTATAAAGGTGTTTAACGGTCAAACATAGTTATAGCAAAAACACTTAGATTCATATACTGCTTCAAGGTGTTTCACAGAATTTTCTGAGCATTCTACAATGTCAGCATACTGCCCCCAACAATCTGGGTTCTCATTTTACTGACCTCAGAAGGATAAACGATACAGTTACTGAATGGTATCTATTTAAGAGAACCAAAACATTGCAAAGTATGTAATCAAAAAGCAAGGAACTATTAGGATAAAAAGTGGCAGAATGATGATTTGATAGAAAAATAATAATTAAAATAAGTAGAAGTAAGTCAAGAGAGCCAAATAAGGGAATTTAAATTACACATGGAATATTTAAAAGCTTGTTTTTTTTAACCATAATAATATGTATGTAAGATATAAATGTTATAATTCAATAAATATTAAAATAATTGGCTTATGGAACATCTAACTGACTTGTTTAAGATACATCTGAAGACTAAAAAATATCTAATAATTCCCCTGTACAAAGGAAAATGTAGAAAGAAGAAATGGAAACATCAGAGAGGATTTAGTTTATTAAGTTTGCTGAGGAGGCTCTTTAGCAGAACACCGAGAGGAAACAAGAGATGAGAGAATGAGCAAAAATCAGGATATCAAGTGCAATTAGACTTATGTGGTTTGGTATAATAAAATATTGTTTGCCTAAAGAAGCAAAAATGACTGCGCATAAGAGCTTGCTCTTGCAGACATTGTTATATGAAAGAGAGAACTGGGTATAAGAGACAAAATTATACTAGTAAGGACATCTATGTGGTAAAACTAGAAGAGACAAGAGTCAAGCATGAATGGATGTTGAATAAACATACTGAATGTGAAAGTGAATGACCATGAACAAAGTAATTGAGGTGATTTGGTCACACAGAGAAAATATACAATGATAAAAATGTAAACTGATCTGTGAGGGAATAATAAATAGACTGAGCGAAAGAAGAATATTGAAAAAGTCATGGCTGTATAGACATGATTGGATCTCCAGATAGACAGAGTAAGAAATTTAAAGGGAAAAAAAACCCTTTAAACATGTATGGACATGTAGAAGCAAAAATGGGAAAATATGGCGCTAAGGAATATTGAAAGCTTTTGTCAAAATTATTAAAGCTTGGCGATTCCCATGTTTGTTCTCTCTCTCTCTTTCTCCCCCCCCTCTCTCTCTGACAATCACCTCTAGTTTTGAGAGATATATTGAAAGTTTTGAGGTAAACCATTTGCAATATTTTTCCTTTTCAGTTCCTCCTCCTTTCTTGTTTAAAATTTATGCCTTCAGTTTGCTTGAATTTCTTACATATTTTTTTTATTTAGCATAATGTTGCTTGCTAAAAATGTTACATAATACAATAATAAAAAATATCTCGGGGGATGCGTTCCAGATATCTTTTGAATTAAGATATTTAAAACATGCTGATATAGCTTAATATTTAATTTTTGAACAAAGCTATTTTAACGGGCAAGGCACCTGAGGGTAGAACAAGAAGCAATGGGTGGAAACTAATCAAGGAGAGAAGCAACTTAGAACTGAGGAGAAATTTCCTGACAGTTAGAACAATTAATCAGTGGAACAGCTTGCCTCCAGAAGTTGTGAATGACACAACACTGGAAGTCTTTAAGAAGATGTTGGATAGCCATCTGTCTGAAACGGTATAGGGTTTCCTGCCTAGGCAGGGGGTTGGACTAGAAGACCTCCAAGGTCCCTTCCAACTCTACTATTGTATTGTATTGTATTGTAACACTTATGAGATAAACCGAAGAAGAAAATATACTGTCCTTTATGGCAAATAAGAATAACATACTCAAAATGTTTGAGGAAAATAACCCCATAAATATATATTTTATGTGATTTTGTTATTTACAAGACTTTAATGTTTCATCCAGTTGTCTAGGCAGCATATTTATATGTTTGTCATGGTTTGTCATCCTATCTAAATTTTCCAATGTTTAATGAAATATCAGATACAAAATACAGTATACTGTATAGTACCGGTTTTGATCCAACTGCTATTAATGTAGGAGAACATGTGAACCTTTAAGAAAATGTATAACTCTGTGTGTGTGTGCATGTGTGTATGCGTGTGTGTGCGCGCATGTGTGTAAATACACAGATGCATACATGCATATATAGACAGACATACAGACAGACTGACCCGTCAGTGTCTTACCTACATTGCAAATATTGAAATATTATGAATAAAATCCACTACAGCATTGGGAAAGTTGAAGTGCCAAATCACATACTAGTTTCAGGAGTGCAACTAATGAATCATTAAATTAATAAAACTAGGACATTTTAAACAGTGCAACAGGTCTAACAAGGATAGGGTTGGGAATTAAAGGTTTTAATCAGGACATTTCCTTGCTTGGTATCATCTTGACCCCAATTTGCATTATTCTGACTGCAATTTAAATGTTTACAAACTAAGAATGAAAATTTAATATTCAGCTTGACTCTAAAAGTACATTTTATGTTTAACAGTAAGATGTTTGCTCTTAGCTGAAAATAATGACATTTATTTTGTACACAATCGATCACTTGACAAATTAAAATTTATAACTAATCTGTTTATGTAACTGAAAATGTGCTATTCTGTCTATTCAACTGAACTGTGCAACATAGCTACAATATTATTATTAGCAGTAGGTAACTAGCTAGCTTTTAGATGTTGGCTAATAACCTAGGTCACTTGGACTAATGGAAGAACAGATAAAGCACTATTGTTACTGTTTACTTGCATCTTGAGTTAGTAGTATTAAATAATGTGGCCTACTTCTAAGACATTACATATAAATTGCACTAGATGAAAAATAGCAATAGTACTTAGACATATATACCATTCCATAGTGCTTTACAGCACTCTCTGAGCAGTTTACAACATGCCCCAACAATCTGAGTTCTCATTTTACCGATCTGGGAAGGATAGTAGGCTAAGTCAACCTCAAGCCGATCAAGATCAAACTCCTGGCAGTAGGCAGTCAGCCTGCAGTACTGCATTCTCACCTCTGCACCATCATGGCTCTTATAAAATCTAATTTATTAGAAAAACTTAATTGCGTTAATCAATGTCCTTATTTCAGCATTTTGGAAAGATTTTTTTTAAAAAAATAGCTAGGGTTTGCCAAACCTGGTTTCCCCTTAATTAACTTCATTTAGGGCATGCTTTTGGCTTTGTGAAATATTATATTAGATTTTCTACATGTATATGCACTATTCAAGTTTAAGTATCAGGTCTTTGCAATGATGTTAAATATCTAAATCAACAGCAATAGCATGGTGAGTACTGTGCATATGAACCGCTACCTCAAACCAAACCTTCAGTGTACGCCTATTCCTTCAAAAGCTCCATAATTAGCATCTTTACATGTATTCATTCATCAAATGTATGCCCCATCTTACACACACACACATACACACACACACACACACACACACCAGCTGAAAGAAAGTTTTTATCAATGCAGCTGTGTAGTGAATGTTATTGAAAAGCAAATACATTTCATATAGTTGAGAAGTAACTCCAATAATCTATATTTCTGGATAAGAAAAAAAAAATAGAAAGAGTGCATGAGGAGTTATTGTTTAGTTAAGAAAATGAATGCCCAACTTCAAATGTTGCTGTGTTTTGATTTGAAAAAGATTGATAGACCTGCAATTCTGCCATACCATATAGCAGAGACACATCAATATTGTCAGCTGGAAAGAATGCTTTTATAATATAAAATAGGTTAGAAATACAAGGGACATTATTAAAATTGCATTCCATCCATAATTTTATGAATGTAAATTACAATGTTTCCTGTGGAGTTTATTTTGAAGTAAATATTGAAAATCAGATGAAAAACAGTGGAAGATCATAGTCTCTGAGTTAAATTTTAAAGCATTTGATAGTTTGATGGGACATGATTTGATGGGACACGGTGGCTCAGTGGCTAAGATGCTGAGCTTGTCATTCAGAAGTTGGCAGTTCAGAGGTTCGAATCCCTAGCTCCGCGTAATGGAGTGAGCGCCCATTAGTTGTCCCAGCTTCTGCCAACCTAGCAGTTTGAAAACATGTAAAAATGCAAGTAGAAAAATAGGGAGCATCTTTGGTGGGGAGGTAACAGCATTCCATGCGCCTTCGGCATTTAGTCATGTGGGCCACACATGGAGACTTCTTCGGACAGTGCTGGCTCTTTGGCTTTGAAACAGAGATGAGCACCACTACCTAGAATCAGGACTAGCATATATGTGTGATGGGGTGGGGTGGGGGGGGACCATTTGATAGTAAATAAAATGTAAAGAATGCCTTACATTAAAAAAAAGGATGAATAGTAAATTTGATCAAATATGAATCTCTAAGTTTTTACAGATAATTACTCCTAATATTAGTGACTGTAGCAATGTACTTTAATTAATATTCAATTAATTCAATTAAAATGGAATATTTACTTTCTCTCATCAGTTTTATGAATATTATTACAAGTAATTATTTTGCTTAATTAAATATATATCATTTGAATTATTTATAAGCATCCCTTCTTTGAAAAACATCATAAAATGCCATTTTTTAATAATTTTGTTTGCTCCATCCATGTTTCTACTTAAATAAAGATTGATGGTGAGCACATTTTTTTAAAAAAATTGCTGATAATAGCTATGTTCAACAGTGTCTTTTTAAGCCTGACTTCTAAGGATCCCCAAAATCTAGGTTTTTTACTTTTTATTCTAAAATGATGTTTTTTTTATCCTGAAAGATTCTGCAAAGCCTTCCTGCTATCTTATTAACATAATATACATGTTTGAATGAATCCTTTTATCAGCGTGTGCATCTTTTTTTATAAAGCCTCACAGCAGTATATAATGCTTGTCATATTCCAACCCGTTGCGAATCCTGAAATGAGACACCTTTTCTTGAAAAATTAGTGCAAATGCAGCTACAACCATTTCCATGATTATTGTACGAAACAAAAAAAAGAGCAAATTTTAAAGGTTTTGTGATGATTATTTCCCCATCATTTAAAAAACATCCTAGCAGCTTTTCTAGACCTGGTACACACATACCTACGGCTCTATTCATGTTCAGAGGTCAATTTATTCACCACAGATTACTCTCTTTATTAGAACTAGCTAAAATGTCATGAAATAATGTCACATTTTCTGAATTCTGTCAGGTTGAAGGTTGTTCGGTGGGACAACTACTGGCTAAATGTATAGATAGAATCATAGTATTAGGAGAGAAGTGAGAAGAACTGAAGGACAGACATGAGAAGCAAACTGAAGTGGTTTTGATTTTTAGATTTTGAAATTCAAACATACAGTACTTGGTGATGTGGTTAATCTAAGCTTCATTGATAACAAGTCTCTCAAAGGAAGTAGGTAGATCTCTGAGAAACCTAAAGTAGGAAAGGATCCTCCTGGTAGC
The DNA here is from genome assembly GCF_964273705.1 of Natrix helvetica. Taxonomy (NCBI): domain Eukaryota; kingdom Metazoa; phylum Chordata; class Lepidosauria; order Squamata; family Natricidae; genus Natrix; species Natrix helvetica. The sequence continues at coordinate 107,516,295 of NC_138550.1, read as the reverse complement.
AGAAAATTCACTCCAAATAAGGAATAGCCCATACTAATGCACAGTTATGATACATGAATCATGCAGATCCATAATCCTGTGTAAAAGAATTTTAACATGTAAATGTTGAGAATTGGTTTGCTTGCTTCTTCCTGAAGTATGAGTGTGTGAGGAGCTATTGCTCCACCTTTGGTCAGTTGAAGTAAAGAGTTGCGGCTAGTCAATTATTTAGAAATTGTGTGTGTGTGTGTGTGTGTGTGTGTGTGTGACTTAATGGTTTTTTTTCTCAGAGGCATTCCATTTACATTTCATCAAAGTAACCAATTGAAGCTCAGCACAATTGTAGTAATTAAGCAGATTAATTACTTAAGTCTTTTTTACTTAGGAATATATATTGCAGAACTTGGAGACAGTGGCAATTGGCCCCTAATCATTGAATGGGTTATTTTGAGTGATTCTCTAAATTCAAAGGACTCAATATCAGTATAAATGAAGGCAACTAGATCTCACGATCATCCTCTTTTGTAAGAGCCCAAAACCAAGTAAGCCTTGCATTATGACAGCAACAAGTTGACTAATGTCATACTAGCTTTTGCATTTGGAAGGACCAAATCTATGGCCTTATAACTATGATAGTCAACCCAACATAGCCCAACAATTAGGTATACCATTTCTTGGACCAAGCTGGGTACTTCAACTGTCAGAAATACAGTTTGTCCAGATTTTGAAATAAAGCTCAGTGTTAAACTGTCTGCCATATTAATGTTTAAAGTGTGAGTAAGGATTAAAAAAAAAACTCAACCCATGTAAAGTAATCCTCGAAATACACAGGAATGACTGATTGCCTTGGTTGGTGGATGATTGACATGGTTCTTTGGACCTCTTTTTTTTCCCTAACAAACCCTACTGCAGAAGAAGAAAACTGAGGCAAATAACTCGATTCACACATTAAAAAGCAATCTGTTAGGCTTACCTTTGTCTGTAAAATTGGCAATATACTGTTTAGAAAGCAAACTAGACAATTAGATGTAACATCATTAGCACAAATTAGGTATAATTTCATTAGTGCAAAGGTCAATACTGAAGCCATTTTAAATTTAAAAAGAAACAAAAGGCCCAGAACTTTCTTAAATTAACAAAGAATAGACAAAACCACAATGAAAATATAAAAAAATGTGTGTTTAAATAAAATAATGAAAGCAAATACATTCTTAAATTATTATCCATAGCTAAACATTCTTCAAAGAGCTGACAAAAATCATAATAAAAAAATCAAATCTACAATCAGTTATTTTAAAAAGGGAAACATAATAAGCAGAAACAGGATCTATTTCTATTTTCAGATAACTAAATATTCAGATAACTAACTATTCAGATAACTTTAAAAAATCACATTGACCTTCCAGCTTTTACAAATACTTTTGTTCTGGTTGTTATTGCCTTTCAAAAGCAATTACATTTCTGGCTCTGTGCATGTGCTGAAGGATACTTGACTGACAAACTTCATTGGATTAGAACCGTATCCATATACAACTCATATTCTTTTCTAGATGGTGTGAACAGGACAGGAGGATGAGAAGGCCGAATAGCCTTATTTACAGCATATGTAGTGTTTGGAGGTTACTAGTGCTCCTTACCAACTATCCTTCTAAATATTGGTCTTCTCTGCATTGGAAATAATTGCTCTTGGTGACTTTAGATAACTATATATAGATGCAAATTTACTAATGTGCAGTCGCAGGTTGGCTTTTAATTAGTTGGACAAGCCTTGTTTGTGAGGCGCTGCAGTGTGTAAAGTAAGTGACAGCAGCAGAAACTTTAGAATGTATTGGATGATTTGAGTTTGGGAAGAAACAAGCAGTATCGGTATGTGGGGACTGTCATTTGGGGAAGATTATCCAAAGAATGGAGCCTTTTTCTATTTGACTATATTTCCCTTTTAAAGAACCCCCCCCAAAGAAATCTTATAAAATATTATTGAACTTGTATGTTGTCCAACATACAACATACATATGATTCTGCCATTTACTATGAAGTTAGAAAGCCTTTCTTCATTACCAGACATAATAGAGTTGGAAGGTCCCTTAGAGATCTTATAATCCAACCCTCTACTCAACCCTCTACTACGCATTAGACCCTATATACCATTTCAGATAAGTGTTTGTCCAATCTCTTCTTAAAAACCTCCAGTTTGATGGAGCACCTACAACTTCTGAAACTGTCCCACTAATTAATTGTTCTATCAGGAAATTTCTCCTTATTTCTAGGTTGATCCTCTCTTTGATTAGTCCCCATCCACTGCTTCTTGTAAGGATGATGCGGTCATTTGCTACTTTAAAAATGTTCCTGATAAATTGCCTTACAAATGGGTCTTACACTGAAAATGTAGACAGCATAACTACAGTACTTGGGAATTCATACTATTATTGCTGAGGATCTGGTTTTTAAATATCATTGAAGAAAGAAAAGAAAAAGGCAAAGTATTTTTGATCTATTTATCCAAAGTCCAAAAGACTACAGAACTTAACACAATCTTTTAAAATATTCTAAGAATGTTGGAATACTTCAGAAGTCATACAATCCCACATATAGTGGAATATTTTTAGTGATAATTTCCATACATAAATTTATACACAGATACATGCACACACACACATTTACTTAATTCACATGCCACTTACAATTGAAGAATATACCCCGATTTTAGGTAAGAAAGATAGATGACAAGAATAAGAATTTCAAATAAAAATGCTTCAAAGAAAGTCTACATTTTTTACTTATTTATTTCTTGTGTAGAATCTTGGGGCTCAACTCATGTCTAGGGTTTAATGGTATATTCTATATTATTGTATAAATTAAATCATATTCTTGGGCAGCCAGCAAGAATGGTGAAATGAACTGTACCAACTCATCTTAGTCTTTGATATTGATACTGATTTAGTCTTTGATATATCAAAGACATAGATTTTTTTTTTATATATTCTAGTACTTAACAAACAGTTGCGAAATGACAGTAATAATGTGTAGAGTACTAATGGATACAGATTGTCTTGTCCTGGCTATTGAGGACAGAAAATGGAACTTTGGTGACATTTTTAAGAGAGAATCAAATCCAAGGGCACTGTGTTCTGAGGGGAGAAGGACACTCACTACAAAGAACTAAATAACTTGATAAAAATAAACAGGGTAAAGTTTTCTGCAGGAAAACATGAATGCCAAAGATGAAGGTATTTTTACTTCACATTTCTTATAAATAACTGAATGAAGCTGCTTGAAGAGAATCTTCTACGAATGCATTTACTTTTACTAAAAGGATTCTTAGATTCACAAGTCTTGATAGGCTACAATACAGAGCATGGACTGAAAGGAAAATGCAATATATGAAAATGCAGGGATCCAATAAAATCACATTAATAGAATAGTGATAACAAGGTATCAGAACGGAAAACTTTTTTCTGCCTATTTGGCTATGAGATTCATTGTGGAGAGAGTTTTGTTTTATTTGATTTTGTTGCTTTGACATTGCAACCAAGCAGAAATGAAAGAGACGACACTATTATGTGGCAAAACTTTACGTGTTTTGTTTCTGTATGCTAAAACAATATGATTTCAACTTTTTAGCCAAAATGATACCCTTAGTTTTGAGCTAACAACTGACTTTGGGATGCATTTTTTGGGGGGAACTCGGGCTGTTTTCTTTGCTTGTTGGTGAAAAGAGAGTTACAAATCTGATTTAAAAACAAAATGCTTTCATGCTTCTTAGCTTGCTTTATTATTCTGTCTCTACCCAACCTACCTTAATGGGTTGCCCAGCATATGATGGGAGGGAAAGCATACATGCAGCTCTGGGCTTCTTGAGAAGAAACGCCTATTCGAAATATAATAACAAATATCCAGACGGAGTTACATTGTCCTGAGTGTAATTTACTATATGCCTGGCTAGGTTGAGGTGGCACCCGTCAAAATGAAGTAGAAAATGGAAAGGAACAGCATAAAAGGGACAAGATATACTCTTTCCCATCATCCCCACAGGATTCTAGAAGGGTGCTGTTTCCAGGCAGGGGAAGGGGCAGCATTTCTTGGGGAGGAGGGTGGGGGGCGGAGGGAGATAGTAGAGACACGGGTTTTACTCACTGAACGTGGGTGTAGGAAACGTGGGAAGCCGACCTGGCCCTCATTTGGCTTCCAGAGTTCACCCTACGTCAAGCAAGCTGAGGGAGGAGCGTGATATTGGGAGAAACGAGGAGTGCGGGAAGCAGCGAGGGCGCCAGCCAACACACGCCAACTGCCGCTGGACGGTCGCTGCCTCAGTGCCCCGGCTAAGCTTCGCGTTCAGCTCACTGAAGCCAGGAAAGCGAGGAAAGGAAGGCATCCAAAGCGGCTCGGCTTTGGGAACCTCAGGAGCCTGACCCGGGCTGTGTCCAAGGGCTGGCAGTCGTTCTCAGGGGGGAAAAAGGCAGAAAGAGAAGTCTTTCCACGCTCAGCCCGGCTCGGCTGTGGGAAGTTTCTCCCATTGCTAGGGGAGCAAAACAGGGCGGGGACGGACTGAAACGAAGGGCAGCGTGGTTGTGGGGAAGCAAAAGCCTTGGGCGCGCGCGGAGCTTTCTTTGAAAAGCCAGAAGCAGCGCCGGTTCGCGTCTCCCCTTCCCTCCTCGGAGCTGCTCCTTAGTAGGCGGGGGAGCAGGGCGAGAAGAGGAAAGGGCTCAGCCTCTGGAGTCTCCACGCGGAGTTAGCGAGGGAGAGCGGAGAGCTTCGCCAGGGCATCCTTCCGAGAGGATTTCGGTGGGAGCCACGCGGGACCCACCTGTCGCCTTCCGAGTTTGCTCCCACCCACCCGCACCCAGGCGCAGCAGAGCATGGCCGCGGCAGCCACTGCCGTTCCCAGCGACCGGAATCAGACCTGGGGCTCGCCCTGGCTGGACTTCAATGCCTCCAGGTCCTCCCTCTCTCAGTCCTCAGAGACGGACCAACTCATTTTCCTCTCCGAAATCGGCGTCGATAATTTCATCACCTTGGTGGCTTTCGGCCTCATTTTCACCCTGGGTGTGATGGGCAATTCTCTGGTCATCACGGTGCTGGCCAGGAGCAAGCCGGGCAAACCCCGCAGCACCACCAACATTTTTGTGCTCAACTTGAGCATCGCTGACTTGGCTTACTTACTCTTCTGCATTCCTTTCCAGTCTACCGTGTACATGTTGCCCAACTGGTCCCTGGGTACCTTCATCTGCAAGTTCATCCACTACTTCTTCACTGTCTCCATGTTGGTCAGCATATTTACTCTCTCGGCTATGTCTGTGGACCGTTATGTGGCCATTGTGCATTCACGGCGCTCCTCATCCGTGCGGGTGTCCCGTAACGCACTGTTGGGGGTTGGGCTCATCTGGCTTCTCTCTATTGCCATGGCTTCCCCTGTGGCTCACAACCAGCACATTGTCCATGAAAAGCTCCTCAACCAGACCTTTTGTTGGGAAGTCTGGCCCAATCTCCAGCACAAGAAAGTGTATGTCTTGTGTACCTTCATCTTTGGCTATTTGCTACCGCTGCTGCTCATCTCCTTTTGCTATGCTAAGGTAAGTGAGGTTGATAAGGATGGAGGTGCTACCCAACAAATGCATGGGGCAGCCTTTCCCAGGATCATGGGAACTTGGTGCAGCAAAAATTCACAGTATTTTATCCAGTGTCTATACACAGGGATAATAAATACGCAACTCATATCTTACCTTTAACAGTTCTTCTTGCTATTTCTTTCATGTGTTGTACGTATAATGCTAAAGCAAATAGCAAACAGCAAACACTTGAGTGGAATAGTTGAGAGAGGATTATCCAAGGTGCTGTTCAATGTTTGAACAGTTTAGTGCTGTTCAATTCCATCACATAATCTTATGCAGGATTATATAGTGAACAACATGACTAGGGTTAAAGTTACATTTGGGACACTCCGTTGAGCACGTAATGCTTTAGCTGTATAGATGCTTAAGGAAGTTATAGATGATGTATTTTGGAGGATATTTTGGAGCAGGAGATTTCAAGTTTTGTAGCACTGACCCCTCACATGATAAATGAATTTATGTCAGGTTCTCTCTTAAAAATTAAAACGAATGGATTTGTTAGAATTAGATTTGAAAAATAAATCAATATACTTAATAATTAAATATTAATCTATTTATCAGGGAGGTTAATCAGCTTCATCATAGCTGCTCATCAAAGGAAGAAGCAGAGCCCAGAGCAAGTTTTGCATTGGTTTCCTCTGCCTGTATTTGGTTAATCAGGGTTATTTGCTTTTTCTGTTTGATTGCCTCCTTTCAGTTCCTCTTGAACCTCTGTTTTTCGGAATCACCTATTAGCAGCTGACAAAAATTAAGGGTTCTTGAAAGACACCCCAGAATTGCCATCAGTGGCTAAATGAATGAAATATTGGCTAAGGTTTGAATAAACTATTACTATGAAGGGAAATTGTCTGTTATGTTTGGTAAAGAATGAATTGTGACACCAAGAAAGCCAGAAGGTCTGTCTGATCCTAATGCTGCATTATGAGTATCAGTTAAAAATCTGCTATTGATAGGAGATAGTCCGCTGATGAACTCAATTGTATATCTGGCTGAAAGAGAGAGAATCAACAGAAATCCTGAGAACTAAAGTTCTGATTCACTTTCTCTGAATTTTGAATCTGGTTCCCTTGAATATGGAACAATCCACACATTTCTTTATCTAAAGTTAGTATTTGTTGCTGGCATGTAAATAAATTATCACTTACTTGAAACCATCACAGCTCGTAATATTGATCATTTATCTTTGAAGCGCTCTGCTTCGGCAGCACATAGACTAACATTGAAAGGATGAAGAGAAGATAACTTATCTCTGAACACAGTTTCTTTCAACCACATAATGAAAAATCTATTAATTTCAGAATAATTGCAAGAAGTTTCACTTGGAATCTCTGCAAGCCCAAGTTTTCCAATGAAACAAAAAAGTTAAATACCATGCACCTGTTCTGATTTACCATCTACATTAAACATAAAAGATAGCTGGAAAGTTAAGGAGAACTTTTCCATTTTAAACACCAGAAATAGCAGAATTATCTTTTTCTTGGGGAGGAGAGGAAATGGAATATGCCCGTGCACATCTTTTTAATGGAGAATTAAGCAATGGAATTCTTCTGCTGACTTATCTACGGTCTTATATAGCAGGAGATCTATGTGGTTAGCGTTTAGCATAGAAGACTGCAAAGCTTTCCTTGTACAGCTGCCTGCCTTGTGTGTGGATAGTAGAAAGTATGGCTAATGGGATCATGCTGGGATGTTGCCTAGATCAAGATACATGTATGGGAAATGCTTGAATGGAACAAAATCCTGTTCTGTAACCTGCTTCTGGAGACATATCTGTATTTAAGTAATGATCAGTGAGGTGAAACTGTTGGTATCTAGTATGTAACATCTGAGTGGAAATTCCATGCTTTACATATTGGGTTCTTGTCATTCTCTACGCTTGGCTGGAAAATAACCAAGCTTTGAGAAAAACAAGAACTCAATGGTTCCAACCCAGAGCTACATATATTCTTTAGTATTGGATACCTTTACATGCCAGAAGTAAAAGAGGATTATCTGATTAGCAAAGCACAAACCTATACTTGCTGACCCCCTTTGTAACCAGTACAGCCTCTTGACAGTCTTTGGCCACCATTTCCAATTTACTATATGTTTCAATGCTAGGGATATCATTCATAATAGGAGAAAATGATTTGAATGTTAGATATTCCCTTCTAAGATCTTGTATTAAGATCAAGCCCTAACTTTCTTCTCAGCAAATGAGAAGTCTTGTGAAAAATCACCCCAACAGCTATCTATTTTTAGATATTTTTAATACTACTTGCAGTATTATGGAATGGACTGCTCCTGCAATACTGCTTTTTTGCCTATTCCCATTTTACATGCTGGCACAAGATATCCTCGAATTCTATTGTTCTAATTATGCAACTGTACAATTATGCACAGATTGTTTGGCTACAAAAGTTTTTCTTCAGTGTCCATGACTTGATGTAGCTGTTTGTGAAGTAATTGAAGGGATGGAGGATGGGTGGGAAATAATATCCGTGCTGACTTCTGTTTTCTCCATCTTAACATCTGGAATTGTTACTAATTTTTTTTTAAAGTTCATTAAAATAACATTGTTTTTAAAAATCTAGGAAAAGAACCAGACATAAATACGTTTAAATAATTTTTTATTTTTGCTATTTCCACAGAAGCAAAAGGAACTATGTACTTAGTAATTATTTGTTCTATTCCATTCAACCCATGATATAAGAAATTACTTCATATATTTAGATCTTTTCAGAGTTAACTATGGGATGTTTTTTAACTTTTACCATTAGGAAAAGCATAAAGTGGATACTGGTGGGAAATGGAACTGAAGTAGCAGAATTTCTACACTTTCCCTTAATTCCATCATTACTTCTAAAGATAATGTCCTGTGATTTTGGTTGGTTGCCACATCCAAGTATTTTTTTCCAATCCATCACAGGCAGCATCCTTAGAAGAGAGAACTGAATGTCACCCTGTTCTGTTGGCACTGATGTCTTCATTAATGCACTTGAGCTGCCAGTAAGGTATTAAAAGGTGAACAGGCAGGATATGGGACATAACTGTATTTAAATTTTATTAGTTTGCATAGTAAATTTATCATGGAAACTAATAAGAATAGAAATGCAACATTAAACAATTAACACACCATAAAATGAATAAGCTTAGCTAATGAGGGGAAAAAAGAAAGAAAGAAGGAGATGACCTGGAAATTGTAACAAACAGAATTTCAGACAGCAATCACATTGTTTGAAAGTCATTCATTTCTCCCTTTGTAAAAAAAAAAAATCAAACCTTAACAATCAATACATATCAACACCTATACTGCCAATCAGGTACAAAGCTATATTTTCAGATGTCTACAATAATTGTTTTATCCAATCCTCATTCTGAAAGTTTGCAATTGTAGATTATGTTGATAAATTGTGTATACTATGTTTATAGCGAAGAAGGTACGCAATTTTAATGCAAAGCAGTTGATCTAGAATCAGAAACCAATAATCCAACTAATCTCAGCCCTCAGTGCGACAATAGTAGGAAATGAACAAATCACATGGATCACTCTTCCAATTTCAGAATAACAGTTCTAACAGCAGGGTGATTACCACCACCCTATTAAATAAACTCTGAAGTAGCCAATATATATGAAAGAAACTTTTAATTGCATTAAGCTCATTTTGAAGTCAGAGGAAACTGATTTCATGTTGTGTATTGATTTTCTACTTGTTTGGATAAACTTGTTATAAAATGAATAGCTAACATTATTTTTTCAGTTCCCAGAAAGAATGGTTTAAGAAGTAGAAATAATTCCTCCATAATATTTCTCTACCATGGAGGTAGAGTAACATTTGTGTCTAAACCAGGTAAAATAAAGATGTACTTTAGCTAAATATGTAGCCCAGAGCTAAAAAAAACTAATTTGTCCTACATTTTACAGAAGTTTTAAATCCAATTTCTGCAGAATTAAGTTGACCCAAAGAAATTACATTATGAGAGGAATGGGTAATTTACTGCCTTCCCAAAATCTGACTTAACCACTACTTTTAAACTGGGATTATAATAAATGCATATCTTGGGTAAATAGATAAAGTATTGGGTAAAGTATTTTTATATACCTTATAGAGGCATTGAAATGAATTCCACAGTACTGTAATTAGTTATAATCATAGTAAATGTGATTTACTGGCCTGAAATAGAGATAGACAATATTTAAATAAGATGGAATGGAATAGAATAGAATAGAATAGAATAGAATAGAATAGAATAGAATAGAATAGAATATAGCCAGGTGTGATTGGACACATGAGGAATTTGTCTCTGATGCATAAGCTCTCAGTGTACATACAAGCAATGAAGTGATAAATCATAAATCATATGATACAATCATAATTCATAAGATGCAACCAACAAAACGATAGTCATACTAGTAGGAGTAGGTAATAGGAAAGATTAGAAGGATAATAGTAATGCAGCTGTCTTTGAATATACCATTCAAAAGATAAAATAAAAAAGCTAAGGATGTAACAAAAACACTAGAACACTCCAGCATCCAATACCCAGATAAGCAAGGATTAATACCAGATTATCAGAAACCAATACTCTAATCTCTAATTACCACTGCCAACACTGGCAGAACAGGCTATTGTCTGTAAACCGAGAGCAAGTCCCCGCTAGCATTGATGATGTTACCTAGCTGGGTAATGAAATGTATGCAAGCAAATAGCAGTATTCCAATATTTGAGAAACTGCCATAAAGAGGAATGGGTCAATTTATTTTCCAAAGCGCAATAGGGGAGGATAAGAAACAATAGAGGAATTACGGAAAAACTTCCTAACAGTGAGGACAATTAACCAGTGGAACAGCTTGTTGTGGGTGGTTCATCACTGGAGGTTTTAAAGAAGAGACTGCATAATCACTTACCTGAAATTGTATAGGATCTCCTGCTTGAGTAGAGGGCTGAACTAGAAGACCTCCAAGGTCCCCTCAAAAGTTCAACATTGAGGTACAGTATATATACTCTTCTATCGGAAGTGGTATAACTGGAAACAATTATAGTAGGCTTACTATATGTGACTAATTAGGCCTTGTGCAGCTTATTCAAACTTGAAGGAAGTAAAACATCCCTTTCTACTAATACTTACTGGTAGTTATATTTTTGTGGAATTATCAATCTCTCAGCCTACATAGAATCCACTGACTCAAAATGAGATGTGATCTATCTGAGACCATCATAATTTTAAATTCCTTTCAATCACACTAATAAATATAATATATTGGTCCTCTCAGGTCCCAGGATTCTGGGAGGGAAATTGTAAGGCCACAGAGTGGATGATGTATCAACAAGATCTATCTGATCTATTAATGCATAAAAACCCTCAAAGGGCTTTTCCCAGATGGAAAGGCTTTTCTAAGCACAATTTATATGTGCTTACTTTAAATACATTTTTCAGTACAGAAGCATCCCAATTTCAGTGAGGAATAGATGAGAAGGCGATTTTATCGTATTTAATGTTTGATGCATTTTTCATTTTCAGCTTGATCATGTTTTCTCTCTGAAGTGTGTGGATGTTAATATCAGGGCCAGCTCACACTCGGAAGATGAAGAGGAGTTATAGTAGGTCTATAAGGGATTAAGTTGGAAGAGTCTCAGGCAGGGAAAACATCTATTGCTGGTCTCCAGGATCAAAGGAGTGGCGCTAAAGTGTCCCTCCCTTACCTTACCTTTACCTTTATTTCGATTTTTATACCGCCCCCTCTCCCCAAAGGGACTCGGGGCGGTGTACAGTCAAATAAAACAGATAAAATGGAATACAAACATACAAACATAAAAACATAGAAGAGGAGGCAATACGACACTGTACAAAGTAAAGTAGATAAAAACAGTATTTCAACAATCCTAAAAAATACCCAATTAAAATTACCCAGTTAAAATATATCTGCCAGGAGGTATAATAAGGTTATGAATGGTCCAGGCCGGCTAAACGGAACAGGTGAGTCTTCAGTTTTCGTCGAAAGGAGGGAAAGTCGGTGGTGGTTCTGATATCGGGGGGGAGGTCATTCCAGAGGGTTGGGTCCATCACAGAGAAGGCTCTACTCCTAGGTGCTGCCCGTTGGCATTGCTTAGTGGACGGCACCCGGAGGAGTCCTTCCCTGTGAGAGCGAATCGGTCGCAGGGAAGTGTGTGGTAGGATGCGATCCCGCAAATCAAGGGCCCTCCATGAAGAGAGGATGGGTGAACAAAGGCATTCAGGAAGCTTATTGGCCATAGATAACTCTTCCCTTCTGAAAGAAGAAATTAGGGTCTTGCCACTCTTATATAAGGATAAACTGTTGGGGGCAATTTTCCGTTTATCTCACCAATATGTTCTTTAGCTCCTTAACTTGCCTTTTCAGATAGTGATCCTAGACCTTAAAACAATGTTTGTTTGACCCTCTTGTTTTTAATTTAAATTGGTTGAGTTTTTATGGGCTTGGCATTTGAGGTGTAAGGGACTATGTTTGTTCAATTCTTTTTACCATTAGAGATTTATTTGTAAACCTTTTAAATAAAGAATCAAGACTTTATCTGCATGTCTGCAAATGCTGTGGACCAGGACAATTAAGAGCAGGTCCCTGCATTGTTATTTAATTACAATTCATCAGAAGATACTCTGTTTAAACAGGCGCAGCATTTTTCAACAAACCTATACAAATTTTGAAATGAACAAGTAGCCAATTTTATTTATTTGCTACATTTATGTTGTGTTTTTCTCTCAGGAGTTCAAGAGATGACTTGAGTTGTTGCGCACCATGCACTCCACTGTTTTGGCCTAAAATAGTTTTAGCAAACTAGTTTATAATTTATTTTATCTACTAGATGGTTAGCCTGTGTTCATTACTTTATAAGTAAATCAATGCAGTGAACATATATCCTCCTCCTTTGGTCTCCTCTTTTCCCTCAACAACAATAACAACAACTCTGTGAGGTAGGTTGAGCTGAGAGATAGTGACTGCCCTAAAGTCCCAGTTGGCTTTTGGGGCATAAGAGGGGACTAGAACTCACAGTCTCCTAGTTTCTAAGCCAGTACCTTAACCACTACACCAAACTGGCTCGCTTCTTTCTGGTTCCTGGCTTGATGTCTTCAAGAAAGGCACATTAATGCCTCTTTCAAATCAAGTGATATTATCGCCTTTCAAAGAGAGGTTTATAACCTCTTGGCCTTAACTAATAACATCACTGGGAACATGGATAAAATAGAAGTAGCGTTCTTTCCCCATTTTCTTTTTAATTTGCTTTACCATCCTTTCCCCAAATTCAGCTGGAGTTATCAGGACATTTTTACGTAAGCATTTCTGTCCTAGTGTTGTAAGGCATCCTAATATTGTAGCAGTTTAGTAACTTTGCAAAGAGATCTGTTTCTAGTGCTAATACATGAAGGTGGATGGTGAAACTGGCAATTTAGGAATCAGCCCTAAATCTGAAATCCGTTTTACACTGAGGTGAATTTTATTCAACTGGAAAATGGCTGAATTTGCTTCAATCACCAATATTCTTCATTCTCTGAAACAATCTTTTTTTCTTATCTTACTGGGCAAGCAGTGATAGATTACTTTAGGTGCCTGTTAACAGCATTTTTTTTTTAAAAAATCTATTTTTATATAGCAGTGAAGGACAGATGAGTTGCAAAAGTCTGACTTTTGTTTCTCCTGAGGATAGTCTTCAATTATTATTTTCCTTTCTGCTGTTGAATGAATGAATGAATGAATGAATGAATGAATGAATGAATGAATATGGATGGATAGATAGATAGACGGACAGCTCCATTTAATTAATTCTATTGATTCCAGAATGATTAACTTACTAGGTATGTTTAAATGATACCTACTGTTTTTAATTACAAGCTGAACAAATTCAGAAGCAGCTATCTAAAACCATTGATGACACCACTTGTAAGACAATGCATTATTTTTAGACAATGTAGACAATACTAATCAGATATGATTATGATACATTTACTGTAGTATTTAAACACTAATTAGGCAATTTATATACAATTTATTATCTTACGTTTTTCCAGAGATAAAAAGGTTTTATGTGTATTTCTATTTATTCTTGATTCTGAAAACAGCATTATACAATTATCCCCTATTCATTCATTGATTCATAACCTCAACAAACAATTTAAAAGTTCCAGAAAAAATAGTTTTTAAAAGCAGTTTTTAGTCTGAATGCTGAAATGTTAGAGGAGAATTAACTCAATAATCAAAATGAGAACTGGATCCAAAGAGTTTTGTATATGAACAAAAGATATAGTTTGCTATATATAGGGAAATTTAGGTTGTTTTCCTTGGAAATGTTATGGTATTGTACCATATTTTGTGCTGGAGACTGTTAAGAGTAGGCTGCGATTTCAATATACTCAATCCATGAACAGAAACTATTATGCCCAGTATAATTAGCCTATGGAAGTAATGATTCGGTAAGTAATTGTGTAGTGCATACATCATAACAAGAATAATTCTGAATAATGATCCTTTTATTTAAAAAAAACCTTGCTGAATTTACAGATTTTAAAATCAGTAATTTAAAATAATTAATTGTAAAATGTTATTAATGGCTTGAAGCACTATATTCTTTTTTTTATCTTAGTGCCAAGAAATTTTTTTTTGCTTCCTGACAAAAATTCCAACACGTCTTTTGCCTTCTCTATATATTTTTCATACTTAACACTCCAGTAAAAAAGTTTTACTACGTTAAAGAGCATTGCATTGAATGTCAAACAGCATTTTTATAAGTGGAATAATTTTCTCTATTAAAGATAAGTTCCTTCTAAGAGAAGACTGTCTTTTAATGAAATCCATTTTGATCCACTACTGTGTCTGAAAATGACATATGGAAATAATCCTCAAGTTTTCCTACACTCAGAGTAGAAAGGAAGTGAATATTGAAATATTTTGTTATATTGGTTTGTGATGTCCTACAATGAGACATATTTAAGTTACATCTGCATACATTTTTAAAAAACCATAAGTTCAAGAAAGGAATCTGTTAACTTTGTTCTCAGGAAAGGATAAAAGTCAAAATAAGTAGTATGCATATACAGACATCTATCATATATTTATAGAAAAAAGATCTATAAGAAGGATTTTTTCTACAACATGAAAATCTGTACATTAAAAAATGAATGATTATGGTAATGTATGGAAAATATGGAAAATTAATGTGATGATTCCACTAAATATTTGAGAATTACACCTGTGTATGATTTCTTAATTGTCTGTATTATCCATTCTTTTGTGTATGCAGGATAAAATCCTCTTTTGTCAACTGAAAAAAAATCATTTTTTTATGATTCTCTAACAGCACAGTCTTACATAAATCTACTTGAATATAAATTCTAATGGATTCAGTGCACATATTCTTCAAATCAGTTCTATACTCTTGTACCCAGGTATAATAATCTATAACAGGCAATAGATGATCATAATATATCAGTATTTATTTCTGTTCTTAATACAAGGATTTGCTTCTATTTCAAGTAAATAAAAATAATGTAGATTATTTTTGCATAGTATATTCACCTTTCCCTCCCCACCAATAACCACAATAAATGACCTTTTCTTTACTTCTATGTCACTATAGCCAACATATTTCTGATAGGTTAAACGTATAGGCGTGAGATGTAGATTTGTGGCTGAAGGTTAAAAAAAAGAAGGAAATATATCGCTCTAATTTTATTTTATAGCAAAGGTAAGGGATCTGAATGGACATATAATGCTTAACTTTTACACTGAACTAAAATGTTTAAAAACTAAAACGAAAAGGTTCGGCTAAGCTTAAACTGTTTGTACAAATACAAATCTTTTTCAGTTTTAAAATTATTAAAAGTGGCAGGTGAGTCTGGTTTGTGTTTCTAACCATCACAAAGTTGCTGTGAAACATTGTACTATGCCCTTATCCTCAAATAAAAATATGAGCGCTGCATTTCCAGAGTGTTTACAGTTTGCCTCAGTCTAGCCAAGTAGAATAGTTCAATGGCTGCTCTGCAGAGAATCATCATCAGTCAATTGCAAAAGGTGGTTTTAATCAATGTGAACATCAATGTGACTAACAATCACATGTTAAGGTGTTGCATGGTGTGAATGTTGTGGTATGAATCATATTAAAACACGATTTATTTGCTAATTCAATTAATTGTGTTTTACCTAGAAATTGTAAAAACAGGAGTTCCCTTTTTTCAGTAGATTTTTGCAAACCATGTGCTTCAAACATTATTTGGCTACATTTGAGGACAATTAGGTAATATATTTAGCAAGTTATAGAATCCAGTTCAGGTATTTCTGCTGTGAAAATCCACTAATACCTATTTAAAATAAAATGCCAAAAAGTACAAATAACCTAATTATATGAAAGGTACTTATATTTTTCAGGTCCTCAATCATCTGCATAAGAAGCTGAGGAACATATCAAAGAAGTCAGAAGCATCCAAGAAGAAGGTAGAAAGCTCTATTTATAAAACAAAGTATAGTAGAGCAATATCTTTGTTAAACCAATTAGTATGTCATGAAGTAATTTGAATGTGTTGGAGCTCCCTTTGCCATGTCGCCCGGCACGCCCAGCTTTCCTGTTTGTCTTGTGGGTTTCTGGCAAACATGCATGCGCAACAATCAGCTGTCCTTCACCCATGCGGCAGTGCCAAAACTGGTGTGCTTATGCGTGCTGGCCAGCTGATTGTTGAGTGCGCATGCACGCCAGAACCCAATAGTTTGGCTTTTCCAGAGCATGATCCCTTTGCATGCACGGCAGTGCTGAAAACCAGCCTGCACATGCAGGCTGGCCCCTTGATTGTTGGGCACACATGCACGTTAGAACCTGGATGTTTGGCTTTCCCGGAGCACGGCCCCAACAAGTGAATGCGTGTACAAGTTCGCCATCAGTGTACTATGAGAAAGCAAAGGAAAAAAAAGGTGGGAAAATGATAGTTTAAATTGGACTTGCCAGTTAAAATTATTGTAGGAATGAGACAACAGGTAACATATATTAAGCTTTACAGCTTTCTGAAGATGTACTAGAATTCTTAAAAAAATAAGTATACTGTCTTGAAATTCCATTTTTGATGGACTATCTAGGGTTGGCTAATATAGGGAGACAAAATGGCTAATATAGTGACAAAGTGGCTAATGTAGGGATATTAAATTAAAAACAACTTGGTAATTTACTGAGTAATTTCAGTATTTTTCTCAGAAGTCCTGTCCAGTTGTGGGGAGATCACTCCATTCTAATACCTCATCAAAACCAACTTTCATAAGAAAAGTCTAATAGTTCCTTCATATATTGTTTTTAACATATGGCTTTAACCTCATTTTGGGAAAAGACTCCCAACAAGATAGTTTTAATCTCGTGTAATTAAATTAAAACTAGAATAATACAAATGGCTGAAATCCTGCATAATATCTAAGATGTTGGAGTCCTTACAAGATTTGGGGGTGATTTAAAAAAAGATTCACAGTCTGGCTTTGATGTGTAAACATACATGGTTTTAAAATGTATTTCATGTTTGGTAGAATTACTCTTCATGTATTTTGCTTTTTAAGGAAAATGTATAAAATTACACTAAATAAACAATAGCAGTAGTGTAGAATCTCTCTGGTTTCCTATCAATAACAGGATAATGACTCTAATGGCTGTAACATAATAAGATTTTGCAAGAGATTCTCAGCTATTATATGCAATTACTACTCTCAAAGGGCTCATTTCTCATTTTTTAAACTGTCATCAGTTATAACATATACACCTCAGGATTTTTAAAAAGGACATAGGAAAGATACCTATAAATTAAATGTAAGTAGTATATCTTTTGTTTTAGCTGGGTTTATTCAGTCAATTCAGGTAATCTATGGAAAATTGACTATTGGTTATCTGCATAAGCATTTGACTTAAAGGTTTTTGGACCAGTGACTATCATATCTTGGTTTGAAATCTCTTCATGGTTAGTTAAGATCCAGGAGCCTACCTGGGGCTTTGAGTTTTAAAAGTTTTGACAAGGTTAATACAGAAATTTCAGCATGCCAATGGATAATTTACAAGGCACGGCTAAGGATGTAATTCAGAATTGAATGGCTCTTACTTCAACTTAAGTGTTTTTAGGATTGTTATCTGTGGATTTGAAGGGATAAATTCCTGTCATAAAATAATACCTTGCTCTCATCAAACCTCTCAAGCCACTAGAGGATTTGCTTAACATATATCCTTTCTGTTTTCATTGCTTTTATGGTGTATTAGTAATTATTTGTGTAACTTAATTATGTGACATCCTTTTCACATTATTTATTGTTTCCCTCTCTTAGACAGCTCAAACTGTCCTTGTGGTTGTAGTGGTTTTCGGGATATCCTGGCTGCCACATCACGTGGTCCACCTCTGGGCTGAATTTGGAGACTTCCCCATAACTCAAGCTTCATTTTTCTTCAGAATAACAGCACATTGCCTGGCTTACAGTAATTCTTCAGTGAATCCTATTATATATGCATTCCTTTCTGAGAATTTTAGGAAGGCCTATAAGCAAGTGTTTGAGTGTCAGATTGGCCACAATTCACCTCTGAATGAAGTGAAAGATAATAAGAGTAATATAGAGACGCCTCCATTTACTAATTCTACACATGTTTGAAGAATGAATGTGGTTGGCTGTTCTATTGCAGTTTCATAGGAACGGACTTGCTCTAGCTGCTTTTATTTTTAAAAAAAATGCACTTCCCAAAGTGAGCAAATATTTCAGGTTTTGTATTGGTCATTGGTATCCAACCAATCGAAGTTCAATTAATTGTCTTGCTGAAAGGAGTAAGAAAATCTGATTCATAGACAAAATACTTTAATACCCTTCTTTCTGAAAGAATTTTGAATGAGAGTTGTTTTTAAAATTAAAACAGAAATCAAATAAGATTAATATATAATTCATATTGGTCTAGTATATTTACGTTATGCTTAAAATACTACTTTCTTTCTTATACAATCTTATTAATGTAAATCACTTAAGCCATTTATTTCTCGATATGTATATTTCAGTTTGTGTGTATCCCAAATGAAATTGGGTTCAAATTGAACCAGAAGAATTGGAATAGTTGAACTGGAATATCCTAGTATTTTCATGAATTGTGGAATGACTCTATCGACCAAAGTTATGTGTGATCACAGGGTTTCTGCAACATCGTAACTGAAAAAATGGTGATGTCAACTTTTTTCACTGATGTTGTAACTTCAGATGGTCACTAAATGAATGGTTGTAAGTCGAGAACTTATCTGTAGAGTAACTCTTGCATAAATTAGTTTGTATAGACACATTTTTAGATTTTTAAGGAAAGTAATTCAAAATTACAATTAATATTATAATTTATATTCTGCCTCTGTCAATAATTTTATGCATAGCATATAGTTTGCTTACTTATTTAAATAAGTCTGTAACTTGGATCCATGCTAACTATTTATCTGCCTGGTTTGTGATTAGAGTGGATTTCCAACTAGTTGATTTTTTTTCTGGTACTTGATATTTACATAAAGTGCATAATGCCAGAGATAGAAATTATGGGTGGTGAACTTGATTACTATAATTGCAAAGAAGTAGTAAAGGTGCTCCATATGCATTTTTATAGAAAGATTGGAATAGGCAACAAGCTGATATATACCTGCTTTCATTCAGACAACGGTTACTACTACTGTAAGTGTGTTTGACAAAGGCATGGGATACCTTCCTGTACATTTTGTGATTAACTGAAAGAAATACAATTATAATGGAAAACTGATCCTATCAAGCATTTTTTAAAAAATCATGTTTTTTAAACTTCAAATCTGTTCTAAAATCATGTTAAATGAGGGAGTACATAGTTCATTGTTGCATGTTACAAAATCCTCTGTCTCCATTTTAATGAGTTCCTTGGCTCTGATAATTCTGAAGCAGACAGTCAAAATGTTCCAAATATTGTAGAATAATAATAATAATAGGTCAGATGCCGGAAGCCCAACTGTAACAAGGATGAGATGATAACAGGCAGTGTTAGAAAGAAAAGATGCAGAACTAAAAACACAGGTAGTCCGCACATAGTGAAGGGCTCATTCACTGACCGCTTGACGTTATGACAATGCTTAAGAAATAACTTTAGAACCAATGCCTGCATTTGTGACCCTTGCAGCATCCTGCAGTGGTGATCTACATTGTACACATTATGTTCTGCCTAACCTATTGTTGTTTTTATCCCATTGTAGAGTGGAATTACTTAAGAGGAAGAAATTACAAGAGAGTAAGCAACTACCCAGTGGAGAATACACATTGAAAGTAATGCTGTGGTGCTTGTAGCCCCAAGCATGTTTGGAGCTGGGAGCAGTTAACGAGCTATGCAAACAGCCTGTACATACCCCACTGGGTGCCTTAGTGTTATGGATTCCCTAATTAGATGTGTTTTTATCTGTTAATTTCAGCACATAGGGATTGTTGCATATCACTGGTTCATCATTCTTACTCCACATCAGTCATGGTATAGGTACATTCCTCACTGATGCATATTTGATGATTGATGAAATATTTTTAAAGATTCTTTTAATTCTGCCTTTATTATTTCTATGAATAACTGAAGGTGGAAAACATACCTAACACTTATTCCTCCACTATTTTCACCACCACAACAGTGTGAATTGGGTTGACAGAGAGAGTGACTGGACCAAGGTCACCTAGTCAACTTTCATGCCTAAAGTGGGACTAGAATTTAAGCTCTCCCAGTTTCTAACCTGGCGCCTTAAACACTAGTCCAAACTGACTCCATATCTGATGGATATGTCTTGTGGATATTTTTAAATTTAGGTAGATATTTATCTTACTGATATATCCACATGATCTGGAAGGAAGCTTGTCAGGAAAATCTGTTAAGCACAATGACTACCTGTATCAGATTTTAGGGTGAGGCAAAGCATCTTTGGTATGCTAGACTCCTTTTTTAAAAAAGAAAAGAAAAAAGTGACTTAGCAGGTATTTTCTACAACATATCCCAGTCTCTTGTTTCTCTTCAGATTGATCATATCCCATTTTGCTCAAGGATTCTATAAAAATGTTAGGAACTCAAGATTACTTCATTATCATACTCTACCAATTAACCATCAATATCCAATAAATGGGAGCAGCGGAAATCTGTGTCCTGTACTGTTTTTCTCTAATGCTTGATATTGCATCAGCTTAACACTCCACATATCCTTGAATGTGATAATGAGAACATCTCAATCAATACCTTCGGAGGAGATTGTTGATGCTGTCTTATGAAAGCATTAAAAAATGGCCTTTTTTAAGAGGAAGATCATAGTTAGGTGCATAAAAGTTTTGCTAAAATAGATATATAAATAGGCATGCCGATTATAAAGATGTTAATTAAGAAGAGCTCTATATTCCCCAAAGTAAAATTCTTTTCTTGAATGATGTAGTGATTGAAACCATTCAAGTGAAAGAAAATGCATGTTTATGAGCATTACTCTCTTTTGGATACTTACAAAACAATACTTTTCATAGCTGTGCATCTTGTAAACTGAAGAAAGAAGCATCGCTAACATGTGACAAGTAAAGAATGAGAAGAAATGGAT
This sequence comes from Natrix helvetica, assembly GCF_964273705.1. Taxonomy (NCBI): domain Eukaryota; kingdom Metazoa; phylum Chordata; class Lepidosauria; order Squamata; family Natricidae; genus Natrix; species Natrix helvetica. Next base: position 107,495,146 of record NC_138550.1, on the reverse strand, counting down.
GCTGCCAAGACTGAATTTAATTCAGAGCTGTGCACAAAAGATCACAAAGCTCTGACTTTAACCAGATTGTGTTACTTGTTTAATTTATGGTGTTTTGTTTTCCTGTTGAAAAATTGCATATATATTTCTGTACCTGACTGCATAGCACAAAATATAAACACTGCTTGATACTGCATGTGTGTCTTAATATTGCATTTATTTATAATATCACAGGCATTTTAAAAAAGTTTTTAATTTACTTAGTTACTGGGTAGCTGTATACAAAGCTTTGTAGTGACACATCTTTCTGCATTATCTTACTGGCCTAAAATTTCTTGGCCCATGTGTATACTTTGTCCAAAAGCAGCAGTTCTGTTATAGAGAAGATACAAAAATCTCTTTATCAAGGTTGAATCTTAGGGACTTCCTTTACATATAGATGCAGTCATACATGTAACACAACAGTACAGGAGTGCTTACATACTATATATAGATAGTGTACACTACGTACAGAACTGCTTTACCACAGTACCCTTTCAGATAGTTTATTTTTTCTATTTTATTTTTGACTTAACAGTGTATCCCACAAGTCTGGTGCTCCCTGGTAGTCTGTTACTAATATGGCCCAACATTATTAGTGTCCAGGTTTAGGTAAGATAAGACCAATAATACAATTCAAATTGAGACTTAAACAGCACTCAACATTTACATATAGCAACAATAATTTCATTGGCACCAATGAAAGTAGTGCTTCTACATCACACAAACATCTGGCTTTCCGTCTATGAGGCATGACAATTGCCTACCCTATACATGCTAGAGTATCTGTTTCTGCAAAAAAAAAAAAAAGTAAGTAAATGTGATGAACATTGTTTTAAACTGTAATTCCTAATTGCTCTAACTTTCTAAAGTACAAAAACAGGGTCAACTATTATTGCTATACTGTTTGTAGAAGATACTGCTTCAAAGAGTAAGAGAAATAAATAGTAGCCATCAAATTGAATTGCAGTAACTTCATTGATAAAAGGGTAAACAAAATTATAGCAATAGGTGAAACCTATTTCAAAACTTCTATCTATCTATCTATCTATCTATCTATCTATCTATCTATCTATCTATCTATCTATCATCTTATCTTCAGTCTGATATGCACTATGACATAAATTGGAGTTTGACAGATATTTACCTTTACCTTTTTCATATGCCTTTTGAAAGACACATCTGTCTCCCTCCATTTTTGCCTTACATAATACATAAATGCATGAATACAGCTGTTCTTTTTTCCAGTGTCATTCCATCATGTGTTAAACTAATTCCCCTGTTTCAGAATATGTCCTATCATATTTAACATTTATTCATCATTCTTTGAATCTCCTCTTATCTGCTTCCAATTCTGTTTTTAGCCAGCTCTATTCTTCCGCAGGTGTATTTTTCATTTTCCATTTCATAATAATGTCAGCAAACAAATATATGCAGAGGGAGAGAGAGAGAGAGGTAAGGGAGGCAAGAAGAATAAATACCTTACTCTTCAATTGACAAATGTGTTAGAAAAGTAAAAAGAAAAAAAACCCCAATTATTTTGTTGATTTAAATAAAAACCAGATCTTAGGTTGGCAATTTGAATTCACAAACTGCTTCATTTTAGCACTGAGTAAAGAGTTACTTCTCTTTGTTTCCCAATCAAGATCCTTACTTAGAAATAACATCAAAAGTTTAACTTTTTACTGCCAATAATAATTTTCATGTATAGCTATGTTAATTGTATACTGGTTAATATATATCTGTGGTTCACAAACACTAGAAGAGCTGGATAAAACATTTTTATAAAACGATAAATACATTATGTTTGTAGACCAAAATGTGATAAGATGCAACAGAGATGTTGCACATTACATTTGAATACATAGTAGTACATATTTACTGGATATGATTGAGACTCGCTTAAAAGATGAAAATATTTTAGCTTTGATAAAGATTAACCCAACTAAACTTTGACTGATTACTATAAATTCCAATTATGCAAAACCAAGAAAAGAGAGATGCTAATTAGGAGGAGGATATTTTCTAAATTTACTCTCAGAATGTATTAGAGTTATAGTTGTAACCAGGCAAATCTGGAATGTGGTTCAATTTGGATAACACAGGACGTCTGTGTGTGTGTGTGAGAGAGAGAGAGTGTGTGTATGTGCAAAAGAGAGAAAGAAAAAGGAAAAAGAAAAGAAGGAAAGAAAAGAAAGAGAAAGAAAGTTAGTTTATATACACATAAGACCAGGATCCTTTTATTGCAAATTTTATTAAAAGATAGCAATACTGGAAAAAAATATATTCTATGTGTCCATTTACAATGCTTCACAATTAACTCTATACCATGATGCCCTTAACATATACCATACGTTTGGCAAATGAGTTGATATATTTCCTGGTCAGCTTCAGTATAATCTACATTAGAGTGACCTTTCCATTTACATTGATGAACAGCCTGTGTCCCATTATAGTCTTTGTCAATTTGGGCTTTCACATAATATTATTAATTAACTTACAGAAAGTGTAAACCTGTGCCATGTTCATTATTTCTTGCTAACCATATACAGGTCAACAGGAGAGTATCTTTAACAATACAACAGGAAGCACAACTAAAGCCCAGTTTTACCCTAAGTGTGCTCCTGCCAACCTATGCAAGTATCTATGGAGCTTCTCAGTAATCCAGATCATGGTAGTCCTAAAGGTGTTTTTTGAAAAGCAACTGGACTTCCTTTTTTCCTTGAAGGTGTTTGGCTTCTCATCCAAGAAGCTTCAAGATAAGAAGTGATGGATGAGAACTGAAACATCTTCAAGCGGGGGGGGGGGGGGAGAAGTGCAGTTGCTTTTTGAAAAACACCTTTGGGACACCCTATGCAAGTTAGGATTTTGAACCTAGATATTATTTTGCTGTTGTTCATTTCCCATCAGGTAAGATATAATGTTCAGTATTGACTTGCTTAAAATGCAAAAATGTTTCTATCATTCCTATAATCCCATTTGTATGCATTTCAGTAGTTTTTACATTTTCCTTTATTCTTTCCAATTGCCCGTATTAAATCTTTTGTGCAATTATTCTTTACTATTTCTATTTCAGTTATAAAATTACTAACGGGGTTCATTCTCCTGTTATTGTTATTTCTATTTTCTGGTTGACATTCTTGATTGAGCTATTTGTCCTTGTCTTTCCTTGCATAACACTGTAAATTTTCACTTGCTAGTCATGAATCCTTGTTTCCCAAGGCCTTTATTTTTTCCATTTTGCTTTTGTTGCAGCTTATTCTTTTCATCTGAAGAGCTGGATTTTTTTTTTCTGCTTCTATTTTCACAATGTCCCTTACCTTTTTCCATCAGGGGTTTTTTCTTCTTCTTCTTATAAGTCTACTGAATCTATTCCTTAGAGTGATTCCATAGTTGGATTACACAACTTTCAAGTCAAAACTTCCACTATACTTTATTGTTATACATTTTTCTCTGTTTATTTCCACACCATTCATTCAGCATCTGTTCGATAATTGAACAATTAGGTAGCAATAAACTTTCTGCCATTTCTTTCTATCATGTTGTTTTATGTCCTTGATAATCCATGAAAGTATCTGATTTGAAGTCCCTATTCCACTTTGCCTAAACTCTCTTACTCTTTAAGATGCCCAATCTGGTAAATGATATTTCCATGTTGTCAGTGTTGAGTTTTTCTTGGTTCGTAAGTATTTCATATTCTATCAGTCCTTTAAAACAAGGAACTCCGCTTGTTCTACTGTCAGTGACCAGTTCCTTGCAGTCTTTGGAACTCTTTGTCAAAGTGATGTTTCACCCAAATTTCTCTTAACATTTTCAACCATGTTCATAACAATGTTCTAGGTAGCAATAAAGAAGTGGGTTGCCATTGCCTTCTAGATCTGTCTTCTTCCATCACTATTTTATACCCTACTACAGAGGTGTCAAACTGGATTTCTCCAAAGGCCAGAGCAGTAGTTCTCCTCCGTGGGCCGTTGGGGGGGGGTGTAAATGGGATGGATACCTCCTGCAGTGCCCTGATGGCCCCCGTGCCTCTTTTTTGCCCTCCCTGGCTTCCTGCAGCACTTTCCTAACCAAACATGGGCTGCATGGAGGCCCCCCAAGGCTCCCATGTGCTGCTGGAGGTCAGGGAGACTGAAAATGGGGCCTTCACATGACCCATTTTTGGCTGGCAAAGTCCTGCAGAAGGACATGGAGGCCAAAAATGGGCCATAAGGGGGCCCACATGTGTCCCTCAATGGCATCTTTTGGCCAGCAGAGGCACTATGGGCCGGTCCTTTGATATTTCTGGTCTGGCTCTATGGGCCAGATTTAAGCACCCTGCGGATTTGGCCCACAGGCCTTAAGTTTGACACCCCTGCCCTACCAGGAACTCTCTCTTTTTTAGGGTCACTGAAACCATAGCAGTCTCCCTAAAAAGTCACTGTGATGAGCTCCTAGACGGGGTCATGAGGTTAGATGAGCCTGCAAGATATTGTTAAGAGTTTTATTTGACTGATTCTCCCCCCATTTTACTCTAATTGGGAATTCTCATTTTTCATGTTCAGTTTATGTTATTATATTGATGTAATTCTCTTCAGAGTCATTTATTTGAGATGGGTGTCCATAGAAATGGAATAAAAAATAAATAAATTAAATAGCTCAGGGAGAGTTTGTGAATAAATGACCATGGCTTCAAAACATTATTGATTCCACTGGGGCAGACTTAAGAGAATGTTTTCTTTTAAAAGTAGATATTTTGCAATTAGCCTGAAGATCTGATATGTACACATTATTAATTAGGTCACATTTTGTAGCATATCCATTTATCTAAGGATGAATATGGTACCAATTTTTGCTTTTTTTAATCTTAAATGCATGGATTATTTCTTAGTCTCAATATATATATATGTGTGTGTCTGTGTGTCTGTGTGTGTCTGTATGTCTGTGTGTGTGTTGTATTTGTGCTGATAAATAAATAAATAAATAAATATTTGGGCATAACAGGGGTTGTAACACAAATATCTATCTATATCTATATCTATCTATCTATATCTATCTATCTATCTATCTATCTATCTATCTATCTATCTATCTCTATCTATCTATCTATCTATCTATCTATCTATCTATCTATCTCTATCTATCTATCTATCTATCTATCTATCTATCTATCTATCTATCTATCTATCTATCTATCTATCTATCCATCTATCTATCATCTATCTATATTGATTATATATATATATATATATATATATATATATATATATATATATATATATATATATATATATATATATATATATATATATATATATATATATATATATATATATATCAAAAATACACATAACTTATACTAATCAAGCCCTTTGAGATGGCTTTAAAAGATACACTGTACTTCAGGAGTGCAGCTTAATTGCTAGGTCATTTAAAGAATTACAAATGCATATACAGTCAGATCACCTCATTATTTTAATGGTGGTATTTCTTTTATATAAGTACAAGTGTTGAAAGTTCATAGGAGGCCAATCAGTGTAAATAAAAGTGTTTCTATATCAAGTAGCATCTTCTCCATTAATGGAAAAAAAACATAGTGCAATGATAATGTGACATATGGTTTATTGATTTAACTATTAATCAAATTTATATGGTTGCCCATCTCTGAACAATTTACAATAGGACTGTAAAATATTTAAGATATGAAAAGATTTAAAAAATGAAATCACAAAGGCTGAAAGAGGACAGCAGATGTTAACAACAATAGAGCCACCTTAGTACTTTGCTAGTTGCCAGGACTGAAGGCATAACTAGATTTTAAGTGACTTGGGGAAAAATCAACAGGGATGGAATTAACCTTACTCAATGTTGCATAAGGGGCACCACAGCAGAAAAGGCCTGCCTTCTGAGGCCTGTCGATGTAGCTTCCTAGCAGATGGTATCTGTATCATGCCTCTTCTGCTGGATCTGATACAATGGGCAGATATAAGATAAGATAGATAAGATAAAATAACCTTTATTGTCATTTTTAAATTGTGGGCACATTGGCACGCATTAAAAATGAAATTCTGTCGCCTGCTCTCAAAAGTGTACACATACATAACACACACATAGACACGCTATACACATCCATATGTATATACCAATGGTAGGATTCAGCCAGTTTGCACCTATTCGGGAGAACCGGTTGTTAACTTTCTAAGCAGTTCAGAGAACCGGTTGTTGGAAGAAATCTCATTTTGTTTTATTCCACTTTACAGGGCTAATCCTGTAAGGGAGGCAGGAAGGAAACATTCTGGTGTTGTTTCCAGTCTAATCTTTATTGCCCTGATTACAGAAACTGCCTCTCCGGTTAACCCTTATTACATTGTAACGGCTAAGGTGAAGCGTCCATCGACCTGAGTGAGGTTGAGTTGGCCACATGGTCACATGACCACCAAGCCACGCCTACCCAGCTGCTCATTAGGGAAGAGAACCGGCTGTTAAATTATTTGAATCCCACTACCGGTATATACCTGTACCCTTACATATAAATACATATAAATATTAATCACTGTCCATCTTGAATACATAGCGGAAAGAGGAAGTTTGGGAGTTCACAAGGTTAATACCATATGGAAGAAAACAGTGACTGAATCTGGATGTTCTGCTCCATATACTATGAAGTCTCCTCCCAGAAGGTAACAAGGGAAACAGGTCGTGTAGAGGATGTGAAGTGTCCTAGACAATATTGTGGTCCCTGCTCAATCAACGCTTATATGCTATGTCCTGGACAGAAGGGAGTGAACTGCCAATAATCTTTTCTGCTCTCCTCACCACTCATAGCACTGCCTTCCTGTTTGAAGCAGTAATATTTCCAAAACAGATTATAATGCAATATGACAGGATGCTCTTGATCGTCTCTCTATAGAAAGTGGTAAGAACAGGATAGGGACATATGATCAGGAAGAGGTGGTCCCTCAAATAACCCAATCCCCTGTCATAAAGGTGTTTTTATGATGAGACCGGTCTATCAGGGCAACCTGGTCTACCCAAATATGGGATGGATACTGCTTCCGCTTTCTTCTTCTTTGGAGTATGCTCCGTCCCATATTTGGATAGACCAGGTTGCCCTGATAGACCAGTCTCAGCTGTAAAATGATCTCCCCCCCCCAAGTACAGCCAACAAAGTGAGGGGAGCCAGTGGCCTAGAGGTTAATACATCTGCCTAATATACAAGCGGCACGGGGTTCGAATCCCAGAAGGGTATGGCTAGCTGATGAAAGCTAAACAGCTTGAAATAGCTATAGTAGTCTCCCTTTATTTCTTTGCCTTTAAATTTAATATGTCATAAAGGGTTTTAAAGGTCAAAAACAGCATTTAGAATTGGAACCAGAAGCAGACTGGCAACCAGTTCATGGAGCAGAGATGTAACATGCTGTTGTATAGGCACACATAACAGCCCATGCCATTGCAGATATCTCCAAAATCACTATGCAGCAAGACACTTCCAAGATTCAAATGAGCTGCAAGAACATCTACTCCTGTTGCATCCAGCACAAGAAAGTACACAGCGTTAGCATTGAGGGGGCATTTCCTCTGCTACTGCCAAGTCCATGAGTGCAACAAACCTGGCAATCATGGGCAGAATAGCAAGTGGGACCATCTTCTGGGAATACATTTCATGTACCACAATTGTTTTTTTTCAACACTGCTTGCAGGGGGCTTCAGGCTTTGCATGATCAAAATAACTAACTTATTGCATATTCCACTGGTGTATCATAATTAATCAACCTTAAAGTACTCCAATATCTCTGAAAGTAATATTTTACTTTTCCCCCCTTCATCTGATAGGAAAACTGCTTTCCCCCATATGTTCTTGCAGATTTAAGCGGTTTTAATTCACTTGCAAAAAAACACCTTGATTTTTTTGGTGTGCTTTTAAAATAGCTGCATCAAAACTATTCATAAATGAGGGATCCTTGGTGCTCTCTGAGCTTGCTTGTTTTCTTGCAGACTTCTCATTGCCCTAACTAGGTAACATCAACAGTGCTAGTCAGTGATGGGATTCAGCCAGTTCGCACCACTTCAGGAGAACCTGTTGTAAACTTTCTGAGCAGTTTGGTGAACTGGTTGTTAGAAGAAATCATTAGGGCAGAGAATCGGTTGTTAAATTATTTGAATCCCACCATTGGTGCTAGTGCACCATCACTGAGATGTTCCTAGTTAGGGCAATGAAAAGTCTACAAGAAAACGAGCAAGCTCAGAGAGCACCAAGGACCTCTCATTTCATCCCTGAGCTACAAATATTCTCCTGTATTGGAACGATGCATAAAGTTGAATAATTGGCCATGCAATGGTTTTATCAAGGAAAAAAGAAACTAGAATAACATTCCCAGCTGTTGGAGCTCTGCAGGTGGTCCACAATATGTGTGTGTGAGTGTGTTTGCACATGCACACGCATACAGACAAAAGTATCTCCTTTGGGCTCTTCATAGTCTTATCATTCTGTCCCCTTCCCTGTTACATTCTGTACCGTTGAGCAGAATACTACAGTGTAGAATATAGAGTATTTGCAATATTCATGGTAGCTATCAAGTCATGAATAGTTCAAAATCCCTTTCTCTGAAGGCATCTTTTTGGTTCCTACATATCTTGCCTAACACAGATACGCCAAATGAACAACAAGCAAGACATCTTATCAACCACACAGGCAGCCCTGAACCACAACATTTTAATGAGCTAATTAAAACACTGGGAGAAACCCAGCTTAGTGAGTCATATTTATTCTTTGTAGAACCTTTTGCTATTCACTTACTTGAAGGATGTGGGTTAAAAATTTGTCTGACAGAGGAAATGGAGATGGAAAACTGAAACAATGTCCAGTTTGAAGGCATCACAGTAAAATAATTGTTTATTATTTTCTTGTTAGTGTGGCATGTTTCCTCTTTTAGGGAAAAAAAATTACAATCTTGTAACTTGGAAGAACAGAGCAAGCCCATTTATGTGCGGCAATGCTTCATGCAAGTGAATATTTTTTGATAGATCAATATCTGAATGAAAAAAAACCTTGAGCTGCAATGTATTATGAAAGCAACATTTTCAGCCATGGATAGGAATATGGAAAATACTTTAAATATAGTGTCTTGTCAAATGACTGCAACATTCAAAGCAGACTTTTAACAGATTGTTTAAAAACTGCATACAATATCATAAGGAAAATATTCAGTGTAAGTAGGAGACTGATTTTATATGTGTATGATGTAATGAAGCAGGGTGAATGATATTTGCATTAAAAAAGTTTACACTGTCCTTTTCATTTTCTTACTCCATGCCTTAATTTTTTAACCTTCATTTCACATAAACTATATTTCAGAAGCTAAGTCTTGAAATCAGTATCTTTCAACCTCATGCACTTTGCTATGTTGTTAAGAATATCACATCTATTGCTACACAGTCTTTATAGGTAGCAGGATCTGGGTTGAAACTAGATATGATTCCCATGGAATCTCCAGAAGTCTAATGCAACTTGAGCTATTTTTTTATTGCTGAAGATATCATATCATATCACTTCAGTGAGAGATAAAAGTTATGTCTTTCTCATTGTTTCTGGTTTTCCCACCTGGTTTGGAGGTCAGCACAAGATTACGGGTATATGAATTTTGCATGCCTACAATCTCTGAAAATTGGGAACCGTGAAAAATAATTCACGGTTAAGGTACAAGTCTGCACACAACTACAGTATTCAATTATTCATGTGTATGTTCTATTCAGATGAATAGTCAATCACAATAAAAATAAAAATCACAACTAAACAAAAACATCACAAACTTAAGTGACAGATTTCCAGGAACACAGAGTAGTGAAATTTAAGAGAAATCTTAAATCATAAAGTACTGTGAAAAATGCAAAGGTTAGAACAAAATATAGCAGCTGAACAAGCTATTAACAGGAGGTATATTAGAAGTCAACTACTGTAGCTTCAGTTGACTTCTTTTATCAAGCACGTGACCTAAAATAGATATTCTACTCTGCTAATATAAAAACTATTAAGAATACCATAAAAGGGCTCAGTGGCTAAGACGCTGAGCTTGTCGATTGAAAGGTTAGCAGTTCAGCAGTTCGAATCCCTACCGCCACATAATGGAGTGAGCTCCCGTTACTTGTCCCAGCTTCTGCCAACCTAGCAGTTCAAAAGCATGTAAAAATGCAAGTAGAAAAATAGGAACCACCTTTAGTGGGAAGGCAACAATGTTCCGTGCACTTTCAACGTTTAGTCATGCCAGCCACATGACCATGGAGACGTCTTCGGACAGCGCTGGCTCTTCGGCTTTGAAGCGGAGATGAACACTGCCCCCTAGAGTCGGGAACGACTAGCACATATGTATGAGGGGAACCTTTACCTTCAAGAATAACATAATACTTCAGTTTTAATTTCACCAATCACAATAAATACCCATTTCAAAGCAGAAAAAAAATCCAATACACTCTGAAAAACTACAACTCCCTCCCCCACAAAAAACCTCTCCTCTTCCAATCTCCCAGATAGATTAAATCACTGCTCTTCAAACCACTTTTTTAAAAAAAGACATGTTGTATTAGAAAACATCTTGTCCCCTTGAGTGCTGCAATCTGGATGGGATAATGTGCTTCTCTTTGTGCAGGCCAATCAGAAGCTGTAACTATTTTGCAAAAGAAGGCCCACCAACACCCCCCGCTCAACCGAACCAGTGCTTTTATTTTTAAAAAAATAATTTAATTAAGTGTATCAAAATAGAAAATAGAAAAGAAAAAGGAAATAGTGGGAAAATAGGGGAGAGAAAAAGAGAAGAAGAAGAAATAGGGTAAAGGAGAAAAAAGAAACAAAAGCATTGACTTCCAACTATTTAGGACTTTTATGTACAACTTACAACTTCTATGTACTACCCATTTCCGGGACAACAGACTTCATCAGAAAAACTCAAAAGTCATGTTTCTCATATTTTTTCCATCTCCAGCACAAAATTCAGAAGCAGCTTCCAAGCCAAAACAAAGTTGGACGTGTTCTTTTCTTTGTTTAAAGTGAATTTAGCCAATCTCTGCTAGTTCTGGGAGTTTTTCCAGCCATTCATCCATTGCGGTAATTAAAATATCTTTCCATTTTTGTCCATAAAGCATTCTTCTTGCTGTCAACATATCAACTCAGCCAGTGCTTATTATGCACTCTAATAATTTCTATATCTTTGTTTATCAGTATGCTGAAACAGCACACTGGTTCCTCTTCGCTTCCTGTGGAGAAGATTGCTCGTTTGAAACCAGGTAGAAAATTTATGTCTGTGTATTTTAATGCCTTTCTTCCCCCCCCCCCCCCCGAGTAAAATCTCTTTCCCTCTGGGCTTTTTGTCTTGTTTTATATTTAAGCACCCATAGATTTATTGTTATACCATTTTTTCTGGTCACTGTTTAATTTAGTCACCATCGGCTATTTTGGTATTTGGGAGCTGGAACTGACCTCTGCCATCTCAAGTGTTTGCAAATGCTGGCTGTTCAGTGGTAAACTTTTATTTTGGAAGGCCTAAGGAAAAAAAAAACCAGCCACTCAAGGAAAGAAGAATATTTTTTCAAAAACCAACATTTCTTCAGATTTTTGGCTTACAACCTTTATTATGATGAACATACAGTATGTTTTAATTCCTGCACTGTTTTAGCAATGCTGATATAAAACTTATTCGTTCAAACAGAAAAGAAGAACCATATTTTTTAAAGCTGCTTATTATGCCTGCATTATATATGTGTGTGTATGTGTGTGTGTGTAACTTTCAGTGAAGATGTTTCCATCCTGCCCTAGGCTGAGTCAGACCAACAATAATAAAACTTTTATAAACCCAGTAAGATCCAGACACATTAAAAAAGTGTTTGCCATTGTTTTCCTGGAACTGAAAGGCAGAGACACACAACAGCAGAACTGTTAGCTTGCAGCCTGGTCTGAATACCTTGTAAATTGTTGGCAGTGCCTTTGTCTCTTCAGATTAGTGCATACTGGCATGAACACTGGACAAGCACAACTTAAATGGTAAGTGTGCCTTCTTTAACGGATTTAAATATTGGCAACTGTGCAGCGGTATGCCACATACTATTGATGGATGGATCTGTACATTTTTTGAAGAGATAAACATGTTTGGTTTAATATAGCATTTGTACAAATGCAGGCAAACATGTTCAAGGACTTCGTATAATGAATGCATTGAAGAAATGTGGAAAAACTTCCCAAGTGCCCATTTGAAACCATTCATTTAGATGCTCTGCGAAAAGCACACACTCTTCCCTTTCAGTGAAGCCCAAGGGAATTTAATAGCCCTGACATCCAGTAATAGATTGGGGATTGAGTTGCTGAGAAGCGATGGTGGCCATTGTTAGTAAGAGCAAAAGCACAAGCAGGTCCATAGATGCTTACCAAATGATCCTTCTGTTTTCTTCAGCCCTCTAGTGGTGCTTGAGGGAGAGCAAATGCCACCGAAGGGGGAGTTAGAATTACAGATTTGACGTGGATGAATTTCTCATTACACCTGAAGTGTACAAACAATTAAATGAAATATGTGAAGCCAGATTCTTAAGGCTGCTATTGAGTGTGCATGCTTTCTGCTGCAGCCTACATAAGTGTTGTATTGCCAGGGCTTCTGGAGGGATTAATGCCTCTAAATTGCATAGTTTTATTCAGCTGCACACAGCTCTTGACAGAAGTAGTAAAAGGCAACGCTTTTTAAATGCAGACAAGTTTCAGGTCTAACCTGAAAGGAAAAGAACACTGCAGATTCAGCTATTAATTCCCACATGCTTATTGTTCTCTAGCAAAGGTGGGAAATGTGGGCTATTTTTCTTTTCTTGTTGAGAAGTCTGAGATCCACTCGGAATTACAAACTCTCTTTTGAGATTGTCTCACCAAAATTGTTTCTAAAAGAGCCTGAATTATCAAGCATCACCTGAAGGCAGGACAAGAAACAACAGATGGAAATTAATCAAGGAGAGAACCAGCCTAGAATTGAGGAGAATTTTCCTGACAGTTAGAACAATTAATCAGTGGAGCAACTTGCCTTCAGAAGTTGTGGGTGCTCCAACACTGAAAGTTGTTAAGAAGAGATTGAACAACCATTTGTCCCAAATGGTGTAGGTTTCCTGATTGAACAGGGGGTTGGACTAGAAGACCTCCAAAGTCGCTTTCAACTCTGTTATTCTGTTATGTGTGTGACCTCTGATAAAGTTAATAGATTGCTGTATAATTGTTTTTTTCCGCTAAAAAGTGAAATGGAGGTCCTCCTCAGATGTGATGCCATGGCCTCATTCCATTAGAAGCCTTTCTTTCCAGGTTCTAGCTTTAATTTTATTGCTCTTGCTATCAGAAAGAGAAAGCTTTTGAAAAATAGGAAGTTCTCTTCTTTCTTTTATATAGATCAACGAATACCAAAAAAAATATCCAAATAATAAAAGGCATAACTGCCCATCAATTTCATGCAACTATCACTCACCATTAAGATCAAACTCTGAAAAAGTTCTGCATCCAATGTGGTGTGGCTATTCTGGACATGTGGACAGTGCTGAGACATGATTGGCACCAGGGGTAGTATTCACTTACCTTCCCTACCAGGGATGTGGGCATGCACATTCGCAAATGTGAGCAGTGTGGAAGCCTGCACTCAGCCTTCCACACATGCACTTTTGGTGAAAAAAGGGCCTAATGGGATGCCATAGAGCCGGAGTGGGTGGGCAGCGGCTACCACGATTTCCGGTTTGGGTGAACTGATCCAAACCGGTAGAATACCACATCTGATTGGCACTAGAAAAATGATTTTAATTTCATAACAATACAATTTTGAAAACAAAAGCATCCACTTGTCGATGACAGAATAACAGAATAGCAGAAGATCAGAGTTGGAAGGGACAGTGGGGGTCTTCTAATCCAAACCCCTGTTCAAGTAGAAGACTGCTATGTACTATACTATTTCAGACAAATACAGTGGCTGTCTGATCTCTTCTTAAAAACCTCTCATGAAGGAACACCCACCTCCCTTCTGTTTCAAAATAATTCACAGACTGGAATAATAAGTAGTTTCTGAAAAGAAATTATTCTCACATCTTTACACCTAACCATACCATGCCTTTGGGTTCTCATGGCTTATGGTTCCAAAGTGGCCACTGGGGTCTTAATCAGGATCAGGTCATTGTTGCTATGAGTTTCTTCAAAGAATTGGTGATCACAGCAGGGAATCTCTTTCACATACCTCCTACAGAGTGCTGCTTTTGAAAGCCCCATAGGATCTACCCACTGTAGCATCTTTTCCCAAGAAGAAGGAAGGACCCAAAGCCACGATAGTCCTTTCTAAACTGGAAGACTTGACAGATACATAGTAAGAGGGTTTTTTTACTTTCTACCTTTCCACGAGAAACTCTAGTTTTGTATGTTTTGGACCTCAAACTGATGATTACTACATTGATTGAGTGATTATAGGCCATAAAGTCATTGTTGACTCTTAGCCATCAATCACACAGGTTTCCTCCAGGAGATGATTATCACCACCCACAAAACAAGTGTGAAGATTTTAGGCAATTCTAGAGACCTTGCCAATCTTCCACAAAGCGTCTCCTGGTTATGCCTGGAAGTACAAGGAAAATCAGTCATCTTGACATGAATATGGAATATATTTGGAGAATTAAGAAAAACAGGTGCACCCCGGGAATTTCTTTTATGTGTCAGAAATAAACTCAGACTTGATTTACAGCTTCCGCCCTGTTCATTCTAGCTTCCTTTCATCTAAGCAGCTCCTGCAGAACATGAGAAAGGAACTGTTGCAGGTTTTTTTTTCTGTTTAATTCATATGGTTCGTTTATATATTATATGCACAAAGCAAATGAAATTGATCATCACAGTTACACTATATTGCTTCTGGGTAGTTATGTTTCATGTGCATGCACAAACATGACTAAAATTCTATTTATTTCATTTTTATTTATTCTTTTATACATTAACTTGGATTGGTCTATGAATCTATGATTAACTTGAATGTTATTTATCTATCTATCTATCTATCTATCTATCTATCTATCTATCTATCTATCATCTATCTATCTATCTATCTATCTATCTATCTATCTATCTATCTATCTATCTATCTATCTATCTATCTACCTACCTACCTACCTACCTACCTACCTACCTACCTACCTACCTACCTACCTACCTATCTATCTATCTATCTATCTATCTATCTATCTATCTATCTATCTATCTATCTATCTATCTAAATGGCTCTGTGTATGTGTGTGTGTGTGTGTGTGTGTGTGTGTGTGTGTGTGTTCCAGCATAATTCTGGAACGCCTTGAGCAATTTCAACCAAACTTGGTGCACAGATTTCTTACTCTCTGGAAACAAATACAGTGAGGGTAAGACACCCCTAACACCCTTCAGAGTGTGCGTTCTGTTAAAATACAGGCTGTTGTGCCTTAAAATGGCTTCTACTGTACAGCGCTGTGGAGTTGCAATGGTAACGGCTTTCCAGTACTCCACAAGGGGGCTCCTCTGGTAAGGGGGAAAATCCAACATTAGAAATTTCAGGGACATTCATGAAAGGGGGGGGGTTGATAAATAAATACCTGAGCAGCACCAAATTATCAGTTACTTTGAAAATAGAAGAATGCTTACTGAAACGAGCAAGTGGGTGGAGAAATGTTAAGATGTGCAAATGCTGCTAGGAAGCTGAACAGTGATTTAGAGGAGAACCTTTTCTGCCCGAAGTGAAAATGCCAGTATGGAAGAATGTTTCCTCTCCTACTTTGGATTATGGAAGTGAGAGTGAGTATGTAGTAGGATAAATATAAAAGTTCAATGCAATGGGATAGGGTGCTTAAGAAGTAAAACAAAAAAAGAGAAAGGTTCAAGAATGAATTAATGGGTGCTGCACAAAAGTGGCTGAATGACCAATGCATATAGTGTTTGTATAATTATGAATAGGATTCTATTTCCTTTTCTTAATCTTATGCTATTTAAGTTTATTATTGTATCCTTCCTTTCAGATCTTTTTAAAACATTCCTTACTCTGAAAGGAACACATGAAGAAATGCAGGATGCATGCATCTATGTATCTCCACCAAGTCATTTTGTGCAATCTTTACTTAGGAAAATATATAGAGATATTTATAAGATAAGGAGCTTTCAAAACTGTGACCTTCTTAATAATATTTTGGTTCTCAAACATGGGCAGGCTTCACAGAAATGGGCATTTATGGAATTTTTAAATTGCTTTTTCTAAGATATTTCGAATGTTGTATAATATATTTTTTCCTAAAGTACACAGGCATAATCTTTCAAAAATGAAAGATGATCGCTCTCACTGCTTTCGTTGGAAGCAAGCTAATGTGTATGACTAGCAGCATGTACTAAGTAAATTAAAGTTGCCCTTGAGTTCAGCTTCATTCCAAGTGATTGCATTTATGCAATTTTTTTGGCACCATAATGGAAATGGTTTGCTGTTGTCTTCTTAATTTAAAGTTAAGATTTAAAAATTTCCCCAACCAAGAACTAACCAGGTATCTCCATCTTTAGATATTGAGTTCAACTAAGGTTGGTCATGTGATTCCCATCTTCTGACAATACCTTAAGGCAATAAAATAATGACAAACACTCCCTATCAGGCTTTTCATACCTCTAAACGCCAATAAAACCTCATTTATTAAGTGTCTTAAATTAAGGAGACCTAATACTTAATGAATAGCAGTATTAAGAAGGCAAAGATACGTATATGCTAGCATACATATTTCAGCTGAGCATGAATTGGGCATGGCTAGTCCAGTGAAGAAAAGGACCAGGGATGACACGATAGCATTTTTCCAATATTTGAAGGACTGTCACAGAGAGGGGTGTGTGTGTGTGTGTGTGTGTCAATCTGTTTTCCAAAGCATCTGAAGGACAGACAAGGAATAATAGATGGAAAGTGATCAAGGAGAGATTTAACCTAGAAATAAAAGAAATTTTCTGACAATGAGAACAATCGACCACACAGAACAGCTTGCCATCAGAAGCATTGGAGCTTCACCACTGGAAGCTTTCAAGAAGAGACTGGACAGTTATATGTCAGAAATAGTATAGGGTCTCCTGTTTCAGCAGGGGGTTGGAGTAGATGGCCTACAAGGTCCCTTCCAACTATTCTATTCTATTCTATTCTATTCTATTCTATTCTATTCTATTCTATTCTATTCTATTCTATTCTATTCTATTCTATTCTATTCTATTCTATTCTACTCTACTCTACTCTACTCTACTCTACTCTAATATTCTATTCTATTCTATTCTATTCTATTCTATTCTATTCTATTCTATTCTATTCTATTCTATTCTATTCTATTCTATTCTATTCTATTCTATTCTATTCTATTCTATTCTATTCTATTCTATGATTACTTTTATACATTAGTTGATTTTGAGCCACAGCACATATAGTGCTTCAGAAATGCCAAACTACAAATGATTTCTTTATTGATACTAAATAACCTGCTGAGAATAATTTTAGATGTGCTAAATTGACTTATTATCTGATATTTGATAGGAAATCAGGCTGCCAAATAAACCACAATGGTTGGACCCCATCAAAGCTGACACCAGCCAGAGCGTACAAAAACTCAAAGAAGCAGTGCAAGAATGGAAGATGTGGAGAGACCTGGCCCGTAGAGTTGCCATGCACCAGACATGACTGAATTGTTAGCAGCAGCATCATCATATCCGCTCAATTTTTCCCTTTTGAAAGGAATCTCATCTGAAACAACGATTCCTTGTCTATAGTCATTCTTTTTTACCCTTTTGCATCTTTGAATTTTATGTAAATTATTCCATACACATACAGTACATATATACATGTACGTACAGCAATGATAGGATTGAAATAATTTAACAACCGGTTCTCTATCCCTAATTATTTCTTCCAACAGCCAGTTCACCAAACTGCTCAGAAACTTAACAACTGTTTCTCCCCAAGTGGTGTGAACTGGCTGAGTCCCACCACTAACGTACAGTCATTGTACCAACAAAAATAATCTAAATGTGTAACAAACAGTAAGTATTTAGAATAAAACAAATGTATATCTTTTAAGTGGACAAGGTAAATAATCACTAGTCTATAGAATATAGACAAAGAATTGCTATAACATTTTGTAATATTCAATGTACAATGCATATTATATATTAAATTGAAAGGCAGAAATGGATTTGAAATAGAGATAATGTACAAGCTTAAAAAAATTAATGTTTACTTTATTATTATTATTTAGTGCATCGATATGGCACTTTATAGGGAGGTGGTGGCTCAGTGGCTAAGACGTTGAGCTTATCGATCAGAAAGGTCGGCAGCTCGGCAGTTCGAGCGCTGCGCTGTGTAACAAAGTGAGCTCCCATTACTTGTCCCAGCTTCTCTCAACCTACCAGTTTGAAAGCATGTAAAAAATGCAAGTAGAAAAATAGGGACCACCTTTGGTGGGAAGGTCCTTGCGCCTTCAGCATTTAGTCATGCCAGCCACATGACTACAGAGACATCTTCAGACAGCACTGTCTCTTCGGCTTTGAAACGAAGATGAGCACTGTCCCCTAGAGTCGGGAATGATTAGCACATATGTGCGAGGGGAACCTTTACCTTTTTATGGCACTTGGTGTTTTCAGAAATACTGTAAATCCTCATGATGTATCAAAAGCGATTTAAACACAATGCAACTGGTTTAAATAGATAAATGCAATAAAATATATCCATTTCATTATCCAATTATGTCATCTTTGTATTCTCTATAGTCTCTTGTGCTTTGTTCTTTTTATGGGCTACATTAATCTTTTCAGCTTTTGTTAAATTAAATATCCTCTTCTCCAGCCATTATCTTTAAATTCCACCATAGGATCTATCTTTCTTTTACTATATCCGATTTGCTGATGCATTCACATATGCTCATTGTCAAAAAGAGAAAATATAATCTCAAGGCTCATCCTGCCCTTCTAAATTATTTCCTGATTTTTGCCTTTATCTTTTCCCTTTAAGCTTTAGAACATGCAGTATGCTTGACAAATTTGATTATTTGTCTACAATCTTGTTCCTAAATTCTGGTTTACCTTTGTTAAAACTTTACTGGAAGTTTTTTGTATGTATTGACATTGTAGTTCATTCCATCCATAGACTGAAACAGGCAGCAGGCTAAATCAGTTTTCCATTAGATCCATTGACTTACTCTGTAATCAGACATAGAGAGCAAAATAATCTCTTAGGAAAACAGAAAGAATTGTTGGATGAGAACAAGACTTTTAACAAAAATTCAGAATACTGTGTACTTCCTGACTGTCTGCTAAGATTCATACTGCTTTCTGTTTCTATCACTTCCCTTTTCCCTTCTACACCTGAGTGTAGAACAAGAAGCAATGGGTGGAAACTAATCAAGGAGAGAAGCAACTTAGAACTGAGGAGAAATTTCCTGACAGTTAGAACAATCAGTGGAACAGCTTGCCTCCAGAAGTTGTGAATGCCCCAACACTGGAAGTCTTTAAGAAGATGTTGGATAGCCATCTGTCTGAAATGGTATAGGGTTTCCTGCCTAGGCAGGGGGTTGGACTAGAAGACCCCTAAGGTCCCTTCCAATTCTGCTATTGTATTTGCATTTATATCTAAAAATCTGTTTCAAACTACCTCTAAATAAGTGACATATAGTTGAGCTGAGCACAAACTTTTCTCACTTCCTTCTTTGATTATCCTCCGATTTTTACTTGGTGTGTTGGGTTTAAACCGTGACTCTTTAAGTCAAATGTTTTTTTTAAAAAATCTTATGCTGAATTATCACGAATCTAGTACCATGACTATTGTCACACACACACATCACACCAAGGGTACTTGGTGCTCTCTGAGCTTGGTTGTTTTCTTGCAGATATTTCATTACCAAACTGTAATGTAATGTGAAGTATTCCATATATATACATACATATACATACATATATACATATGTTCTGACCCCCCTTCCTCCTTCGCCCACACAGAACACGCTCCAGAACAATACAAATGAACAGGGTTTATTTTACAGACAGACAGAAAGTTCCGTGGCAGTAAACCACCACGACAAAGCTCACAAATACAAGACACGAAAGCAGCTATCCAGCCTGCTACATTTCAAGACCAAAACTTCTTGCAGGAGTCCTTTGTTGACTGCTGCAAAGGACGTATGCACAGTCAACCCTTTTATAGTCTGAAGAGGAGTCTCCTGATCAACAGCTGAGAGCCCTTACCGCCGATAATTACGCCCTCGCTCCTTGCGTCTATGGGCGCGGCGGTAACGGGCGTCCAGGAACTCCCTGTTAATCTCTGACTCACTGTCTCGTGACTCCTCCCCACTGCTCCAAGGCATGGCATCAGGAGCCCTCCAGACTCTCCGATCCCGGCTCAGAGTCGGAACCCTGTCCTGAGCCGACTCATAGGGACCCTCACTCTCGGAGTCTGGTGGCAGCGGCAACGGCTCCTGCTGGGCCACAACACATATACACACATAAACATACACATACATACACATGCATACATACATATACATATACATATATACATGTATAGGATTGTATCAAAAAATAATCTAAATGTGTAACAAACAATAAGTACTTAGAATTTTAAAAGATGCATCTTTTCAGTGGACAAAATAAACAATCAATTGTCTATAGATTGTAGACTAGGAATTTTGTAATGTCATTAGTGCTGAGCTACAAATTTTCTCTCTATCCATAAACAGATTTCAGTAGATAAAAGCACATAGAGAACAATAGAATAGTTTATAAAGTCCATACATTTAAATTATGGGAGGATGAAATCTTTCATTTCATATGTTCACAAGTAATTCATTTCTTGTTATGCCTAACTAGAGTCCTGCTTATTGGCAAAATATTATTATGATAAATTATTTGCTCTTGTGCTGTTATTCTGAATGATAATGGTTCTCAGCGTGAATACTTCGGTACCTGAATTGTCGCTACTGAAAGTTGACAGTAGACATAATTTCATTAGCTTTCTCAGTTTCGTGTGAAAAGCCTTCTCAGGATTTTTCCACACTGTAACGTTATGAGTGTTTGATGTCTCTGTATTAATCAGCTGAAAATGAAGTCAATTTCCTTTTCTATATATTAATGTCTTCCTCTGTTTTGGCATAGTGCAGGGGTGTCAAACTCAAGGCCAGGGAGGCGGATCTGGCCCATGGGGTGCTTAGATCTGGCCCTGGAGACAGTGAAGGACCAGCCCCCAGAACTCCATTTTCACTGGCAGAGGATTGCAGGAGGCCTTCACAGCCAAAAACAGAGCTCCCGAGGAGCACACGCGGCCCTCCTGAGCTCTGTTTTCATTGGCAGAGGGTTGCAGGAAGCCTTTTCAGCCAAAAACAGAGCTCAGGAACCCATTTTCACTGGCAGAGCATTAAGGCCTCCACAGGCACCCCCTGACACGAGTGACATCGAGCTGGCCATGCCCATCCGGCCCCTTGAGGTCAAATACAACCATGCGGCCCTCAAGGAAATTTAATTTGACACCCCTGACATATCATAGCTGGTATTCTATCTGGACCAAACTTATTATAAACCCTGATTGGTAGATTCCCCTACATCAGGGATGTCAAACTCTCACATTGTCGTCACATGATGTATCATGATTTTTTGCCCCTTCACTATACCAAGGGTGGGTGTGGCCAGCGTGTGACACATCTGACTCACGACACCCCTGCCCTGTATCTTTATTGCTGCAACCTTTGCTCAAAATATGGGCAAATCTTTTAGGACATGTGATTTCTTTTGATAGACCACTCTACACTGATTCTCAGTTTATGCCTTCCTGTCTGAGACATCTACTAATGGAACAAGGAGAGCAGAGAGCCAGTTCTACTGTTATTCCTGTCATTTAGATTAGAACATGAAGATTAACCGAGTAGGTGGTAGGAAGGAAGGAAGGAAGGAAGGAAGGAAGGAAGGAAGGGAGGGAGGGAGGGAGGGAGGGAGAGAGGGAGGTGTCCAAATCCAGTTAGACCCATGGAGACTTATGGAATAATAATTCCTTAATAATAAAGCAAGAATATAAAAAATAAAATGGCCATGGGACATATTAAACCATTGGTCCCAACCTTTTTGCCACCAGGGACCAATTTCATGGCAGACAATTTTTCCATGGCCCGGCAGTGGAGGGAGTGCACAGCCTTGATCCTGCATATGCACAATTTTGCTGACACCTTTGGCTAGGCGGCCCAGTTCTTAACAGGCCACGGCCCAGTACCACTTTGCAGTCTGGGAGCTGAGGATCCCTTCACTAATCAATAAACCATACACCATAACCAAATTCAATAAACTGCCAGTAAAGGAACCTGTTTCCCAGCAAAACCACTTCTAAGGTACTAGTTGGTGGAGTGTTTGAATACATATTCATTAATTCAGGGGCACCATCTTGTAACCCCACTGAGAATTAAGGTGCTGTGATCTGAAGTGGTGCTTATAAATCACTTGTTAAGGCTGAGTGGTATATTATAGTCCATCACCTTAGTGACGAAGCCTTCATGTTGCCTCAAATTGTGTGTGATAATAAGACATAAAGATAGAGAAACAGACAGAGATGGGGGGAGATACTGTGCAGACTAGTGTTTCTTAACCTTAGTAACTTTAATATTTGTGACTTCAAACCCCAGAATTCCTTAATGAACATCGGTAATAGAGTACTGATGGCCTCATGACCAACACAAGGAGAAAATGTATAGTTGTCCATCTCATAAAACACAATACAAATTATGTGGGGGAATGAAATCCATCCTTTTAGATTTTGCATTTAACAGTAACTATCTTATAGCTTTTGTCAAGAAAATAGAATGATCCCTATACACATATTAAGTTTTATCTACAGATTTATGAGGGGCTTTAAAATCTTCTACTCAGTTATAATTCAATGGGTGTACCACAAGCAATACAACTATGCCTAAACTTTATTTTCCTCATGAGGACGTTTCTTAAGGTTACAGTAATTACAGAATTATTGCTACATTTCACGGAAAATACAGCTCTGTGTGAAATTATTATCAAAACATGCAGCATTTTTGAGTTTTAAATATAAATGCAATCCCGTAAAGTATTCCTCTTCAATCAATCAGCAAGGCCTTCACAGGCAGGAGGAAGGTTTCTGCCTTTATTGTTCATTCGTTTTTTTAAATGAATGCAGGAACAATAAGATGAACTCCATGAAAAAAAGAAAAGAAATAAATAGACACATAAATAGAGACACAAGTAGCTCCCATGTAATCGTTGTGATATACAACAATGTTACTGAGTAGCTGCTAGATCTAGGGGTGTCCAACCATGGCAACTTTAAGACTTGTGGACTTCAACTCCCAGAATTCCCCAGCCAGCCTGAGAATTCTGGGAATTGAAGTCCACAGGTCT
Source organism: Natrix helvetica (assembly GCF_964273705.1). Taxonomy (NCBI): domain Eukaryota; kingdom Metazoa; phylum Chordata; class Lepidosauria; order Squamata; family Natricidae; genus Natrix; species Natrix helvetica. The sequence continues at coordinate 107,471,736 of NC_138550.1, read as the reverse complement.
TAAAGTTGCCAAGGTTGAACATCCTTGGACTAAACAGTTCTGCGTGCCTCTTGTTACCACGGATAACGGTATTATATTAACTCAGTTTTCACTAATTTTAAGCATGTACTTTCTTCTTCTCCTCAGGCGAGCTGCCATGTCTACTGAAAATTAATCACAAATCCAATTTAAATCTCAAGATGTAAATTATATTCATCTAGATATAATGTTTCTCCTCACTCCCCCCATTAATTCCTTCTTATTTAGAAGACTGGAAAATATTAAACTAGAATAAAAAGTTGAATTGTCTCACTCCTAGCAGCTGTGACCAGTGACTTTGCATAATATTTAGTTATACAATCTGCAGTGATATGAGAATAATGGTTACTGGGATTTGTCCTGCTTAATTTGGGAAGCACAGTTTAAAATATAGTTCAATTTATGGAGTTAGAACAATTGGGAGTGTTTTTTTAAAAAAGATATTTAAGTTTAAAAAAGCAAAGCTGGAGCTCAGCCAAAAGTCATTTTGTGTGGTATTCCTCATTTTTCCTGCTAAATGGCAGCTGCAACTTACCAAAATCTGATCACACCTATGGAGTAAAGATTAAAATCTAATTATTGCAAATAAACGGTATATTCATTTTTGTGCCCAACCTTAAACTAATGAAAGCTTTAGTTTTATTCACGATCACGCAACTTTGATTATCATTTTAGGGAGTCACCGTATACAGTCACAAACTTTCAGAACTGCTGGTTTAGTATGGTTTGCACCAGAGGTGGTATTCAGCAGGTTCTGAACAGTTCTGGAGAACTGGTAGCGGAAATTTTGAGTAGTTTGGGGAACCGGTAAACACCACCTCTGACTGGCCCCGCCCCCATCTATTCTCTGCCTCCTGAGTCCCAGCTGATCTGGGAGGAATTGGGGATTTTACAGTATCCTTTCCCTGCCACGCCCACCAAGCCACACGATGCCTACCAAGCCACACCCCACAAAACCAGTAATATTTTTTTTTGAATCCCACCACTAGTGTGCACTATATCTCTGCCTGCTAAATGAGAATTGGTAGAAGGATATTAATATCAAACAATCAAGGTGAACCATACACTGGGTCCAGAAAACAGCGGAAGGTCAAATGAGGCTAGAGTACATAAATAAACGCTGCTTTTGTGATGATCTTACCAAATCCATATGATTATAGATATCAAAATGAAAAGATCACTAGAAAGAGAAGGAGTGGGTCATAAAAGCCAAGATGGGGGCCACAGATGAACAATCCAAGGTTTGCTCTTTTTTTACCACTCCACCAAGCAATATTCCTAGCACCAGATGTGCTGCTGGGGAATGAATATATGATAAGTGCACTTAGCTTGCTAGTCAAGGTCAATAGGGTAAATGCCAAGGAATTTCTAAAAGCCTGGCATTCTGACCAATCAGCCATCAATAGGCACATTAACAACATCTATAGACTATGCAAAAGACAATCAACCAGCCCAAAAGAGAACAAAAAGACTCCAGTACCTCTCCACCATCAATCAGCAACCATATCAGCATAGGTTAACTTCAGTCCAACAATCAATTAAACAATACCCCAATCAAGGAACTGCCCTACCAAAGTTCCTCAAAGATCATCCCCAGCCAGTGGTGGGTTCCAGATCCCGTTGCAACTGGTACGGTGCAACGGGGCCTGGTGTCCACCATATGAATGCAGGCAGCATGCATGCATACACACACAGTGCGTGCATGCATCCTTACCTCCTGTGACGTTCCACGACGCCTCCGCGATACTACAGCTGCTTGGCGGAGCATCATGCAGGTACCATCCTCCATGCGCGGAAGCGTTAAAGAGCTCAAATACAGGTAAGGAGGGTGGGTGGGTGGGTGGATGGGCCCTCTGGAGTACTGTACCGGAACGGTACACGGTGCTCCCGGCAGGCACCGGTACGCCCGTACCAGGGCGTACCACCTGCAACCCACCATTGCCCCCAGCCATGCAAACAAGCAAGTCACTAGAATATAAACTGACAGAAAACAGCACTCCTTACTAGCACTGATGATGTTACCTAGTTAAGAAAGCTCAGAGAGCACCAAACACCCTTCAAATATGGCAAATCTTCATTTGATTTCAAATTCTCCTCTTCTCCCGCCTCCCTTGTGCCAACCAACACCTTAGTGCAATGGCAAATATGTCCCAGATACCTGAGTGGGTTATCACTGTCAGTATATGTGTCTGGGATATGTGTACATTTGTAGGAGTGAATGCCTGCCCACTATAACAAAGCAGCTGAAAACCATCTTGTGGTGATGAATCTAAGGTGTACGACCTGAGTTTTAACAAAACTATGGTAAAAGCACTTCACACTGCAATGGAAATAAGCACACCATATTTATGCTTCAATACTCCTCTAATGCTGACCTCTTTCTGATGGGAATTGATTAGCAGAAATTTGTATTTTCCTTTAGCAGAGGTATCATTTTTGGTGGCAACTGATTTTAAATCTAATTGGATTTTAAAGGCAGACACATTGTGTTGAAAAGACTAATTTGTACTAGAACCACTAAATCAAACAACAGACAGGAAATATTTTTGGCTGCTCATTCTGTGTTTGCATAAGAATGAGTTCTGACAGTCTTCGGCTTACAACAATTCATTTAATGAACATTCAAAGTTACAATGGCATTGAAAAAAGTGACTTCACCCTTAGGACCATTGCAGCATCCCCATGGTCAAAATGATCGTGCTTGGAAACGGCATGTATTTAGGAAGATTGCAGTATCCTGGGGTCATGTGATCAATTTTTATGACCTTCTGACAAGCAAAGTTAATAAGGAAGCCAGATTCACTTAACAACTGTTTTACTAACAACTGTAGTGATTCACTTAAGAAATGGGGCAAGAAAAGTCATAACATGGGTCAAGACTCACTTAACAACTGTCTTGCCTAGCAATGGAAATGTTGGGCTGAATTGTCGTAACTCAAGGACTACTATAAATCATTGCGATGTGGGATGTACCTAACAGATGTAATTAGCTTTGCTATAAGAGGAAGTCAGGAGAGCTCATTCTCTCTCTGATTCTTTCTCTGCTTGTCCTTTGATTGATGACTTGATGACTGGAACGTGAACTGCGACTGTAAGCAATTGTTTGTTCTTTGAATTGTGTTTGCTAATATCTACTATCTACTGTCACTGCTTGTGAAGCGACTTTAGTAGTAAAGCTACTTAATTTTACTAGCAGTGTCTATGACTCTATTCGTATGTTTCTACTAGCAACATTTTTTTCTCTCCGGCTGCACATTCTGCTGTGCTACTTTCTGTCTCCCAACAGAGATACCCCCCAACAAGATGCAATGAAAGTAACCCTAAAGCAGTGTTTCTCAAATAGTGGGGCGCGCCCCCCAGGGGGGGCGCGAGGCTCCATAAAGGGGGGCGCGAAGGCTCCCTTTCCATCTGGGTGCAAACGAGGAGCCAGGAGCAACAGGCGGGGTCCCGCCACCACGTTCAACAGTTTGCTTTTCCTCTCCCCGCTCGCGCGAAGGGCATCTGCGCTGCTGGCGCTGTCCGCCGCTTGGGTTATTTTTTCAAAGCACGGAGGATGGATGCCACTCTGGAAGTACGCTCTATGGTTGTGGGCTGCAGATTGTACAACCATAGAGCGTACTTCCAGAGCGGCATAAAGCAATATGTTTTTGCAACAGCCTAAAATTATTATATTTCTGGGGAAAGTAATGGCATGTACCGTATTATTTTGGCTTTATATTTAGTATTAAATTATATTGGCAAAATAGCATTTAAGATTTGAGGTTTTATATGTTCAAACATCCACATTGTTTAAACATTTTCTTTAACCCCCCCCCCCCGTACAAATTACTGAAATTAAACTTTCAATTATGTACTTACAAAGCAGGAGCAATTGTGCTATTCTAGCATTCATTGAAAAAGCTGCTCTAAAAACTTTCGAAAGAAAAAGAGGAGAAAAACTGTGCTTTTTTAAAAAAAAAGCTGTGTGTTTTGTCTTTGCGGACACACAGTGGGGGGATTTGTCTGTGTGCACAAAACACACCCATACCCTTATGCAAATATATAATGTCCAGGAAAATTTGCTCAAGAAAGGGTTTTCCAATTGCTTTTCTGGATCAGAAAGATGTAAAAGGATAGCAGCAGAGAATTAATTCACTGTGACAACATGATAGCCTGCGGTCCAGGCTGAATATTTGCAAGCTGTTGTTAAAGAGTCTCAGTCTGGAAAGGTTTTTCTTAAATCAGCTCAAAGTCAAAAGGGGAAGAAGCACAAGACAGAAACTCATGGGAACAATGAGCATAAATATGCCCTCAAACAGAACAGTTGCTCACCGTATGAGTAACATGGGATGCTTCTGCAGGTAGTCCTTGACTTACAACCATAATTGAGCCCAACATTGCTGCTGCTAAGTGAGACATTTGTTAAGTGAATTTTGCCCCATCTAATGAACTTGCTAGCCACAGTTGTTAAGTGAATCACTGCAGTTGTTAAATTAGTAGCAGGATTGTTAAACAAATATGGCTGCCTCATTGACTTTGCTTATCAGGAGGTCGCAAAAGATCACCTGACCCTGGGAAACTGTTACCATCATAAGTATCAGTCAGTTGCCAATTGTCTGAATTTTGATCACATGACCACGGGGATTTTGTAACATTCATAACAGAGGTGGGTTTCAAATAATTTTACCACCGGTTTGCCGCGCATCGAAACTGTGAGTGTGCACACCTCGTGAGCATGCACACCTTCCATGCATACACGTGGCCTTCTGTGCATAGGCTTTGCTCGTGCATGCGGCTTGCACGCATGCACACGGCATAGAAAACGTGGCTAAATAGGACTGCATAGAGCCAGGACAGGTAGACAGGCTCACCCACCCACAGTTTGCAGCTACCAGTTCACCCCAATTGGTCCATACCACCACTGAGTCATGTGTAAAAAATGGTCTTAAATCGTTTTTTTTCAATGATATTGTAACTTCCAATAGTCACTAAGTAAACTGTTGTAAGTCAAAAACTACCTGTATCTGGCTTATTTTGATTAAAGATTCCAATGAAGATGACTATGGATTCATAATCTCAGACAGTGGAAGAAATATCAATAGAGCTACGTTCAGCAGAGCATGCTGAAATCTTGTTAGGACCCTGTAGAGTGTATTGCAAGAAATTACCTGGATTAAATAGCAATAGCACTTAGACTTATATACCGCTTCACAGTGTTTTACAGCCCTCTCTAAGCGGTTTACAGAGTCAGCCTATTGCTCCCAACAATCTGGGTCCTCATTTTACTGACCTCGGAAGGATGGAAGTCTAAGTCAACCTTGAGCCGGTGAGTATCGAACCGTCAAATTGCAGGCAGACGGTGATCAGCAGAAGTAGCCTGCACTACTGCTAACCACTATGCCACTGCAGCTCTGTGGCACAACCATTAAATATTAGCAAGAGAATATTTCTGCCAGTACTCTTCTTGATTTTAATGGCAAAGCAAGAGTAGAGTAGGTCGTATTGTCATCATCTACTATGTCAAAACATATAAGGTTTCTTAAGTATACAAGGTCAATAACATCAGAGGATTGTTTTTAAATCCAGAAAGACTTATAATTGAATTTCAATTTTTCCCCATCATGAGAAATTGTTCCTAATTCCAATAATCACTACATAAAAGTCCTCTATCATAATGCAGATGGTCAAAATGAATTGCCCAAATGTTTATTTCCATCACAAATATCAGACAGTCCTGATGCAATTCTTTCAGCTTTGAATACATCACTCTAAAGGGCATGATGACCTGGATTTACTCAAAATGTAATTTAGTCAGACCCTGTTAGTCAAATATCTGATTCATCTATGATCAGAATAATGGTATAATAGAATAACAGAGTTGGAAGGGACCTTAGAGGTCTGTTGTGGCCTGCTAGTGGCCAGCAGAGCTGGTGGCAGACTCAGACAGTGAGGCGGTTGGGGAGGAACATGGGGCAGTCCTGGAGTCTGGGGAAGGCTCTGTGTCAGAGGCAGAGATGGAGCCAGGGCCGTCCGACAGTTATCAGCTGCCTTCGCAGCCGGGAAATCAGTGGGGCAGAAGAGCAGCTGGAGCCTGTTCCTGATGTGTGCATGTGCAGAGCTGCCAGGAGAAGGGAACAGTTAAGGAACAAGGGCTGACTCAAGAGTAAAGGCACAGGTGGATGGTGAATGGCCCCCTCCCATTGGGGAGGAACATGGGGCAGTCCTGGAGTCTGGGGAAGGCTCTGTGTCGGAGGCAGAGATGGAGCCAGGGCCGTCCGACAGTTATCAGCTGCCTTCGCAGCTGGGAAATCAGTGGGGCAGAAGAGCAGCTGGAGCCTGTTCCTGATGTGTCCATGTGCAGAGCTGCCAGGAGAAGGGAACAGTTAAGGAACAAGGGCTGACTCAAGAGTAAAGGCACAGATGGATGGTGAATGGCCCCCTCCCATTGGGGAGGAACATGGGGCAGTCCTGGAGTCTGGGAAAGGCTCTGTGTCAGAGGCAGAGATGGAGCCAGGGCCGTCCGACAGTTATTAGCTGCCTTCACAGCCGGGAAATCAGTGGGGCAGAAGAGCAGCTGGAGCCTGTTCCTGATGTGTGCATGTGCAGAGCTGCCAGGAGAAGGGAACAGTTAAGGAACAAGGGCTGACTCAAGAGTAAAGGCACAGGTGGACGGTGAATGGCCCCCTCCCATAGGGAATAAAGAGGAACAAAAGGGGAGTGGAGTTTGCAGGAGTCAATTAGTTCACTTAAATTATTAGTGAAATTAGTGTGAAGATTTGTTCGTGATTCTCAGAGACTCCTTACCAAGTATTTTCTTGTACAGCATTGCCTGGCAGCTCTCCAAGCCTGATAAATTCACCCTTGAAAGACTGTTTGCCAAGTCTTTATTGGATGTAAATGAGAGGAATTCACAGTAGCTTAATAAAAAGGGGTTTTGTCGGGACAAGGAGTCTGCTTCGTGATTTTGTGAAGCCTAGGTCAGAACAAGGTCTTTTATTCCAACCCTTCTGCTCAAGCAGGAAATCCTCTACTATTTCAGACAGATGGTTGTCTAATCTCTTTTAAAAGCCTCAAGTATTGGAGCACCCACAACTTCTGAAGGAAAGTCTTTCCACTGGTTAATTGTTCTGCAGAAAATTTCTCCTTGGTTTTAGGTACGTTCTCTCCTTGATTAGTTTCCATCCTTTGCTTCTTGTTCTGCCTTCTGTTTTAAGCTTTAATAGGCTGGTAGAACCAGATAACTTTTCATTTGCCACATCCTTCACAGTCTTCTCAATATGCTACCACTGCTTGCTGCTGACTTCCAACCTTAAAGACCTTATATTTTCTGAAGCTTTATGGCTGAGAAGCTATGGAAGTTAAGCACAGGTCATTTTCAATTAGAGCTATTAGATGGCAGTTTTGAATATCTGACATTGGGTATTAGCAGGAGGGATCAAGGAAACGTAAATGATAAAACGTGTTATGATATCACAATGCAAGCCTTGTGTGTGATGTTTGAGATACAAGTACAAAAAGTCAAGGTTTAGATCACGATGTCATAACAGACATTTTGCAATTTTGGCATGATTGCCAACTGCAAAGTATGCTTCTGCTATTAAATCTTTTCACGTATTTGCCAACCAGAAAAGCCTGCAGAATGTTTTGAGTGTATATCTAGACATCCTACCCTTTCATTAAATTTAGTTTGGGCAAAGAGCAGGTTGTTAGAATAATAGCTGCTAATGTGACAGGCACATATATTTTCTTGCAGTTGAGTTCTGCAAATACTAACTATTCTTATTCAGTACATTCCATTGGTCTTGTATGATTTATGATCTTAGCAAAATGAACCATAAAAGTTGGCTGCCTAAAGAAGGGGAAATGTATGGAATATTAACACCGAGTAGATGATTCTGGTTATGGAAGAAATCACTTTTTAGATAATGGAATGTAAAAAGAAAAGAAAAGAAAAGAAGAAGACCTTTGTAAAACTAAATAGACTGAATTCTGCATACCTAACCTAAATTTTCAAATGTTTACAAGGATGAGCTCTGCAACACACAATTGACTAAATTTGAAGCCCTAGGTAGATTTAAAATCTTAAGAAAACCATTATTTAGTGATTGAAAGGGAAGAAGAAAGCATATACAAAATCAATGCCTCAGCCATAATCAATAACAACTGCAATTAATACAAAATTAGCAAGAAATAATGCAATCAGGAAGAAATAATTTTCCCCATCACATTTGAAAATGTTTGAACGCAATAAAACTGCTTAAACTAGCAACTTGTTGGAATCCTTGAATCCATTCTTGCTTTCAATACAAATCTTCCTCACCGACTGCAGAAAACAAAAAACATATTCTCCAGCAGCAAAAGTAGACCTAAACTGGAGAAATAATGTACCGGTACCTCTTTCCTGACATCTGCGATTTCTTGAGTCTTTTCAAGGCTTTGTTCTAAATGCAAGAAGTTCTTTAAAGAAATTTAGAAGAGAATGTTGGTGCAGAATTTGCAGTCACAGATGCTTCTTTGATCTACTTCGATCTACAGTATCTGAGTAGTAGGCAAGCATAGATATACTCATTCTCCCAACATTTAAAGCACAAGGTTCCCAATGTGTTATCTGATTTATTTCAAACAACAATACAACATGACCAATCCCCATCTTTGGATTTCCAATCTAACGCATCACATCATGCAAGAAGATGGTAGAAAAATTAACATGGGAATAAATAAGTAATCCTTAATATTATAAAAACCTTAATGTCACTGCCACAACCTGACAGAAATGGCTGCTTTCGCCATTAGGTAAAAGACACAACTGAATCAGAGGTGGTATTCAGCAGGTTTTGACCAGTTATGGAGAACTGGTAGTGGACATTTTGAGTAGTTCAGAGAACCGGTAAATACCACCTCTGTCTAGCTCCACCCCTATCTATTCTCTGCCTCCCGTGTCCCAGCTGATCAGGAGGAAATGGGGATTTTGCAGTAACCTTCCCCTGGAGTGGAGAGGGAATAGAGATTTTACAGTATTCTTCCCTTGCCAGACCCACCAAGCCATGCCCACAGAACTGGTAGTAAAAAAAATTGAATCCCACAACTGAACTGAATGTACTTCCTGATGAAACCTAGGGGCCCTTCCTCATTAGTTTTCTTTTATTCATGAAATATATCTAAGCAATTGCATCTTTCTTTTATAAACATTCTAGAAGATTCCCTTTTCCCCCTTCTTTTTTCTTACCCAGAAAACATATTTAAGGAGGCAAAGATGTACAAGAATCCTTCACCTGGAAATGGCCTTAATCTTAGACATTAAATCACAGAGCAAATGCACAGCTTAGAACACTGGATGTCTGGGACCACACTGTATTTTTGCAAAATACACTAGGGGAAAAATAAATAGTGACATATGATGATTTAGTTGAGAGAAGCTTTGAATTTTAAAACATTTCCTTTGGTAAATCAAGTGCAAATGTTGTCCCTTATAAACCAAAAGGAAAAAGAGAAAGAGAACTGAGAAAAAAACAGTTTATTTTACCCCCAAGACTGAGAGAGATAATGCATATTTTCATATTTCTACATCTGGCACAGGCAACGGCTTTAAAGGAGAAAAATGAAATAAATTGTCTGTTTTGCAAACTCTAGCTGAAGACTCTGATCAGTTGTCCTGCTTGATTTATGAGGCTAGCCTTTCCTAAGATGCAAAAATATCATGTGAAAATAAGGAATTTTTTTTTTAAAAAACCTAGGTTCCAGTGCCAATGATTAGTTCAGAAAGAGGGACAAGAGATATAATCATAAATACATTCCAGTTCCTATTTAGTTGCTATATACTTAGTGCTAAGCCAGAAAAAGGAGCATATGAAATGCGATGCGTATCTTTTTCTAACTGAGGCATTCTGAACAAATGATGCATACAAAAAATGTCATCCATCAGAGTTCTACATCTACATACAACCAAGAGGGTTTTTTTCCCTTCAAATCCTCATCTGTGAATTTAGGTGAAGGTTATCTTACATTACTACAGGTAGTCCTCTACTTACAACTATTTGTTTAGTGACCTTTTGAAGTTATAGAAAAAAACTGACTTATGACCGTTTTTCACACTTACAACCCTTACAGAATCCCCATGATCACATGACCAAAGTTCAGATATTTGGCAATTGAGTCAAATTTATGACAATTGCTGTGTCCTGGGGTCATGCAATCACCTTTTGTGACCTTCTGACAGGCAAAGTCAATGGGGGAGCCAGATTCACTTAACAACTGTGATACTAACTTAGCAACTGCAGTGATTCACTTAACAATTGTGGCAAGAAAGGTTGTAAAATGGGGCAATACTTACTTAACAACTGTCTCGCTTAGGAACAGAAATGTTGGCCTCTATTATAGTCATAAGTGAAGGACTACTTATACAGTTGGAAAGAATACAACGTTAGGAAATATGCAAATGGCTGCAGGATTTGCTTGATAAAACTTGAATGCTTTTGAAGATTAGCCCAGAAAATAGCTAAGAGGGAAGGAAATGGGCTCGTACATGTACCCACATATATGTCTGTGTGAGAAACAGGAAAGAAACAACCTTCTACAAGAAGAATGGAAAATACTGATGACCGAGAGATTTTGTAAACGTGACACCTTATTTTATAGACAATTAATCTTTATTAGTAGGTATTCATTGAATTTGTATGAGTGGAGTTACTCTGTCTTTTGATTTTTGTTTTATTTGAATTTTTGCTTCTGACAAACACACAACACATACCATATGCATTTTCTCATGCCACATGCATATATTATGGAGTGGGTAGACAGAAATCATCAGGATTGATTTAAAGTGGAGATGGTAACAAGGGCTAAGAAGATGGGAAAGCTGGAGTTACACAGGTTTCCACCCACTTTCTATGCCTATTTTTGAAGTCTACTTTTAAATTCAGGCTCACTTTCCTATTGCATAACTATCATCGTTTGTTTCCTTTTAATGACTAAATGGCCAATCTGTCATCACTAGAAGTAACAAACTCTTTACATGGTAGTCAGAAAGAGGAAATCTACGTCAGTCCCAACATCAGTTATGTACTGTTAGTCCATGTATTTTTCTAGTCAGTTTTTAGATTATAAGAATTAGTTCTTGTGCTTTACTGTATACTTTAAAACCCGAAGAGATGTCCTTGCTCCATTCAAGGAGCAGTGACAGGACATAAAAATAATTTTCCACTGATGCGCTCTCTCTCTCTCTCTCTCTCTCTCTCTCTCTCTCTCTCTCTCTCTCTCTCTCTCTCTCTCTCTCTCTCTCTCTCTCTCTCTCTCTCTCTCTCTCTCTCTCCCTCTCCCTCTCCCTCTCCCTCTCCCTCTCCCTCTCCCTCTCCTCCCCCCCCCCTCTCTCTCACACCAATATCACTGTTTGCTGATTGGACTAGACAAACTTGGCCAAGGCCAGTCCTTTAAATCTCCCTGGAGAAAAACTGATTTTTTTAATTGGACCTGGTCAATATAACAAAGACAGAACTCACATGTATTGGCTTCAGCCTACAGAAGAAAAGGAGCTATTTAGTAAGACAGCTTCACTTCTTTTTCATGCATCACATCAAACTATCGGTCCATTTAGCTTAGCTTTGTTTATGCTGACTTCCTCCCTCCCTCCTCCCTCCCTCCCGAGTCCCAACTATACAACCTGATCCAAAGGAGACACTATAGGCATTCCTGTATCATACTGTAGTACACAGTAATTCAAGTGATACTGAACAGCTTGCTTGATGGTTGAAACAACAAAGGAAGTGGGGTCGGTGTGTTCCAAACTTGGTGGTTTTCTTGCAAATGTTTCATTAGCAAGCTACATAACATCTTCAGTGCTGATGTTATCTAGTTTGGTAACAAAAAGTCTGCAAGAAAACCACCAAGCTCAGAGAGCGCCAAGAACCCCATGGTTCAACCTTGAGCTATGGATTTTCTTTTTTAGCTGAAACAAGGAAAGTGATTTTTATTTGTCTTATTTATGATGCGACTTGAACTATTTGTGTTGATACAGTACTGAAACTTAAGAAAGATGGAAAAGATGGTTGCAGTTCAGTGGTGGGTTTCAAAACTTTTTGGAACTTCTTCTGTAGGTGTGGCCTGCTTTGTGGGAGTGGCTTGCCAGCCATGTGACTGGGTGGGCGTGGCCAACTTGTAAAATGTGGTGAAACTCACTTAACAACACTCTTGCTTAGCAACCAAAATGTTGGCTCAGAAACTCTGGCATTTGAAGCACACAAGTCTTAAAGCTGTCAAGTTACAAGACCCTTGCACCCTTAACCCTTCCTTTAGAAAAAAACCCCAGGAGTATTCAAACTTGACAGCTTTAAGACTTGTGGACTTCAACTCCCAGAAGTCCTCCTCTCGCTCTTCATCTTGATGTTGTACCGACGGGCTGGGGGAGGGAGCTGAACTGGTTCTAAATGGCACTGTAGATTTGTGGAACCTCTTCTATAGAAGAGGTTAGAATTGGCAGGAACCCAGCCCTGTTGCAATTAATCATGATATATATTCAGTTTTTTCAATGAAATCCATAGGCTGTTTTTGACACAAATAGAATTCACATTTATTTCAAGATAAATGCACTCACATCTGAATATTATTGAGAGACACATTAAAGAATCTGAAGTTTCTGCTTGAATTGCACTTGGTTGGTTCCCCTTAATGTAGAAGCACTTTCTATTTGATGATTCTACCTATAGGAAAATCTTCTATCTGGTTGAAGGTAGTACAATTCAAAGGGCTTCTGCATGTTTTTATTTGTCTGTTTTATATAATTGCTCTTTCATCCCAGAGCCTTACATAAAATACCAAAGCATACCAACATATAGTTCCAACCCTGATAGGATTGCATAAAAACCTATAATCACAAAATACTATTGTTTTTTTAATTGTATTTGTCCTGACTTATATGAACTCTAAATGGAAAAAGCCAACGCAAAGAAAGAGCAGATAACAGCCAATAAATATAATTGCAGCAATTTTATTTTAGAAGCCCTTTAAGTCTTTTTATCCTTTTTTTGTAGACATATAAAAGTTTACACCTTTATTGAACCCAGATGAAAGAATAGGTCTTCTCCAAATATCAGGAGTACTGTTGTCAGACTGTTCTCCTAAAATAAAAATACACTTATGAAAGCTAAAAATAACTTGAGGATTGTTATTTAAACACAATAATACAATACAATACAATACAATACAATACAATACAATACAATACAATACAATAGTACAGTTGGAAGGGACCTTGGAGGTCTTCTAGTCCAACCCCCTGCCTAGTCAGGAAACCCTATACCGTATAATAATACACATACAATGGATGTGACAACTAATATTTGAAGATATATTAGTAGAATATTGTAGAATCACACAATGCTTAATGTAGGTGACAGATATTAAAGGGTACAGCAGGCAGGTGTTGAAGGATGGACTTAAATGTACATTTGTCCTCTAAGCTAGTCTGTGGCCTCTTGATGCAGAGGTAGATGCTATCTTATCACGCAAGTTGAAGAAAGAACCATCTGTCAAGTTAATTGTATTTCTACAGGAAATACATGATAATGTCACCTGGTCCCTTTCAGTAAGACACAATTATTTGTATTGTTTATGCTGATTTTAATAGAACTTCAATGTTTGGGTGGTAAGAATCTTTTATTAAGTTGCTGCTGAAGTTCCTTCAGTTAGAGGTGATGAAGGTGGAGGTTTGCAACTGTCTGCATGCAACCTATAGACTTCCCCAATGAGTCTGGTTTTCCCACTATCTTACTTAACCTGCTAATTAAAGTGGCTCAACTCAGATTGTTTAACTACTAGGATTCTCCTGCTGATTTTTGCACTTAGTAACTTATTAATGAAGAACTATAGCCCTGAAAATTTAAATCCAGAACTTGGCTGTTTTCAGGAAAGAATGTAGAAGAGGAAAGAAGAGGGGGGGGGGGGGAAAGGCATTCCTGTATGTGTTATGACAGGGATGTCAAACTTGATTTCATTGAGGGCCACATCAGGGTTGTGTTTGACCTTGGGGAGAAAGGGTGGGTATGGCCATGGTGGGCATGGCCAGCTCAACATCATTCCTGTCGGGGGCACCTGTGGTGGCCCAAGCACTCTGCTGGCGAAAATGGGCTCCTGAGCTCTGTTTTTGGCTGCCACGGCCTTCTGCAACCCTGTGCCAGTGAAAACGGACCTCGGGAGGGCTGCATGCAACCCTGGCAGAGGATTTCAGGAGGCCGTGGCAATCAAAAACAAAGCTCAGGAGCCCATTTTCACCAGAAGGAGCACTGCGGGCCGGTCCAACGCTATTTCCAGGGTGGCCCCGCGGGTCAGAACTAAGTAACCCATGGGCCGAATCCGGTCCCTGGGCCTTGAATTTGATACCCCTGTGTTATAACATAGAACTGAATTACAAAAAGTGAGAGAGTTAGACAAGACAGAAATATAAACGATGGGTCACTAGTTAAAGAACCTACATTATTTATGAAGTTTGATTGGGTACAAATGTTTCTACTTGCAGACAGAAATATTTTAAAGATGGTTCCATTTAAGACATTTCAGGAGATGCCTGCTTCATAATTAAGGCTTTATCACCCTTAAAGGTTTGCTTTTCATAGAGGCCACCTGGCTCATCTCATTGATAGTGCACTTAAAGAACATTATCTGAAAACGTTGTAGATATTTCTCTGAATAAAGAAAATGGCAAAACTCTAACCATTTTATGTAACCATTGTGAAATACTGAAAAGCCCTTTTGAAATAGAAATAGAAAAGAAAAGAACAGCATATTGGAAGCTCCAACAACACTCATAGTTTTCTATTATATATAGAAAGTGGGTTTCTGTGGATTTAGCAAATAGACATTCTCATTTTTAATGTGGAATTCAAGAGCAATGTGGCAAGATGTCTGTATAATCACAAATTTTGGATTTACATGTTATAATGCCCATTTCATCTTTAGATCACAAATATTAATGCAATTCCCACATAGTGCATGACATGGTAAATTTCAACTTAATGTCTGCTAATATAGAAAACCAGAAAGGCATGTTGTTATCAGAAAGATCGATAAAAGATTACCACCCTGCTTTTTTTCATTTTATTTTGTACGGTGAAATAATCAACATGTGAGACATTGATATAAAAAGTCCTTTTTCTTGTTCTTACTGATACGGCAACAAGACAGCCATAGAAGTTTTAAAAAGTATGACCATAAACTCAGTGTTATACCATAGGGTTTTTCTTTTCTTTTTAATGACCCTGCAATCCCTTGCTTCAGGGAGAAGGTGGAATGACTTATTGGAGCTGAGTATTTACTGGCCAGATGCCCTTCCTGGTGCCTATGTGGAATTCACAGCAGACAATTAATTATTGCGTCCAGGGAGTATCTGCCACTATCTAGGATCGAACTCACGTCCGCCTGATTGTGAGGTAATAGTTCCACCTTTAGGCCACCATGCCATTTGGTGCAGTGTTATAATAGTGCTATACCATAATTACTCCTTTAAAAAAACACCCTTATTTTATTATTTTGAAACTTAGATACCCAACACTTTCCAACTGCTATTTAGAGTAATGGAAGGGAATGCTGGTGGTTTTGAAACTGCAGTTCATTTGAGAAACATTATCAAAAGAAATGTGGAACAATGTTCTTGCCCTTTTAGGGAGTTAATAAACATCAATCTGAATTTTCACCCTTGACTTTTCATGAAAAGAAGAGTGAATGAGTGAGAGGCAGGCTCTGAACTAGACTACCTCAAATGCACCTTTGGGAAGATGATCACGGAACTGTCACTTTATCTCTTCTGACACTATATTGGCGTTTCTCTATGCTATCACACCAATCCTCCTGAAGTGTGGTGCATGGGTGCATTTTGTCTTTTTCTCTTTTATTTGGAAAAGAAGGAGAGAGGATAATTGCCTCGTTATTTCAGTATTAAGGAACATACCAAATTTTTGTTTCTTGGGGTTTTTGCTACTCCAGTTTCTCCAATTGATTTCTTTGAGATGTCTAAATACCGGTAACTATGCCAAAACATTGATGTTAACTCATTGTGCACATAAGATAAATTTTCTATTTAACTCTTTGGTCCTTCCTGTTCTCCTATCATCTCTCTCCCCCCCCCCCCCCTGTGGCTTTATCTCTTTCCAAATGAATAAATAATAAAATAAAGGAGATAAACTTCTGTAGTTTATTCTCTTCCTTCTCAAAATCTTTTTAAGAATCTTTCTTCTCTCCATATCACTCCTTGAATTTTTACAAGCTACGTTGCCAAAGGTTTGCTAGCACTTTCCAGCCCTGGTAGTCCAAGGCAAACTGTTTGATCAAGGTATCTAAAGCCTTCCTACTTGTCTCATAGAGTTTGAGGGTTATGGTGATTACACTTGTTGTATAAAAGACACTGGGATTGAGTGAGATTTATCTAAATGGTCAGAAGCAATCCTTCAGGAGACTCATTTTCCCCCTTTCCTTTCAATCATGTCTGATTTTTGAAGATGGCTTTAACAAGTCCCTGAAAGTTTCTCGGCAAGATTTTTCAGAAGTATGTTACCATTGCTTCTTCGCCAGGGCTGAGAAAAAGTGGTTATCCAGATGGCTTTGTGGCAAAGGTGGGACTAGAACTCTCGGTTTCCTAGTTTTTAGCCTGATGCCTTACTTATTGCAGCAAGTTGACTCTGCAAGAAAGTTGCTTCTCCTCATTTGATCTGCCTTGGAGAAGCAGTTTCAAAAGCTAATCTTTAAAAACTCTTATGGGAATAATAAAGTAGGTGCCCCCCCCCCCCCATCATACACTGTTGGGGGATAAGTCATCTAAAGGAAAAAATAATCCTTTTTTTCAACCAAGTGGCTATGAAATCAAACTATAATCCTCCAATCAACAATCCACTGATGATGGGTTAATAATTATTAATGGTTTGTCTAGCCCATAATCTTTATTGCTAGACTTAAGCTCAATTTGCAAACAAATGTGATTCAGTTGGAGCACTTTAGCACACGGAGATGACACATATCAGTTAATGACCCTTGTGTTTGATCTTACAGGACAAGAGGTGAGGATTCATGCTTATTAGTGTGATTTCTTCCCCCCCTTACTTAGAAGTATCCCTTACGTTGTGATGATTCCATTGTTATACATTATCCCAAGCAACACCTTCTTAAGATTGTCTGTTCTATAATTAAGAGACTTTCAAAGATCGCTGTTATTGTAAGCAAACAAGGATGAGTATAAAGTTCTCATTTGGTGCTAAATATTGTTGATTGTGACGTGGGGGTGCCAGAACCTGGTTCTAAGTTGATTTCTCCAGGGTAAAGATTGCCAATACCTTCCTTAGATGCAGATTGAACATCAATGAGGGCTGCAACTGTGAGTTGCTTTGCTGGGAGAAAAATACAGTTTCCAGTAAAGGAGAATATTTGTAGCTCACGGTTGAAATGACAGCTCCTTGGTGCTCTCTGAGCTTGGTTGTTTTCTTGCAGACATTTTATTACCCAAACTAGGTAACATCATCAGTGCTACAGTTGATACTAGCGATGATGATGTTACCTAGTTTTGTTAATGAAATGTCTGCAACTAAGCAACCAAGCTCAGAGAATGCCCTCGAATACAGTTTCTTCCCTGGCAAAAACTTGCCTTTTTTGAGCTGTTTGACAAACTTTCCAGAGTAGAGTAATATACTTTCATCTTGTGTGCCATCAGTCCCTTCAACTTAGAAGTAAATATTTATGACTTAGAAATACCTTGACTGGGTCTTCTCTTCTCAGCTCTGATGATAACTGAAGACTTTGATGAAAGTTTAGGTCAGCTAAAATAGCTGGCTAACTCTGCAGGTTATGCAAAGCTCATTAAAAAGACTGCTATTCCTCAGTTGTATTAGTTCCCCAGTGCCACTGCCTGTGACAGTTCCCGAATCAACATCTGCTTCAACTCAACAGGAGCAATGCAAGTTTTTGGCAGGCTGAAAGTAATTCTTTTAAAAGAAAGTGGGTATAGGAGCCAGCAATATACCTAGCTGCTCACTAAAAACGAGAGCCATTAACGAAAAAAAGAAAGAAAACAGGGTGTGATTTGCTGTTCCAACTTTTGACATCCTACATTGGCAAAATCACTTCCCAAAAGACATGATGGGAACTTTTCTCTCTAAGAAAGGAGAAACTTGGAACAAGCCACAGCATATGCTCCAGAATCAGAAGTCTACTCAGTTAATTGAAGACTATTTGGAAGCCCATCCCCCCAAAAAAGTACAATAAACCAATGCCTTCATTTTAATGTTTGATCAGACAAAGTGAACACCTACTGAATATGAAATCAAGAGCTGTACCAGAAAAATAGTCTTTGTCTAAAAGTAATACAGGTAGTGACTTTAGAGCTAAACCCGGAGAGTGAAAAGCTTTAGATCTGCTGTAAAACCAAAATCTGTAAAAAAGAATTTTCCTGCAGCAAGCCAGAAGAAAGATCCCACTGAAATGAAGAGATCCTTATTGCATTAGATAGGCAGTTGGTTTGGCTTTTTGTGCCCATGATCTACTGTTTCGGGAATATTTGTCATGCTTGTAACTCAGGGGCAAGAAAGGGGGAGGAGGAATCAAGCATTATTGCCCATAAAGTGGACTTCTATATGGATTGCAGTAAGCCAGAACACTAGAAAAAGGAAACAGACTCCCTATACAACATCTTTCAACAAAATGGATACACACACAAGTTTATCAAATAGACCCTGACCACACAACCCAATACAGCACCTCCAACACAAGGATATCACTGCCATACATCAAAAAACAACAAAATGCACAGCACACACTATAGCACACAAACCAACTAAAGTCCTCCAAAACATCTTAAATACCTCCCCAGAAAATAAATAAAACAAACCAGTAGCCCAAGGAGAAAAAAAAAATAGGAGTGATGTACAACACAAAATGCTAGAGCTGTAACAGCCTTTAAGTAGGACAGAAAGAGAGAAAACTAGCAGAGTGCATCCATGAATACCAACTAGCAGTCCTGTTACCACACAATGAAAACTCCTTAATACATGGATATACTTCACCATAGTTTCAACTGGGAAACCATGAGCATCATAGACAAAGCTAAATCCAAAAGGTCTAGGGAATTCCTGGAAGTTTGGGACTCTGACAAATCAGCTATTAACAGGTACATACAGATAAACAATATTTACACAACTTTCAAAAGAGACAATAAAAAACAAAACAAAGAAGACCTCTTGCTAGCAGTCAGCATCCAGATAAGCAGGGACTAACGCCAAGATTAATACCAGTCAAGCAATAAACAAAACCTCAGTCAAGGGACTACCAGCTCAGACAAACAATCAAGCAGTAAACAACAGCCAATCAAGGAACTATCAAGGAGAAAAACACACTTCCACCAGCAATGGCAGGGCAAGTCGCTGTGTATAAAAAGACAGCAAATGCCACTCTTCTCTACCACTGAAGTGGTTCTCTAGCTTGGTAACAAAACATCTGCAAGTAAACCAACAAGCTCAAGAGACTACCAAGGATTTGATCATTTTATTAGTTTTCATTGAGCTTTTCTTCCTTGTGTATTTAAAAATGTGTTTCTCTATCTGTGTTGATAATGGTTCTGTATCTACATGACAGTTTCTGCTGGAAAGAGGCAACTGTTGCTTAGGTAGGCTGGAAGTGCTTCATGGATTTTCTTTGGCTTTTTTGTATCTCCTGTCAATGCTGCTCGAAAGAATTTTCTAGGCCAGAATGTTTAGATGACACCTGATGTAATGCAGTCTGATTACTTTTCTGGAGAGCCAGCATCCTACGTATATTAACTCTCGTAGAGAAAATCTGAACCTGACAATTTTACTTTGCAGATTCTTTTCATTTGAACAGCCCATGGTTGTCCAGTCTGTGCTTGACTATCCCAAAAGTCAACTTGCTCAACGCAATTTCGAGGTCAGCATCATAGGTTTCATAACCGAGTCTGTTTGTTTAATAGTTCTAAAGTCATATTTTTAGCCAGTTGTTCTTGTTTACTGCAGCTAATTGTTCAAAAAATGGCAAGTGCAGTTTGTGCTGTCGAAAGGCATTTCCCTGGGTACGTGGTCAGCTAAATTCTTTCCTTTAAAATTCCTTTGGGTGAGTGAATGCTCAAAACGAGCCTTCTAAGGACGATTTAATAGCATTCAACTATGCCCACAGGAATACTTAGCAAACACGGAGAAGCCAAAATACAACTTCCTACATTCTGCTTAATTCTTCCAACAGCAGAGATCTCAGCAGGATATTGCTTCAAATGGTTTGGATTCCAACAACATCATCTTTGTTAACAATTGGAAAATAATCTAATCTATCCATTTTGATTGCTGTTTTCTCATCAAGTGTCTTGCTTGGGAAGAGAGCATTATTTCTTTATTATTTTATTAAGTTTGCAGAAATCAAAGAGCCTAAATTGTTTAGGGGGGATTCTTTATTGCTTCCATCCTCAGGATTGTCCTATATACCTATATTAAATAAATTTATCAAAACAAATAAACAGATAAAACAGGTACAGATGAAAGAATGCTTGAGAGCCAGAGAATATGTGAATTTGTTCTGATACGTATATGTGTAGGGACTACTCTAGACATTTTGACACCCTACCAAAGTCATAGTCTGGCATCAGCTATGATTTGGTTCATCTGATTTTGTTAGGAATTTCAAAATAGTGTTCTCACATTTGTATTTTTTCTTCAGGTTTTTAAAATACACCCTTACAATTTTTAGCCTTGCACACACATTCTCCTCCTCCTCCTCCTCCTCCTCCTCCTCCTCCTTCTCCACTCCCCCCCTCCCAGAAAAATTTTAAAATTAAGTTTGCAATGCAGTTTTAATCACACCAGCAGCCATAGTGCTCCTATTGCAAAATTCTGAAAAATTGTACTTAATCCTCAAGTGGGCATACTGGCTTGCAGAATGCAGCATTAATGCCTGTTTGCTTTTTTATTGTGTTTTTCAGAAACCCTTCCCACTTTAAGGTAAAGGTAAAGGTTCCCCTCGCACATATGTGCTAGTCGTTCCTCACTCTAGAGGGCAGTGCTCATCTCTGTTTCAAAGCCAAAGAGCCAGTGCTATCCAAAGACATCTCCGTGATCATGTGGCCGGCATGACTAAATGCCGAAGGAGCACAGAATGCTGTTACCTTCACACCAAAGGTGGTCCCTATTTTTCTACTTGCATTTTTTAATGTGCTTTCAAACTGCTAGGTTGGCAGAAGCTGGGACCACAAACGGGAGCTCACTCCATTATGCAGCACTAGGGATTCGAACCACTGAACTGCCGACCTTTCTGATTGACAAGTTCAGCATCTTAGCTACTGAGCCACCGCGTCCCTTGAGCTTTCCACTTTAGTGCATCCTAAAATTTGGTGCCAATCAGCCTTAGCCTAGAGCCAGTCCTGCATATATATGTGAGATTCTTGGGGTGAGAGAATATCCCATCCTGGGTGGTAATGGCTAAGATCAACCACTTTAGAAAATAATTCTTCCTTTTCTTTCAACTTTTTTTCTAGCTCTCTGACATCTTAATATAATAAACATTAAAAATCTTAACTCATAGGATGCACTCTGGAAAAAGTTTTTTTAAAAATATTTTATTTAAAAAATTAAAAACAAATTAAAAACAAAACAAAACCAGGCAAAGCGTTTTAAAATGTGCATTAAAAAGAACAAAAGCAGATATTGTCATCATCCCCATTGAACACTGATAAATATAATAATAAATACAATAATAATTCCACCTGCCCCCCCTTGCAAAACAGGCCCACAATTTCTGGAAAAGGGATCTTGTGTTCAGCCTATATCAGGGTCCTCAAACATTTTAAACAGGGGGCCAATTCATGGTCCCTCAGACCGTTGGGGATGGACCAGCTGGGTGGGCATGGCTAGGTGGTCATGTGACTGGGTCGGTGTGGCCAATACAATACAATAGCAGAGTTGGAAGGGACCTTGGAGGTCTTCTAGTCCAACCCCCTGCCTAGGCAGGAAACCCTACACCACTTCAGACAAATGGTTATCCAACATCTTCTTAAAGACTTCCAGTGTTGGGGTATTCACAACTTCTGGAGGCAAGCTGCTCCACTGATTAATTGTTCTAACTGTCAGGAAGTTTCTCCTCAGTTCTAAGTTGCTTCTCTCCTTGATTAGTTTCCACCCATTGCTTCTTGTTCTACCCTCAGGTGCCTTGGAAAATAGTTTGACTCCCTCTTCTTCGTGGCAACCCCTGAGATATTGGAACACTGCTATCATGTCTCCCCTGGTCCTTCTTTCTATTAAGCTA
This sequence comes from Natrix helvetica, assembly GCF_964273705.1. Classification (NCBI taxonomy): domain Eukaryota; kingdom Metazoa; phylum Chordata; class Lepidosauria; order Squamata; family Natricidae; genus Natrix; species Natrix helvetica. The sequence continues at coordinate 107,449,470 of NC_138550.1, read as the reverse complement.
GACATACCCATTTCCTGCAACCGTTCTTCATAATTTAGCAGTCCATTTTGCCCTTGTCCTTGCTGTACTTTCCCCTGCCCCTGGATCATATGACTGTGAAAAACATCCCGAAAGGCTACTTTTAAAGTGTTTTAAATACTTTTAAAACACTACTTTATAATCTGGCAGCACTGCTGTTTTTCAAGCCAGCAGCAGCCCATACTCACCCACCGGCCCTGGATCACGTGGCTGATCTGGCGAGATCACCCCTCAGTCAGTTCGCCCTCCCCCACATCCTTCGGCCTTACCTTCAGCAGCAGTGGTGTGATCAGAAGTGCAGCTTAACCAGTGAAATAACTAACCAGAAGTGCAGCTGGAGTGGATGCTTGCTGGAAGATAAGACGGATGGTGAGGAGCGGGGTGAAGGGCTGAATCCCACACCGCAGGCTGGATACTTTGCATTGGTTGGCCGTAGTTTGAGGATCAGTGGCTTATATCTTCATGCCAGGTTACAGAAAGCCGGTTGCTGCTGGTCTCCTCCCTTCTTAAATTGGAAACATGAATTTTCCTGGATTAATGTGGTTGGAACCAGCCTACTTAGTTGGCTCTCTCCCCTGTGCTTCTGAGTAGAATGCAGCCAAGCCATGCTATGGAAAGCACTTGTGAGGATCAGCAAGATTCGGGTGACAATAACTTGGTGGGCATCTCCTCCACACAGGAATGAAGCAAGCAAGACAAGAAGGACATGTTTTTTAGATTTCAGAGAATGGTTATGGAATTAAAATAGAAGAATATTTACCACGGTTAAAAAAAGAAAATACTTAAATCTCGGAGCAGAGGTAGTGTGTATAACTTGAATTTTCAATGAAGTGATTGAAGCAAGCATATTCTCAAATCCGCACTCATAAATCAAGAGCTTGCATGAAGAACTAGTGGCCGAGCATTTATATAGATGATTGTGTAAGGAATGGGGAAAAAAATCCATTTCCAAACCTTCAGTAATCCTTGGCTGATATATTTTTTTCCTTCTTCTCTGGGGTTAGAATTTTGTGTTCTCTGTTTAATGCTTTCAAAGGGGAAGAAAGAGATAGATTGCTTTTTTTAATAAAAAAAAAGACAAGGACCAATGAGGCCGCACTACCTATGGCATAATGATATAATATTCCTTTGCAAAGCTTCATCATTTACTAAGAAGCAGCAGAAGAAGAAAAGCGCTGGAAGAAAGGGTCCCAGTGAGAATGAAAATGTCTCTTTCTTTTTAAAAAGTGCATCACTTAATTAATTCAAAGGCTGTTTCACATATCTTTCTTGTACAAATGTTTGTTGATTTTTCCTCCAAAGGTAAATTACACAGAAACTGTAAGACATAACCAGGAATATATTTACACAAATATACACATCAGTGGTGGGTTTCAAATTTTTTTAGAACCTATTCTGTAGGTGTGGACTATTTTGTGGGTATGGCTTGGCGCTGGGTTGGTCAGTAGCCTGTGTACCGCCACCGTGTGACCTTTCCATTTCAATGATAATTTTTCTAAAGCTTCTTAAATATGCATTGAAATGGAAAGTTTAAAAGAAGATGGTTAATTTATGTTTATAAATCGGTGGCATCCCAGGGAGCTGAGTGGGCTGAGTGTGGCTTTGGAGGCTGAAAGGGAAGCTGTACCCCCTGCCCGCCAGGTGCCCCCTCCCCTTCTTGCCAGACTTTTGGAGCTTCCAAGTTCCTACCCACCTGCTCCCCTGCCTCGGCTGCCCAAAGTTGGCAGAATATGCCTGAGGGCGCTTCACCTCACTGTGATCCTTCTTGCCTTGGTATGACATCTTCCCCTCGAGGCCATGCCTGCAGTGCGGGAAAGGGGGGGCAGGCCAAGGGAGGGACTGTTTTGGTACGGGCCCTCCAGAGGCTCTGATACGCAAACACATGCTGGATTTCTGGCACCGGTGCGTGCGTACCAGACCGGACTGGCTGAAACCCATCTTTGATACACATTCTAATGATAGATTAGCAGATAGCCTTTTCATTCCATCTGCCTTCCCCTTCATTTGTTTCCCAACCCCACACATATGACAATTCAAGTTTCAAAAAACAAAGCCAACTTTGTGTTTGGTTTCCATTTTGAAGGCTGTTTGAAGACTGGAGTTACAATAGGGCTAAATAGCTGAGCCTGCATCCAAAATTATAGCTAAATTCATGGCCCAAATATTTCTTACCACTGTGTATAAAATTATAACGTAAAATAATAGGGCAAAAATATTCAGGGATGATCTCTTACAATGTTAGAATGTTTCTTCTACTTGCAATGCTAAAAGAGGAAAGCAGGAATTCTTTAGAAAGACAATCCCAATTATTCAATTACATATAATTCCTGTGCTTCATTGTTTAAAATAAAATAGCTTATGTACATGAGAGTGACAAAAGTATGATTTCAGTGTGTAATTCAACCGACAAACCTTTTCAAATATTTAAATGTTTGAATACATTCCTGAAATGTAATGAATCATAATTTGTTTCATTCAGCTAGGCAAGGACTAAACTTACTCTTTATATAGATTGAAACTAGTACTTCTTGGCTGGAGAATCAGGCTCAAACTAACAGGTTTACTAAAAAATAAAAATTAACATTGACCAACCACAGGGCTAATATAATTTGTTGGATGTGTGTGAGCTGAGCAGCTACAACATTTACTCTCTTCTAAAACTGAACATAACCATTTGGTAGGAATCATATTCCGGATTGAAAAATCCTTGGCATAAATGATCAGTCTAAATGATTGAATTGGAATATATTCTCAGTCTTGTGATCTCTTATCCAGCAGAATTTTGATTTGCCTCATCTATCCTTCTTCAGGGAAATCTGTAAGACCATTTGGTTCCTCTTGGAGAAGCGTGTTCTTTGACAAGAAGATAGAAATGATGCAGTGGTGGGATTCAATATTTTTTTTTACTACCGGTTCTGTGGGTGTGGCATGGCAGGCGTGGCAGGGGAAGGATATTGTAAAATCTCCAATCCCACCCCATTCCAGGGGAAGGATACTGTAAAATATCCATTTCCTCCTGATCAGCTGGGACTTGGGAGGTAGAGAATAGATGGGGGCAGGGTTAGGCACAGGTGGTATTTACCGATTCTCTGAACTACTCAAACTTTCCTCTACCGGGTGTCCAGAACTGGTCAGAACCTGCTGAATACCACCTCTGAAATGCTGGCATATAGTATTTTTATTTGCAGGTCATTCAGTTTTATTTTATTTTTATATTTATGGGTACTGGAGTTTAAGAGTGTTTGTTTACACTGATAGCTGCCCAGAGAATCTGACAACAAACATTGTAAGTAAATAAATGAATGAAGAAATACAATAATTTAACAATTAGATAATCAGACTGACCCTTATCTTCTGTTCATTTGTACTTATGATGGCCCACTCCCTTCAGGTATATGAAGAACATTGATCGATGGCGCATGTTGAAGAGTCAACCTACAGGTGTTTTTTTTTCATTTTGTTTCACAGACTGGGAGAAGGATCATGATCTTCTTCACCTCAAGAAGAAGCAAAATGCCTTTTTTAGTTATTCTAATAGGTATTGAACAAAAAATGGGGAGGTAGCCAAGTTGTAGTGCATTCCATCCTGCACTGTCTGATGGCTTGACCTCTCCCCCCAAAAGTATCAACTGAAATTGTCCACTTCGAAAAGAGCAGTTGTACTATAACAGGCCTGTCAAATTTGCGGCCCACGGACCAGATCAAAGTTGGGTTGCAGGCGGTACGCCCCGGTACGGGCGTACCAGAGCCAGCCCGGAGCACCAGATACCGTTCCAGTACGGTGCTCCAGAGGGCCCACCCACCCGCCTGTGCTCCTTACTGGCGTTTAAAGGCTTCTGTGCTTCCGCACAGGCGCATGGTGCGTACAGCGCCTGCGCGACTCTCCGCTTTGCAACCCACCACTGGACCAGATGCATTGGCCACACCTACAACCGTTTTAGCAAAGGGAAAAAAGTCCTGGTACATCATGTGATGCTGCCATGATGACATGGGTTTGACACTCCTATACTATAACATGGTGTCCTTTCTATTTCCAACCCACACAGGTACCACCCAAAATACTGTGATCAACAGTATTGATGCTATTAACAGATTAAATAGAACAAGGTTGGTGTGCTCTAGTCATCCAAGTATCATTTCATATCATCCAGGACCAATGCAATTCATCCCATGTCATGGCCTGAATCATCAAGGGATCAGATTAACTTCATTTTGTGATTACCATTTTACTATCTTATCCTCAACTTTTCCCAGTAAGGGAGGTTAGGGTTAGAGTGCAATAGTTATAAAGCATTACTGGAATCAAATCTTTGCACCCCTCTTTTTCTGCAATGAAGCATTCTCCACTGCCCAGATCCATCTTATTTCTTTTTTGGCAAGGATCAAATCCATATCCAAATGGTTCTTTTTCAAGAGGCAACTGGACTTTCTGGTTTTTCTTTGAAGATGTTTCACTTCTCATCCAAGAAGCTTCATGAGCTCTGAAGAAAGTCCAGTTGCTTCTTGAAAAAGAACCTTTGGGACAACCATGATCTGGATGACTAAGAATCTCCATAGATGATCAAACCCATAGATTGCAGAACAGATCTTATAGTAGACCTTATCAACTTAACTGAGATCCATAAGCTCAAAAAAACATTTGAGGAGACATAGCAAGATGTCACCCCATCCATTTCCCAGACTCTGATCAGCCAACTTAGAATGAATGTGAGCAACTTCATTGGTCAAATGTTCAATGAAAAGGTCGCGCCAGCTCATTAGCAATTATTCCATGCATTCTCCTATAATAGGATCTAGATAGCAACTATCTGGTATGTTTTAATGCAAGTTGCAGTCCTGATTTTTTAAACATATGCCTTAGATTTTATGTAAACTAATGACTGGTTTGCATGCCTCCTTCTATCCTTATTGTAGGAATTTCTATTTGCCTAATTTGTAATTTGTATGGTAAATATTCATAGATTGATTCATGAATGTTTGGATACATTCATTTAAATCAGAAGTGTCTAGCCCTTGGCAACTTTAAGATCTTATGGACTTAAGTTCCAACTGCTGGCTGGGGAATTCTGGTAGTTGAAGTCCACAAGTCTTAAAGTTACCAAGGTTGAACATCCTTGATTTAAACCCAAAGTAAAGGAATTGTTTTTTTCTTCTACAAACAGCAATGTAAAAAAGAATTTTAATATGGCACAAATAGCTATACACCAGGGTTAATTTGACCTTTCCTTCAGTTTTCTTTGATTTATTTTCCCCAAGCTTGAGAACAGTCCTTACCAAGTTAAGAATGCAGAATCTTGGTTGTAGCCATAAGCCATTTAGTGAGTTCATGTTTATACATATTAAAAATAGGATGCAGATGGTATGATGCTATCTTATTTATTTCATCTGTTCTATAAATTTTACAGCTACCTAGGGATTTTTTTTCTGCATATTCAAATAGAAAACTCAAAGTAAAATCACATTTATGGAAGTGCTAATATAAGATAAGCCGACATTGATGGTTGGAAATCTGAGTTGCAAATCTGTACAATTATTAATAGATGGCCATTAGAATTTTTGGCATTTCTTTGCTATCGCTCAAGGGACTTTTGCAGCTTCAAAATGTATGCAAGGTAGGCCTAGCATATATTATTGCTGAATTAATGTAATCACCCATGAACAAAATTTATTTTTCACTTCATTCATTGTAAAATGAAGCTTATACACTTTTACACTTCATTGTAAAATGAAGCTTATCAGCAATTTGCAACTAAAGGAAAATGACTGCATTCACTTCTAATCTTACCAGGTATTCTCAGGGTATTTATTCTTTTATGAAATAAATAACTAAAAGGAAATAGACATTCTTCTATTGCTCCCACTGAAAAATTGCATTCATCTTTCTAATAGATAATCTGCAACTTCACCTCTTTCTTTTAAATATTATTGACGGCATGAATGTCTAGACTATGCCAGACAGCTCCTGGTTGCTGTGGGAACTGATATGTCATTTTTTTCAAGTGAATCAAATAGTTGTGCCATTATATCATTTAATAAAGAAAGCATAAATAATATTGTAGCAGCCATTTCTGCTCCCTAATGTGACTAAGTCTCATTCTTCCCAAGTGCTGCATTAAAATCCACAAAACATCAGTTGGTTTAATTAAGCTAAATCAATTCTTTGCAATTAATTCTCAACAATGTTCAAGCCTATAAATTCCAATGGTGGTGCTGTCTAGCAACAATAAGAATTGCATAAATACAGGTAGTCCTTGAATTTACGACCACAACCGTGTCCTTAATTTCTCTTGCTAAGTAAGATGTTTCTTGTGGATTTTGCCCCATTTTACAACTTTTCTTGCCGAAGTTGCTAACTGAATCACCGCAGTTGTTCACTAATAACATGGTTGCTAAGTGAATCTGGCAGAAGGTCTCAAAAAGTGATCAAAATGACTCTGCAACACTGTAACCATCATAAATATGAGTCAGTTGCTAAGTGTCTGAATTTTGATCACATAACAATGGAAATGTTGCAATGGTTGTAAGTGTGAACAATGGTCATAAATCATTTTTTTAGTGCCATTGTAACTTTGAACAGTCACTAAATGAACTGTTGTAGGTTGAGGTGTACCTGTATGTGGTGGATTGTTTTAAAAAGTCTTGGCCTTTTTCTGAAAACATAAATAGTGAAAAAATATGCTTTTTGTGACTCCTTGAAGAACTAGTGGATAAGCTAATGCAAACTTAGAACCACTACAGGAAAGTCCCTGGACTAAACAAAAAAGGAAACAAGAATAACCATTTTTTACAATTTAACATAAACTCTATGAATTCCAGTTTATCAATGTACTCCTAACGAATCTATCTGCATGTAAATTATATGAAGTGTAATTGCCTCAAAACATTTCAGTCTTAGGGAGTAATGATTTAGACTAGCATGTCAGTTATGTTTACTTTTACTAATCTTTCTTCTTCAGAATTTGGTAGCTTCTCATCTATGACAGAGACATATTTTACATATCAAAATCCCCAGATTCATTTAATGGCATTTTTCAAATTATACGGTAAATTCACAGAAGCCTAGCTCTTTGGAAGACTTTAAAACCTTCTTAATGGAGAGAAACATGCTTCCTGGAATAGTTGGATAATGTGACAGACAAGTCTACCTTTTCTGTAAAAGCTAAGTTACAGAGTCTGGTATATATTACAAGTAGGGGGGGGCTGCTACTGGCTTGCCCAGGTTCAGGAGAACCCGTAGCTAATGTTATGGCCACTTCAGAGAACCTCCGAATCCCACCCCTGGCTGGCCCAATACAACCTGGCCCACCCCTCCTGCCACTCCCTTCCCAGAGGTCTCCACGCGGTCCGTTTTGGATGTGAGGTAAGTGCAGGGCCTGTGCGGAGGCTCGGGGCAGGGGAAAAATTCCAGAAGGCCTCTGGAACCAGGGGGAGGCAGTTTTTGCCCTCCAAGAGGCTCAAGGAAAGCCTCCAGAGCCTGGGGAAGGTGAAAACACCCCCCCCCCCCGTCATGGTGCAGGAGGCTGACTAGGCCACGCCCTCCCAGCAACCAGGCGGAGAACCCGTTGCTGAATTTTTTGAAGCCCACCCCTGATTATAAGGCAACTTCTTGTTTCGTTGTTCTTGTTCTTTTAATGCTATGGTTTTCATCTTTTTCCTGCACTGAGAATAGCATAGTGCTTTGGGACAAGTGCTGATAACACACACACATAATTTATTATCATTCATTAAGTGACCGATGTTAAAACAGAACTGAACAGATGTGACTTATGACTTATGTTCACACTTACAATCATTGCAGTATCCCTACAGTTATGTGTTAAACATTTGGGCACTTGGCAACTGGCATGTATTTATGACAGCTGCACTGTCCTGGGGTCATGTGATCACCATTTGTAACCTCCCCAGCTGGCTTCCAAAACAAATTGGTGAACCTTCTTTATTCACTTAACAACTGTGGTGATTCTCTTAACAACCGTGTCAAATATGTCACAAAAGAGGACAAAACTCACTTAACAACCATCTTTCCTAGCAACAAAAACTTGGGGCTCAGTTGCGGTCATAAGTCGACGATCAGTTTTAGCAACTGAACATTTTTTGTGTATTGCCTTCTGGCGCAATTTTGTGCTGTAACTGCAATTACACAGCACACACAACAGAGTAAAACAAGCTACTGTTAACAAATCTGAATACCATGCAAAATAGTTAGATGCTAAAATGGCAGTAGTAAAATCAGGAATGACCGAGAGTTAATTTCCCCCCAAAATGTGCTAACAAGGGTCACTATGAGCACAGAATTCATTAGGAGCTCTATTTTTACATTGCCTAGCAACCAGATGTAGTGAAGGAAAAGGCCTAGCTCAATCCCCATTGACCTTCGGATTTCACCTATCAACCGTCTGAAAACCACTGATTTCTCTATTACCAATCTAATGCAGGTATAGTGGAACTTTTCCACAGCAGCTGCATATATAAAAGCCACCATTTTTTTAAAAAAATGCCACAAATCACTATGATTAGATTAGAGGCTGCAGCTAGGAGAACTGAAAGCTAATTCCCAGATACTGAAATACTAATTCTCTGAGGTGATTATAGGTTTCGGTTAAGTTGATGTTAATTGACAGGTTTTTCTTTTTAAGTTTGCATTTTCTTTCTGTCTTCAACTAACCCTTTGTGGTACACCTCAATTAGGTCTCTCAGCTGCCTTCAAGGAGGTCAGCTGAAGAGGCTTATCTGTGTAATGGTTCACTTTTCTCTTTTGTCTGCTGTAATCATTCAAATGAAACTCTTAAGAAGATGGGCACGGACAGCAAAAAGGAAAAAGAAAAGACTAAATGCTCAGATCATAGTCGATTTAATTTACAGACAGCGGTGTACAAGAAGATGTCAAATTAACCAAGAAGTCACAAATGGCATACTGGAGAGTTATGAACTTGGTGTGTGTGTGTGTGTGTAAGGAGAGGGGGACAAGTTGCTTGAACAAGTTGACTATAAAGTCAGGATTTCCTACTGTTCAATACAAAATAAATGAGAAGTGAGAAATGTGAGTAGCCATCTCAAAAATTAAACGATAGAAAATGGAGTGCTTTGCCTCACTGATTATGTAGTCATGTTATTTTTTAAAAAATTTTTTTTTTTAAATTGGGATATCTTATTTTATTTTCAGTGGGGTTTTTAGGTCCTTCATATGGAGGTTTTGTGAGTTTTATGTGACTCAGGTACTGTCTAGTCTTGCTCCTCATTGCCTTCCAAGGAATACATTCTATTGAAGATTGGGCCCTACATTTATACATTTGCAGTCATAAATTATGTGATTTAAGACTCAATCCTGTGGCAGGAAGTTTTCAGAGTGAATACACAGAATTGATATATAGTCTGTAATGAAGGATCTCACCTTGACAGCATATTTAAAACATTTGACAAGCATCTCTGGGTCCATTACAACTGCTAGGTTTGTGATCCAGCTTTAATAACACAATAATAAAATTCAAACATCATGTTATCAATAAACCATATTACTTCTTAATATTACATGTAAAGCAGACCTGTCAAAAGAATTTGAAAGTTCTTACCTCTTAAAAAAGTCTTTATAGTATTTTTAGTATATTAAAAATATACAGTCATGATTCAAACACCCTCTAGTCTAGATTGTTCCTGTTTCTTTGGTTATCTTTGCATTATTATTTTAAAGGTTTAACTATGAAAATATAAATATTAGGTTGAGTAATGAGCTGCTGGCAGTCTTGTATTTCCTTAGGGTAGATATAAATTTATCAAATGAAAGTTTCTCATACAAATCATTCTCTTTTGCCATTCTCGGTATCTTTGAATACTATTTCTGCTCTTGAGATTGACGTTTCCTTCCACTTCAAAGCTTGCTAAATATTTCATCTTGGCTAAATATAAAAATGATTAGAAAAGAGGCTTTAAAAAATGAAATAATGCTACTTATTTTTATCTAAAAATACTTTAAAGCTTAAATAATTCCAATAATTATAAATAATTATAAATATTTTAATTATAATTATAATTATAAATGTATTTATAATTATACATAAATTATAAATATAAATTACAAAATTACAAAAAATAATAATTCAATTGCTTAGGTGTTGATTATTCTCGTTTGCTGGTTAGATATGTTGATTTTTCTAAGCCTACATGATAGACAGTTTCTTCTTATCTTTGCTTATATGTTTTAAAGGAGTACAATGAACGGCCAGACACATTTTTAATCCAAAAAGGAAATGTTAGTTGGACCAAATGTCTTGCTATTATTTTAAATTCTTTTTTTCCCCTGTTGGTCCATGGGGAAAAGGTTTATTTGAAGTGTTCTTAAAGCAAGATTACTGTATTTTTGGAGTATAAGACGCACCTTTTTTCCTCAAAAAAGAGGCTGAAAATCTGGGTGCATCTTATACATCGAATACAGCATTTTTTTGACAAAATGGCCGTGCATAGCTCCTGGGGGCTGGGGAGGGCAGAAATGAGCAAAAATGGGCCATTTTGTGCCCCCCAGCCCCCAACAGCACTCTATAAGCCTCCATAAGGCTATGCATGAATTTTTTTGACAAAAAAATGGGCCTGTTTTTGCGAAATTTTTTGCTCGTTTCTGCCCCCCCCGCCAGGACCACTCTGAAAGTTCTCCCAAGGCTATTAATGCCTTTTTTTAAGGGCCCCTTTTTCGCCTTTTTTGGGAAGGGTGCAAAAACTTTTTTTTCCTTTTGGAAAGCTCTTTAACTGATTGATGAGAATTACGTTGATCAAGTGCTGTGCCAGCAGAAACAAAGTCTTAGGTGCTGCAGATTGTCAGCGATTTCCTTCTCAAGCACATGGATAATACATCTGGAAACATCTACCTACCTACCTACTCTCTCTCCCTCTCTCCCTACCTACTGTATTTCTCTCTATGTATATCTCTTTCTATTTCCCTCTCTCTATCCCTCTACCTACCTTCTTATACACACACTCTCTCTCCCTACCTACCTACTGCATCTCTCTCTCTCTCTCTCTCTTTCTCTCTCTATCTATCTATCTTATACTCTGGTACATTTTATACTCCGAAAAATATAGTAAACTTTTTTTAGTGTGTTGACCTATTTATAGTTTAAATTAATGTATTTAGACAAAATATTTAAAATAAATACCATAATACATAATAAAGATCAAACACATAAATAACAATAGCAGCAATTACATAAACACTTTTAATTTAGAAGTATATAAATACATATGGTATTTTAAGGAGAATGCAACATTTTAAACATCTGTATTCAATATTTCTGATCTAAAAGCCATTTTATGCAGATGGAGGTAATTGATTTTTAATTACATTGTTGACTTTTTTTGGATAATTATGTGAGACAAGCATCAGAATGATATATTTCTTTTACATCTGGTAAGATGAATCTTAATTATCTTTGTGAACTTTCCCCTTGACATCTTTTGAATCATAAAAAAATCATTTAAAAAACCCCTAAATGACTGACAATGAAAAGAAAATTCTGAGTTTCTGGATTCTAATTTAAACAGATGCAAGCAAGGTAACGTTATTAATATGTTTACAATTTTCTATTGCAATATTTTAATCTAATTAACCATTTTTTCATATTTATATCAAATCTCACTATTCCATTTTCACTTTCAGCACTTTATAATAATGTTACACAGTAGTACAAATTAAAGATTTTTTAAAAATAAAAATAATCCTGCAATATCTTTCTGAAATAAATGATTCATTTAGCAGAATCAAAATAATAATAATAACAACAACAGGAAAAATCACAAAATATTGCGAAGGCCATCAAAACTAACCAATTATAGATGAAACATGTGACAGTGATACCCATTGTCATCAGGGCACTTGGCACCATGTCCAAGAATTTTGTACAGTATGTCAAGAAATTGCAGCTTTCTGCAATAACATCAGCGGAACTGCAAAAAACTGTGCTACTCGGAACATCATACATCCTAAGAAGTTACTTGGTTGATACCTAGGATGCTGGCAGCAACCCATATCAACGGCTTGGTCAATGGTATTTGTGATGCATTTTTGAATGTTCAGTTGACTGAGTTTCATGTTTCATGAATAAAATATATAATAATATAGATGGATATATTTAAATCAAGGACATTAGGCAAATTATATGCTGTTAGGATGCTCCAGAGAGTTTTTTTTAAGAAGAGTTAGGTCTTAATCTCCAGATGTTGGTGTGGAATGAAAGACTCATATCTTTGATACTATTCCAGCTTGCACTATTTGGGGTTAATACACCTTGGATTGTTAATAGGGTGTAGAGAAAAGAAACAAAAAGTTTAATATGTGAATGTAATGTTAATCTATATTTTTCGTATTTTCATATTTTCATATTTTGAAAGTATGTATGAAGAACTCTGAATTCATCATGCTTGTGTTCAAGCTAACAAGATTGTTCTGTAACAGTGAAAAACTCTAATACACTTGTATGTACTTTCTACCTATAAAATAGCTCCAAGATTAATCTGGATGGTCAAGGGTCAATTTACTGTTTAAGGTCTGATTTTTAAGCAACATGTTTCAACTTCTAGATGGATAGCTGGAGAGATATACGATATCCCTGACCCCCACTCTGCCATCCACCCAACCAAACTATATATATGGAAGCAGTAAAAAACACCTATGATTCACAGTTTAGTCTAATAAAATAACAAAACTTGCTCAGTGTGTATTGACTTAAATCTATTTCAACAAAAGTTTGATCACCAAACTTCATAGAAAGAAAATTGTTTCCTATGAAAATGATACCCTAACAAACATACATCTACATGGAAAACTCTATAATGTAATTTATTTTCCATAAGAAAACTATTTGCCCATTCTATCAATTATATTTGGAATGTTGGAAATTCTTCATAATTTCCAACATTTTAATCAATTACAGTATAATAGTCATTAGGATTTGTTAGCTAAAGGCTTGATGAATTTCCATTGAGACAACTTTATCTATTGCTAGTTGCTACTGGTAGAAGGTTGCTACTCTTCTATGGTGGATATTAATTGTAAAAGAAGGAAAGACTAGCATGGAAATTATTTTCAGAGAATCTTCACTATTGTTTTGCCATTGATTTATGCCATTAATTTTAAAAGGATCATTCCTGATCTCTGGTACTGAGAAAATCCAATATCAATTCATGGGTTTTACAAATCAGACTTGTAGTTAGCAAATACCTATAAATAGTTGGAAATGCCTTTTCATGAGGAAATATTGCAGTTTTGAATATACAGAATAACAGAATAACAACAGAATAACAGAGTTGGAAGAGACCTTGGAGGTCTTCTAGTCCAATCTTCTGCTCAAGCAGGAGACCCTATACCATTTCAGAAAAATGGCTGTCTAATCTCTTTTTTTAAAGCCTCCAGTGACGCAGCACACACTATTTCTGAAGGCAAGCTCTTTCATTGGTGAATTGTTCTAACTATCAGAAAATTTGTTATTAGTTCTAGATTACTTCTCTCCTTTGTTATTTTCCATTGCTTCTTGTTCTGCCTTCTGGTGCTTTGGAGAATAGGTGGACTCCCCCTTCTTTGTGGTAGCCCCTCAAATATTGGAACACTGATATCATGACACCTCTAGTCCTTTTCATTAAACTAGACATACCCAATTCCAGCAACTGTTCTTTATATGTTTTAGCCTCCAGCCCCCTAATCATCTTTGTTGCTCTTCTCTGCACTCTTTCCAGAGTCTCAGCATCTTTTCTTATATTGTGGTGACCAAAACTGGATGCAGTATTCAAGTGTGGTCTTGCCAAAGCATTATAAAGCAGTACCAACACTTCACGTGATCTTGATTCTATACCTCTGATAATGTAGCCTAGGATTATTATTGCAGTTAAAAGGTCTTCCTAGTCAGATTTCAAATAAAACCTTCAATATGGAGAGCTCTGATAAAATATAAGGCGTTAGAGGGTGATCATATTTAGAGAGCAATAAATCAGTCCTAAAATTATATTCATTTTTGTAATCAGATCACAGATAGATCACAATTTCTTGCTTCAATCATAATGTGTTCCATTGGTGCTATCATCAGAGTTAAAAGGGTAAAGATGGCAATTATGGACTCTAAGCCCCACCCCTTTGTATGTGCATTTGAGAGTGACACATGTACAAAAGAGGAGGGGCTTAGACAGAGTGATAGTAATTGCCAGCTTGCCTTTTTATATACTTGTCTTCTCACAGGTACTTGGAACTTTAGAAGTGAGTTGAAATTATATATATAGAAAGATGCCTGAAATATATTTCATAGCCTCAAATAATTATCAGCCTTAACTTGTTCTGAGCTACAACATCTAGCTGAGAAGGCCTATTAGTAAGTAAATAGTTTCTAAGTTGTTACACAAACTTAAGCAAGTTTATTTTTCATATTTATGCTACAACTATCAAAAGTTAATTCCATTAAACGTTGAAGAGGCATATTCCTTACAACTGTCTGGTTACACAACTCCATGTAAAATTTATATCTGGAAAGTGCACAGATAATACCCAAAGGAGGTTAGTTATTGCTTTAAATTTTCACATGCTCTGTCTTAAAATGAAAAAGCTATAGACACCAAGCAAATCAGAATGGGGAAAGGGATTAGAAAAATTCCTTATTGATTTTTGTGAAAATTCACAAAGCAAAAAAGCTATATAACTTTTTTATTCTTTGTTAGATTGGGTAATGGATAGGCACACACAGGCTTAACGGTAACAACAGCTCTTTATTATAACACAACAAGTAAGAACAATCCAGCAAAGGTTGAGTCTGACAGCAGCCAATTTATAGGGAGCTGTCACACCCTCTGACCAATAGGATTAAACCTCTGTTCCTGCCGGAACAGAGGACTTTGGTGGAAACCACTGTAGTTGGTATGAGTATCTAACATTCTTCATTTCTTGAAATGGTGGATTTATTCTGAAAGTGGTTTGAAATGAATGGAACCATTTCAGAATTTTGCAAAACTATTCCTCAATGCTTTTTATGTCTTTTTTTTCTCCGTAGAGTCAAGTTGCAAGATTATGCTGTAATATAATCCTCTAACTAACTCTTATTTTCCTCATAATTATAACGGAATTACAGCTTGCGTCAACATTTTCCATATTTTCTGGTGTCAAAGAAAGTTTACCCTTCCTAATTCTTGCATCTAGCACATTATGTAGGTGCAACCTGTTCTGTTCCTTGAAATAACAAATTGCCATGGCTTCATCCATCCATTTCTACTACAGAACAGAGGTCTACTATAGAAGTATTTTTCAAACTTGGCAACTTTAAGATGTGTGGCCTTCAACTCCCAGATTTTCTCAGTGAGTTACACTGGAAGGTGGGTTCAAGGTGGTTTAAGAGTTCTGGAAATTTGTTTTAAATGCTATGGAGAATGAAACAAACAATTACTCATATCAATATCACAAGTACTGCATTTCTTCTTGTTATTTAAAACTATATTTAGGTTAGGAGGGAATGTAATTCAGTTATGACGGCACCATTTAATATTATTTGTTTCACTTGTATTGATTCTGTCCCTGTAAGCACAACTGACAGTGCAACTGTCAGCCACTGAAGAGAAACTGAGAGCTTGATTGACTGAAATAATCACTTAAACTTCTGCAAGAAAAAGAAATTGGCAAATAGTATCAAATAGCATTGCCTGAATTAAATTAAATGTCATGTTGTTATGATGAGCAGTTGTCAAGTTGTGTGTGCCATGAATTTTTAAAACTAACAAACTTCGTGGAGAAAACCTGAATTAAAAAGAAGTAAAGTCTACCAGCACTAGATCTGCATTTGAGTTAGAAGCACCGAGGTGTTTCCAGGTTGAAAGGATTAGCTGGTGACATCATAGTTGGCCTAGGGATGTCCAGTTGAGGGTCTTCTTTCATGTCCCTGACAGGAACTGGAGTGAAGGACAAGAGCCTCATGGCCGCACTCAGGTCTTGAATGCAAGCTTGCTAACCTCCTGCCCAGCGTTCCAACCACTCGAGTTACCATGCTTCACAGCAGTAGATAGGAAACAGACTAGAAGATAGCACTTATTGTAGCTATTGTGCATCGGTATTTCAACTTCTTATTATTTTTGCAAATGTTTAATCTCAGAGAGAAACTAGAAAGCTAGAGAGAAGTTCCCTGAAGATGGTCTCCAGCATGAGTCTGAAAACGTGGAAGACAAAAACTCTGGTCCTGGGGACTGATCCAGATTGAATCCTGCAACATTATCCTGGGACTAGTATATTTGCCTTCATTTGTTAATGTTTTTATGTAGACTTTTTTTGGAGATAAACCAAAGCATAGAAATTGACTTTTGAATAATACTATTTATTTTTACAACACCAGACTCTTTTCATAGGTTAAGCACACAGTATGACACAAAAGCGCATTGCACCTTTGAAAGATTTCAGGAAACTTAAACCTGCTGTTTCTGGCAAGTTCTGGTTATAATAGCAGTAAGCTGTTGTTGATATCAAAGCCAACTTGCTTCTGATTGTTGTTTTAAGCATCTGATGCTGTAGCATGACCCAGAGTGGTTATTTTTATTTTAATATACAAGCACTAGATGGAAATTGTGAGATTAATTTACATTCATGGAAGGGACAGGTGCCAGATACTTCCAGCTTCCAGCTTTGTATATGGGGCCAGATGAGTTAAGGAATCTGCCGACTGCTCAGTTTGTTGTTCTGCCCAGTTCAATATTGTCTCAGCAAGGGATTGTTTTATGTTAGAATATTGTCTTGTGCACTGTTGTGAGCCATTTTATGAGTTAGAATAAAGGAATACATGCCGGCAAAAACTGGAACAATAAACTAAATAATTGATTGACAGCTGATCCCGAAGTTCCTTTGCAAACTTTCTACAAAGTTAGTAGAAAGTTAACTGTGGTTCCTTTCTAATATTCCCCTGCATCTCAAAATTTATAATACACCTTTGTTTTAAATATTTTCTATTTTTTTTTATTTAGATGGTGTTCAAAGCAGCTTTCAGACCACGTATCTATGCAAATATTTTAATTCTCTGCAAAAAGCATGATGAAAATAGTTATTGGCATTTAAATTAATAAAAACTAGTCCATTCCCCAGTTTTGAATGTAGGCTTTATCCATAGGAACAGATGCCAAATGACATAGGAATAGGGAGATGGCGAAGCTAAGACAATGGAGAAAGAGCCATTCTCTTTATATGGCACTTGATTTTTGAATTTATTTCCATTGATGTTTGAAAACAGTTAAAAATTAGCTTTCAACAGTTGCCAAAATCCATCACTGTTCAGAGAAAATCCACATTTCAATTGATGTTTCATTGTCCGTTGAATAAATGGAACCCGCACAGAGAACAGAAACTCTTAAACCAAAGCCATATTCATGGAAAATGCTGGATTTTGCTGAGCTCAACTGGGAATTGGCTCAGTTATCATGAATCTTCTTGGCAAACATGTTGAAAATGGTTTCCTGGGAAACATTTGATAGAACCGTTGTTTTTATTATACCGTTGAAAGGCATAAGTTGAACAAATTTAGATTTTCAATGGGAAAATAATTACAAACATAGGTGACCTTATTAAAAACAAATCTGAACAAATGTAGAATATAAAAATAACTCGCTAGGGATCGTTTTCTCCAGAATATTTCTGTCAACTTTGTAAAATCGGATTCAGAACTGATCTGATTGAGCTGCCAAGATTTCTGTCAACACAAATCACAAACCTATTTTAAGAATGACAATTTCAGTCTGTATTGTGAAACGAATACATCTGTTTGTGCTCAAAGCAACTGGGTACAAAATAATCCCCATTAATACAAAATTAATTGTATTTTAAAGGAGAAATTTACATCACATTGTGCTGTCTTGGATGAATGCTTGGAAACCATCAACTATTATATTTGGTATAACTAATTAGGTAACTGTGCAAAACTCTGATTAACCCTATAATACTAGCCATGGGACAGTTAGATTAGACTGGTTTCTTTTTTAAAAAAGCCTTCATTCTGAGCTGAGTAGCATTCACTTGGATGACGACGACAACAACAACAACAACAACAACAACAATGATTTAATTATTTTGACTATTCAAGAGTTGGGGCAGAATTAAGTCAATTTAATTATTTCATTACTGTTGTTTCATGAGTATACTGTATTTGCTCATTTTTCATGCAAATATGTTCTTGTTTTGTTCTTGTTCCTTATTCTAACTTGGTAATCTATATACATGGGGGAAGAAATGTGATCATTATAAATCTGGACCCTAAAACTCTTAAAAAGGAACTAGGATGTAATTAGGATTGATTATTGTTTTTTCAGAGCTCAACACATCAATATATACATTTATTAAACCATTGGTTTGGTATAAGGATACCTAATACCCATTAGTGCACTTGGCTTATGATTGTAGTATATAAGACATGATAATGATTGTGAACTGGGAACAATAATAGAAGATCTCTGTCCCGATGACTCATAGGATAGTAATTGCCCACTTTTGTCAGTGTTCTTCAGAGTACAAACATAGCTGTTCGTAAAATAGGCTTTTAAATCAGATTGAGCTTACATAGCCATTGGCAGATCCTGATCTTGATTCTTAGTGACCTGATATAGGTTTCTTCATGAGGATCCCACCTTAACCTGGTTCTTCATATCTTCCAACAGTGACTT
This sequence comes from Natrix helvetica, assembly GCF_964273705.1. Lineage (NCBI taxonomy): Eukaryota > Metazoa > Chordata > Lepidosauria > Squamata > Natricidae > Natrix > Natrix helvetica. The sequence continues at coordinate 107,430,804 of NC_138550.1, read as the reverse complement.
TATCACCACTGTAACTGAGTTAATCTTACTTGTTGTTTGTCATCCTTTTATTTTCTTTCCTTCCATCTTTCCCAGCATCAGGGCCTTTTCCAGAGACCTAGGTCTTTGCATAATGTGTCCAAAGTAGGATAAAGTGAACCTGTTCTGAATGAGAACTCTAGATTGATTTATATGATGACCCATTTGCTTGTTTTCTCCACTCTCCTTGGAATTCTTACAAATTCTCCAATGGCAAAGTTTAAAAGCATCAATACTTTTCTTATCGTGTTTCTTCGTAGTCTATCTTTTGTTTCCCTAGAGGGTTATAGAGAAAACCATGGCTTGAGTTTTTAAAAATCATTATGCTAGGAATGACAGAAAAAGAAAATAATTCATTTTCAAATTCTATCTACATTCCTGGTCCTTCTGTATCTATATTAAGTGTTTTTATTAATTGTCCATATGAACACTAAATCCCTTTCCAGTCAATTGTTCTCTTGATTTTATGTTGCCACAGTTTCCTGTGCTAGCAAGTCTTTATAAACTGTTTATCTTTGCTCACTGTTTTTCTATACAACACTTCTTGAGCTGTGGACAACAATGTTATTTTTAGATTTGTATCTTCCATATTTGTGGCTGACAGGTTTCTCAGCTGCCACATCATGCTTACTTTTGTTTCACTGATACACAGTGATAGTCTACCATGAACTATGGAGAAGAGGGATGAGGGAGAAAATGTTTGGGAAACTGAAAATAGGTGCTGTGCTTTCTCAAGAAGCTGCTTCAAGGTCAACCAGCTTGAAGAACGAGGGAGCAGCATACCAGAGGATGCTTGATCTGATCATTGCTTGCACATTTTAATTGGTTACCTTAGGTGGGAAATGAAAGACAATTAAGGGTGGGGGAAGGAGGGGAAAGTATAACATAGGGATTTGATGTGCAAATGTCAGTTCTGGTTATGCATTATTGCAATAGACGATCTTTAATAAAATATATATATACCTTTCTCAGCAAAGTGGAGCCAAGGATTGTTTTCTAATTAGAGGCTTAAATTTGTGGCCAGTCTGATCAAGGTCCTATTGTTGGAGACTATGGGTGCTCAAAGACCTATCCCTGCAAAAGAAAGCTATTGGTACTTGCTTTACTGGCAAGGAGACGGGTGGGTTGGAGGTAGAGAAGCCAGAGAATACATCAAATAGGGTTATGAAAAGATGGTCCACACAGAACACTAAGCCTAAACTTTAACAAATAGAGGAAGGAATTGAAATTCAGAAACAGATTTTGTAATTTGGCTTCATTCCCAGCTTGTGCATGTAGAGGAGTCAAACAGCTTAAGGCTGCAATATGGGAAAAAATCCCACTATCTATATGGATTATTTGCTTGCTAAAACTGTCAAGAAACTACTGTACTGTTGTTCAGTGATTTGCCATTACCCTTTGGTAGCTTGATGAAAGAGAGTTATGATGCCGGGGGTGGGGAGAAGCGATAATAAAATAATTTGAGGGGAAACATGCAGACCTTGAGAGATTGAATCCATTGTTTAAATTGAAAAAACTGGTAACTGAAGTCAGTGAAATGTTTGCAGGACCAAATATCATTGCCTTCCATTCATAACTCTTCCATTCATAACATCCTTTTTCTTACCACAGAACATCTTCTAATAGCAAAAATAGTATTACTTCCAACAATCTTTTTACTAGAACAGGGGTGTCAAACTCAAGGCCCGTGGGGTGCTTAAATCTGGCCCACGGGGCCAGCCTGGAAATAGCAAAGGACCAGCCCAAAGTGCCGCTGCTAGTGAAAATGGGGCACAGAGGGCATGTGTGGCCCAATATACCCAGTTTTCGGCCTGGATGACCTCCTGCAGCACTCTGCTGGCCAAAACAGGAAGTGGGGGGCCGTGCTCAACCCTCTGCACCACATGTTGGCAAGCAGAGTGTTGCAGGAGGTGTCCGTCCCATCTCTCCACCCCTCCCGGCCGGCCCATGTAGAACTACAATGCTGATCCATCCCTCGAAGAAATCCAGTTTGACACCCCTATACTAGAAGCATAAAGGGGCTCCCATTTTATAGGCCTGGGCAAAGAAGAAAGAGAAAATATGGAAAGCAGGTGTGCTGCTACAGAGAAAGTGTGCTTCCAGGGTCTTGAGACATGACATGGTTTCACTGAATGAAACTGAAACATATCAACCCTGCAGGATTGATTGGCTGCAGAGATGCTATGGGAGACAGATAGTCCCAAGTGATCAAGCCCATGCCAGGTAGGCTTTGATGAATACCAACTAGCACCTTAAATCAAACCTAGAAGGAAACAGGCAACCAGTGCAGCTCGTGAAGCAGAGATGTTACATGGGCATACTGAGGCCTGCCTGTTATTGATAATTACATAATCTTACTTGGCCTCTGAGGATCTTTCTTGAAAGCCTCACCAAATAATCACACAGTATCGCTGCATTGCATCCAGTTTTGCTCACCACATTACCAAAAAAGATGTTGAGACTTTGGAAAAAGTGCAGAGAAGAGCAACTAGGATGATTAAAGGCCTGGAGACTAAAACATATGAAAAGCAGTATGGCTAGTCTAGAGAAAAGAAGGACTAGGGGTGAAATGATAGCAGTATTCCAGTATTTGAGGGGCTGCCACAAAAAAGAGGGGGGATCAACTTATTTTCCAAGGTACCAGATGGCAGGATAAAATACAATGGATGGAAACCAACGAAGGAGAGAAGCAACCTGGAATTAAGGACAAACTTCCTAACAGTGAGGATAATTAACCAGTGCAACAGCTTTCCTTCAGACGTTGTGGGTACTTCATCACTGGAGATTTTTTAAGAAGAGACTGGACGGCCACTTGTTTCAAATATAGGGTCTCCTGCTTGAGCAGGGGTTGGACTAGGAGACCTCCAAGGTATCTTCCAGCTCTATTCTGATTGATTGATTGTTCCCCATGCTCAGGGGTGAAATTCAGCAGGTTCTGGAGAATCGGTAGCAGAAATTTTGAGTACTTTGGAGAACCGGCAAATACCACCTCTGGCCGGCCCCAGAGTGGGGTGGGAATGGAGATTTTGCAGTATCCTTCCCCTGCCACACCCACCAAGCCACACCCACAGAACCAGTAGTAAACATTTTTGAATTTCACCACTGCCCATGCCGTAAACCAGCCTTCTTCAGTTGTAGTCAATGGGCATGCTAACTACACATTCTGAAATTTGTAGACCCCACTAGTTTATATTGGCAAAGGCTGTTTGTACCATTTAATACAATACAATACAATAGCAGCGTTGGAAGAGACCTTGAAGGTCTTCTAGTCCAACACCCTGCCTAGGCAGGAAACCATCTACCATTTCAGACAAATGGCTATCCAACATCTTCTTAAAGACTTCCAATGTTGGGGCATTCACAACTTCTGGAGGCAAGCTATTCCACTGATTAATTGTTCTAACTGTCAGGAAGTTTCTCCTCAGTTGTAAGTTGCTTCTCTCCTTGATTAGTTGCCACCCATTGCTTCTTGTTCTACCCTCAGGTGCCTTGGAAAATAGTTTGACTCCCTCTTCTTTGTGGCAGTCCCTGAGATATTGGAACACTGCTATCATGTCTCCCCTAGTCCTTCTTTTCATTAAACTAGACATACCCAGTTCCTGCAACCGTTCCTCATATGTTTTAGCCTCCAGTACCCTAATCATCTTTGTTGCTCTTCTCTGCACTCTTTCTAGAGTCTCCATATCTTTTCTACATCGTGGTGACCAAAACTGAATGCAGTATTCCAAGTGTGGCCTTACCAAGGCATTATAAAGTGATATTAATACTTCCCGTGATCTTGATTCTATCCCTGTGTTTATGCAGCCTAGAACTGTGTTGGCTTTTTTGGCAGCTGCTGCACACTGCTGGCTCATTTAAATGATTGTCCACTAGGACTCCAAGATCCCTCTCACAGTTACTACTATTGAGCAAGGTACCACCTATATTGTACCTGCACATTTTGTTTTTCTTGCCTAAATGTAGAACCTTACTTTTTTCACCATTGAATTTCATTTTGTTAGATAGTGCCCAATGTTCAAGTTTGTCAAGATCCTTCTGTATCTTAAGCCTATCTTCTGGAGTGTTGCCTACTCCTGCCATCTTGGTGTCATCTGCAAATTTGATGAGTTCCCCATTTATCCCCTCATCCAGATCATTGATGAAGATGATGAAGAGTACTGGGCCTAAAACAGAGCCTTGGGGTACTCCACTGCATACCTCCCTCCATGTAGATGTGGTTCCATTGAGGACTACATGTTGAGTGTGGTTGGTCAGCCAGTTAGGAATCCATCTGGTGGTGATGCTGTCTAACCCACATTTTTCTACTTTATCTAGTAGTAGGTTATGGTCTACCTTATCAAATGCCTTACTGAAGTCCAAGTAAACTATATCGATGGCATACCTCTGGTCCACTACTTTTGTCACATTATCAAAGAATGCAATAAGATTAGTCTGGCATGATCTGTTTTTGACAAACCCATGTTGGCTTTTGGCTATTACTTTGTTTGCTTCTAGGTGTTCGCAAATTCATTGCTTGATTATTTTTTTCAGAATCTTTCCTGGTATTGAGGTCAGGCTGAAAGGTCTGAGGTTTCCTGGATCTATTTTTTTCCCTTTTTTGAAGATGGGAACCACACCAGCTCTTTTCCAGTCCTCTGGCAGTTCCCCGGTGCTCCAGGATCTCTGAAAGATATAGTTCAGTGGTTCTGAGATCTCATCTGCCAGTTCCTTCAGAACCCTGGGGTGTAATCCATCTGGTCCTGGTGATTTGAACTTGTCTAGGGTAGACAGGTGCTCACTTACCATTTTCTTCCCTATTTCAACTTGTGTTCCTAATCTGATTTTTGTGGTGCTGTTTTTGATAGGTTGGACTGTTTTATCCCTTTGTGTAAAGACAGATGCAAAAAATGAGTTAAATAGTTTAATTTAATAAAGCCAAAAGTGTTGATGTGAAAGGTCCCAGGATACTTTCTTGACAGATTCAGGAAAGGAAGGGGAAAATCATTTCTAAAAAATTTAGTTCTCATTGCATGGATCATTAGTGTTGAGTTAGATGTAATCTGACTCAGTGCAATATCATTCCCCATTTCCTGATTATACTTGTGAGGTCTGATTTCAATTACCCATTATGTTCCATCAAGTCATTTTCAGCTCCTACTGACCACCTAGATGGATTTTCTCCCTAACGATCTGTCTTTAACCTGCTCTTTCAAATCTCTCAACAGTGCACTCCACTGCTTTCTAAAAAGAAAGCTCTAATGGAAAATTCTTTGTATGTTCCAATTTCAAAAATAATTTCATGATACCAGATTGAATTTATTATCATCGGAATAAAATCCAGATTTTGTAACCGTATGATTTTAGGCTATGATCGGAAATGAACAGAGATAGGAAAGCATTAGAAAAAAAAAATTGCAGTTCCAGGGAACCATTCCATGAATTAATCCTTTATATTGCAGTTGGCTTTTTGCATAAAAAGTCTCAAAATGTAATGTTTACCAAAAATGTGTTCCTATCAAAGGATATTTTGACTTTAATTACATCTTTGCTCGAGGTAACAAATAATTGGCAAATATATGTACATGCATACTGTACACAGATTCTCTCCCTTGCGCTTTCTCTTAGTATAACTAAGTGAAGAAGAAGAATGCTGTATTTAAGTATTTATGTTTCCTCTATAGATATTGAAAGTCCAGCAAAGAGTGTACATTTGTGCTAGTAGTGCTGCAGTTAACATATTTGGTTTTGAATGTAATCAACATGAGCCTGAGCAAAGAAAGATGTCTGGTCCAATTTTGTAAACAAACAAACAATAAAAAACCCCAGTAAGTTGTCTGAGAATGTTGATTTCCCATCTTGTTACATGTATGAGCAATGAAGCCTAAAAACCTTGGTCTCAGCAGTCAATTCTCATTATATCAGAGATATTGCAGCTACACAGGCCAGAAAGATGACTTTTCCCACAGGAAGGTTATAGGAATGAATGTATACCTCCATCAAATTGAAAATGTGTCTTGCACAAAACTTAGTGCAGGATTCTCTGAATAGCTTTATCCCAACTATTTCATCTTGCCCTTATATCCTGCTCTCTAGCCCCTACCCTCTGGAACTGCCAAGCTATCTATGTGAACATTTGAGGCCCAATTCCTCTGAGAACAGAAAACATTACAAGAGGTAACTTAACAGCCAGATTTTGCGAATATTCAGCCGGTGACAGATGGCTCCATCTGACAGGAATTACACAATAGGCAAAGGGTTTAAACCTTGGTATGGTGGACAGAGTTTAAAAGTCAGAAAGAATGCCTCTGCTGTTAGAAAAGTATCCATTCTTTAACTTGATTGGCTTATGCTTGCGAAAGTAAAAAAGAAGAAGGCCAGGGCTTATAATTTCATTCCTCTAATTCAGCTGATATTAATGATTAATATCAATACTTTCTATTTTGCTAAATTTGTACAATGCTCCAATCAGGGCCAAATGTGTAAACCTCAAGCAGGTGTGCACATTCAGCTGATTGATACCTTGTCCATTTTTATGTATGCAAGATGTCTGCAATATACATGAAAAAGAGACAGGACTTTGATCACCTAGATTTGATCTCATTGATTATCCTAACACAGCCCAGATGTGTCACACGCTGGCTGCGCCCATCCCTGGTTTAGCACAGCAGAAAAAGTTGTGATATATCACGTGATGACAACATGATGACATGAGTTTGACACCACTGTCCTAGTGAATGCCCTGGTTCAAGACTTGCTTTTTTCTCAATTAGCTTTCTAAGGACATGTGTGTAGAATGAGGAAATATCTAACAATCCAAGGCTGGAATTCTCCACATCCTTTTTTTTTTTGTTCCACTACCCACACAGACTGTTTTTCTGCACAGGCCTTTATAGATAGCAATCAGCACCTTGAATCACACCTAGATGTAAACTGGCAACCAGTGCAACTCATGAAGCAGAGACACTACACGGGCATACTGAGACATGCCCATTACTGTCCATTAAAAGTAAAGCAAGAGATTTACAACAAATAAAGCTCGTGAGTTGTTATCTTGAGCTGATCTAAATGTCGTGGTGTTAGATGTCAGAAGTAATGCAAGAATACCTGTGACTCTCTTTCAGGCTGAGGGACATAGCTGGGTTTTCATGATTGTGAACATCAAGCATCAACCAGCCAGTAAGTTCAAAACAAAAATGAAATTGTATTTATTTCAATTTTAGTTCTCTGTATATAATTATTCAATGTCACTCCCTATGGATTTAAGGATTTGCCCTTTCAATCACAGTAAAAGTCTTATTTTTGTAGAAGGCCCATCTTGACTCCTTTGAATCAATCTAGAGCAATGATGTTTTCACCTTGGGTGTCAAAAGTATGAGTGCACGCTATTGTGTGCGCTTGTGTACCCACCCCCATACTTTAATGCCCCCTGTGCCATTTCCCCTGCGCATACACAAATGCCCCCCCCACTGCCTCGTGTATGCGCAGATGCACACACAGCTTTCTTGGAGCCTGGGGAGGGCAAAAATGGTCTCCCACACCCCCAGGAGGCCCTTGGAGGCCAAAAATGGCCCATTTTCCAACTCCCGGTGGGCCTGGTAGGTCTGTTTTTTTGCCCTCCAAAGGCTTTCTAGGAGCCGGGGGGAGCGTGAAAATGGCCTCCCCAACCCCAGAGGCCCCCCGGAGGCCAGAAATGGCCCATTTTCTGACTTCCAGTGGACCTGGGAGGTCTGTTTTCCACCTTTCCCAGGCTCCAGAGGCTTTCTAGGAGCCTGAGAAGAGTGAAAAATGGCCCAACAAGCAAACCGGAAATTCAGGAACGGACTTTTGGGTTGCCCATTGAGCCATTTTTCTCCCTTCAGAGGACGAAAAACAGCCCAATGTACAAACCAGAAGTCTGTTCCCAAACTTCTGGTTTGCACGTTGGGCCATTTTTCACCCTCTGGAGGCTTCAGGAGGCTTCCCTGAAACCTCCGGAGGTGAAAAATGGCCAAAAATCAAGTCCAAAAATCAGCTGGCCAGCGCACACATGTGTGCTCAAGCCAACAGGGCAATGCCTCGCATGCCCTCAGAAATGGCTCCACATGTCACCTGTGGCACGCATGCCATAGGTCCGCCATCACGGATCTAGGGCTTAATGGGAGCAGATTATCAGCCAGTTTTGGATCTCATATAGAAATGAAAGAAGCATACTTTTCACATATCACTTGAAATATCGTTCTGAGAGGTGATAAAAAATGAAATGTTGATACATTTTAGAGATATTACTGAGATTGCAATACATTAACAGGCTGTGTGAAAATATCCATAGCTTCTTTGAATTACTATCCATGAATCATGTGATAAAAATGTTTCCCAAATGAACAGAAGTTGTTTATTTATTGAATTACAGATTCAAATGATCTACTATAATAACAGAACATCTGCTACTAGGATTGGCATTCCAAGAATAAAAATGTTATGTTGCTTATAGTTCATAGCATATGATACATATCAATATTTTTTATTAATTTTCCTTTCAAGCAGGCACAGAATGGAATAAATGTTCCGGGGAACTTTTCTGAACAAACAAACTGGACCGATATTTATTTGAAATTAATCTTTATCTGATCAGGTATATATCTTGCATCTTTTAAATCTTCCTTCTTATCCAATTCAATCAATCAATTAGAATAGAACTCGAAGGGAGCTTGGAGGTCTTCTAATCAAGCAGGAGACTATACTATTTCGGACAAGTGGCTATCCAGTCTCTTCTTAAAACCCTCCACTGATGAAGCATCCACAGCTTCTGAAGGCAAGCTTTTTCTACTAATTGTCCTCACTATTTGGAAGTTTCTCCTTAATTCCAGGTTGTTTCTCTCCTTGATTAGTTTCCATCTGTTGTTTCTTGTCTTGCCTTCTAGTGCTTTTGAAAATAAGTCGATTCACAACATAGTTTTCTAACAGCACCTTGTTATAAAAAGAAATTAAAGTAAAATATAACCTAAACTTTATTCCCCCCTTAAAGTAAAATATAACCTAAACTTTATTCCCCAAATATAACCTAAACTTTATTCCCCAAATATATTTATTCCAATATATTATATTATATATGATATATTATATCATATATTATAATCTGGATCATGTCAGATTGGAAGAGGTGGCTTTCCCATTGACTGGAGTTTATATATTCTCATCCTATCAGAAATAGTGACCCTTAGGAAAACATGTTATTTTAAAGGCATAACCAGCAGTTACATTTTTCTTTGAAACCCCATCCAACTTAGACACAGTATGTTATTCCTCTATACCTACATTTTTCATTCTAAAAAAAAAATACATTGAACTGAATTAATGACTTCATGAAACAAACATATGTATATATCCCAATGTCTGCCAGCGGCTGACCCTGTTTTCTCCATACTTATTTGTAAAATTTAATTATTTGGATACTCTACTCTAAAGTTTCAGATTGTTTGACTTCATTGAGATCTTTTTCTCCTCATTAATCAGTCAATTAGAAGTCAATTTATATTAGTTAATTGTATAAATCTTATAGATTCCTTGTGTGTCCAATCACACTTGGCCAATAAAGAATTCTATTCTATTCTATTCTACTCTACTCTACTCTACTCTACTCTACTCTACTCTACTCTACTCTACTCTACTCTATTCTATTCTAGATGCCACCAAATTAGTAATGAGGCCTGCATGGATAAAGGCATATCCTTTTGACTTGCCTTTAGTAAGTAATTCATAACAATAATTCACAACTTTTCCAAGTCTGTTCTAAGAGTTATATCTTACGTTATGGTTATGGTAAATTGTTATTCCATCCATCTAGTTTACACACTGATTTCTTTTTTCCCCCTACTTCTCTCAATATTACCATAGATGTCTCCATATTTATAGTGATGTCCCTTATTTCCCTCAAACAATATCCTTGTGAGGGTGTTTGAGCTGAATGAGAGCGATTGGCCTAAAGTCACCCAGCTGGCTTTCATGGCTAAGGCAGGACTTGAATTCATGTTCTTTTGCTTTCTAGCTTTGTGCCTTAAACTGGCTCTGTTTTCTCATAATTTTCCAATTATCTTCAGATGCATACATTCAATACCCCACATGCCCCCTCCCGCATCCAACACTCTGTACTCTTCTTAAGGCTTTCCAATCACGAATGATCTCATCTGTCTGGCCTAAGTTGTGATCTTTAGATAGACATATTTTTTATATAATCTGGGCTTGATTTGAGATATCAATGCAAGCACTAGCAGGAGGAAAGCCACTTCAAATCCACAGCACCATATTAGCAAAGTCTTTATAGATTAAGGTTGTTAGACATTAAATTTCCAATTTGCTGTAATTTTGGTAGGAATGGCATTCGCTGAATATTATGCTCTTTTATAAGGGGCGAATATCTTGATCAAGCTAGGAATTAAAGTGCACCCAATTCTCTCCTTTTTTCAGACTGACATGATAGCTGTCATAACATTTGAATTAAACATGATTGGCACTCGAAGAGGTGGTGGAGGGAGACTTGGCTTATGCAACCCCTGTTTTTGTGCCATGGCTGTAAATGAATACCCATGCCTACTTCTCAGAGGCAGTACTAGACTGAAATCAATCAATCACATAACTAACTGTGTCATTTGAGTCTTTGACAAGCACCGTATCTTCCTTGTTATCTGCTGCCCAAGTTGTTCTTTGTCGGGCAAACACAGGGGATGAATCTCTGCTCTTCTGCATGTAAATTACGTGCTCTGTCATCACGCTGTGACTTCTCCTTATCATATCAGATCGTAACTCCCACGTTATACATTGCTGCACCATCAGTTCACTGAACTTATTGAGTAAAGTTTAAGCTGATTTGTAAATGTCTCCTTCTTTGTAGGAGAAGTTGCTACAATGACGATAAGTGTTGTGACCCATCGGCTGCCAGCAGAGTTAGCAGCAGTCAGATGAGGAGGAGGGATGGAGGGGGAGCCTGAGCCACCTTCGGAGCCTTTGGAAGGCTCTGATGAGGAAACAGAAGCAGAAGCAGAGGCAGAGCCAGGGAGAGGCAGCTGTCTTTGGAGCCTGAGCTGAGTGAGGGGGAGGAACAGATGGGGCCCACCCCAGATGCCTGTATGTGTGGAGAGGAGAGGAGAGCAGAGCAATGGAAGGCAATAAGCCGGCTCTCAGGGACAAGTTTCATAAGGGTTTTTCCCCTTTCATTTGTGACTAATTATTTTTGGTTTTGTCTATCCAACAATAAAGATTGCATAAAGACTGTTTCTGCCTTGTTTTTTTTTTTAAAGGGGGTTGTTTTATTCATGAGTAAGTGATTTCTCATTGCTTGCAAAGACTGGGTCAGAATAAGAAGATATTTTCTTTCTCAGGAATATTGTCAAAATCACACTCAGAATTGATCTACAACTTTCCAAGACTACACCATTTGGGATAAGAGAAACAAATCCGTTTTCAGATCTAATGGATTTTAGAAATTCTGCCATGCTTAAGCATGGCTTAATGCAGTTAATCAAATAAAAAACAATTGGACAAATTAGAAACAAAGTATTGCGTTAGATATTAACACTAGCTACCATGGTTTCCACTCTGGTCCTCTGTTCTGGCGGGAACAGAGGTTTAATCTGATTAGTTAAGAGGTCTGACAACTCCCTATAAAAGGAGAGCTGTCAGACCGAACAGTTGCTGGATTGTACATACTTGTCTGTTGAAATAAAGAGCTGTTGTTGTGTTAAGCCAGTTTCTGCCTTCTCATTTCCCTATCTAACATATTGGAATATCACTTCTGCTTTCTCTGTTAATATTTCAATGATTCAACATGGATTTTCACTGGAAGAGTACAACAAAAGCCATATAGTACTTATAATTTATTGTATTGTACTTATTTTCTAATATTATGTCTTGCTGCTCAAATAAATAAATAGACAAATAAATCTGTATGGTCAACATTTGAAAATATATACAAAAGTAAAGATGAGACATGATGGAAGCAACAACAAATGGCATTTTTTTTAAAAAGTGTGGCTGAAAATACAGTACATTGAATAAAAAATACTTGAACCTATAGTAACATTTTCATCTACCTTTGATCATACCAGATTATACAGATTGTCTTAGTGTCTGATACGAAATGGTTCAAATTGATTATTTTTAAAAATGTAGTTCCAGGTTATTGTTATTATTATTTTCCTGCTGGTAGACGAAAAGTGCTGAGAAGTCATACATGTTAAAATCATTTCTTTCTGGATGTGTAGCATAACTTTTACTGGAGAAAGGAATCATTTGCTGAATGATGCCTTTATAATGCCTTGGTAAGGCCACACTTGGAATACTGCATTCAGTTCTGGTCACCACGATGTAAAAAAGATGTGGAGACTCTAGAAAGAGTGCAGAGAAGAGCAACAAAGATGATTAGGGGACTGGAGACTAAAACATATGAAGAACGGTTGCAGGAACTAGGTATGTTTAGCTTAAGAGAAAGAAGGACGAGGGGAGACATGATAGCAGTCTTCCAATATCTCAGGGGTTGCCACAAAGAAGAGGGAGTCAAACTATTCTCCAAGGCACCTGAGGGTAGAACAAGAAGCAATGGGTGGAAACTAATCAAGGAGAGAAGCAACTTAGAACTGAGGAGAAACTTCCTGACAGTTAGAACAATTAATCAGTGGAACAGCTTGCCTCCAGAAGTTGTGAATGCCCCAACACTGGAAGTCTTTAAGAAGATGTTGGATAGCCATCTGTCTGAAACAGTATAGGGTTTCCTGCCTAGGCAGGGGGTTGGACTAGAAGACCTCCAAGGTCCCTTCCAACTCTACTATTGTATTGTATTGAATATGCAAATATTAATTTATTCAATGCATTGGCTGTCCACCTTACCACAGGGTAACTCCTGATGGACTTACTGATTATTATTTATAATAAACAAATGAACAAACAAACAAATATTCAAGCTACAGTTATCTGCAGCCAAGCAAGTTAAATTCTTCACATTTCATTGCTGAAATGAAAAAAGGTTAGGGTTAGGGTTAGAAATGGGATCTCTTTCCCTTTTTCTCTCCCCAAGTAATCTTTGACTTTGTTACCACAATTGGGATCAGAATTTCTAGCTTCAGTCATTGCAGTCATAAGTCAAGTTGAACCCAATTTTACGATAATTTTGAACAGGGCCCATTAAGTGAATCATGCAGTCATTAAGTGATTCACGTAGTCTCATCTGGCTTCCTCAGTGGGCATTTTTTGCTGGAAATCAGCAAAAAAGTTGCACATTGCAAACCTTAGGACACTGCAACCAATTATAAACGTGACTTGGCTACCAAGTGCCTGAATTGTAATCTCATAACTCTCAGGGCGATACAATGGTTGTAAGTGCAAATATCAGTCATAAGTAACTTTTTTTTCTTTTTCCATAATTTTTTTGTATTAAATTCGTAATATAAAATACAAATGAGAATAAAGAAAATAAGGAAATAGAAAAGGGGGAAAGAAAAGTGTGTTGGGGAAAAAAGAAGAAAAAAAAGCATTAATTTCCAATGTTTTTCAGTGCAGTAGAAAAAAAATAAGGTATAATCTCAACTTTTCTACTTTTACTTTTATATCCTTAGTGCACTATCCATTTCTATAACAATAGACTGTTCTAATCAGCAAAATCAAACTTTCATTTTCTTCTGTCTCGAGCACAAAGTCTAGAAGCAGTTTCCCTGTAGTAACAAAACTAGATGTATTCTTTTCTTTGATTAACGCAGTTAATTTGTCCATCTCTGCAAGCTCCATCAGTTTTTCCATTCATTCTTTGATTGTGGGAATTAATATGTAGAAGGAACTTTCCCCCAGGCTATTGTAATTATGAACCATTGTTAAATGAGTGGTTGTAAGTAGGCATCCATCCATCCATCCATCCATCCATCCATCCATCCATCCATCCATCCATCCATCAGCATCTTGGTGCAGGTGACATTGCTTTCCATTTGCCTGAAGGAATGCATAGATGTTTCTGACCTATATTATTTTGCAAAATATCATTACTGTTCCCAGATCAGGGAAGAAAAATGCATTATAGAAAACCAATAGGTCATTTCAGATCTGAAATCTTCCAAGTTGCTTAATTACAGTGTAACTCTAGGCAACCTATTTTTAATCCAAAGCTGTTTTGGCTCAAAATAAAAAAAGGCCAACTTACATTGCTGATTTTTTAATTGTTTATCAGAAATATCGAAAAAAAGTGTTTGAATATAAAGTAGCAGATTTAAGAGAGCAGACACTTTAGTAGTTGTGATTTTCTCCAGAATAGATAAATTGTATTACACCATCTAATTATATTCTGTTTAATTGTTTTTAAAATGGAGTCATAATTAGCTCGACAGAGCTTATAAATATTAATTCTAATCTACACCTAAATGTCAAAACATATTTATACATAATGAGAAATGCTATTGATTTTTTTTAAAAAAAATGTTTGAAAAACTTGGGGTATATACAATAATATAATGCTGTTTCTTTTTTTTTAAAAAAAAAACTGTTAATCCTGCCATTTCTGCAAAGTTTAGAATCTCTTTAAATTCAAATTTCCTTGAAGTATCTTAGATATAGAAGTTATGTAACTGGCAAATACATTCAACAAATATACTTTTTTAAAAAAAATGTTCTCATTGTTTCTTAAGCTATTTTTAATGATCCCAAAGTTAGCAAAAGGGGGAAAAAATGAACAGAACAGGAAAAAGAAAAGAAAAGAAAAGAAAAGCAATGATTAAAGAAAATAGCTCCATTTAGTATCTGTATTTTCCATGAACTCAAATAATTAATCAACAACATTGACAGGTAGCTTCCCATCCTTGGAATTGTCTAATTATTGCATATTATATTTGATAGATTACATTTATAATTTCCAACAACCCAAATTTCCAAATTGATATCAGCTCCACAGTGAAAGTCATGAGAAAATATGATGGGAAGGTGCTGGATAAGGTACCTTATTCAGGAGAAGAAAACTGATAAGTTGGTATAAATCCTATCTACTACACCATATCTGTGATTAGGTGATTAGATTAATGGGCATCGTGGCCCCGAATTGCTGTGGGTAAATGCCACATCTGTGTCAAAGAGCTTGTGGTGGAGAAGTGGTTAGAATGCAGTATTGTAGGCTACTTTGGCTGACTACCGATTAGCAGTTCTATTTAATACCAGGTAATAACTGACAGACAACCAGCAACAGTAACTGATTTATTAACTTAGTAACTGAACTGAACTGAAAGCCGGTTGACAGCTATTTATATTCTCTAGCTGTCAAGCCGGTAGCCAATAGGGGCTCGAAGCTCGTGCCGCCCTGGAACCTGTTTGAAACGACCAATCCTGGGCGAGCGTGGACAGGCCTCCTCTAGCGCCACCTGCTGGTGGACGCTCCGAGTATACAACACTCCTTCCCCCTTGTCCGCGCATGCGTAATCCTGGAACCTGGTTGGCCTTCTGCGCACGCGCTGCGATCTTCTTAGCTGTGGAGTGACCGTCGCCGTAGAGGGAGGATCGCTTCGGAAAAATGTCCAAGAAGGGCCAAACCGTGGAACTCCTCTCAACTCACCAGGTAGATAGCTCGCCGGTATCGGATCGTTGACGTGGCCGCCGGAGCTAGTTGCTCGCTCAGAGCTGGGCCGATGGGCGGTGTCGTTAGGTCTTGGTGAACTTGGAATCGCGTGTGGAACATTTGAACTGTTTGATACGGCATCAGTGTCTCTTCGCCTCAGCTGATCTACGTGCCTCCTCCACAATCTTCCATCTCCAAGGAGGACCCTATAGGAACAGGGCCCTGTTAGCTCCGATACAACACCAGGCACCCATTTAGGATCCCCTGCAAAGTTTTTAGCGAACACTCTTTCCCCTACAACGAAAACCCTAGGGGGGGGAGAAGAGGGGTAGGCAGGGGTAGCGTAAAAAGGATGCAATCTGTCTAACGTCGTACGGAGTTTCCTTCCCATTAATAACTCGGAAGGGGCTTTGCCAGTTATTGGGCAGGGGGTGGTGTGCTGGCATCTTAAGAAGGTGGCTACTCGTTGCTGCATTGGCAAATGAGCCATGCGTGCCAGTGATTCCTTGGCAGTGCGCACCGCACGCTCTGCCATTCCATTGGCCGCCGGGTGGAATGGAGCCACGGGAGCGTGGCGAATGCCCTGGCATTGGAGAAATGTTTGAAATTCTTGTGAAGTAAATTGGGGCCCATTATCTGACACAATGATGTCAGGTAACCCATGCGTTGTGAATAAGTTGTCTAGGATTCTTATAGTGGCTGCAGACGTAGTGGAATGCATAGGGAAAATTTCTACCCATTTTGACCACGCGTCGATTACCAAGAAGAAGGTGGTTCCCTCTATTGGTCCTAAAAAATCCACGTGGAGTCTGCTCCACGGCGACCTGGGTTGTTCCCATTCTCTGGATGGGGCTGCTGGTGGTGCGGGGCGGACCTGTTGGCATTGGGAGCATTTCTGTACCCACGCTGCAATGTCCGCATCCATGGAGGGCCACCAGACGTAACTGCGCCCCAGGCATTTCATACGGACTATGCCTGGGTGGCCCTCATGGAGACGAGATAGTAGTGCCTGGCGCAATTTGCTTGGGATGACTATTCTGTGTCCCCAGAGCAGGCAGCCTTGGAGAGATGACAGTTCCGTGCGGCGGCGATAGAATGGCAGTATTGGCTGGTCTATATTAGAATTTGGCCAACCACTGCGGACGAAATTAATTATTTTTGATATGATGGGGTCTGCTGTGGAATGTATTGCTATATCCGATGCAGACAGTGGAAGTTGCAATTCATCTAAAAGGCAGATTGTTTCTGTAGGAGCTGGGTCAAGTACCGGAATTGGTAAAGGGCAGCGGCTTAAAGCATCCGCATTTCCCATTGTAATGCCTGGCTTATGGATCAGCGTGTAATTATAGGCTGATAAGAATTCCGCCCAACGGGACATGCGGGGAGATAAAATTTCTGGAGTGGCGCGGTCGCCGGCTAAAATGCCTAGAAGTGGTTTATGGTCCGTTAGGAGGGTAAATGGCCACCCATACAGGTAGTGGTGGAAGCGTTTTACTCCCGCAACGGCGGCCAGCGCCTCCTTGTCCAGCTGGCTATAATTACGCTCAGGCTTGGACAAGGTGCGGGAGTAGAACGCTATGGGGGCCTCTGAGCCATCAGGAGGCTCAGCACTGCGCCAACTCCAAATGGAGAGGCGTCGCAAGCTAGAAGCAGGGGCCATTTCTCGTCGTATTGCGCTAGCACTGGTGGAGCTGTCAAAGCCTTTTTGACAGCCGCGAGCGCCTGCGCCTCGCGGCTGGTCCAGAGCCATGGTGCTGAAGAGTCTAAAAGTCGGTGGAGGGGCTCCGCTAACGACGCTTTGTGGGGAATGAACGTCGAATAGAAATTGAGGAGGCCTAGGAAAGCCTGCAACTCGACCTTATTGGTTGGGGTTGGGGCGGAAAGAATTGCCTCCACTTTTTTTGGTGATGGGTGGATTCCATCTTTATTAATTAGGAATCCTAGGAATTCGACGGCTGGAACTCCCAATTTACACTTTGATGCCTTAAGATGGAGGCCTGCAGCCCGGAATTTTTGGAGGACCGCACGTAGGGATTTTATTAGTGTTGGGGCGTCTTTGGCTGCGATGAGCACATCATCGAAATAGGGTGTGACCCCAGGAATGCCGTGGAGCAACCGCTCCATCAATCCTTGGAATATTCCTGGGGCCACACTGACGCCGAATTGCAGCCTTCGACATTTGAAAGGCCCGCGGTGGGTCACTATTGTCTGTGCTAGTGCTGTGGCTTCATCAACAGGCAGCTGTTGATATGCCTGGGCTAGATCTAATTTTGCGAATATCTTGCCTCGACCCAATGTGTGTAATACGTGCTGGACTACTGGTACTGGGTGAGGATGTGCTTGGAGCGCTTTATTAATTGTTGTTTTAAAATCTGCGCATATTCTTATAGAACCGTCAGATTTTAGGGGAACAACAATTGGAGTTTCCCAAGGGGAGAAATCGACTGGTTGTAGAACTCCTTGTGCCAGGAGTTTGTCAATTTCGGCGTCTACTTTCGCCTTTAAGGCGAATGGTAGACGTCTGGCCTTAAGCCTGATGGGAGCTATTGAGGGGTCCAGGTTTAAAGATATAGGGGAGCCCTTGTAGCAGCCTAATGATGGTGAAAAAACATCTTTGAATTCAGACATTAGTGAGGTGAAATTGTTAGTAGGTAAGGAAGAGTATTGCGTTGCGTGGATGCCAGTTATTGACAACCCCAGAGCACTGAACCAATCGAGCCCCAATAAAGAGGCCAGGGGATCCTGTACCACTAATAATGGTAGGTGGCCTGTGAAGGAGCCATAAGTAACTTGTAGCTTAGCGCAGCCTAGGAGCTTGATGGGGTTTCCCTGGTAGTCTTTCAGGCGGCAGTTTGCAGGGCTGAGTTGCTGTAATTTGTAGTGAGGTAGAATTGATGACAATTTTTGCCAAGAAATAATTGAACGAGCTGAGCCTGTATCTAGCTCCATAGAGCAAGGCCGGCCTTCGAGGAAGATAGTCAGGTGCATCTTACCGCGACCTCCTGCAGATGCGGATGCTGAGTCGACAACCCATTCGGGGTTATACTCTTGGATGTCTCCCAAAGATAGAGAATTTAGTCGGCGATTGGGTGGAGCAGATGCAGGAAAACGGTAGGCAGCATTTTGATTTTGAGGCCGGTTGTCAGGAGTGGCTGAGCGGCATATTGCTGCTAAGTGTCCTTTTTTCCCGCATTTCCGGCAAATAGCTGCCCTAAATCGGCAGGTTGAGCGTGCGTGCTTGCCGCCGCAGCTCATGCAGGTACGACTGTCTCTAAAATTTAGTGATTGCAGACGATCTATTGCTAAGTCAATTTCTGATTGTATAGAGGAGGCTAGTTGTTGACGGTTGACTTGCGGCGTTGGAACCGGTAGACCCGTTGGCAAAGGCTGGGGCAACCGTCTACAGTCAGGAGTTGACTGTTCGGCCATCTCCGCTGCGCGAGCCTCATCAACGGCAATTTTCAAAGTAAGGTCTGACCGGGATAGAATTCGGCGATGTAATTTAACGTCTTTTAGACCGTAAATAAATTGCTCCAACAGGGCTTCAACCAAATCAGCAAATTCACAAGGAATAGCAGCCGCACGGAGCGCAGCCACGTAGTGGCTTATGGATTGCCCCTCCATTTGAATGCAGTGGCGAAAATCCTGTCGCCTTGCAAAACGTGAAGGTGCTGGTTCATAATGGGTTTTTAGTTTTGCCATTAACGTTTCCCAAGGCACCGTGTGTACAGGGGTGGGAGCTGAGAGAGCTCTTGCGGTCGCGAACATCTCTGGTCCACAGTAGTTTAAAAAGATGCCTCTTTTCCTCTCCAGCGAAAGGCTTGTTAAGTCGTGTGCCAGGAGGAAACATTCAAATCTTTCGACGAACGCCTCCCAGGTTTCTGCCTCCACACGAAATGGGGCGAACATCGATGAAGTCGTCATTGTAATTTGTTTTGCTGGGTCGGATCCGCCCGTCCTCGTCGCCAGTATTTAATACCAGGTAATAACTGACAGACAACCAGCAACAGTAACTGATTTATTAACTTAGTAACTGAACTGAACTGAAAGCCGGTTGACAGCTATTTATATTCTCTAGCTGTCAAGCCGGTAGCCAATAGGGGCTCGAAGCTCGTGCCGCCCTGGAACCTGTTTGAAACGACCAATCCTGGGCGAGCGTGGACAGGCCTCCTCTAGCGCCACCTGCTGGTGGACGCTCCGAGTATACAACAAGTTCAGCAGTTCAATTCTCACCGGCTCAAGGTTGACTCAGCCTTCCATCCATCTGAGGTGGGTAAAATGGGGACCCAGATTGTCGGGGTCAATATGTTGACTCTGTAAACCACTTCATGAAGGCTGTAAGGCACTTTCTATACAAGTTTAAGTGCTATTGCTATTGCTATAAAGAGGATTACTTCCTTTATGACAGTAGTGGATGAACACACAATTGTGATATATATTACTGAGGCAACAAGGGAGATGGAGCCCAAATGAAAAATTGTCCAGCTGGCCTTCATAACTGCAGCAGCTAAAATGCCCAGGGGAGCATCTTAGCTGCACCTTAGGGAGAAGAGGTAGTTCTGACTGTTGATGAGACTTATAGTCATAAAGGACTATGATTAGTTAATAGCACCTGAATATGCAGGTAAGTTGCATTGTTTGTCTAGGGCATGGGCCTCAAACTCACAGCATCATGTTGCTATCATGTGATATTTCGTGATGTTTTTCCCATTCACAGAGCTGGGGTGGGTGTGGCCTGTGTGTGACCCATCCAGCCCGCGGGCTGCCAGTTTAATACCCGTGGTCTAGGGCTTTTTCTGGTATATTGATTGTCCAGTGCTGGTCTTTTATGAGCTCCTGAATCTCATCTCAGGAGTTCCCAAGGTTTTGTGGTGGTCAGATCACTTCCTTGTTAAACTGCAGATCATGGCAGTCTTAGACGTCTGCAAGGGTAGCAGATCCTTTAAAAATAGTTTAGCTCAGGTACCTAATGGATCCAGAACGTTTCCAGAGAGCACTTTGACTTTGCCTCAGCTATTTGGTGAGCACTTTATGTCTATTTGACCTCTAGAATAGGGAAAACAGATAGGAAAAAAAATCTGCAGGTAGTCTTCAGCTTACAACAGTTCCTTAAGTGACTGTTCAAAGCAGTGGTGGGTTTCAAAATTTTTTAGAACCTCTTCTGTAGGTGTGGTCTGCTTTGTGGGAGTGGCTTGCTAGCCATGTGACCGGGTGGGAGTGGTTTGCCAGCCATGTGACTGGGTGGGCGTGGCCAACTTGTCAAATGTGGTGAAACTCACTTAATAACGCTCTTGCTTAGCAACCAAAATGTTGGCTCAGAAACTCTGGCATTTGAAGCACGCAAGTCTTAAAGCTGTCAAGTTACAAGACCTTCGCATCCCTAACCCTTTAGAAAAAAAAACCAGGGATGTTCAAACTTGACAGCTTTAAGACTGATGGGCTTCAACTCCCAGAATTCCTTCTCTCGCTCTTCATCTTGATGATGTGCGGACGGGCGGGGGGAGGGAGCTGGAACCATTCTAAACGGCACAGTAGATTTGTGGAACCTCTTCTAAAAAAGAGAACTGGCAGGAACCCACCCCTGGTTCAAAGTTACAACAGCACTGAAAAAAGTGACATGACTATTTTTCACAGGTACGACCTTTCCAGCATCCCCAGGATCATGGGATCAAGATTCAGATGCTTGGCCATTGGTTCATACCTATGACTCTTGTAGTGTCCCGAGAGTGTGTGGGGTCATGTGATCATCCTTTTCAATCTTTTGACAAGCAATGTCAATGGGGAAATCCAGATTCACTTAACGACCGGGTTACTAACTTATCAACTGCAGTGATTCACTTAACAAGTAGGGCAAGAAAAGTCATAAAACGGGGCAAAACTCCCTTACCTCAACAACAACAATTTTGGGCTCAATGGTGGTCGTAAGTCAAGGACTATCTGTACTGAAGGCACTTAAAATCCATTTACCTTTAGGATTATAAAACCCTTTGAAGAAGAATTAGGGTTCACTAGACAGTGGAATTTATTGTCAAGTATAGGCACAGAGTGGCTCTCCATACACTCTCCACATCAAAAAATTAAGGGTTGTACTCTAGTGCAGGCTGAGTTTCTTCCTGCAATGAATACCCAAATCAGACATGTACACTATTTTCATTGTGATTCCTCTAATTGCAGAATGTTCTATTTAAAAAATGAATGGTTATTGCTATAAAGTGTAATTATACACAAAGGCTCTCTAATTTTTAATTTGCCCCGCCAAAGGCACACTAATTCTGAGCCCAAAATAATTATGCAGAAGAAAGGATCCACAATTATAACCAGAGTATTTCCTCCAAATGTAGCTCTTCCGTTGTTTCAAATACAATTGGAAGATTGTGCCATGCATAATATTAGTCCTTCTCATATATTATAGAAAATATATATTTATATCCTCTATATATTTCTGTCATTTAAAACTGTTCATTTAGCCACATTTCACCTATTTAACTGTTCAAAGTCAAAATTAGACAACATGTCTTTGCCATTTGAGTAGAATTTATCTCAATAGATACCAAGATTAATTTTCCAAAATCTCTTGTTAGGTGAATTTGTGCTGTGAGTAATCCACATATACTAAACATAATAATTATCATTGATGAAACCACCCAATTTCAGAAATTCCCATGTCATTTTCACCAAGAGCCATGATGGCTCGGTGGTTAGAATGCAATACTGCAGGCTACTTCTGCTGACCACTGTCTGCCAGCAGTTCGATCCTGACGAGCTCAAGATTGACTCAGCCTTCCATCCTTCCAATGTGGGTAACATGAGGATTCAGATTGTTGGGGGCAAGAGGCTGACTTTGTAAACTTTGCTTAGAGGGGCTGTAAAGCACTGTGAAGTGATTTGCTGTATAAGCCTAACTGCTGTTGCTAGTGTTATTGGAGGTTC
Source organism: Natrix helvetica (assembly GCF_964273705.1). Taxonomy (NCBI): domain Eukaryota; kingdom Metazoa; phylum Chordata; class Lepidosauria; order Squamata; family Natricidae; genus Natrix; species Natrix helvetica. The sequence goes on along the minus strand of NC_138550.1, from coordinate 107,408,321 downwards.
CACAGTCAAATATAATTTGATGACATCCCTATTTTTCACACATTAGTACTAAGGACTTCCACTGGGTTTGTATTCTGGTATATAATTTATTAATAAGACTTTCATGAAAACTGCTCTTTTGTGTGTGTGTGTATGCATATGCATATGTATATAAAATATTAAGTCTAATGTAGTCAGGCTTAAGTGGTGCAGACAGACAAGTAATCCTGTCTTAGTGTTACAATTGACTAATGACCATTTTTTATAAAGTTTTTTATTTTTTATTTTTCATAACAAATAACCACATGTATACTATTACATAATCAACATATTATATTGTTAAATGTTTACATCAATTCGTCTTACCATCAACTCCCAAAAATGATGATTGGCTCTTCTGCTCTCCATACACAGTATTTGTACCCTATCCATTGCTTTCTTCTCCCTCTCTCCTCCTCCTCCCGACCTCCTTGCTTCCCTCTGTCATCCTTCTCTTCCCTACTTCCCCTTCCTCTCTCCTTCTTCTCTGTCCCATTTCCACTCCTCCTTTCTCCCCTCCTCTCCCCCCGCCCTCTCTCCTCTCCCTCTCTTCTTCCCTTATCTCTCTCCTCTACTTCACACTCTTCATCTCATTTAGCCTCTGAGCAAACTCCATTTTATGTTGATGGTATTTACAATTCCATTTCAATATACACATTTAATTTTAACATATATCTTCCTCCATCTTTTTTTTTTAAAGTATACATATACAGTAATTATATTTTTAAACCACCACCCCCCCCAGCCTATTTTTGGCCGAGATGTAGACCTGGTTAAGATTCCCAGGTATTCTCATCATTATATTTATATAGTTATGCATCCTTACACACCCCAAATTTGTAGTTCTGTCTTTATAATCTCAATAATTTTCCATTATAAGTATATTTCATGTCCCTCCTCCATTTTTCCATATTTTCTTAGCTTATCCTTAATTGTCTTTAAGTAATAATCCTTGCTGTTCAATGTTCATTAAAAATGGTTATAAGTCACTTTTTTCAGTGGGATTGTAACTTCAGTCACTAAACAAATGTTGTAAATTGAGGACTACCTGTATTGACTGCCTATCTGAATTATGTCAGCTCCTATAGGAAAGTTAAATTTTCTTTTTTAAAAAATATTTTTTATTAAGCTCTTTTTTAAACATTAAAAAACAAAACACAAGTTTCCACTCATTACAGTGAGTCTATATCAGTATCATTGATATCATTCGTATTTATATAGGCTCTATTTCTATATTCTCTAATCTATATTGTATAATATATCATATAATCACTTAAAATACATTAATATTTACATATTTATACAGTGGTATCATATTTGTCATAGATAATAGTTCTTATACAGTATCTCACATCTATCGTCTAATCACTTATACCACCTGTTCCACACTTTATAGTACTCCGATTCTTCTTTATCCTTCAGCTTCATGGTCTGCCTATCCATCTCTACACACTCAAGTATCTTTCTTATGATCATTGCATCTGGAGGAAAAGTTAACTTTTGTAAAGTCAACATCAGGCTCAAGAGGATTTCCTTAACAAAGTTCTATTACAAAAAATGAATGTATTTTTCTACATGCACTTATGTCTGCTAAGCAGCTGAAAGTTCCCCTCTTTCTTCTTTCTTCTCAGTGAAGTTCTCCCTAATGAGCTTCCAAGTGTCCACAATACCAGGCAAAAGACACACAATCCCATGCTGGGAACTCTATCATTGAATTGTGGATCTCCAATGTGTAGGGTTTCTGCAGTTATAAGTTGCGCAGATTCCCACTCTCTTCTGGTGATATCAAGCAAGGCAATTGTCAAAGCTGTCTGATATAATTGGATTTTTACATCCACACCACTTAAATTCAGAGGAGGTTCTTTTGCTGCCAATTTCATTGCTTATTTAGTTGCATTGTCATTGTTTGGAGAAGTAAAACATATTGAAAAATTATATTCTGCCCTCTGCAGTCTCAAATCCATCCCAGATTTTACTACCTTTTAGCTACATAACTGGCATATGCCATCTGTATATCCATCATGGCACTGGTGATATTCCTTTGTGTGGATTTGGTTTGGATAAAAAATCTGTATTTAATTTTATTTAAAGGAGAAAACATGACATTAGTGCTCTTCACTGCCATAATCTGAATAGGCAGTTGTACTAAAATGTTTAGCGTCTGTCCTTGGACGTATTCATATCCATCTTAGTTTCCACTTATTTCCCATATTTTGACAGATCAGATGTGTTATGGCACAATTGTGATAAATGTTTATCTATTATTTTTTCCCCTTTGGTCTATGAAACACAAATCCTTGTGGGCCTTCTTTGGCTCAGAGTGAGAATGTTGTACCATTGAAATCAGAATCTGGCTCAATAAACCAATCTTTTTTGCAATATTATGTTGGATTTCTTGGAGAAATATGGCTGTAACCCAGATTTAAAACCTTGCTTGGCTTAATTGCCAAAAAAAACCCCAGAGTCTTCAATTACAGCCTGTTTTAAATGACATTAATTAGTGAATGATTCCCCCCCCCCCACCAAAAAAACCCTGCTTCTGTTTGAAAAGAATTTCCCCTTGTCCTTCCTGGGTTTTGTTTTGTTGTTGTTGTTGTTGTTGTTGTTGTTGTTTTCATCTCATGCAAATGATTTCTTTTCATTTGCAGAACCTGGTGAAAATTAAAATTTCTATCCACAATCATTTCAGCAAAGGTTGGTCCTATTATTGCAAGGCAATGAGAACATATTTGCATCCTCAACCTTGTGCTCTTGTGATTGTAGACATACAAAGAGACACACTACAGATCTCAATTACTTTCTAGGAATCTCCATCCAGTTTTAATCCGCAATATCAATGAACTCAAATGGTTCTTGGAAGGGATTGGAAATCTTTGGCAGGGCTACAAATTTTTTATAAAGTGCTGCTAAATTATAATTTAAATGGGCCAGAATTAAAGTCACAATTGAAAACAAAAACATACCAACAAGATTAATGTTCATTAAATTAAATCAGATCAAATTTAGATTTTTCTCTCTCCTCTTTTTGGGAAGGAATCTCACGGCTCACCACTCAAAACACAGGTGTCAACTCTGAATCAAACCTGGCTGAAGCCATCTTGTGCTACTTCACAGTTGCCATGCACTATGTGGGGAAGGATTAGGGGGAAATAGCTAGTACATCCCATAAGCAAAATAAAGAGCTCTCCTGTGGGAACCAAGGTCATCTCAACAGGTGGCAGTTGGAGGAGGAGCAGAAGTGATCGAGAGAAACCACCACCTGCTTCGATTGGATAATGTGACCTGTAACCCCTGGAGAGGAAAACTTTTGCTCTTTTAATTACATGGTAACCAGAGGAAACTTTTCACTGACTGTGCCGAAATGATGTGTCCAACAAACATATTTTCTGAGGAACGTTCCTGCCTTGGAGTTCTGATTTCTTTGGATGTGTTACTCAGAATGCTGACAACAGTTTTGGTTGTGGAAAAAATCATCCATATTCTGATATGATAGGACAGGTAATTTTTTCATAAATTAGGACCCGGATCACAAATGAAGTTTATCTAACATTTCATGTAATAATTCTGTTTCTGCAGTATTGAACAGACTAAAGGCTAGTTGCCTTGCTTTTCCATAGCTCTTAAAGTGACCTCATGTGATGGCTTCAGGGGTGGGCTGCTACGTGGGTTCAGGAGAACCTGTAACTAACCTTATGGCTGGTTCAGAGAACCCCCAAATCCCACTCCTGGCTGGCGCCACACACCCCACCCCTCCCAGGAGTCTCCATGCAGCCCATTTGAGATGTGAGGTAAGTGCAGGACCCATGCGGAGGCTCAGGGAGGGGGAAAACCGGGACTTCTGGAAGGCCAGGAACGAGCCTGTTTCTGGCCTCTGGAGGGCCTCTGGAGCCTGGGGAGGCAGTTTTTGCCCTCCCAGAGGCTTGAGGAAAGCCTCTGGAGCCTGAGGAAGGCAAAAATGCCCCCCCCCATCATGCAGGAGGCCAACTTGGCCACAGCCACCATGGCCACACACCCCAGCAACTGGGCAGAGAACCCATTGTTGACATTTTTGAAGCCCACCCCTGGATGGCTTCCAAACATTACTGAAGGTATTGATTCAAGTCACGGATGCCATGAAACACTGTAAAATTGTATTTTCCAAGGTGTACAGCACAGTTGGGAGAAAATACTTTTAAGCCCTCTAATTTATACCTCTGTAAAAAATAAAATGTAGAGTACTTTTGCATACTTTTTTGACTCCTGCCTCCCCACCTTTATGATGAGAGAATAACGTACATCAAAGCTGAAAACTCTGTCAGGCTTTTAAGCTCTTGTACTCTAGCTGCAATTCCCTCCAATAGCCATGCTTAATTAATTAAGTTTAATTATTTTTGTTCATCTCTGCCAAAAAGATAATCATCATCTCATCACATCATGTGTGATCATGTGATGATTAGAGAGACAAAAGACAAAAGGAGCCCACTGCATGAATGCAAAAGGATTTTCTTGCATAATATTCACAGCTATGTGAAATTTCACAGAAATGTGAAAGTAGTTATCCTGGAAAAAATATTAATGGGTCAGAGCGTCTTGATTCCATAATTTTTAATATTCACACACTATTTATCAATTTTGCCAGTCAGGGGACGGCCTGTGTTTTCCATGCCAATTTGACCATATCTTTTCTCCCATTGTTGCTCTGTGAGATTTTTCTACTGGTCTCTTCTGGTTTCTTCCTTTGCCATCATGTGTTTAATGTTGCCCATGTTAATGACTCGGAAAACTCAAAGGGCTCTGAATTTAATAAAATTCAGCTCAAAACCATCAGGTGAGAAATCATTTGCATTATGTACAATTAAATCTTTGATCTGATGGTTGTTTTCTTTTATTTTTTAATAGTTTTTATTAAACATTTTAATCTTTAAAAACAGAAAGAAAAACACAAGAAAAAAACAAAACAACAAAACATACATAACAATATAAAGTAATTATACAGCCTTCTGTATTGGCTTTCATGTTTAGCCTTTATAGTTCTCCATTCTCCATTCCCTTTCTATTGATTTTACCTTGTCCAATGATATAATAACAGTAGTACTAACACTTATAATAATATTAATTGTTCATATCACCATTACATTTACATTCTCTATTTTCTGTTTTGGCTTCTGTTTTCTAGCCATTTATAAATTCTATTCTATATTTTATAGCAATCTGATTTATTGTTTCGTCTGTGGGTGTATTGATTTTTTCCCAGTTTTGTGGGAAAGCAATCCTAGCTGCAGTGAGTATGTGTAGTATTATGTATTGAAATTGTCAATTTTTGGTCTAATAGTCCTAATAAGAATGCTTCTGGTTTCAGTTCTATTTTTTGCTCCATAATTTCTTCCAAACATTTCTGAATTTTGCACCAGTATTTCCTTATGATGGGTCACGTCCACCACATATGGTAGAAAGTTCCAGACTTGTGGCTACATCTCCAACATTTGGGGGATAAATTTGGGTACATTTTGGCCAATCTCGCTGAGGGCAAATGCCGTCTATAAAACATTTCATAGAGATTTTCTTTGTAGGCTACTGCCTTCATAAATTTATAATTTCTTTCCCATAGTTTACCCCATTTTTCTAACTCTATATTATGGCCAACATTTCTTCCCCAGCTAATCATGGTCTCCTTTACTGTCTCTTCCTCCATTTTATATCTTAAAAGAAAATTATATAATTTAGTAATCATTTTTCCTCCCATTTCTAATAATATTTTATCTAATTACATTTGTTTCTCATGTATTCCACATTGTTCCCAACCCTTTTTAAATCTTGTTTTAATTTGTAAATAGGGCCACCATTCCATATTCCATATCACCATTCCATATCGTAACTGGCTGACCAACCGCACTCAACGTGTAGTTCTCAATGGAACTGCATCTACATGGAGGGAAGTATGCAGTGGAGTACCCCAAGGCTCTGTTTTAGGCCCAGTACTCTTCAACATCTTCATCAATGATTTGGATGAGGGAATAAATGGGGAACTCATCAAATTTGCAGATGATACCAAGCTGGCAGGAATAGCCAACACTCCAGAAGATAGGCTTAAGATACAGAAGGATCTTGACAAACTTGAACATTGGGCACTATCTAATAAAATGAAATTCAACGGTGAAAAGAGTAAGGTTCTACATTTAGGCAACAAAAATGGAATGCACAGGTACAGTATAGGTGATACCTTGCTCAGTAGTAGTAACTGTGAAAGGGATCTTGGAGTCCTAGTGGACAACCATTTAAATATGAGCCAGCAGTGTGCAGCAGCTGCCAAAAAAGCCAACACAGTTCTAGGCTGCATCAACAGAGGGATAGAATCAAGATCACGTGAAGTGTTAATACCACTTTATAATGCCTTGGTAAGGCCACACTTGGAATACTGCATTCAGTTCTGGTCGCCACGATGTAAAAAAGATGTGGAGACTCTAGAAAGAGTGCAGAGAAGAGCAACAAAGATGATTAGGGGACTGGAGACTAAAACATATGAAGAACGGTTGCAGGAACTGGGTATGTTTAGCTTAAGAGAAAGAAGGACTAGGGGAGACATGATAGCATTGTTCCAATATCTCAGAGGTTGCCACAAAGAAGAGGGAGTCCAACTATTCTCCAAAGCACCTGAGGGTAGAACAAGAAGCAATGGGTGGAAACTAATCAAGGAGAGAAGCAACTTAGAACTGAGGAGAAATTTCCTGACAGTGAGAACAATTAATCAGTGGAACAGCTTGCCTCCAGAATAATAATAATAATAAATATTTATTTCTTAGCCGCACCCTCTCCTGAAGGACTCGGGGCGGCGTACAGTAAAACATATGAAATACATATATAGACAAGACATACATATAACAATGACGTATACCAAGACGTGTACAAGGAGGAGGTGGGCTAATGAATAAAAACAATTAAAATCACAAAATTTAAAAAACCCTTAATAAATGAATACAATTAAATTACCCAAATAAAATAAAAAAAACCGTCAGGAGCGATATAGTTAGATCATAGTTGAGCCAGGCCAGCTACTTGGAATAGGTGGGTCTTGAGCTTTACACGGAAGGAGCGGAGGTCAGAGGTATTCCTAATATCCGGAGGGAGGTCATTCCACAGGGCTGGGCCCGCCACAGAGAAGGCTCTACTCCTAGGCGCCGCCCCCCGGCACTGTCTGGTGGACGGCACCTGGAGGAGGCCCTCTCTGTGCGAGCGGATTGGTCGCAGGGATGTATGGGGCAGAATACGATCCCGCAAGTAACTAGGTCCTGAGCCATGGAGCGCTTTAAAGATCGTTATCAAAACCTTGAAACGCACCCGGTAGACCACAGGAAGCCAGTGCAGCTCGCGCAGGAATGGTGTCACATGGGAGTACCTAGTACTCCCCATAATTACCCGCGCGGCTGCGTTCTGGACCAACTGTAGCCTCCGGGTGCATTTCAAGGGAAGCCCCATGTAGAGAGCGTTACAGTAATCCAAGCGAGACGTCACCAGCGCATGAGTGACTGTGCGTAAGGTGTCCCGGTCCAGTAGGGGGCGCAATTGGCACACCAGGCGAACCTGGTGGAACGCCCCCCTTGCCACGGCTGTCACATGGTCATCCATGGACAGCCGGGCATCCAGGAGGACGCCCAAATTGCACGCCCGCTCCATGGGGGTGAGTTGAATGCCCCCGATGGCCAATGATGGAATTAATTGGCTGAACCGGGGAGCCGGTACCCACAGCCACTTTGTCTTGGAGGGGTTGAGCTTGAGTCGGTTGTCATCCATCCAGTTGTGAATTTGTGAAGTTGTGAATGCCCCAACACTGGAAGTCTTTAAGAAGATGTTGGATAGCAATTTGTCTGAAACGGTATAGGGTTTCCTGCCTAGGCAGGGGGTTGGACTAGAAGACCTCCAAGGTCCCTTCCAACTCTACTATTGTATTGTATTGTATTGTATATTTATTCCTTGTGTTTTCAGATCTTGTTTTAGTTCTCCTTTTTCATCTAACAGTTCTTCATAGCTTACCATTTTGCTGAGATCTATAGTATTTGGATATGTCACTGCTTCCAACGTTGATAACCAGATTGGGATTTTCATGTAATGGTCCCCCCCCCCCCAGATCTTAAACAGGGCATGCCTTACTATGTGTCTCTGGAAGTATGAATGGGATTTATTCTTCCCCTCCCAGAGGAAGCCATGCCAGCCTAGTTGGAGATTATAGCCTTCTAACATAAGAATCCTTTTATTTTTTGTTGAATCCAGTCCAGTGGTGGGTTTCAATTTTTTTTAGAACCTATTCTGTAGGTGTGGCCTGTTTTGTGGGAGTGGCTTGGCAGTCATGTGACTGGGTGGGAGTGGCTTGGCAGTCATGTGACCAGGTGTGAGTGGCCAACTTGATGTCACTTACCAGGAGATATCATGGATTGGGTAAAATGTGGTGAAGCTCACTTAACAATGCTCTTGCTTAGCAACCAAAATTTTGGGTTCAATTGTAGTCATAAGTCAAGGACTATCTCTGCCTTCCTCTACATGCCAGCCTTATCCTAGTAAGCTCCTTCGCCTTTCTGCAATTTTCCTCTCTGTTAGAGGCACAAAAATAATCCATACAATGGATTGCAGCAGGGGGTTGGACTAGATAACCTCCCAGTAGCCTTCTAGCCCTAAATTGCTGTGCTGTTTTTCTTTCTTTCTGCTAACAAATAAACCTGCCTGAGGCTCATTCCACATTCCTGCCAGATAGAGATAATGAGATAATGACCCTAGAGAAAGTTTGGCTCCATTCACAAGCAGGGAATCACCCAAACCCTTTTGGAAACCCAAAGCCCATATTGCACAAACCCCAAAACTTCAAAAGAACAAAACCATAAAACATATAACCAATTTGTTGTTCCCTGCACCTTTCAATTTAAAGGTATAAGCATTAGGACTTGTGGACTTCAACTCCCAGAATTCCACAGCCAGATATGTTCAGTTCCGATTTAAAGTGACAGTTTCCTTCTTTCTTTTTCTTCTCCCTTCCCCTCCTTCCTCCCTCTTTCCCTCCCTCCCCACCTCTCAAACACACACACAGAGAAGTTGGATTGGATTATCTCTCCTACCCCCTTCCCTCTCTCACTCTCTCTCAAACACACACACACACACACACTTGGATTGGATCTCTCTCCCAATGGCTTGAAAGCAGCTTCTCTGCCATCCCCTCCCATTCCCCTGCTGCCTTCCCCAAACACCTCCCCCACTGCAAATGCAGTGTCGTGTCCAGGTGGGAAATGCCTGGAACACAATAAAGCCCACCCACTCACCTCTTGCTGCCAGGCTGGGGTGAGAGGAGAGCCAGAGAAGCCAGAGGGGAGCCAATCCGAGCCTTCCAAAGGAACGGGGCCTTTTCAAACCTGTAATCAGTGAAGCTGGGCTGGATTTTTACATAGCTTTATCCAGCTGCGTGTGTGAGAGAGAAATGGATGGGGGCCTGGGAAGAAAGTCATTCCTCCTCCACTGACAGCTAGATAAAGCTATGCAAAAATCCAGTCCAGCTTCACTGATTACAGGTTTGAAAAGGCAACGTGGCTCCGCCTGCAATCAAACTACACTTGGGGAGGGATAGGACGAGCAAACCAGTGTCCTTCCCTCCAGCCTTTGCCCAAATCCCTGCACCACACCAGGAGGATGAAATTTGAATTCCTCCCCCCCCCCGACCCACAGGTACCTTTTCCAGCTGCTTCAGAGAGGACTTCAACTCTGCTCTTGCCTCGGGTCCTCTGAAGAAGCCCCACCCTTGCTTCCTTCTCTTTGATAAGAACCTTGCAAATGGGGGCAGGGCAGGGGAGAGTACCAGTATGGGGGTGTGGCCACGCCACCGTGGAAGGGTACGCAAAAGTACTGTAAATTTCTGGCACTGGTATGCCCGTAGTGGTGTGTACCGGCTGGAACCCACCTCTGATCCAGTCCTTGAGCCATGTCAGGGCTGCCACCTGACAGTAAAGCTCCCAGTCTGGGAGTCCAAAGCCACCTTTGTTTCTACTATCTTGTAGAAGTTTGTATTTAATATGTTGGGTTTTTTAAAACTACATATGTTGTTTGAAAGGACAGGATTTTTAAAAATTGAAACGTTCCATTCATCAGGCCATAGATTTAGCTTACTGGTAGTAATATTTTATAATCATATTCAGATAACTGGAGAGTACTTTGAAGGGCAAATTAGAGGCACATAAGAATGTTGAGTTTTCATGGTTCGTTCCAATACTACATTTTTTTAAAGTAAGCAACTAACCAATTCATTTTCTAAATGAATACATTTGGTTTACATTTTGTGTAAATGTAATTACAGTCAAAACTAATGTTTAATTCCACCCCTTTTGCCTTCTTGATTGTATGATTTTAAAGGTAAAGGTTCCCCTCACACATATGTGCTAGTTGTTCCCAACTCTAGGGGCAGAAGTGGTATGCTGTCGATTTGCACTGGTTTGGTTGAACCGGTAGTGGTGGCAGCATGAGGCTCCACCCACCCATCCTGATGTCATCATGGACCTTCTGCACATGTGTGTGTGTTCCCACTACCAAACCGGTAATGAAGAGAATAGAATACCATTATTGTCGAGGGGGCAGTATTCATCTCCGTTTCAAAGCTGAAGAGCTAGCACTGTCCAAAAATGTCTTTGTGGTCATGTGGCTGACATAACTAAACACCGAAGGTGCATGGAATGCTCTTACCTTCCCACCAAAGATGGGCTCTATTTTTCTACTTGCATTTTTATATGTTTTGAAGCTGCTAGGTTGGCAGAAGCTGGTTACAAGTAACAGGAGCTCACTCCATTATGGGGCTCTAGGGATTCAAACCTTCGAACTTCTGATCAACAAGCTCAGCGACATTACAGTAACATAAAATCTTATACAAAATTTCACAGATTTTTCCCATGCCCTTATTCAAGGGATTTTGTCTTTTAAAGAAAGGGACCTTTCAAAATATTAGGTATAAGATTTCTTTCTTTCTCTCTGATCTACAGTTCATGTTAGATTGGATTATAATGGGAAATAATGACAGCAGGACATGGCAACTGCTAAGGATATCAAATATCTCCTTGATTGTAGGACAAATGGAGCAAACATTGTGCAAAAGAATTAATTGACTCAAATTTGGCCTCAAGATTCAAAAGAAGAATAAAATAATATCAAAATATTCCAACTCCTCTGCTGTAGGCCTCAAAGTGACATTTTTTTGGAAAAATGCACATTGCTGCATTCACATGATCAAAAAGTTTGAGGAAATGTTAAAACGTCTCAACAAACACAGTGAATTTCTATCACAGTTTAACTATTAATTGTTACTTGTAAGCTGCCTCACATCACCTACATCTGCAAAACCAACCAGTTTTCCCTCTCCTTCCCCCCTCCCTCATCCCAATTATATCCTACATCAATCTAGGCCCATTTATTCATCTGATGAATAAAGTGTATTACTTGTGAGACATGTTACCAGACTTCTCCTAATTTCCAAGCAAGTGGAAGTCAATTAAAACTGCTTCATATTATATTCTAAAAATGAATCTATTCACTAAAAAGACTACCTGCACAAAGGTAATGAGTGTACCAAGTTTCTTCAAGAAGAGCGTCCTGCAGTAACAATTTTATTACTGCAAAGCATGTTCTCCTCCCCCATTCTCTGAAGTTCTTTCACAAATGTGACCTTTTGGTTTACTTTACTTTACTTTTATTTTACAGTGCTGTCTTTGGAATGTCATACAAGACTGATTAAGGTCTTTAATGCACTGTAGTTTACCTATAGGGTAGTGGTGGTGCAGTGGTTAAAATGCAGGTTTGCAGGCAAACTCTGCCCACAGCCTGGAGTTCAATCCTGACCGGCTCAAAGGTTGACTCAGCCTTCTAGCCTTCTGAGGTTGGCAAAATGACGACCCAGATTGTTGGGGCCAATATGTAAATAATGCTCTACAACAGGGGTGTCAAACCAGTAATGGTTTTCTCTTACCTTTGCTACCGGTTCAGAACCAGGGGTGCATGCAGGGGGGGATGCTTCTGCGCATGTGCATGGCACTTCTGCGTATGCACAGAACCTACTTCGTATGCACAGAGCATCCGTGATGATGTCTGGGCAGGTGGGCGGAGCCACCCCCGCCACTGCTACTGGTTTGCCTGAAGTGGGACTAACCAGCAGAATACCACCTCTGTGTCAAACTGGTGGCCCGCGGGCCAAATGCATCATGTGCAGGCCACGCCCGGCTCCGCAAATGGAAAAACCATTGCAAAACGTCCCATGACACAGCAAGTTTGACACCCGTGCTCTACATTGTAAATTACTCAGAGAGTGCTGTAAAGCACCATGACAGCATATAAGCCTAAATGCTACTGCTATTAGCTTTCATTTGCAGCATCAATCTGAAACTGTCAAAAATCAAGTAAAGATGCTAGTCTCACTCTAGGATGCCTGCTTGTAAATGTGCATTTGAATCACGTTTGCATTATGGCTAAGAGCTTTAAATAAGGAACCACTGTGGGAAAATCTGTTTCCCACTTTAATTAGCCAAGGGCTTAATCAAACCAGAAGGCCATGTCTCCAGCTCTCAAGTCTCTAAATGCTCAGATGCTGCCTTCATGTCTAAATCTGGAGGGTTCTGATTAGCATTTGGATTTTTTTGGCAGTTATGTATGACCTATTGCTCCCATTGATTTGAATGAAACCTGCAGAAAATACCCCCTTCCTAAATGGATTGTATCTTTGTGATTCAGCACAGTCTCTTAGAATGAATGCAACAGTAGGCAACATGTTAGATTAGCTATTAACTGCAATGTGAGAACTATTAGTCTTCTTTTGTTACTCTTTTGGCTCAGCTCTGGGCTGCCTTGAGTTCCTGTTCTTTAATTCTGTTGACATAATTAATGAACAAGCAGCAGATACAGCAGCTGGTATCTGCTGCTTCACATAAACTCGACAAGCGCAGATACATGGCAGAACATTTATCCACGAAAGAGAATTAGGACAGGTCTCATTGGATCATGCCTATTGTGGTTGCTCTTCAGTCATCCGGTCACTTCCAACTCTTCAAAGAGCCCATCGACGTCATTTAGCCAGAATTGTTGTTCAGTAGCTGCTGCTTTGTGTTCCTGTAAACTCATGCTTGAATCACCAGTGGTGGCAACTGGTCACCTTGTCTTTTATCACTCTCTTTTTTCAGATGACTTCAATTCAAGTTTTTGAAGCAGCCAAGTTTTCCCCATTATGTTTGGTTTTGGGTCTCTTGATGCCTCTAGACCAGAGGTCCGCAATCCGTGGCTCTGGAGCCTCATGTGGCTCTTTCATCCCTCGGCTGCGGCTCCCTGTCACTCAAAATATGTGTCACAACCACCAAGGGGTGATACCTGCCGGCATACGATTTATTGAGCTTTTTGACCTCAGGTAGGCCAGCCATGGATAAATCCAAGAAAAGTTTCAGAAGAAAACAGAATATTTAATTCAACAGTTGGAAGAAATGTCTTTCTGGGTTCGGCTCCAAGTGGGGAAAAAGACACTGGAGACATGGAGGCTGCTTGGAAAGATGGTTTTAACGGTGGACAGGATCACATGGCTTGAGTCCTGAACAGAAAAGTTGATCACATGCTTCAATGTTGGTGGAGAAGAAGAGAAGGGAAGAGAAGAGGGGTGAAGAAGGGCTTGCAGGGCTTTTTATAAACTGTTCTGCCCCACCTATCTGTTTCCTGTTCCTGTGTAAGAAATGTATTCTGATTGGTTGCCAGACTCCCATGGGCCCGGGCAATGGCAACCCTCTAGGCTGAGTTTTGAATCCAGGTTTGGTTGAGTTCTCAGATGCCCTATGGTCAGTTGAGTGAAGGCTTATTATCCTGCCTTAATCCCATCACCCTGGAGCTGAAGAGGAGAACTCTTTATTATGTAAAGTGGACTAGCTTGGCCTTCTTAATGGCCCATTGACAAAGTGGGGATGGACCGGAAGCTGCAGGAATTTACTTTGTGTTTAAAATGTGTTTCTCCCTTTTTCATATCCAGGAAAATATAATATTCTGCCTTTTCAATATTTCCTAGGATATTTCATTTTTTCTGGGAGAGGGCTGGGTGATAACTTCCAACACAACTACATATGCTAGTTCTGTGGCTGCTCAGGAAATAGTCAGGCATGGGAAAGGTTTTTGTGGCTCCCTGTGTTTTTTTTTCTGTGGGAAACGGGTCCAAATGGCTCTTTGAGTGTTTAAGAATTCCGACCCCTGCTGTAGACAATTAAGAAAATCCTTGGGGGTTGAGCCTTCTAACAAATAAGAGTCCAGGTGTATCCATGTGTATGTGAGATTTTCTGTGGGTCCATTGTTCTAGTCTTTGTACTGTAATAATGAGGAACAGTGTCTAAAATTGGACCTGAGACCGACTGACTGTTTGTCTGTCTGTCTAGCAATCTAATCTAATCTAAACTAATCTAATCATTTATCTATTAGATTTTTATCCCACCTTCATTACTTCATAATTAACTCATGATAGAGATAATACCAAATATTTCTTCCTCCTCCTCCCCCCCCCACAACAACAATCCTGTGAAGTAAGTAGGGCTGAGATGGACAGTGAGTGGCCCAAAATCACCCTGTCAGCTTTTGTGCCTAAGGCGGGTTTAGAATTTACAATCCCCCAGTTTCTAGACCTTAGCACTACACCAACTAGCTTTACATACCTCTATTTAAAGTCTTATGACAAGCAGATCTTAAACATTTTTTAAAAGAATATATTTACTGATTAGATTTGTTTGCTCCCCATTTTGCTTCAGGCAATTCCGAGTGGCTTACAAACATTAAAATCCAATAAAAGCTTGAACAATAAATACCCCTAATCTCACTGTCTGTAGAAAGCTTCAATAGGAAATGCAAAGCTGATAGTTACTATTATGGATTTTCTCCCACATACAATAAACATTCTCCAAATGAATGCTAGCTAATGTTTCTCCTAACAAACATTTGTCCTAGTCATCAGTAAATTAAATTCCTGAATTCACCCCAGCTAAGATTCTAGCACAATTTCTTTTAAGTCTCAAAAGAAAAGAAAAAAGAGAAGAAAACTCAGTTCTGTTTTTCTGCAATTCAATGGCTGGTTGATTTAAAATTAAACCCCAGAAAGCACAAATTCAAACTTATGTTTTTCTCTTCTCTCGTGTTACATTCTCTACAAAGCCCCCGGAGACAACACAATCAAAAAACCTTTTAGATTTGAGCTTCAACTTCCAGAATTCCCCAGCCAGCATGAAAGTTGCCAAGATTGAGAAACTTTGTTTTAGATGATTAAAGAAATCAGTAATGGGTTAATTTAGGATTGCAAATAAACTAGTCATTCCATATTGGATAGTTCTCAGGACACTATCAAAGAAATTTGTATGAATGCATTGTTATATATTTATACAATGTTACATTTAAGCCTTTTAAAATCAGATGCCAAAAACAGCATTAAAAACCCTTAAAATAACAATAGAGATTTAACAATGGAGTCACAGCTATTTAATCTTTACCTCAATGCTAAGTGTGTTTTCAGGCTCCAGATTCCTTGAAAAGAGAAAACTTATGACAGTTAAATGTGCTTCAACAGATTCATTATATCTCCTAGAATTCAAATATGGAAGATTTTGAGTATGCAGATAGAATACCGAGAGTATACAAATGTTATAATGATAAAGAAGTAAGTAAATTTGGATTATTTGGAATTATTATGTTTCCTGAGGCTTGTTGGAATCTATTTACACTATATCAATAATAGGATATCTGAATGAGAATTCATATTGTTTGTCACTAACGTCATAAAATAATGGAGGAAGAAATTCACAGTAGTTAAGAATGAATGGATATTTATTACGGCAATCTTCTTCCACTCATGATTTTTTACTTAATATGAGTAAAGAGTAATGCCTTACAGAAGGAGGAGGAGGAAGACGAGTCCATAATTTAGTACAGGGGTATCAAACTCGATTTCATTGAGGGCCACATCAGGGTTGTTCTTAGCCTCAGGAGGGCCAGGGGGCATGGCCAGCTCAATGTTACTCATCGAGGCTCTGTGTTCAGCCATGACGGCCTCCTGCACCCCTGGGCCAGCAAAAACGGCTCCATTTTTGCTGGCAGAGGCATCGTGGGTTGGTCATTTGCTATTTCCAGGACAGCCCTGTGGGCCAGATCTAAGCACCCCCATGGGCTGGATCTGGCCCATGGGCCTTGAATCTGACACCCTTGATTTAACAGAAGGCTGCATGAAAAAGGATGGACTAAACTAAATCAGAAGTGTCAGGCAGCCAGCCAATGATATGGAACTGGGAAAATGATCACTGCCTAAGGCATCTTTTACATTCTCATTCCAACAGAACAGAAGGAATAAGCAATAAGAAAAGTAAATAATTTAGATTTTTTGAATCTTGAGAAAACAGATGCACATCATATATGTACGACAATTAAACAGCTAGGATAGCTTTAGTCTTTGCTGGAGCATTCCAGTTTGGGCTGCTTTGTCAGAGCAATAGAGCTGCTTGCAAATGTTCGTTGTATTTCAGTCCTTTAGATATTCATTACAATCTGGATTGATAGGATTGATTTGTCAGGTTTGAAGATATATTTGAAAAGACACAAAATATTTGTCAGGAAACATAATTAAGCATAGGCCCATTAAATAAGCTTTTTCAATTAAGCCAAGACTGATTAACACTCCAGTATTGTTGAAGGAGCCCTTAAGGTACCTCTGCCTACACATTCCTTCCTTCCTTCCTTCCTTCCTTCCTTCCTTCCTTCCTTCCTTCCTTCCTTCCTTCCTTCCTTCCTTCCTTCCTCCCTCCCTCCCTCCCTCCCTCCCTCCCTTCATTCCCCCCACCCCCCCCTTCCTTTTTAAGAACCATATAAAGAATGGTTGCTGGAATTGGATATGTGTAATTTAATGAAAAGGACTAGGAGTGACATGATAGCAGTGTTCCAATATCTCAGGGGTTGCCACAAAGAAAAGGGAGTCAATTTATTCTCCAAAGCACCTGAGGCAGAGGTGGTATTCAGCAGGTTCTGACTAGTTCTGGAGAACTGTTAGTGGAAATTTTGAGTAGTTTGGAGAAACGGTAAATGCCATCTCTGACTGGCCCCACCCCCATCTATTCTCTGCCTCCTGAGTCCCAGCTGATTGGGAGGGAATGGGGATTTTGCAACAACCTTCCACTAGAGTGGGGAGGGAATGGAGATTTTATATTTATTTTATTTATTTGTTTGTTTTCAAAATTTATAGACCGCCCCCTCTCCCCGAACGGACTCGGGGCGGTGTACAGGCATCTCATTAAAAACAGGTACAAAAGATAGATACCCTTAAAGATATTCCCTTAAAAGCGAATTAAACCTAAATTCAACTGTACAGAATAATAAAAGTTAAAATCAACTAAAAAGCATACCCCTAAAAATTTAAAAATACAAACTTGAGGGACTAAAATTGGTATTAAGCCAGCTAAATTGAACAGGTGGGTTTTAAGCTTCTTACGGAAGGAGCGGAGGTCGGTGGTAGTTCTGATATCCGGGGGGAGGTCATTCCAGAGGGTCGGGCCCATCACAGAGAAGGCCCTACTCCTGGGCGTCGCCCGCTGGCATTGCCTAGTGGACGGCACCCGGAGGAGGCCCTCCCTGTGAGAGCGAATCGGCCGAAGCGTTGTGTGGGGCAGGATACGATCCCGCAAATAGCTAGGTCCTGTGCCATGGAGCGCTTTAAAGATGATAACCAACACCTTGAAATGCACCCGGAAAGCCACAGGTAGCCAGTGCAGCCCGCGCAGCAGAGGTGTTACGTGGGAGTATCTAATAGCTCCCACAATTGTCCGCGCGGCCGCATTCTGAACCAGCTGCAGCCTTCGGGTGCATCTCAAGGGGAGCCCCATGTAGAGAGCATTACAGTAGTCCAGTCGGGACGTCACAAGCGCATGGGTGACTGTGCAGAGGGCGTTCCGGTCCAATAGGGGACGCAATTGGCGCACCAGGTGAACCTGGTGAAACGCCCCCCTTGCCACGGCTGTCACATGGTCATCCATTGACAGCCAGGCATCCAGGAGGACGCCCAAATTGCATGCCCGATCCACGGGGCCAGCTGTTCGCCCCCAATGGCCAGTGATGGACGCAACTGGTTGAACCGGGGTGCCGGTAGCCACAGCCACTCCGTCTTGGACGGGTTGAGCTTGAGTCTGTTATTTCCCATCCAGATCCGTACGGCTTCCAGACATCGGGACATCACTTTGATGGCATCGCTGGGGTGGTCCGGGGTAGAAATGTACA
The DNA here is from genome assembly GCF_964273705.1 of Natrix helvetica. Classification (NCBI taxonomy): domain Eukaryota; kingdom Metazoa; phylum Chordata; class Lepidosauria; order Squamata; family Natricidae; genus Natrix; species Natrix helvetica. Next base: position 107,390,048 of record NC_138550.1, on the reverse strand, counting down.
GCTGAGTGTCATCAGCGTACAGGTGGTAATCTACCCCGAACCCATGAATGATCTCGCCCAGCGGCTTCATGTATGTGTTGAACAGGAGAGGCGAGAGGACCGAGCCCTGCGGCACCCCGCAGGTGAGCGGCCTCAGGCTTGACCTCTGCCCCCCTGTCAACACACATTGCGCCCGACCAGAGAGGTAGGAGGAGCACCACTGCAAAATGGTGCCCCTCACCCCCAACCCCTCCAGGCGACACAGTAGGATACCATGGTCGATGGTATCGAAAGCCACCGAGAGATCTAATAGGACCAAGATGGAGGAACAACCCCCATCTTTGGCCCTCCAGAGATCATCCACCAGCGCGACCAAAGCGTCTCCGTGCTGTGACCAGGCCGGAAGCCGGACTGGCGCGGGTCCAGATAATCAATTTCCTCCAAGTGCTGTGGGAACTGTTGCGCCACCACACTCTCTACAACCTTAGCCAAAAAGGGAAGGTTGGAGACGGGATGGTAATTTACTAACTTAGCTGGGTCCAGGGAAGGCTTCTTGAGTAGGGGCCTCACCACCGCCTCTTTCAAGACGGCCGGCAAGAACCCCTCTCTCAGTGAAGTGTTCACTAGTTCCTGGAGCCAGCCTCGTGTGACCTCCCAGGATGCCAGTACAAGCCAGGAGAGACACGGGTCCAGTAAACATGTGGTGGCTCGCAGTCGTCCACGTAACCTGTCCATATCGTCGGAAGTAACAGAGTCAAACTCCTCCCAGGATGGCACCTCAAGACCCACCTCCGACGTCTCTTCTAGACTGCTAACGGAGACCCACTCGCTGCGAATCTGAGTGATTTTGTCCTGCAGATATTCCCCAAATTCCTCTGCTCTACTCTGCAAGGGGGCTTCCCGCGGCCTCTGTGAAAGGAGGGAGCGAGTCACCCTAAACAGGGCGGCAGGGCGGTTATCTGCGGACGCAATAAGAGTGGCACAATATTGTCGTTTGGCCACTCTTAATGCCACAAGGTAAGTCTGTAAATAGGCTCTCACCTGTGCTCGGTCAGACTCGGAGCGTGACGATCTCCATCTGCTCTCTAGGCATCTCTTGCGGCGCTTCATCACCCCCAGCTCCTCGGTGAACCAAGGGGCCTGGGTGGTTCGATGCCGCAGGAGAGGCCGCAAAGGTGCAACCCGGTCCAAGGCCCCGGAGGCCGCATTATTCCATGCGGCCACTAGGTCCTCCATCTGGGTGCGGGTCAGGACTACAGGGAATGGCCCAAGCTCCGTCTGGAACCTATCAGGTTCCATCAAGCGCCTGCTCTGTAGGTCCTGACCACCTAGATTGCGGGGGTTGGGACAAATGACCAGCCGTATCCAACGGCCACGGTCCCCCAACAGGTTAAAAGATCTCAGCCTACCCTCGCACCTACCCCTCCCCACGACCGTTAGAATGGGAAGACCTTCTTCTGGAACACCACCACTCCCCCTTCTCTTAGTCGCTCCGCTCACTCCCTTGTTAAACCCACCTGTCTGCCTGGCACTAGTCCCTCCCTCAGCCTGATTGAACCCACCCCCCGCCCTGGAACCCCTTAAGAGACGAATAAAAGATCTGATTAAAAAACCCCTAAGGTTGCGCTTCGTCTACCTCTCTGGATTGATAAATCCCTCATCAAGGTGGGCCCTCGAGAGGGCGGGGGGCCAAACTTGCGAGAGGGGGGACTCCCTCAGTAAAATGTGGACTGCCCTCGAGTACATGGTAAGATTGCATTTCCGACAGGGCTACAGTTTGGTTAGGGATGTTTACAGATCATTAGTTCCAGTGAGGGATAACGGCCCAAGTCTTGGGTAGGGTGGTGAGATGATCAAATCAAATAGTCAGCAGGTGATAATTATAGTATCCTTCACCTGCCACGCCCACCAAGCCACACCATGCCCACCAAGCCACGCCCACAGAACCAGTAGTAAAAAAATTTGAATCCCATCACTGACCTCAGGGTGGGATAAGAAACAATGGATAGAAACTAATCAAGGAGAGAAGCAACTTAGAACTAAGGAGAAATTTCCTGACAATTAGAACAATTAATCAGTGGAACAATTTGTCGCCAGAAGTTGTGAATGCTCCAACACTGGAAAGTTTTAAAAAGGGATTGAATAAGCATTTGTCTGAAGTGCTATAGGTTTCCTACCTAAGCAGGGGGTTGGATTAGAAGACCCCCAAGGTCTCTTCCAACTCTGTTATTCTATTCTGCTCTGTTCTGTTCCATTCCGTTCTTCTCCTCTCCTCTCCAGTTAACACAATTAAAATAACATTCCTCACCCACCCACCTCCAAAAAGAAAGAAACCAAAACGGACATTATAGCACAAGTATTATAGTAACTTCAAGCAATGTTGAGTAATTGAATTGAGTGGAACGAATCCTCCTGCATCCTGCTAATTATGTTTTGAGCTACCAATTCTTTCCTCTCTGTTTGGCTTCTCACTGCCCTTTTCCATTTTTGCTGTCTCCTTTTCCTTCTTTCTCCATGCCTAAATCTGAGAGGATTAAGAGGCATTTGGGATACTCAATTGCCTGTTCCTAAACTAGCTTTCCTCCCCCCCTTCATCCTATTCCTCCTCTACCTATTTATTTGCACTGGCTGATGATATTCTAACAGGGATTCCAGCAAGACATCCAGCACAATCCAGCTCTCATCTTTTCATGCATTCCTGATTACTGTAATGTGTCTTACTATTTTAACTTTGTCTTGGTTTGCCATTTTATTTTGACTTTGATCTTGAACAGGGAAAACTCTACAATAATTTATGCTACTCTTTGAGAGATAATAATGGACAATAATGCTATTACAAAAGGAACTTTTGGGGAAGCAAATGACATGCACTTTGGAATTAAGCAGATGATGATAATAATAATAATAATAATAATAATAATAATAATAATAATAATAATAATAATAATAATAATAATAATAATAATAATAATAATAATAAATACAGGTACATTAAAGAAAGAAACAGAGTCACTAATCCTGGCTGCGCAAGAACAAGCTATCCGAACAAATGCCATTAAGGCCAAAATCGAAAAATCCTCTGATGATGCCAAATGCAGACTCTGCAAAGAAGTTGATGAAACTGTTGACCACATACTCAGCTGCTGTAAAAAAAATCACGCAGACTGATTATAAATTGCGGCACAATTCAGTAGCACAAATGATCTACTGGAATTTGTGCAAAAATTATAATATTAAAACAACAAACTGGTGGGAACATAAGCCTGAAAAAGTCACTGAAAATCAGATGGTCAAGATCCTATGGGATTTTCGTATACAAACGGACAAAATACTGGCGCATAACACACCAGACATCACACTGGTTGAGAAAAATAAGGTTACAATCATAGACATCGCAATACCAGGTGATAGCAGGGTCGACGAGAAGGAACATGAAAAAATCGCGAAATACCAGGACTTAAAAATTGAAATTCAACGATTATGGCACAAACCAGCATTGCTAATTCCAGTGGTAATTGGCACACTGGGTGCTATTCCAAAAGCACTGGAATTACATTTAAAACAGTTAAAACAAAATCACAATCAGTCAAATGCAAAAAGCTGCACTGCTTGGATCTGTACGTATATTACGAAAATACGTTACAACGTCCTAGGCCCCTGGGTGAGGCCCGACTAGTAATCAATGCCAAATCCGGTGAAACAACTGGCCGCTGTGATGCAATTGTATAATAATAATAATAATAATAATAATAATAATAATAATAATAATAATAATAATAATAATAATAATAATAATAATAATAATAATGCCTACAAATACTTAGGCATTCTGATGAAGCCTACAAATACTTAGGCATTCTGCAGTTGGATAACATCAAGCATGGAGAAGTAAAAACTATTGTTAGGGGAGAGTACACCAACAGAGTTAGGAAAATTTTGAAATCTAAATTGAATGGTGGAAATACAATCAAGACCATAAACACCTGGGCAATACCAGTTATAAGATACACAGCTGGTATAGTTAACTGGACACAAGCTGATTTGGACATTTTGGACTGAAAAACCAGGAAACTAATGACAATGCACTACAGTTTACACCCATGTGGTGATATTGATAGACTATACCTACCCCGAAAATCAGGTGGCAGAGGATTATTACAAGTGAAGCAAATAGTTGAACAAGAAAAACATGCACTAGCTGATTATTTAAAAGAAAGTCAAGAACATCTATTAATCGAAGTAAAGAACAAAAATCTATTGAAGGCCCAACAGATGAAACAAGAATACAGAAAAGATGTGATAAAATTAAGAATGGAGAGTTGGCAGAACAAAGCATTGCATGGCCAATTTCTGGAAAACATAAAATATAAAGTGGACAGTGAAAAAACTTGGTTATGGTTAACAGCAGGTACATTAAAGAAAAAAACAGAGTCACTAATCCTGGCTGCGCAAGAACAAGCTATCCGCACAAATGCCATTAAGACCAAAATCGAAAAATCCTCTGATGAATGCCAAATGTAGACTTTGCAAAGAGGCTGATGAAACTGTTGACCACATACTCAGCTGCTGTAAAAAAATCACGCAGACTGACTATAAAATGCGGCACAATTCAGTGGCACAAATGATCCATTATAATTTGTGCAAAAATTATAATATTAAAACAGCAACAAACTGGTGGGAACATAAGCCTGAAAAAGTCGTCGAGGGTCAGATGGTCAAGATCTTGTGGGATTTTCGCATACAAACGGATAAAATACTGGCGCATAATACACCAGACATCACACTAGTTGAGAAAAATAAGGTTACAATCATAGACATTGCAATACCATGTGATAGCAGGGTTGCCGAGAAGGAATATGAAAAAATCGCGAAATACCAGGACTTAAAAATCGAAATTCAACGATTATGGCACAAACCAGCAGTGGTAATTCCAGTGGTAATCGGCACACTGGGTGCTATTCCAAAAGCACTGGAATTACATTTAAAACAGTTAAAAATTGACAAAATCACCATCAGTCAAATGCAAAAGGCCGCACTGCTTGGATCCGCACACATAATACGAAAATACGTTACGACGTCCTAGGCCCCTGGGTGGGGCCTGACTAGTAATTAATGCCAAATCCGGCGAAACAACTGGCCGCTGTGATACAGTTGTATAATAATAATAATAATAATAATAATAATAATAATAATAATAATAATAATAATAATAATAATAATAATAATAATAACTCCGCCATTGCCGGTCCCAAGCCCGGATGAGAAAGGAGGAGGGTTGGGGTCAGGTTGGCAACCTGGCCCCATAAAAAAAAACTCGCCAACCCATACAACATGGTGAAAGAAACGAATAAAAATTCTATACCGCATCGGTCGTCGCGCGGGTTAACAAGGGCCGCGGCGGATGTTGAAGTCCCTGGGCATCCGTCGACAAGTGGGCTACAAGTGGACCAGCCAACAAAACGACAGAAATATAGTGCAGATGAAAATCGTGCCATAATGGCCTGTTATTACAACTCAGAGCCAAAAAAAAGAGGCTATTTAAAGCGAATGTATGATTTATGGAAACAACAATATCCAGATTCAAATGTTAGTGGACAACGACTAGCAGATCAAAGGCGATTTATTATACGAAATAAAGTGTTTAGCGAAGTTGAACTTGAGGAAATTCAGGCAAATTGCAAAAAAACAACAACATCACAAGAGGAAATAAGTGATACTCATGACACAACTAAAGAAATCATAGGAGAACTCTCAGAGGAAGCTGCCGGAGAGGAAATAAAAACACTACCACCAGAACTAGTTACCATTGAACCAACTGATGAACCAACTCAAAAACAAAATGAACTGAAGAACAAGATCATGGAGCATTTTCTGGCTAGGGAGGAAAGGCAATGTTTACCATCATTAAAAACTGTCCCTAAGAAAATTTTGGGTCCTGTCATGAAAATGGTTAATGCAGTGCTTTCAACAATTGAATCGGGATCCATCTTGGAAACAAATCAGTTAATGTACAGTGCAGCTGTAATAGTCACTAATGAACTAGGCATTAAAATCAAAGTACCTAATCACACAATGGAAAAAGCATCAAAGCCAAAGTGGAAAATCCGATTAGAACAAAAAGTCAAAAAATTAAGGGCAGATGCTAGCAACTTGAAGAACATGCGTGAGCAACGGCTTAAAAACAACAAAATTATAGATCAGCTAATCAGAAGGTATAGATTGGATACAAGAAACATCAATGAAGCTGTAGAGATTGTAAAACAGCAGATAACAGCAACAGCTAGGAAAATTGAAAGATATGAGGCACGAATCATCCAGTATAAACAAAATCAGCAATTTCGATCAGACCAACGGCGTTTTTATCAAAGTCTTAATGTGAATGGTGGCACCAAAAGTCAAAAACCTGAAAAGCAGGCCACAGTTGAATTCTGGAAAGAATTGTGGGAAAATGCAAAGGACTACAATAAGGAAGCAAAGTGGATACATGACTTTGAAGAAAGCATTGGTAATAAACAAATGCAAGTATTAGAAATAACAACTGAGATGGTCAAGAATCGAGTAAAAAAAGTAAAGAATTGGACATCACCTGGAAATGACCAATTACATGGTTTCTGGCTCAAATATCTGACCAGTTTACATGCAATGTTGGCCAGGCAACTGAATGAAATTTTACAAAATGGTCAAATTGATGAATGGTTGACAACTGGAAAAACATACTTGATTCAGAAAGATGCAACTAAAGGAACAATACCTGAAAAATACAGACCAATAACATGCTTGCCAACAACCTTTAAATTACTCACAGGCATTATTGCAGATAACATTATGGATTATTTGGAAACAAACAACATCTTGCCAGTAGAGCAAAAAGGCAACAAAAGAAGGAGTAGGGGCACAAAAGATCAGCTCCTAATTGATAAAATGATATTAGAAAATTGTAAGAAAAGAAAAACGAACTTGAATATGGTCTGGATTGATTATAAAAAAGCATTCGACTCATTGCCACATAGTTGGATCATAAAATGCTTAGAAACAACTGGCATTAGTAAAAATATTACATCCTTCACTGAAAAGGCGATGAAACAATGGAGAACTGAGTTGGCAGTAGGGAATGAGAACTACGGAATGGTCAATATCAAGCGAGGAATTTTCCAGGGTGATTCACTTTCACCTCTTCTCTTCATCATCGCAATGATCCCACTATCAGTAATCTTAAAAAAAATGAAATTAGGCTACCAAACAGCCAAAGAAGCTGAAAAAATTTCACATTTATTATATATGGATGATTTGAAACTCTATGGAAAGTCAGAAATAGAAATCCAATCACTGACAAACACAGTCCGAGTATTCAGCACCGATATTTCAATGCAGTTTGGCATGGAAAAATGCGCCACTGTATCCATAAAAAGGGGCAAAATCACTACATGTGAGGGAATTGAAATGCCCAATGGCCAACTAATTAAATGCAATGAAAATGAAGCCTACAAATACTTAGGCATTTTGCAGTTGGATAACATCAAACATGGAGAAGTAAAAACTATTGTCAGGAGAGAGTACACCAACAGAGTTAGGAAAATTTTGAAATCTAAATTAAATGGTGGAAATACAATCAAGGCCATAAATACCTGGGCAATACCAGTTATAAGATACACAGCTGGTATAGTTAACTGGACACAAACTGATTTGGACATTTTGGACCGAAAAACCAGGAAACTAATGACAATGCACTACAGTTTACATCCACGTGGTGACACTGATAGACTATACCTGCCCCGAAAATCAGGTGGCAGAGGATTATTACAAGTGAAGCAAATAGTTGAAGAAGAAAAACATGCACTGGCTGATTATTTAAAAGAAAGTCAAGAACATCTATTAATCGAAGTAAAGAACAAAAATTTATTGAAGGCCCAACAGACGAAACAAGAATACAGAAAAGATGTGATAAAATCAAGAATGGAGAGTTGGCAGAACAAAGCATTGCATGGTCAATTTCTGGAAAAAATAAAAGATAAAGTGGACAGTAAAAAAACTTGGTTATGGTTAACAACAGGTACATTAAAGAAAGAAACAGAGTCACTAATCCTGGCTGCGCAAGAACAAGCTATCCGAACAAATGCCATTAAGGCCAAAATCGAAAAATCCTCTGATGATGCCAAATGCAGACTCTGCAAAGAAGTTGATGAAACTGTTGACCACATACTCAGCTGCTGTAAAAAAATCACGCAGACTGACTATAAAATGCGGCACAATTCAGTGGCACAAATGATCCACTGGAATTTGTGCAAAAATTATAATATTAAAACAGCAACAAACTGGTGGGAACATAAGCCTGAAAAAGTCATTGAGAGTCAGATGGTCAAGATCTTGTGGGATTTTCGCATACAAACGGATAAAATACTGGCGCATAATACACCAGACATCACACTGGTTGAAAAAAATAAGGTTACAATCATAGACATCGCAATACCAGGTGATAGCAGGGTCGCCGAGAAGGAATATGAAAAAATCACGAAATACCAGGACTTAAAAATCGAAATCCAACGATTATGGCACAAACCAGCAGTGGTAATTCCAGTGGTAATCGGCACACTGGGTGCTATTCCAAAAGCACTGGAATTACATTTAAAACAGTTAAAACTTGACAAAATCACCATCAGTCAAATGCAAAAAGCTGCACTGCTTGGATCTGCACGTATATTACGAAAATACGTTACGACGTCCTAGGCCCCTGGGTGGGGCCCGACTAGTAATCAATGCCAAATCCGGCGAATCAACTGGCTGCTGTGATACAATCGTATAATAATAATAATAATAATAATAATAATAATAATAATAATAATAATAGTAATAGTAATAGTAATAGTAATAGTAATAGTAATAGTAATAGTAATAGTAATAGTAATAGTAATAGTAATAGTAATAGTAATAGTAATAGTAATAGTAATAGTAATAATAATAATAATGTGAAGCAAATAGTTGAAGAAGAAAAACATGCACTGGCTGATTATTTAAAAGAAAGTCAAGAACATCTATTAATCGAAGTAAAGAACAAAAATCTATTGAAGGCCCAACAGACGAAACAAGAATACAAAAAAGATGTGATAAAATTAAGAATGGAGAGTTGGCAGAACAAAGCATTGCATGGCCAATTTCTGGAAAAAATAAAAGATAAAGTGGATAGTGAAAAAACTTGGTTATGGTTAACAGCAGGTACATTAAAGAAAGAAACAGAGTCACTAATCCTGGCTGCGCAAGAACAAGCTATCCGCACAAATGCCATTAAGACCAAAATCGAAAAATCCTCTGATGATGCCAAATGTAGACTTTGCAAAGAGGCTGATGAAACTGTTGACCACATACTCAGCTGCTGTAAAAAAATCGCGCAGACTGACTATAAAATGCGGCACAATTCAGTGGCACAAATGATCCACTGGAATTTGTGCAAAAATTATAACATTAAAACAGCAACAAACTGGTGGGAACATAAGCCTGAAAAAGTCGTCGAGGGTCAGATGGTCAAGATCTTGTGGGATTTTCGCATACAAACGGATAAAATACTGGCGCATAATACACCAGACATCACACTGGTTGAGAAAAATAAGGTTACAATCATAGACATCGCAATACCAGGTGATAGCAGGGTCGCTGAGAAGGAATATGAAAAAATCGCAAAATACCAGGACTTAAAAATTGAAATTCAACGATTATGGCACAAACCAGCAGTGGTAATTCCAGTGGTAATTGGCACACTGGGTGCTATTCCAAAAGCACTGGAATTACATTTAAAACAGTTAAAAATTGACAAAATCACCATCAGTCAAATGCAAAAGGCCGCACTGCTTGGATCCGCACACATATTACGAAAATACGTTACGACGTCCTAGGCCCCTGGGTGGGGCCCGACTAGTAATCAATGCCAAATCCAGCGAAACAACTGGCCGCTGTGATACAATTCTGTTGATGCAATAATAATAATAATAATAATAATAATAATAATAATAATAATAATAATAATAATAATAATAATAATAATAATAATAATAATAATATTAGTAATAATAATATAAAAAGTATACCAACATATTCTTATCAACATTAAAGCTCCATGGCAGAAGCCTATACAGAGATATTCATACATCAATGCTCATGGTATCTCCTCTGCCAGGTAAAAATTTGCAGAAATGGCAAAATTAACTACTTTGATTAGACATAATGGACTAGATAGCTTTATAAGAGACTGGAAACCATTTGTGGACTTTGTACATGGTAAATATAATAACAGATGGTTAACAGAGGGATTTGAAGATTAACGTAATGCTTAGCTTAACTTGTTGATTGCGTTTTCTTCTTTCTTCATACAAATCTCTCTCTCTCTCTCTCTCTCTCTCTCTCTCTCTCTCTCTCTCTCTCTCTCTCTCTCTCTCTCTCTCTCTCTCTCTCTCTCTCTCTCTCTCTCTCTCTCTCTCTCTCTCTCTCTCTCTCTCTGTGTGTGTGTAAAAGGGAAGGAGAATTTATTGATTTTTCTTTTATTTCAGCATCCAGCCAGGGTGGATCCTACATGTCAAATATTAAATTTAATTGACCACTTTTTCTTCCTATTTTGTACACGATTTCCCCCCTTTTTTCTTGTTGTTAGGGTTGAATGTATATTTTTGTTTTATTTCATTTTGTTTCTTTGTTTTACTCTTTTGTATTTTATTTTCTATTATAAAACAATTCATTTAAAATAAAACATAAGTAAGTAAAAATGTAAAGGTTCCCCTCGCACATATGTGCTAGTCATTCCCAACTCTGGGGGTGTCACTCATCTCCGTTTCAAAGCCAAAGAGCCAGCGCTGTCCAAAGACGTCTCCATGGTCATTTGGCCGGCATGACTAAATGCCGAAGGCGCACGGAATGCTGTTACCTTCCCACCAAAGGTGGTCCCTATTTTTCTACTTGCATTTTTACATGCTTTTGAACAGCTAGATTGGCAGAAGCTGGGACAAGTAGAATAGAATAGAATAACAGAATTGGAAGGGACCTTGGAGGTCTTCTCATCCAACCCCCTATCTAGGCAGGAAGCCCTACATGACTTCAGACAAATGGCAATCCAACATCTTCTTAAAAACTTCCAGTGTTGGAGCATTCACAACTTCTGGAGGCAAGATTATTGATTGTTCGAACAACTTGCCTCCAGAGGTTGTGAATGCTCCAACACTGGTAGTTTTTAAGAAGATATTTGATAACCATTTGTCTGAAATGGTGTAGGGCTTCCTACACCACTAAGTAACGGAAGCTCACTCCATTATGTGGTGCTAAGGATTCAAACCGCCAAACTGCCAACCTTTCTGATCAACAAGCTCGGCGTCTTAGCCACTGAGCCACCGTGTCCTTAAAAAAAGTAAGTAAATAAATAAATATTTAAAAAAAGAGAAATACTCGTATCAATGATATTTTAATATATCCCTTACCTCACTCTTATACTGAAGGAGCAGAATAGACACTGAATGGACAAATGGATCTTTCATTAACATCTCCACTACATAGGCATGAAATTATCCTTGATTATCTTTCCATTTTAGGGGCTTAATAAAGATGTGTTCTCTGTCAGAAAGTTAAGCTCAATTTATTTCACTGCATAAGCCTCTCTAATCTTGAGAAGGGGGAAAAAAGAAAGAAAGGCACCCAATGCTAAAAAGAAAGGCATCTTCATTTATACCATACAGGTGCTCCTCACTGCCACAATTGGGACCAGCAACTCTGTTGCTAAGCGGTGCAGGCGTTAAATGAAATGTCACGTGACTTTGCTGGACTTCCGACATCAGTTCCACTGTGTTTGTTAAGCAAACCTTTGTGGATCATTAAACATGAATGAATCAAATGACTGTGAATTGCCCGTGATTTAAGCACTGTGCAACTACTGTGCTTTTTTTTTTAACAGCCACAGCATCCCACAGTTATTATTTGCAACTTCCTGCCAGCTTCCCCATTGATTTTGTTTGTCGAAAGCCAGCTGTGAAATCACAAATGGTGATTGTAGGATGCTGTCACTGAAAAAAAAAATCCACTGGTTGTGAAATGTCCAAATCACAATCCTGGGATTGCAGAGATACTGGAACTGTGGCAAGTTTGAGGACCAGTCTTAAACCAACTTTTTCAGTGTTGTCATAACTTTTGAACAGCCACTGACTGTTCAGTAAGTCAGTAAATGAGGATTACCTATATTTTTTCTGCATACTATCACTCTGCTAATCAACTAATTCTCACAACACTGTCAAACTATTTACTAAGACTGTATTACTATTATCCTTCCTATTACCTGTCTCCTTTTCTCCTTATGACTATAACCTCGTTGCTTGTATCTCTATCATTTATATTGTTTTATTTAGTTTCCCAATATTATTTTGATTGCTTATTTAGTATCCTATGACTAAGTGTTGAATCTTATGATTCATGATGAATGTATTTATGATGACTGATCATGATTTATCACTTATATCTTTTATGTACACTGACAGCTTATGCACTGAAGACAAATTCCTTGTGTGTACAATCATACTTGGCTAATAAATAATTCCTATTCTATTCTATTCTATTCTATTCTATTCTATTCTATTCTATTCTATTCAAAAAGACAGGCACAGACATAACTCTTTGTTTCAGAATCATCATGAGATATAATTCTCCTCAGCTTGGAGAATCAGATGAGGAGCATAAGGAAGTCTTGGATTAATTGCTAATTTTATGAAATGTATTGTTGCATGTCGTGAAGGCTTGATTGTGCCCAGCTGGAAGCAAAAACCCATCTCATCCATTTTAATGAGACATCAACTGCTTGTCCCACCACAAAAAAGTATTTGGACCAGGGGCTGACCACCTTCTCCTTTATAGTGGTCAGAGGTCATGTCATCATCTTGCTCATCCTTTGCTTTACAACTTGCTCTAATTCTTGCTAGGGTTGGGCTGGGGATTTCTTTTACCTGTTCTCCTATTCCCACTTGTATGGGAGGCAAGGTGACCTTGACTTCCTATATTTGAGGGACTATCTCAACTTGAATCAAGTCACTATGTTACTTCAGAAAAGCACATTATAATTAGGTAGCGGTCCAGATGTACCACTTAAATAGGCAATGAGTTAACTGGCTGAATAGATAAATGAGTACTGCAAGACCTCAGAGCCATAGAAATAGCAGCAACCCTATTTTCTTATGATGTTAAGTTGGCATGTACGATAGACAATTAAGGGTTCACCCTATCGCTCTATGCCTTTTTTGAAAAAGACATCTCCTGCTGGTTGAAATGAGTTTTGATGTTTTAAAGAAGGAGCTACTAGCTATCAGAAGTGCGTTTCAACACCGGTACTATCTTCCCAAAGGAATGTCTTATTCTCTCAAAGTCTGAATAGGTCCTATGAATTTGGAACAATTACAGAACTTCTTGCAAACTCTCAGTTCAGTCTCGGTTCAGGCAGATACTTTCGGAGTATGAGATACGTTTCTCATTTTAATTTTACATTGCCTGTCTTTTTAGCTCACGGAAGAAGCAGACCTTGAAGATGATCACTAGCCTGCTTCCGGCTGAAGGACTTGTAATCCTTGAACAGAATTCTAAAATGGTATAACTTACCCTGCTCACAAAATCTCTCATCCGCCCCAGAGACTGGATCCATAGTTTCTCTCTCTTCCTCCCTCCCCCCTTCTGTCTATCTCTCTCTATCATTTTCCCTCTCCTTCTCTCCCTCCTTTCCTCCCTCCCTCCCTCCCTCCCTCCCCCCCCTCTCTCTCATAGATTATAGTGAAATTTAGCAAGAAAAAAATACACATCGGTAATACAATAACGCATATAATGTCTATGGAGATTCTCAATCATCAGAGTCAGCCAGTTTATGAAACTGTCCAGTAGTTCTAAGAAAGTTTCACACCCATTTGGACTATTCAAGTCACCCTGAGGGCACAGATAAAGTGGCCTCAGCAACTCATGGAAAGAGTGCTAACTACTGGATGACTGCAAGGAATATAAATGCTTCCATTCTGCACCATTCAGTCAGAACTGAAGAAGCTTTTTGGAAGAGAAGCAAAACATCTTCAAGGAAAAACGAAGTCCAGTTGCCTTATGAAAGAAGCACCTTTGGGATATCATGAATTAATTAAAAAAGAATGAAGAAGGAAATATTCATGTAATATGGACTAAATATACAATTAGCTCGGTCCTTTAACATACTGTAGTATTGAATCCATGCAGAAACACACTTTTTTCACCTTCTTAATTCAAAATTGACAAAGAACCCATCCTTTAAATTACTTTTTGCAATCTGGTGTTTTATAAAGTCATTCACTTAACTGAAACCTCAGCTTGACAAAGCCAGAATTCTTCAAAGAAAGTCAAACTATGATTTTATGAAGACAATATTACTTATTCTATACTTTTGCACTATTATTGCAGAAAATGATAGGCTTAGACTTCTCAGGATACAGGAAAAGTTTATTTGGTAGCCAGGTTCAGAAACATTAGCCCATGGCTAACATTGCAAATTCTGAACAATCTTTATTATTGATGCATGCATTCTTATACATTCTCAAAGACAGTGTAACACGGAAACACTTAACTCATTTCTAATTGGTTACCTTGAGGAAAAAGCCTTATAAGGAGATGGGGGTCTTACTTCTCCTTTTGTTACAGGTATGGACTACGTGCCATTAACGAACTTTAATTGAACCTTGTGGTTTTGGACTTTTGACATAGGGACATTTGCTGGAAAATGTTGTGGTTGAAGGCTGATGACATTTCCTTGTCCCTTTAAGCAAGCTTTTAACTGTTCCTTTAATGCCACGTCTTTATTCTTATATTTTAATCCATATTTTATTCTACTTTAGTATAATTCAGCAGCACATTCATATCCTTAACTACTATAGTATAATTCCTTGTCCCTTTAAGCAAGCTTCTAACTGTTCCTTTAATGCCACGTCTTTATTCTTATATTTTAATCCATATTTTATTCTACTATAGTATAATTCAGCAGCACATTCATATCTTTTTCTCCAGAGTCGTTCTTCATTCTCTAAAATGTTAGAATCCTTTCATTGCTTTATTGTTTCGTTTACCTAAACAGCAGAAACATTAATGAGTGAGCCAATTTAACCCCCAAAGCTTTATTCATATCTAGAAGCTAAATGACCATTATACAGGTAGTCATCGACTTACGGCTATTCATTTAGTGACCATTCAAAGTTACAAAGGCACTGGAAAAAGTGACTTATGGCAGTTTTTCAAAGCATCCCCATGGTCACAAGTTCAAATGTCAGACGCTTGGCAACCGACTCTTATTTATGACGGTTGCAGTGTCCCAGGATCATGTGATCACCTTTTGCGACCTTCTAAAAATCAGAGTCAAAGCCAGATTCAATTAACAACCATATTACTAACTTAACCATTGCAATGATTCACATAGCAACGGTAGCAAGAAAGGTCATAAAATGGGGCAAAATTCACTTAACTGCCTAGGAACAGAAATTTTGGGCTCAATTGAGGTTGTAAGTTGAGGACTACCTGTACAGTAGTAGGTTCTTTTATGTATTTTCAACCACACAACCAGTGAATGTCTAGATCTGATTTTTTAAAAGTATCTTCCTCATAAATAATTACGTCATTTATTGCTGACAATTTAACTAGGCAGCAGAACAATAAGACTATGATTAAAGATTCCATGCAAGATTAACTATAGAACAATGGACTAATGCTTAATTCCTGGCAATAAGCACCGAGTTATTTTTGCTCTTAGACAGAAAAAGAAAAATTATAGCTATACTTTGTATCCATATGCACAGAGATTATTAATCATTTTAATACTCTTCTTTACCACGCATTTGGGTCCAAAATCTATATGAAAGATTATTGAATTAATATGTTACATAATAATTATATAAGGAAATAATTAACTCATACTAGAATTTGAAAGATGTGCATATATGTGTGGATATTTGTTTGTGCATATACAACGATATGTACTGAGGAATAAATACTATACAAGTTCAGTGTTGCAGATATAGAATTTAATGTAAAGGTAAAGGTTCACCTTACACATATGTGCTAGTTGTTCCTGACTCTAGGGGGAAGTGCTAATCTCTGTTTCAAAGCCAAAGAGCCAGCGCTGTCCGAAGACGTCTCCGTGGTCATGTGGCCGGCATGACTAAACGCCAAAGTCGCATGGAACGTTGTTACCTTCCCACCAAAGGTGGTTCCTATTTTTTTACTTGCATTTTTACATGCTTTCGAACTGCTACGTTGGCAGAAGCTGGGATAAGTAACAGGAGCTCAGTCCGTTACACAGCACTAGGGATTCGAACTGCTGAACTGCTGACCTTCTGATCAACAAGCTCAGCATCTTAGCCACTAAGTAAATTATTCCCTCCAATGCTCTTCAGGCTATTTAAAGGTTGGCAATGAAACTGAACATCTGTCAATTGGCTTTAAAAACTTGTTTTTCAACATTTAGTTTGTTCATCCAAGAAAAATAAGAATAGGCTTAAATTTTTAAAAAGATGTGATTAAGTACAAGTAATATAACAATATTAACTATGTAAATGAAGTGTCATATTTTTTGACTCTAAGATAAATAAAAAGAACATTTAATTCAAAAATGCCATTGAGCTGATAAGAAATTTTGTATTTTATTCCAATTATCAACAAGACTGTCCCATTCTAAAACATATTTTAGGTGTTTGTTTATTTAAAATGGAAAATTGCCATCATAGGAGAAATCAAAATAATTTTGCAGGATAGCAGAAAAACTGCTTATCCTTTTAGTAATATGTTCATTATTGAAACATTGGGTACAGAAGACCATCTTAATACTGTTTGATTATTTGATGTTTTATGAATAGTTGGACTACACTGAAGAAGTGACAAATTCAGATGGACAATAGTGGTCTTCAAACAGAACATCATGCTACCAAATTCACAATCTTAATGCAGAAAAAAGACAATTTCCCCCATTAATCTTGGTTAAAGAATCACAATGAGCAGAGTGATTGCACTTTCCTAGGAAACTACATATGACCAAGAAACACATTCTGAGAAATTTCAGTATGCCTGAGAAATTTCCTGACATGTTAGAACAATTTGCCTCTAGAAGTTGTGGGTGCTCCATCACTGGAGGCTTTTAAAAAGAGATTGGACAATCATTTGTCTGAAATGGTATAGCGTTTCCTACATGACCATGGTGCTGGATTAGAAGACCTCCAAGGTCCCTTCCAACTTTGTCATTCTGTTATTCTGAATGATTTTGCAGCAAAAAGATCCACAAGAAATACTATATTTTGGGAAATATTTTCATGAGCAGGGGCCTGTTCTACAACTTTCCTTGTTGCATTTTATTATTTTCTTTCCTTTTCATTGGTTGAATATTTTTTTTTATAAAGCACTTTGTAATTTTTAAAGGAAGTAATGTATAGGTACACCCTGCCCCCCAGGTCAAACACAACCCTGGTGTGGCCCTCAATGAAATTGAGTTTGACACCCCTGATTTAGGCATCCTCCAAAATTAGCATTTGATGAAGGCTGAATAGATAATGTTAGATGGTACTTGGGTACCTGAATTATTTGTAACATAGACTATTGTTTCCTTTGCTGCTGACCACTGCATTGAGTGGATAAAGTCTTTCCTGTGCCATTGTTCTAATTATTATATTTTTAAACATTTTGAAAAATGAGGAGAAAGAGGGGGAGAAGGAAAAATAAAGCACAAAGTAGATATAAATGGGTAATGTATACACACCATTCAAATGTTCAATGTTTCATTGATTAGCTTCAGTAAATAACTGTATAATTTTAAAAACTATTAATCTTTGTTAAGATGCAAGCAATATATGCCTAACTATAATAGTTGTCAACAAAGCATAAATCATTAAAATGAGGTTAAGAATTACAATCATCTGTCTGAACATTAAAGATTTTCTATTACGAGAAACACACATTTTGGATGTAGTGCAAGCCCTTATGTAGAATTATAATTCAAAAATGGTTTCCATGTTCAGTCAGATTTACTGCAGTGGTTGCGTCTTAAGTGATGCTTGATATGCTGAGGAGGCCTTTAGGGAGAGAGATGGGAAACAGAAATGCAGTTGCCATGATCAGAAGACAAATGTCTGGCATACCAAAGGAAGACGGCATTGACACCAGCTCCTTAAAGTTCTCAAAGAGCTAAGCCATCTTGCAAGGTATAAAGAAATGTAGAACTGACTTTGGTTCTAAAAAAAGTAAGAATACTACTACAGGGGAGATTTCAGAAAAAAAAGAGAGATTAGTCCTGAGAAAGTAGAAAGGCTGAGAAAGATACTCGAAACAATTCCATCTTAATGTGGTTTATTGTAAAGTGGGACTGTGAAGAACTTGGATAGGCTTCCAAGATTCTATTGATTTACTTTGCTATTGTCAGACTTTCCCCAGTCCCATTCCTTAGGAAAGAAAGACCCTTGACACCATTTAGTTGAAATGATAGATTCTTGTACTAAAATATTTTGACTGCAGTATAGAACTGCTAGAGCTGAACTTCCCATAGGAAAGCATACAGACTTTTTCCATTGATCCATCCCACACCTCTTATCCAGAGCAATGCCACCCAATGAACTGGCATCTAAGTGTTTTGGGAACATGTTGGAGATGTTTGGAGCAATCACCATTCCTTTCTCAGCTTCTCCAGCATCTCAGTGTCCTTGAAGGCTGGCACAAACTGGTTCAAGGCATCCTGGTCTTCCTCAATTGTCATTTCCTCCTCTCTATTTCCTATCACATACTAACACACGTTTATTACCCATTTATTCACCCAGCCTTTGATTGCAGGATGCCAGTAAAGCACCAAACCAAAGAAGGCAGTCCCAATAACTACAATCATGAGCCTTTTGAGTAACAGGGTTGTCCACAAGGCATAGTTCAAAGGAGTCAATTGTTTTATAGGCATCATCACTGCCTTGTCTTTTTAAACTGTGTCCTGTGGACATCCCTGATGCCAGCAATAGAAGTTTAGGTCCTTTAGCCTTTCCCTCCCCAGTAGGCAAGGGGGAATTTATTCCTTATTTTGAGGAAACAGCAAGTTTCTTCCTTGGAGTCCAGTACTTCAAGATACAATATATGGGGTACAAATGCCCAGTGATTTTTTTTTTAAAATAGCAAGTTTCTACTTTATAGTAGCTTTGGCCAAGAGATGAACAGTGGTAGACATGATTGGAGAAAGCAACTTTTTACTTTTACTTTTATTTTTTTATTTCCAAAATTAAAATACAAAATAAAGAAAAAAAGGGAGGAAATAAACTAACAACCATCCGACACTAATAATAAAAATGAAAAACCGTGCGTGTAAAGAACAAATAATGAATACATCATTCACACTGACATTGAACATGAAACGTCTACCCTGGGTGAATACCGGGAAGGCCACTTCTTGATTTATTTCTCCCCACTGGGGTGTGAGTGCTGCCCCTTTAAAGTTAAAGAAAAACACAGACAAATACGCGGATTGGTCTGCCTGTGCAACCGCACATTCACTCATCGCTAATAGCGTAGCTGGAGAGGACTTTATAACATGTTAAATTCAGCCCTTTTAAAATAGGTGGATATTCAAGTCTTAAAGCTTTAAAGACTTCATTTGGCCACTGCAGGTAGTAATAACATGTTGCAAAAAACGAAACAAAGCAGAAAGAGCAGTTGACACTCTGTGAGTTAACCAGCTTCACAAGGTCATCCAGTCTACTGATTTCCATCGGGAGGCAGGGAGCAGAGTTACATAGGGATACACTGCAGAGTAGTCCAGGTAGAAAGGTGAAGCAGATTTTAGTCACCATGCAGTTTATCAAGGAGAGACTGAAGTATGTATGAACATTGCAGTTCAAGTCAGCTGTTCTGTTTCAACCTGAGCGAGACTTCTCCCTCCTGGAGGAGTCATTCTCTCCCTCCATCTTGGAACTGACTCAAACACAGGCGGATTTTATTATTTTACTTTACTTTACTTTAATTATCTATATCCTGCATTTATTATTTTTACTAACAACTTAAGACGGCTAACCTATCCAATGTGTCTTCAGCCTCTTATTTTCCCCACAACAACGCTGTGAGTGTGTAGAGATTCTCCGTCATCCAGGTCCTGGTTGTGCCAAAGGTGCTTTTTCAGGAGGCAACTGGACTTTCTTGTTTTTTCTTTGAAGATGTTTTGCTTCTCATCCAAGAAGCTTCCTCAGCTCTGACAGTTTTCAAAGAATAAACAAGAAAGTCCAGTTGCCTCCTGAAAAAGCACCTCCGGGACAACCAGGACCTGGGTGATTGAGAATCTCTTCAGACTTTTAGTTATAGAATTTGGGATGAAAGCCCTTTGAATGGTGTGGGAGTAAGAATGTATTTCAAAAATAATAATAATCCAGGAACCAGAAGCACCACTCAGGTGACCCTGAGGACACAAATAAACCTCCAAGTGCATCAACGACCCTCTAAAAGGATGCAGATGACCAGCTGTCTTCAAGGAATATAAATCCTTCCATTCCCCATTATCCTGTCAGAGTTGAAGCTTCTTAGAAGAGAAGTGAAACATCTTCAAAGAAAAAACAAGAAAGTCCAGTTGCCTCCTGAAAACCTTTGGGACAACAACACTGCGAGTTGAGCCACAAGCTCTCCTCCTTTATCAGCTAAGCCAGGGAAATAGGTATGTATTGTGTCACAACCCCTGGTATGCCCAAATATGGGAGGGAACACACTGCTTCCCTTTTCTGTCTTTTGGCTCGCTCCAGGAGACCATCCAGGCAGAAAACCATCTTTTTAATGTTGCCTTTAAGGTTGTGACACAATACATAACTATTTCCCTGGCTTAGCTGATAAAGGAGGAGAGCTTGTGGCTTTGTGGCTAATACATCTGCCTAATATGTAATACAGCCCAGGTTCAAATCCCAGTAAGGGTATGGCTAGCTGATGAGAGCTAAATAGCTTGAAATAGATCTATACTAGTCTCCCTTTATTTATTTATCAGCACAAATGCAACACAAATGTAACAAAGACAACATTAAAAATATGGTTTTCTGCCTGGATGGTCTACTGGAGTGAGCTGAAAGACAGAAAAGGGAAGTGTTCCCTCCCATTTTTGGGCATACCAGGGATTGTGACACATCACACACACACACACACACACACACACACGCATGTATGTATACACACACACACACACACACACACACAAAAGCTGGTATGGTCACTGTCCCACCATTTTGTCACACACTAATTTGCTCATTTAAGGAGAACCTTAAATCTAGGTTTAAGATTTAAATTTAAGATTGAGGACCTAGCACAACTGCATATGCGAGAAGTATGTTTTTTTTTTTTAAATATATCTGCCCAACAGATATCCCATTCTCCCTATGGGATCAGAGGACCACATCACCAGAAAGAGGATTTTGTAAAAGACTATGATTGCTGCCAGAAAAATGAGCCTCAAAGTGCTTCAGTCAACTAAAATCAAGAATGTTTGGTCAGTTGCCATGACAACAATACCTTTTCCTTTTCTCTTTAGTTTTTGAAAACAAAATGCCCACACATATAAATCACCTGATATTGTGACATGTTCCCTAATGCTTTGAAAAGTTGCTGGAGTATGATGGGCCTAACATCCTTTTTTTATATATATCTGATGGAATTATGATACTTCCTAACACCAGATTCTGATTTTTTTATCTCCTTAATTGTGTGTATATATATATTTTCTGCTAAGGAAAAAAAAGCAGGAAGAAAACATAGGAGGATTACAAATTAAAGGGAATATTATCTCGAGCCCCTCTAACATTATGTAAATGAGCCGAATATAAAATATTCATTTCAAAACACCCGGTGTTTGGCAAGAATTTAAGTTGATGAAAGAAGTGAGAACAAAAGCATCAGCCATTCAACGGTGGTGAAACCTTTTTAATCAAGGCTGTAATTCTGGATTACACATTAACCACGATAGATCAGGAGTTTTACAATATTAATTGGGAAAAAAGAAAACAACCTTGAAAAGTTTCTACCACTTTTGGCTTAGTTGGGGAAGTTTTCAACTATATTATGCAGGTAACAGTTGCTTAACAATTGCCCTTTTTAGTGACTATTCAAAATTATGAGAACACTGAAATTTTTTTTTAGTTCTTTCTTTGAAATTTTATCCCACCTTTATTATTGTTTACAAAGCCCCTCAAGGCAGAGAACACGCCTAATACTCCTTCGATTTCCCCAACAACAACAACAACAACCCTGCGAGGTGGGTTGGCTTGAAAGGAGTGACTAGCTCAAAGTCACCCATCTGGTTTTTCATGCCTATGGGAGGACTAGCTTAAATTCATGGTCTCATGGTTCCTAGGTCAGCATCCTAACCACTAGACCAAACTGGCTCTGTGAGACAGTCCCATGGCCAGACTATGCCCAGCCCTCATACTTACGACTGTTGTAGCCTCCTCACAATCAAACTAATCAAGGAGAGAAGCAACTTAGAACTGAGGAGAAACTTCCTGACAGTTATAACAATTAATCAGTGGAACAGCTTGCCTCCAGAAGTTGTGAATGCCCCAACACTGGAAGTCTTTAAGAAGATGTTGGATAGCCATTTGTCTGAAGTGGTATAGGGTTTCCTGCCTAGGTATGGGGTTGGACAAGAAGACCTCCAAGGTCCCTTCCAACTCTGCTATTGTATTGTATGTGAAGGATGCTTCATAACCAGCAGGAATTTATAATTACCTCAGTGCTCTACATTCACATGATTTAATTTTCGTGTTTCCAGACCAGTTTCGAACTAGTAGAGTCAACGGAGAAGCCAGCAGTAAAATCACAAGTCATGATCACACAGTTTCTCATTTAACGACCCACAATCATTTGCTGAATTACTGGAGCAGAAATGAGGTCTTAAGATGGCTGTGGTCACATGATGTTTCACTTAGTGATGGAGTCAATGGCCCCAATTGTCAACCAGGGAGGAATTACTGGTCCCTTGCTAAACTGAGGGCACCTTGTACTATACATTAAGGAACAAGTAAAAAAATATCATTACAAAGGAAGATATTGCACTTTTTCTTGCCTTTTTCACTATTTTTCATCCAAACTTGAAATATTGCCTGTTTATGATCGGGTTATGTTCATTGATTGGTAAAATTTTGCTTCTTGTGAAAAAGCTTACAAATATCTAACTAAGAGATTTAGGCTTCCTCTTTTGAGTTCTATCTCAAAACTCAAAATCTGTAATTATTTCTTAAATGATCCATTTTTCTGTCTCCTTGTCCCTCACATGCATTGCATAATTCCAAATTGAATTCACAGGTTGTTACACAAATGAACAACTGGAGGTCCCAAAGCTATGCCTGGACATCCTCTAGCACAATTACCAAATACTGTACATAAATAATCAGCATTACATATTTTGAACTAGGAAACATACAAGCCTTCTATCCTGAGGCACAAAATATGATGCATATCAAGTTTCCCAACCGTGGCAACTTTAAAAACTGTGGACTTCAATTCCCAAAATTCCTCAGACAGTTAACCCTCTCCTCTACCCTTCCAAAAACCAAACCCAAATGCTCCCTTCATATCAGTCTCATGTATTTGCGTGCATATTCATCCTTCAGAAAATGGCAATGGCAATTCACAGAAGATACAAGCTCTGTTTATACCATTTTAATGGTCTTTGTTGTTGGTGTATATATTGCAAACACTGGACGCCACATTTTGCAACTAAGGCAGCGAAAACAAAGCAGTTTTGCACCAGTCAACATGTTGGTATCTGAACATATGATCGTCTGCTTCTTATTTGAAACGAAGTGTAAATGGTGATTGTGTTATATGTTTTGAGTTGTTTATTGCTGTGATGCCACCTGGCATTCACGAGATTGGCAGCTACTTCCCAGACAAGACGCACACAAAATTCTCCATCTCAAGCAGAAGCACATGGGAGTTGGCACAGATACAACAAGCAGATGTCCTTAAGCCCTTCCCTTTTGCTAGTTAATAAAAAAAATGTTCTCTTTTTAAAACCCGAGTTGGTGGATTTGAGGCTGGCAAGAGTGTGATTTCATATCTCCGTTCCTACTCAGAATTTGCAGGAGGCAAGATTTTCAAGGAAATAAATGGGCACAGAGGTAACATCCAATCCAAAACTCTAAAAAAAAATAAAAAAAAATAGGGCAGGCTTACTAAGAATTGCACTGAGTATAGTTGCTTTCCTGTTACTTAGTGGGTATTGTCTTTGATATTCATACTCAGCAGATTCTGTGTTTTTATGCAATTTAGTAAACCCTTTGCAGGATACTTTTTTCCATATTTGTAGTAGGCCTACCATTTCTTTTATAATCTGCCCTGAATCTTATACCACCCTTTTTTATTTTTCTCAAGTGAGATTATTTTTAGGTATTATCTGTGAGCTGAGGGGTTTTGTTTGTTTATTTGTGCCTTAGAGTTCAGGTTGATTAGTCCTGCCTGGATTAGTCCTTATAGTTTATTGGCAAGATTTCAGACGTGGTTTGCCATTGCCCTCTTCCTAGGACTGAGAGAAACTGACTTGCCCAAGGTCACCTAGTTGACTTTATGCTCATGGTAAGATTAGAACTCAGTGTTTCCTGTTTCTAACCCTGAACCATCACACTTAAAGGCATCCCCCTGGGAATGTAGCAACGGCAGCAGCAAAACCAAATTGCTACTTCAAGGCAGGAGATGGCACAAGAATATGGAGGATCTGGAAAGGAACTTGAGACCATATGGGTTCAAAGCCTTGGGCTCAGTTTTGTTGCTATATTTGCTACATGCCAGCCGGGTCTTGTTTTAGTATGAGTAGGAGAGACTGAAGATCACACAAGGCAAACATAACCAAACTGCAATAGATTAGCTCGTGATTGCTCCCGAGTGGATTATAATTTGCTTTTACATATCACCTCCCACTTCCAAGTATGATCTTTTTTGCTGCTTTTCCAGTCCATGGGAGATTAAAACAAGTGAATTCTGCATATCATTATTATCTTTAATCAAAAGCTGAAACAATAAATATACTACCTTTTGTTTCCCGTAGGATATTTCATGTGTGAGGAATGAAGTAAATTAACCATGTATATTATTAAGGTGACCAACTTTTTTACAATGAAAAGGAGGACAAAAGACGTTCTATTGTCCAAAATGCTAAGGTGACCAACTTTTTTACAATGAAAAGGAGGACAAATAAATTGGAAAAAATATATCGTAAATAAAAGAAATATTTTATTCATTGCAACAATAATACATTAAAATATGATATATGCATAATAAAAACATTTGCAACATTTTATATTGTAATTATGCTTACATGCCTGTTAATTATAATTTAAATGAGTACTTTTCCATTGAATTAATATTTTTTGTCAATGTATCATCTTCTAACAATATATTGGAAATATCTGAACAAGAAATATCCTTCATATTGAATTTTACGGCAAGTGCTGCAGCTAGAGTATCAACATTCAATCTCGATTTCTCACTTGTCGAAAAATCATTGGCAATTGAAAAAAACTCTTTCAACTGCTGCATTAGTTCCAGGGCAGCACAACGTAAATTGAACAAGTATAAATAAAGGTTCACATTGAATATGTTCATTTTTGAAATGGCTGAAAATATCCACCCATCTTTTATCAATTTCAACATGTTGATTTTCCCATTGTATTAATTTTTAAATATACATTCAGTCTTCTAATTTCTTCAAAGAGACAATTGTCGTCTATTTTAATGTCTAGCATTTCTTTAGATAAAAATTCAACACAAGATTCAATATCTGTTCAATATACTTGCGATGAAGTAAAAAAAAAACACCCTTAAAAACTGTTTAATAAAACGTGAATTGTACTTACCTCTGTATAATTGAATATTCACTGAGAAAGAAATAATTACTGTGAGTCATTCAATTGCCGACGTGCCGTGAGTCTACTGCGTCCGTATGTGCCAAGTTGTGTTTTGGTAAGAAGTAAACAAAGCCACTTGCACGCGACGCTCTCTCTCAAGGTCTCCTGTGCGGAGCGCATGCATCTCATAATCACGTCTTATACCGCACTATACCGAGTCTTGACGAATTGTCATGTCAAATGCAAATACGTCACATAACGCGCAACAGATTAGTCTTCAAATATCGAAAAGGAGGATATGTAGGAGGACACTTTTTGAGGGAGGACAGAACTTACAAAAGAAGGACTGTCCTCCCTAAAGGAGGATGGTTGGTCACCTTAATATTATACACAGTCCAGTCTTTGGCAGCAGCTAGGAGCAAGTCTTTCAAATATACCGGTGGGTTTTTTTCCCCATTCTTACAAATAACTTACAAGACAAATTGGAACGCCAGCAGGCCTTTTGAAAGGGATTTCATTCCATTTGGAAGAAAACTCATCAGCTAAAACAGACATTATAGTACAGGTAGGCCTCGACTTAGCAACAGTTCATTTAGTAACTGTTCAAAGTTACAACGGCATTGAAAAAAGTGACTTACGCTCATTTTTCATCGTTTGTTGCATCTCTATAGTCACATGATCAAAATTCAGACGTTTGGCAACTGATTCATATCTATGACACTTGCAGTGTCCCTGGGTCATGTGTGACCTTCTGACAAAAAAAACCAGGGGTGGGATTCTACCAGTTCGGACCAGTTCACCCGTACCGGTAACTCTGACGATCAATTGGGAGCGAACAGGTTCACTCCCATGATCAAGTGGGCCTGCCTGTCCACTTCTGCGCTTTACCTACCGTTATCTTCTTAGCTGAGTTGCGCGGAAGAGTGGAATGCCGTCCCTCAACTGTTTTCCTTCCCAAGTAGTAATCTGGAAGGTGAGTATTTTCTGGACTGCACACGTGCGTGCAGCAAAGCGCACACTCAGTGAACTGGTTGTTAAACCGGTAGGATCCCATCCCTGAAGCAAAGTCAATGAGGAAGGCAGAATCACTCAATAACTGTGTTACTAATTGTAACAATTGTAGAAATTCACTTAACGAATTTAACGAAAAAGATCATAAAATAGGGCAAAACCCATGTAACAAACATCTCAGTAACAGAACTTTTGGGCTCAATTGTGGTCATAAATAATTTATATAATTTATTTATATAATTTATATGGGGTATATAAATTAATTAAAAATGAAAAAGAGACCTGGGGGAATACAAACTTGATTGGAAGACTTTAACTATTAGCCCTTTCTCCAGAGGTCCTTTCTCTGTCCTACGATGTTTCACCAAAGTAAAAAAAAAGGATTGTGATAGCTTAGATTATTTTCATATTCTTACTGCACTCAATCCTTATTGATATCCTGCAGATATGCATACATACGGCCTAAAATAGGAGTGATTTTATATCACACTAAAGATCTAAAATTACCAGTGCATAACATCATGTTCACACTCTTTCTGCTTTGCATAAATAAAAATGACCTTTGCGATTATACCCCTAGTTAGCAAAGAGCAGAGTTAGTGTAAAAGGGAAAGCCGTTTCTTAGGAGGGAAATTTTTTAGTCCGAAATATGCTATATCAATGCTGCCATCTGCTGGGGCAAACAGTTGTGGCCACTCTAGCAAATCCACAGCTTCATAATCATAAGCCAAACAATACTGCATGGAATGGATGGGAGATTTTAAATTTAATTTAAATCAAATCAAATCAATTTTACTTTTTTTCTTTCAGATCTATTTACTGTGGCAGTGTTGCTCTGCTCTCAGATTTTCTTTTAAATATGTAATGTGACACACAGTTCCGTAAAAAAAAAGTTGTAGATCCGTATGCCAGAAGTGGTCAAATAAATAGTTTTGCAAAAACTGAAGGAAATTTGAGAAAACCATTTTCCAGTTTTCTTACCTTTCCAATTTCTCTTCCTTTTGAAATAAACACACATTTACCCTATTGCTCTGTAGTCCTTCACACCAGGCCTTGATTTAGATTGGGTTGGATTAATTGGATCACTTTCTAGACCTGATTAGAATTAGATAGGATTGGACTAGGATTGGGATCTTGTAGGTCTCCTGAATAAGATCAGTCTCTTGAGAAAGATTTAAGATTGTTTCCACAAGAGGTTTTTGTGCCATTCTGTATCAGCTCTATAATCTTGTTCACACTATTCCCCTGCTTTTACCTGCTGCACCAGTTTATTTCCAACTCAGATATAATTTTTTTTTTAAATGTTCTGATTATGTCCTAAAGGTGCTTTTTCAGGAGGCAACTGGACTTTCTTGTTTTTGTCTTTGAAGATCTTTTGCTTGTCATCCAAGAAGCTTCTTCAGCTCTGACAAGATATTGGAGAATAGAAGGATTTTATTCCTTGCAGACAGCTGGTCATTTGCATCCGAATGGAATAGAATAGAATAGAATTCTTTATTGGCCAAGTGTGACTGGACACACAAGTCTTTGGTGCATATACTCTCAGTGTTTTAGAGGGCTGTTGAAGCACTTGGAGATTTACCTGTGTCCTCAGAGTCACCTTAATAATGTTCCTGGTTCCTGTAGTCTGTAATTTTTTCTCTGGAAATCCATTCCTAATCTATTCAAAGGATATTCATCCCAAATTGTATAGTTAAAAGTCTGTAGAGATTCTCAGTCATCCAGGTCCGAAAGGTGTTTTATCAGGAGGCAACTGGACTTTCGTATTTTTTCTTTGACGACCTGTTGTCTATTCTATTCAATTCTATTCAATTCTATTCAATTCTATTCAATTCTATTCAGTTCTATTCAATTCTATTCATTCAATTCTATTCAATTCAATTCAATTCAATTCAATAAGGATGCAAATGACCAGTTGTCTGCAGGGGATATAAATCTTTCCATTCCCCATTATCCTATCAGAACTGAAGAGACTTCTTGGATGAGAAACAAAACGTCTTCAAAGAAAAAAACAAGAAAGTCCAGTTGCCTCCTGAAAAAGAACCTTTGGGACAACCATGACCTGCATGACTGAGAAACTCTACAGACTTCTCTGAATATTTGTTTTTCAGTTAGGAATGCCAGAATTCTGTAGGATTGGGGACCGACTCACTGGAGGGATCTTACATCCTTGCCTTTATGCCAGATCCTTAACTCTTCTAGAAAAGCAAGATGAAGTGAAATTGGCAATATTTTGTAGATTTAACTCCTTTGTTCATCAGGGATCAATCTGTGTATATGCTTCATTTTTTATTTCCCTTTATGTACTTTGTTGTTCAGGGATGCAGAATCTATGGCAGAAGGAAGGAACAGTAATTTTCTGTACTTATTCTCATTGTTTCCAATTTGACTGAAGTGAAAACAATTGTAGTTCTCTTGCAAAATCATTTTTGAGAGATTGGAGAATTTAACCCCTAGCAGTTTGGAGAATTTAACCCCTAGCAGTTTGGAAATGTGTTAGCATTAAAAATACTGAAGGGATAAGACATAAAATACAGGAAAGAAGTTTCTGTCTAAATGAAGACTTTCCAAATGGTAAAAGAACAGAACACTTAGAAGTGCTGGCTTCTTATTCATGAGATAGATTCAATGCAGTGACGTGCTGTGAGGTTAATGGCTGGTGAGGCTGGTGACGTCATCAGGAAGGCGGGGAATGGGACCACGTGTGCTGGAGGTACACATTTCTGCCTCCGTCCTCTGCAGCTCCCGGGCGTGCACGGATGGAGGTAGCCACAGCGACACCGAGGCGATCTGGGCGGACGAAAGAGCGAGCGAGGCAGCCTGATCCTCGGTCGCTCGCCCGCCGGACTGGCTCAGCGCCATTCGGCCTACCTCCGTCCGTGCGCGCCCGGGAGCTGCGGAGGGCGGAGGCAGAAATGTCGGCATTTCCGGATGATGAAGGCACAAAAGCGACTGTCGACTGTCGCTTTCGTGCCTTCGTCATCCAGGAGCGCCGACAACATTTCTGCCTCCGCCCTCCGCAGCTCCCGGGCACGCCCGGACGGATGTATAATATTATAATATTACATATATATATATATATATATATATATATATATATATATATATATATATATATATATATATATATATATATCTTAGATTTTTAGACCGCCCCTCTCCCAAAAAGGGACTCGGGGCGGTGTACAGTCAATATAATAAATATAATAAAATCAATCATAATAATTAAATACTTTAAACTACATTTAAGATACATTTGGAGGGGGAGATAGGCTGTACTAAGAAATAAATAATTCTAATCTTAAAACATCACTATTAAAACCCCAAACCCTAAAATAAAATAAATCCCTGGGAGGTAAAACTAAGAAAGTGCCAGGCCAGCTGATTGAAACAGGTGAGTCTTTAACTTTTGCCGGAAGGAACGGAGGTCGGTGGTAGTTCGAATGTCTGGGGGGAGGTCATTCCAGAGGGTTGGGCCCATCACAGAGAAGGATCTACTCCTAGGTGTCGCCCGCTGGCATTGCCTAGCAGACGGCACCAGGAGGAGCCCCTCCCTGTGTGCGCGGATAGGTCGCAGGGACGTGTGTGGTAGGATGCGATCCTGCAGATAACTAGGTCCTCTGCCATGGAGCGCTTTAAAGATGGTGATCAATACCTTGAAACGCACCCGAAAGGCCACAGGTAGCCAGTGCAGCTAGCGCAGGAGAGGTGTTACGTGGGAGTAACGTGTACTTCCCATAATAACCCGCGCGGCTGCGTTCTGAACTAGCTGCAGTCTCCGGACGCATCCCAAGGGAAGCCCCATGTAGAGGGCATTGCAGTAGTCCAGGCGAGACGTCACCAGCGCATGAGTGACCGTGCGCAGGGCACTCCGGTCCAGTAGGGGGCGCAATTGGCGCACCAGGCGAACCTGGTGGAACGCCCCCCCTTGCCACGGCTGCCACATGGTCCTCCATTGACAGCCGGGCATCAAGGAGGACGCCCAAATTGCGCGCCCGCTCCACAGGGGACAATTGTTCGCCCCCTATGGCCAGCGATGGAGTCAGCTGGCTGAACCGAGGTGCCGGTAACCACAGCCACTCGGTCTTGGAGGGGTTGAGTTTGAGTCTGTTGTCCCCCATCCAGACCCCGACGGCTTCCAAACACCGGGACATCACTTCGACAGCCTCGTTGGGGTGGTTTGGGGTTGAAATATACAGCTGAGTATCATCAGCGTAGAGATGGTACTCAACCCCGAAACCACGGATGATCTCACCCAGCGGCTTCACATATGCGTTGAACAGGAGAGGCGAGAGGACCGACCCCTGTGGCACCCCACAAGTGAGTGGCCTCAGGGACGATCTCTGCCCCCCTGTCAACACACATTGCTTCCGGTCGGAGAGGTAGGAGCCGAACCACCGCAAAACGGTGCCTCCGACTCCCATCCCCTCCAACCGGCGCAATAGGATACCATGGTCGATGGTATCAAAAGCCGCCGAGAGGTCTAATAGGACCAGGATAGAGGAGCAACCCCTATCCCTGGACGATAGTTAGCTAGCTCCATTGGGTCGAGCGCAGGCCTCTTGAGCAAGGGTCTCACCACCGCCTCTTTCAAGGCGGTTGGTAAGTATCCCTCACTCAGTGAGGCGCTCACCAGGCCCAGGAGCCAGCCTCGTGTCACCTCCCAGGCTGCCAGTACCAGCCAGGAGGGGCACGGGTCCGTTAAACAAGTGGTGGGTCGCAGCCGTCCACGCAACCTGTCCAAATCCTCGGGGGCAACAGAGTCAAACTCCTCCCAGAATGGTCTCTCAAGACTCGCTGTTGGCGGCTCGTCTGGTCCACTGACGGAGGTCCACCCGCTCCGGATCTGATCGATTTTGTCCTGAAGATATTCCCCAAACTCCTCTGCTCTACCCTGTAAGGGTGTCTCCCGTGCCCCCTGCGATAAAAGGGAGCGAGTCACCCTAAACAGGGCGGCAGGGTGGTTATCCGCGGACGCAATAAGAGCAGCACAATGTCTACGTTTGGCCGCTCTTATTGCCACAAGGTAAGTCCGCAAATAGGCTCTTACCTGTGTTCGGTCAGATTCGGAGCGCGAGGATCTCCACCTGCTCTCTAGACGTCTCCTGTGGCGCTTCATCACCCTGAGCTCCTCGGTAAACCAAGGAGCCCGGGTGGGTCGATGCCGCAGGAGAAGTCGCAAAGGCGCAACCCGGTCCAAGGCCCCAGTCGTCGCCCTATTCCAGGCAGTCACTAGGTCCTCGGAACGGGAGCGGGACAAGGCTACAGGTATTGGCCCAAGCTCCGTCAGGAATCTATCAGATTCCATCAGGTGCCTGGGGCGGTACCAGTTTATAGAGTCTGGTTCCGCCTCCTCGCGGTGGGGGATAGCGCCAGGGAAGTCCAGCCGGAGGGATGAGTGGTCTGACCATGACAGGGGCGTGATAACTAAATCCCCTATTCCCAGATCACTCGTCCACTGTTCAGATACAAAAATGAGGTCCAGTGTGTGGCCCCCTTCGTGAGTGGGGCCCTGCACTAATTGGGTCAGGTCCATGGCCGTCATGGAAGCCATGAACTCCCGAGCCACCTCAGAGGCCGCTCCCGTTGATGGCAAGTTGAAGTCCCCCATGACCAAAAGTCTGGGAGTCTCAACTGCCGTCGCTGAGATTAGCTCGAGGAGCTCGGGCAGGGCTGCTGATGCATAGCGAGGAGCCAAGTATACAATCAGCAAGCCCCACTGCCTCCCTGGGCCCCAGCTCACACCAAGGGACTCACACCCGGGTATCTGAGGAACAGTGAACTCCCTCGGCTCTAAACATTCCCGCATAACCACCGCCACCCCACCACCCTTACCCAGGGCCCGAGGCTGATGGAATGCACGAAAACCCGGTGGGCACATTTCCACGAGGGGTAAACCACCCTCGTGGCCCAACCAGGTCTCCGTTATCCCTGCAAGGTCTAGCTCCCCCTCTGAGATCAACTCATTAATGAGGGGGGCCTTGTTGGTGACAGACCTTGCATTGCAAAGCATCAGCCTTCGCCAAGAAGGGGAGTATTATATACAGTATATAATATTATATAGTATTATTTCATGAAGAGAGGTGAGGCTCTGCCTCCCTTGCCTCCCCTGACCGCACGTCCGTGATTCAACACATGTAATGTATTTAAGCATTAGATGGCTTCTAGACAATTCAGTCATTATTTTAGAGATATTTCTGTACCCAAACAGGGAAACAGAAAAATGATGCATAGGCAAAAAAGCATTGAAAGCAGGACTGACTTCTGGTTTCCTACTGGCTTCCCCATTGAGTTTCTATGTGGGAAGCTGGCAGAAATCTCCTCTCCTCCTCCTCTCCCCTCTCCTTCCCAACAAGAAGGTAAGCCACTGCTACTTAGTGGGGGAGTGAACAAGGTATTGCAAGACTGGCTTGGAAACTGTCATAGAACATTGAAAATGAAAATCACCTGACTGGAGCATCAGCCAAGCAGTGCAGCAGCAGCAGCCAATATACAGCAGAAGCCACAACATCCACAAATTTCATTTCCTGGGTGAATCCTGGATCCTGGATTTTGGACACATGTGTTATCCCATTTGAGCTACGTTGGTTAAAAAATGGTTACCCTATGATGCTTTTTTTTAACCCAGTTAAAGGTCATGAGAAGAAAATTTTTAGCAGTATTTAGAACTTCTGAGAGGCTGTAATTGAGACATCTTCACTGAACAGAAACACCCTCTTCCCACTCTTTAATTCCATAAACCTAGCATAAAGACATTTTACTCTGAGTGCCTATATTTCTGACTGAAGAAAAGTAGGTGTGCAGACGTTATGAGTTTTCCGTGCCATTTAATCAGAAAGCTGTTGGATACATGTGATTTTGGGACAGAATTGACTGTGGGTAGTGACAGACTGAAAAAGAAATCCAGGCTATGGAAAAAAACAAGGCAATAGTAGCTAGTCTTTTATCAATCCCAGTTTGTGTTTCAGTGAGTTTGTTGTTAATGCCTTGTGGGCAGTGAAGTGATCAAATTTCAAAGTGCAGAGAGTAGTGAGCAGTTCAAAACTCAAACATATATTTCTATTATGGCTTGATGGAAGACAAGGGTGACTAAGTATCCATACAAGCAAGGTTAAAACTGGCAAAGACAATTTTATAAAATAGACTTTGTTGCACAGAAAGAATTTAGGAGAGAAATCTAGGAACCATTTTCCTCAGTGAAAACAACTTTTTACTATTTTCCCAGAGGTTATGGACCTTGAATTTAGAGCCATATGCCTCAGCTGTCATCTATGTAAAATGATTGAGCTAAAAATTATGTATAAGATTGTGATTGGCTCAAAGCTTGTGATCTCTCACTATTTATTATGGATTTCCTAATTAAATATTATTCATTCCAGTATGCATGTAAATTTACCATAAAATGGCTGTGGTCCGTTTTTCAGAGCAGAGAGTTTAAATCCTATTATTCAGATTATTGTAGATATGCATGTAAGGCTGTATTTGCGTTTACAAACTCACAGACTATAAGCGGCTTTCAGTAAAACAGTATTAGTAGACTAAAAACCAATTATTATCAAAATGGTAGATCAATTATCAAGTACATCAGGGAAATATTACAATTTAACACAAACCCTCTTATAAAAACGCATCTTAGAGCATATCTATATTTTGGCTATCACAACAGCTTTCATTCCACAGTAAGTGGAACAGCAGCATTTTAGAGCTGTCCGGAATATAAATGGGGAGCAGACTCTTCAAGTATGTGGGGCAGAGGTGGGTTCCTACCAGTTTGGCCCGGTTCGGTTGAACCAGTAGTTGTATGGCAGCCTGAGTCGCTGGAACGAGCAATAACCCAGGTCTGCCATACCCCTGAACCAGTTCCCTAGTCACTGCGTCACCATCTTTTTTTTTTTAGTTCTGTGCATGAGCAGAACATTTTAAATTGAACTGTGCATGCATGCGCAGTGCGCAACTAACACATGCACACACGAGTGAACCGGCAGTAAAGCCAGCCGGAACTCATCCCTGGGGTGGGGGCTATCAAAGAAACACACACAGAGAGAGAGAGAGAGAGAGAGAGAGAGAGAGAGAGAGGGGGGGGGAGGGAGGGAGGGAGGGAGGGAGGGAGGGAGGGAGAGAGAGAGAGCGAGAGCTTTTGATAACTTTTATCCACAGAGGAACAAGAGGTCGAAGGAGAGCCAAAGGAGAGGTTCTTCTCCCCAAGCATGGCACCACATCAAGTTAACTGTTGAAACTTGTTCCATGCCAACTCATCCACACCCATCCATGCACCCAGCTGGTCATACCCATCTGGTCATACCCATCCAGCCAAGTCCATCTACCCATGCCCACTTGGCCACTGTGAGTTGTCCTAGACCTGAAGTAAAATACCTCAACGTAAACTGGCAGCCAGTGCAGTTCTTACAATAAAAGTGTAGGATAATTATCATCCTTTAGCTAGTAAACTCTTGCATTTTAAAACACATGTAGTTTTCAAGGAGCCTTCAGGGCCATCCTATGTAGATGGATGGATTTTCATCAAATAGATACCTTTTAAATATTCTGAGATGCTGCTATCCTTGAATCTGAGATAGGGTAAATAGGTCAAGGAAAGTTTTCAGCAAGGTTTGGCCGGAATAATGGGTTTGGGCCTGTCTACTGAACAAGTTCCTCAGTTATTTAGACTCACAAAATTTTTGTTGGTTTTTTCCTGTTGGGTTTTAACTGGGGTGGTGTAAGACTTTCCTCTTCAATCCTCTTCTGATTCTTCCAGAGGTCTGGTGGGGAAACTGGTTTGTAATGAGGGTGTGTTTGTGTATGCTTGTATACCAGCAAGAGGACCTACTTTCCAATTGCTCCTTCACCACTAGCAGTGGGTTACAGTAGAACCGAAAGGTGTCTGAGAGAGTTGGTTGGTTCTGAGGATGCCTTATTATAGGATAATAACTTTAAAACGTTTAGCAAGCTAACTGTTAAATGTTGCAGAAAGAATGGTAGGCTTTCTAATTTAGTAAAAATGTAATTAAAGCTGCAGAAGATAGACATTTATAAAATTATTGATAAAAGTATAAATGTTTGTCAACAAAAAGAGCTGTGGTGGAGCAGTTGTTAGAATGCAGTATTGCAAGCTAATTCTGCCCACAGTCTAGAGTTTGATTCCGACCGGCTCAAGGTCAACTCAGCCTTCCATCTGTCCGAGGTTGGTAAAATAGGGGCCCAGATTTTTTTGGAGGGGTGCAATATGCTAACATTTGTAAATCACTCAGAGAGTGCTGTAAAGGTATGGAAAGGTATATAAGTCGAAGTGCTATTACTATAGTGCTATTATGCATAGCAAGGAGGGAAATGAAAGAATATTTTATTCCATCTCCCACAATATGCAGGCAATTGATTGGCAATAGTTACAAGCATGACAAACATCTGATTTGGATGTTTTCTTTCACATGTTTACTGTGTCATGATCAGGAGAACAGGACCATATTCAATGGCCTTATTGTCACATCCCTATTGGTATCCTCTTAACTATGCACTACGATACATAGTTTTTCCCAGTTGAGAATTGCACAACCCTCTTGAAGTAGACTTCTCAATAGGTTAAAACATTTAAGGTTGTTTATGACAATTAGGTATAGGCAGTGGCTTATGGAAATTTAGATTCATAGAAATTCAGATGACTAATTACTGGACTGTTCCTTCTTGTGCATTAGATGCAAACATAACATGTCCTTTATTTACATAATGTTACTATAATTTTAAAAGTATTAGTGAATCATTCATGCACTCAATCAACCAAATCAACAATCAAGATAATTGTAGACGTGATAAACTACCTGAGTAAATACAACCAAAACTGTTAGATATTAACATATATCGTAGCAAGTCTCCTCTCTGGTCCGCCGCTACGGCGGGAAACAGGTATCGCTCTGATTGGTCGAGAGGCGTACCCAATTCCTGTAAAAGGGGAACCCTCCGACCACAGAGCAAGCTGGATCACTACTACTACTAATAAAGAGCTGTTAAGTCACTTCGTGTCTGCAGTCTGTTCTCTCGTTGCCCAGATCTAACATTGGCGACGAGGATGGGATCGAGAGACAGATAGGACGAAGAACGCTACTTCAGAATCTCAGGATTCGATCCAGCCCAGGAATTCGGCAGAAATTCCGGCAGCCATCTCAGGACACCGCAGCGCGGCAAATTCAAATGAGAGAAGATGGCGATGCACACTCCCCCCCGCTCCATTCGACCCAGCGAACGACGAATGGGAGGCATTCATGATTCGTTTCGAGTGTTTTCTCGAAGCGAACGAATACACGGGGATAACCGACGCCCGAAAGAAAAACATCTTCCTCGGCTACTGTGGAAAAGAAGTCTTCAACACGGCCAGAGACCTTACCGCGCCTACTCCGATACAAGCAGTATCATGGACGGCATTGCAACAGACCCTACAGACTCATTACGCGCCAAAACCTTCCCGCCACGTTTGCCGCCAGGAATTCAACACGCGGAACCAGAAGGTGGGAGAATCAATCAACCAATATGTTGCAGCCCTACGTAAGGCATCAACTAACTGCGAGTTCAGGGATCTGGACGAGCATATCCTGGCACAATTTGTGTGTGGGTTAAGGGACATTTCGCTACAAAAAAGGCTGTTGGCAAATCCAAATTTAACCCTACAAATAGCGCTAAAGCAAGGGCATCCGAGTCAGCGGAAAGATCATCGGAAAGCATTCAATGCGGATTCAACATAAGCCAGCCAGCACCCAGACAAACCAGAGTCCACTACGAGGACACCAACCCCGACTACGAGGATCCCGAGTTCGAGGACAGTCACCTGATGCGGAGCAGTCACATGAGGCCTGGGGGGAAACCCGGATTCCGTTTGCCACCCTGCGCAAGCTGCGGAGGAAATCACCCCCGGTCTACCTGTCGGTTCAGGAACGTTATTTGTTCACACTGCAACAAATTTGGGCACATCGCACGAGTGTGCCGGAGCGAAGTCCCTGCCTCACGGCAGCCACCTACGTACCGCCAACAGAAGTCCAACCCAGGGACTTGGCGAAATCAAAAAGGGCGCCCAGAGAGAAATCCACAAGTGTTTACCCAGAGAGAAAATCCCCAAAGAGCTGAGCGAGCGTATTCCCAGAGAGATTATACACAAAGAGCTGAGAGAGCGTTCTATCAAGACGCTCAACGAGAGTATTTTCAGGATACAGATGCTGAGATAGAGTTGACCCAGAGAGAGGAATTGCGAACGTATCTCACCACAATAAGTCAGGTCCGCACCAAGCGGCCTAAAAAGCTGAAAGTCACAGTCCTCTTGGAGGGCTCACCTTGCGAGCTGGAAGTTGACACAGGATCGTCCCTGACGATCATTTCATGGGCATCCATGAAACAGGCTATCCCTAGCCTCAGAAAGAGCCAACTACACGCTCCAGACATCCTGCTACGAGACTACCAGGGGAACCGAGTCCCCATCGTGGGCCAAGGCACGTTCCAGATCCGTTTCAAGGACATCGTAGCCCAGCTGCCCATGACCATCGCCAGCGCACCGTTACAGAACCTTCTAGGACTGGATTGGTTCGAAGCCTTGGGGCTAGAAGTCACCGGAATCAACGCCGTGGAGAACAGCAGCGCTGAGCAGATCTTTAAGGAGTTCGAGGATGTGTTCAGCCCCGGTCTTGGTAAGTATGTGGGTAAACCAATTTCATTCAATTTAGACCCCAAAGTGGCGCCAATCCGACTTAAACCGAGACGAGTGCCTTTTGCACTCCGCCCAAAAATAGACAAGGAAATAGATAAGTTAGTGGAGCAAGGAATCCTTGAAACGGTGGATCACGCGCGCTGGGAAACTCCCATAGTGACCCCAGTCAAGCCAGATGGGTCAGTCCGCATCTGCGCGGACTATAAATGCACAATTAATGTCGCGCTACAACAAAGTGCATTTCCTGTGCCAGTAGTACAACACTTATTGCACTCGTTGGGGCCAGGAAAAATATTTGCTAAGTTAGACATGGCACAAGCTTACCAGCAGTTGCCCGTGGATAGCGCCACAGCGGAGGCCCAAACTATAGTGACGCATAGAGGAGCATTCAAATGCAACCGGCTACAATTCGGTGTGAGTATTGCTCCAGGTCTGTTCCAGAGCGTCATGGAACGGCTTTTGCAAGGAATACCGGGAGTCGTCCCCTATTTCGACGATATCTTGGTGTCCGCTGCAAACGAGGAGCAACTATTAAAAAGAGTCAGAACCTTTTTGGCCAGAATCAGAGAAAAGGGCCTCCGCCTCAAAAAGGAGAAATGCCAAATTAACGTGCCTAGCGTAGAATTCCTGGGATATAGAATCGATGGTCAGGGAATACACCCCACTTCAAAGAAAATTAAGGCGATCCAGGACGACCCCACACCACAAAATCAGACCGAGTTGCAGGCCTTCCTCGGACTACTTAACTTCTACAGCGTTTTTCTGAGACAGAAGGCGACTGTTGCTGAACCATTACATCGACTACTCCAGAGAAACACAACATGGAGATGGGGACGATCCGAAGCAGCAGCTTTCAACGCAGTAAAGCGCCTACTCACAACCGACTCGCTACTAGTTCAATACAGCCAAACGCTCCCACTGGTATTGACCTGCGATGCATCCCCATTCGGCGTCGGCGCAGTCCTCAGCCACAGGATGCCCAACAGGAACGAAGCACCCATCGCCTTTTACTCCAGGACTCTTTCATCAGCCGAGAGGAACTACAGCCAGATGGACAGGGAAGCATTAGCCGCTGTCGCTGGAGTTAAACGTTTTCATGAATACCTCTATGGGCGCGATTTCGAGCTGATTACAGATCACAAACCGCTGTTGGGACTCTTGGCGGGAAACCGCCCCACACCAGTCTCCCTTTCTCCACGCATGACCAGGTGGACTGTTTTCCTGGCTGCATATTCATACAAGCTGATACATCGACCGGGCTCCACTCTAGGACACGCAGACGCACTCAGCCGTTGCCCGCTACCGGACCTTTTGCCAGACCCCACTCCCGAAGTACCGGTGCTGCTCATTGACTGTTTGGACTCAGGACCAGTTTATTCCTGCGACGTTGCGAGGTTCTCTTCTAAAGACAATATAATAAAGCAAGTTCAAACTTGGGTTTGGAGGGGGTGGCCGAAGGGAAACGTGGGCCCGGAATTCAAAATGTTTTGGTCAAAACGGGATGAACTCTCAGTGTTACAAGGTTGTTTATTGTGGGGGGATCGAGTTGTTATTCCTTATGCGTTACGTAGAAATGTGTTAGATGCATTGCATGTTGGTCATCCGGGGATTGTTAGGATGAAGGCGTTAGCAAGAAGTTACGTTTGGTGGCCAAACATGGACAAAGAGATAGAGGAATGGGTGGCCACTTGCGATCCTTGCCAGGAATCGAGGCCAACACCCCCGGAAGCGCCCGCCACAGAATGGGAAAAGCCTAAAGCACCTTGGTCGAGAATACACATCGACTTCGCAGGGCCAGTTCAAGGTCAGACTTTCCTCATAGTTGTGGATGCATACTCCAAATGGCTAGAAGTAGTCCTAATGACTTCAACCATGGCAGAGGCAGTCATTAAGGTTCTACGGCGACTTTTCGCCACTCATGGCCTGCCCGACCTCCTGGTCTCTGATAACGGGCCCCAGTTCACGGCCATGCAATTCGAAACGTATTTAGCAGGTAAGGGAATTCGGCATGCCCTCGTCGCGCCATTCCATCCGGCATCAAACGGACAGGTGGAAAGAATGGTGCGATCCGCAAAAGAGGCCCTCGCTAGGATGGGTCCAGGTGATTGGCAAACACGCATTGACCATTACCTATTAATTCAACACATTACCCCCAGCGCTACGACGGGTAGGAGCCCCACTGAACTACTCATGGGCCGCCGGCTACGGTCTCACCTGGACCGTCTTCACCCAAATTACTCTGCCACAGCACCCCCAGACTCCACAAGCAAAATTCGGAGTTTTAGCATAGGGGATTCGGTATACGCCCACAACTATGCAGGGGGGACATTGTGGATGCCGGCAAAGGTCATTGGCATCACGGGTCCACGATCATATCTGCTAGAACTGGAAGATGGGTGAAACTGGAAAAGGCACATCGATCAACTACGAGGTCGCCTAGCGCACTCAGATCTATGAAACGAGAACGAGAACTACCTGCCAATACAGAGCCAGCCACTAGAGAGCCCCAACACAGAGAACTACGACACCTGTGAACCCAGGACAGAACAAGAGGTCGAACGCGAAACAGAACAACGCCAACGCATCGAAAGCCAGCAGATCTCCCAAAGCAACGAAAGCCTACAGACTCCCGAACGCGAAACAGAGAAAGCAACTGATCCTGCAACTACTTCCGATCAACCCGAACTGCGACGTTCCACCCGCATAAGGCAAACACCAACGTACCTTAGAGACTATGTAACAAACCGCAATGTGCCGTCTAAGAGGGGAGGGGTGTTAGATATTAACATATATCGTAGCAAGTCTCCTCTCTGGTCCGCCGCTACGGCGGGAAACAGGTATCGCTCTGATTGGTCGAGAGGCATACCCGATTCCTATAAAAGGGGAACCCTCCGACCACAGAGCAAGCTGGATCACTACTACTACTAATAAAGAGCTGTTAAGTCACTTCGTGTCCGCAGTCTGTTCTCTCGTTGCCCAGATCTAACAAAAACATTTTGATATTAGTTCTAATTGAGACTCTAAAGGGATAATTTTATGTGCACACCAATTGACAAAAAGGATGTCCTTTCTTTTTGAATATAATGTCTCAGATAAAGAAGATAAGAAATTTCAAATGATCTGACAAACACAAGCAGGTAGATTTGATCTTCTGTTCCTAAAATATTTGACACCCCCCATACTCATACACTATGTACAGCACTAAAAATTTCATCATTTTGAATTAGGACAGAAATGAACACACAGGCAGTAAATTTTCAATCACTACTCAATAAAATTTGAAATACTGATTATCCCCCCCCCCCCAATGCAACTTAAGGCTAGAATTTACCTGGAGGTAAGTTTCATTGAAATAATTGGATCTCATTTCTGAGTAAATACCCATAGCAGTGGGCCCCAACCCCTAGGCCGCAGACTAGCACTGGTCCCTGGCCCGCCAGGAACCAGGCCATGCAAGTGCACAAAGCTCCATCCATGCATGCATGGGATCCAGGCATGCCCTCGCAGTCCACAGAAAAACCTCCCTCCATGGAAGCAGTCTCAGATGCCCAAAAGATTTGGGGGGGGGCACTGACCTAAAGGATTACATTGTAAGATTGGGGAGTTAAAACAGCTGTGCAAATAATGCCAAAATTACCAAGTAGTTTTGTAGTTCCAAAATTCCAAAAAAGCAATTCCAATAAATAATTGATCCAAGGGGAAAAAAAGGAACATGCATGCTTTAGGTGTGGTGAGGATTATGAATTTCATAGGAAGTCTTGAGTTAATCGTGCCATTTTTGGAATATACTACTACTCCTTCAATGGGAAATGGTATTACTTTTATGGAAATCTATTTCCACTCAAGAAATTACCACTTACCAGAAAACCATTGTTGATGCCAAGTCAACTGCCTCTGATGCATAGGCATTGCCCACAGTTTGGAGTGGAGTGGTTCAGTTTGATTTCTCTTAGCCTTTTACCAGATCAACTGATATAGAAGGGTTTTTTTTAGCCTTCTACAATAGCACCACAGGAGAAGGCCAATTGCATATAGAATGGATTATCTTCTTGGAGCTATTTTGGAAGAGCTTCTGGAATCTGCTAATGGTCCAAAATGCAATTATGAGGCTGTTGATGGAAATTCCCAAGACTCAGTCTTTTGGGGAATAAATCAAAGCTTTGGTGATAATGTTTAAAGCATTAAAGGTCTTAATTGTAGGATATTTTGATTTTCTTATTTCAGTTGTGATCAAGACACATTTACTTGGGACAAGATAGAAGCCTTTCTCAGTAGCTGCAGTTCAATTCTAAACTCCATATCTGGGGAGGCCGGATTAATATTTGCTCTGCTGATACTGTATATTACCAATAACTGATGTCCTCCCATTTTTAGCAAGCTATTGTCTTGCCATAGATAAGTTGCTTTCTCTTGTTCCCCCCTTCTTTACAATGTACATCAAATATTTTTTATAATTTTATCTGGCACTGTCTTTTTTAAAAAAAAGCTTTGTTGGAAAATCATTTTGTTATTAATTCTATGTTTTCAGCTGCTTTGAACTTTGGATCAATATTAAAAGAATAGAACAATTCTATTCATAAATAATAGAAAACCTAAAAAACAATTTAGCTAACTAACTATACAATTCAGCAGTGCTTTCAAAGCAATGCTGTAAGGTTGGAATTGCCATAAAGGGGGGAAAAACATTTTAAACCATATATTTTTGAATAGCCCGATCAATACTTTTACTCATTGCCTGCTTTAAATACATATAGTTAGGTTGAGAATTTCTATATGCACACATCACATCTTTCATTTCGTTAATGAAGTTTGACAATTTGTGACAGTAGAGAAAGGAAATTCATTATATTTAGTAATAGAAAACCCATTTCTCATTTCCCCCACCCCTCCAGAGCCTAGCTGCTACAATGAAATTGCCTAAACCGCTAGATCAAAATTCCCCACCTTTATAGTTCTTAAGGTCACTCTCAAGGGTCTTCAATTGCTTCTTGTTCAAAACTTGGCACCTGGTAATTTGCAGACCAAGGAAAGAAGGAGACTATCTTTCCCTCTCAGATGAAGATTCTTTTTCTTATTCGGTCCAGGAAGAAATAAATCTGTCAGGAGGGGAAA
This sequence comes from Natrix helvetica, assembly GCF_964273705.1. Lineage (NCBI taxonomy): Eukaryota > Metazoa > Chordata > Lepidosauria > Squamata > Natricidae > Natrix > Natrix helvetica. The sequence continues at coordinate 107,346,428 of NC_138550.1, read as the reverse complement.
ATATTAAAATTAAGAAGCTTGACTAATAATCAGAGAGTGTCATGATCAATTTTGTTCAGCAGTAGCCACAGGGGAAAGCTATAGCTTTTCTATAGAACTTTCCATCACACGCTAGACGATTGTCAATGTGAGAGAAATTGGAATTTTATTTCAATAATATCTATGGTTGAGGTCAATTCTTTTGCAATGGGGCCCAAGAGCAAGGAGAATTTCTTTAAGGCCTAACTTAACAGTGCAGCCTGTTTCTGACATCATGGGACATTTCATCAGAAAAGCTGTAAGAATGTTTTGCCAATTACAATACGTTGTAATTTATCACAATGCTGTAGCGGCAATTTATCAATGGTGGTATTTCAGCCCAAATTCTACATTTCTGTCTGATATCATTCAGATGACTAACGTATCTAAATAGGTCGCATGGAACATTTGAACATCTTCTTTTTAAATGTCAACTGCTTTGCTATTTAAAGTGTGTTTCTAAAAGGCTTTTCAGGCAGTTTTAATATGGCACCGTTCCCACATATTGCTAAGCCACAATATGTTTTTTGTTAATTTGTTTGTTTTTTTTTACTTCGCATGAAAGAGAAGAGAGGATTATAATTACTAATTGTTCCCCCCCACCCCACCCCACGAACAATTGTATGAGGGCTTGCTGATAGATTTAGCAGCAAAAGAACGAAGAGAACAAAACAGAAATAATTGCAGACAGTGGCAACTCTTTTTGACGCCTTACTTTCAGAAACTTATACAGCTCTTTTGAATTTCTTTTAATTGCATTTTTCAGGTTGTTGATGCTACGAGTGTCTCTCTCCTGTTTTGCTTCTTCTCATTTTTTTCTAAAGCTTTCCAGGCTTCCTTTATTGCTTAGCCTGACAAGGTTCAACCTGCTCGCCGTCTCTTGGGAAGCGTGAGAAAATGTTGAGATGATTGTACGATGAAAGAGTGAACGCTCAAAAGTATTCATCTCCTAACTTAATAAGAATAAGAAAACCTTACGGCTACAGTTTAGCAAACATTTCCCCCTTTGAAGGATACTGCAAAATCAAATTCTCTTTCATCAAACTGAATGAGATTGATAGAAAAAATACAGTATCATTTTTCTGCATGGCAGTAGCTTATACCATCATGACAACTGCACACCAATCATCATATGCCCTTCTAATTACCTTGTACTTCTGGGACCTTAGGATAGATTACTTCCTATCCCATCCCTTTATTGCATCCACTAGATCTTTACACAATGCAGGGGTTCTATAGTAGCACAGAAGAGAACTTGTCAAGTCTGATTTTATCTCCTATTCCCCCACAGCTTTATTAAAACTATTTATTAAGGCAAGATTAATAGCAAAGCAGAATTATATAGTAGAAATATATGGGAAATAGGGATTTTGCTTTCAGGAGCAGTGGTGTTTATTTATATGCAATTTAATGTTGGATAGTTAGTAATTTATTAAACAATAAAAATATAGACACTGGAAAAGGACAAATCCTATTATATGGATATTGTTTATATTTTCTGAAATACATGGAATATATATGACTAGCCATCTGTCCTGCCAAAAAATCCCACCCAGTTCCCTTTAATATATGATATAATTAAATGAGCAATTCTTAACATGCCTTCTATTTCTACAGCTTTTCCAAATGTAATTTAGGATTTTTTTAAAAAAACACACATATAGAAATAAGACATAAGCTTGGCATTGCTCTGAACTTTACAAGGGTTGCTTTCTAAGGTATGTTAATAAAATTCATTGGAGGAAAAAAGTATAATGTATACTTTATATTACCTGTTGCCCTGAAATATTCGAAAGATCTTGATGGGGCTGGTCCTGGAAATGTAGGATAAGTTGGGAAGAAGATCTAAAGCTCATCTGGGCAAGTCCTTCCCTCTCCAGCAGCTCTTCACACAGCATGGAGAAGATATGTAGTTAATGTCACAAAGGTACTTTTTCCAATAAGAACTGGACTTTCTTGATTTTCTTTTTCTTTTGAAAACATTTTGCTTCTCATCCAAGAAACTTCTTCAATTCAGTTCTGAAGAAGCTTCTTGGATAAGAAATGAAATGTTTCCAAGGGTGGAAAAAATCAAGCAAGCATCTTTGGGACAACCATAACCTGGATGATTGAGAATCTCCATAGACATTTGTAGTGAATCTGAATCTCTTCTGCTCCAACCAATAAATCAGAAGAGATTCTTATTCACTACTGATCTCCACGGGGAAGGAGGGAATGTGATTCCTTTTTCCCAATGAACTTATGTCTGTGGAGATTCTCAGTCATCCAGGTCACGGTTGTCCCAAAGATGCTTTTTTTCAAGAGGCAACTGGACTTTCTGGTTTTTCTTTGAAGATGTTTCCATTCTCATGAGCTGAAGAAGCTGGATGAAAAGTGAAACATCTTCAAAGAAAAACCAGAAAGTCCAGTTGCCTCTTGAAAAAGCACCTTTGAAAGCTCCTACACTTTCACCCGATGCAAGTAGTGAGCATTTGGGGAAATAAAATGCAAAGGAATGTTACTTTTTGCAAGTCGAAGTGCTTTGTAATCATTTAAGAGCAAACATATTTACGAGCACTAGATGTCCTTCTGTTCCAGCTTTTGTTCAAGCCTGTCTTCTTAACAAAATAGAAATATAGTTGATTAAAAAAAAAACTTGTCTCAATCCAAATGAGCTCCAATCTGCTTTTGCATAATATTGAAGTATTTCATATAGCAAATTTTGCTTGTCATTTCTGTCTTTACAAAGCAACGCATGCTGAGGGTCTTAAATCATTATTGGAAATATATCTGACATAACTGTTGTACTTTCTTCCCAAAGGAAGTTTTTCTTTATATGCTATCACGCACATGAAATATTTCATCACTGCTACATTTATGCAGGCATCTGGAATAGCCTTGTGCTATTTGCCACCCTTTTGCTTGGCAATTACTTCTTACCACAGATGACCAGTGGAGGAGCAATTTGCATTTCTTATTTAAAAGGACCACAGGTGGAATAGAAGAGACTGTATTGCTAGAAAGAAACATTTTCTTTTTGAAATGTTGCCATCCACACAAATTCACAGGCAATTGTCCTCCTGTGGGCTGATCTTCACCTGCTGCTCTCCATCTCTAAGCCATCAAAGTGTCAGTTCTAAGCCTCTTGCACACTTTTTATGAAGCCTGCTTAAAGTGGATATGAAACAACTCCAGGTTCCAAAGTTTTCCCTAAAATCAGAACCTCAAGCCTATATACTTTGTGGGGGAACAAAATGCAATGTTTGATTAGGAGAGCAAAAGGTGATCCATTTTTAGGGGTCGAATTCATCATACTGCTATGCTCACCCCATTTCTTCCAATTCCCCCTGACCACTGTCAGGTTCAGAATGTACTTAATCTGTGTCATCTATACATGGAAGAAAATAGAGTTCTGATAATTTTGTTGTTTCTTCTATGAGTGCGGGAGTTTCTATAAATTGGGAGTTTTTCTTGACTGTGCAGCTAATGGTGGCATCCAGGGTACCACTAGTTTCATTTCATCATGTCTCTGTTTTGCAAGATAAGAAATGGTATTATGTTTTTTTTAAAATTAAGATATACTTTCTGATGCACTTGTTGATTTTGTGGTCTGGATTAGGTTCTTTCTTTCAGTCCTAGGGTTGACAGTTAGCCAACAAAATTTATCCCATAACAAGTGTTTTTCACAGATTCAGAAGTGACCGATATTGTCTATGCCACCTTGCAAAGCTTTCTGAAGCACATGTCTCATAGTTTTTAATGTGCCCATTTAGACTGGAAATTACCCAGGGTTGAGCCCCTCTCACTAATTCTCCCAATAAAAAGCAAATCACATCATTGTTTTACTGGAAAACAAATGGTACATGATTGACAATTGTCTCATTTGGAATACTATGGTGTGGAAATATTGCCTTCAGACTAGCAACAACAGTGACAATAAATTGTAACCTACAATTATGATATGGTTATGGTATAAAACATAGGCTGAAAATTTTCTTATATTTTTGTCCAATCAAAAAGTTAAGGGGTCAACAAGGATGGAGCTCATACTTACCTATTTCTACCTTACCTTCGGTTGACCACTTTTTCAATAGTCTTTCATTTTTCTAAGCATCAATGATTCTTGTCTTTTCTCATATTTAAACATCAGCTTCATTATTAGTGCTTCCAGCAATCTGCTTTTACTTCCTCTAGTATTGAATGATTTTTTCCCCTTGTTGCACTAAAATATATTCTTAGACATTCAAAGGTATCAGTTTTGCATCAAGTTTTCTTTATTCAGATTCACAGCCATATTTGACAATTGGATAAAGTTACACAAGGTAGATAGAACCAAAACTTGGTTGGTATATATGTCATACAACAAAATAATTTCTCTAGCTATAACTACCTGCCTTTTGCTGTATTGAAGTGGAAAAATTAGGCACCATCTCACCAGTAACTTCACCCTTTGTGTCTGATAATGAAGTTGTTGGCAGCATCCCATTTGCTGAAAGTTTTCTCTGCTTCATCCTAGCACTCTCCCAGTTGCAGGCACTCACAGTGGATTTCCCTTTATAGTCTTTGGTCCTCCTTGGCTCATTGTCACTCTCTCTATAAAAAAAAATGGGCTTAATGGAAAAAGATTTGGAATTTTTGGGGGGAACTCTGACCTTATATATTTTGACGGTAGCAAGACTACTTTACGCACAAAAATGGAAGGACATTTCGATTCCCACCATGTATGAATGGCTGCAAAAGTTGATGGCATTAACAATTTTGATCAATGAAAAGAATATGTACCTTTGTTTTGACTTGGAAACTTCTTCTGGACTTTGTGCTTGAAAAAATATATGAAACTTTGATATTGGGTTTTGCTGATTAGATTTATTTGTTGTTATAGTAATGGCTAGTTTATACTATTATGGAAAAGTAGAAAATCAAGGTTCCATGTTAATGTCTTATTCTACTGCAACACAGGGAGTCAGAAGTCAACTTCTTTTTTCTTCCTTTCCCCCTTTCATCCACACGTCTCGTTTCCCCTTTCCCTCTACTCTGTATCCTACTACTCGCTTTTGTATTTTTATATTTTATACTATAAACTAATAAAAATAACAATCTAAAAAAATAAAAAAAGACTTGGTGTGCCAGAAATATTTTGAATAATATTAAGAACTGTCTATATCAATTCATATTTGGGATTAAAATTTATCTACCAATAATTTATTAAAACACACAACTATTTGAATCTAGTGGAAGACATCTTAATCTACAGAAATCCCTTTTCTGGTGAACTGAGATTAAAATTAACTTGGATAGGATAAAGAGTAATGAAACTGGTTTTATGAGTTGCAGGGATTGGTGCATTATGACAGCCCTTTCTCTGGATGAAAAGATAAATACTGCGGTACTTCTTAACTAATATACTCAAATCTAGGCAAACAGCAAAGTCTCTCTCTGTGTCTTTTATATCCTCCTCCTCCTCCTAGCCATTGTCTATACACTGCAGGTTGAAGATTTCTTCTGTATGTTTCCAACCAAGGCTTTGTATTGTTAATTGAGCCCACAATACCTGCTGATGGCATCATTCCATCTTGTTTTAGGCCACTTTCATGGACATTTTTTGTCAAGTGGGATCCATCAGTTCTTCTTGCTATGGGACCAGCCCATTTCCATTTCAATTCTTTGACTCCCTTGAAGATATCGTAAACTTTCGTTTGTTCTGTAATCTAATGTCTTCTCTAAGACAAGATAGAAAGACCTACACATGGATCAGAGAGCAAACAAAAGTGTCTTTTGTATAGCAGCCAGTAAATTAAAATAAAATAAGGCCAATCTCCAACTTGCTCCTTTACAGCCAGTGTGGGTGCACAAATGCTCTTGACTGTTTTCTTTAAATAGCAGTTGGTTAAGAGAAAATTGGAGACCCCTGTTTATACAAGAGAAAGTGTTTGCTATAGGAGTAAAGCCAGTATATTAATTCAGATGGAAATGGCTAGACATCCATCAGATATCTGTCTGTGTACATATGGAGGAATACACATTCATGTGCATACATCCTGACCAGAAAAAATGAGATGTTCCAGACTATAAAACTAGCCCTTTTAATGCATTTGGTGTAATGTTGAAAGGATACAGCATTACCAAATGAACAATCTTAAAGGAATTACGGGAAATAAATTAACAGCTACACCACAGGTGGTATTGTTAAACGACTAAACAAATTTTAGAGAATGATAAAATTGGATTGAGATTTGTAAACTACAAGTAGCTAAAAGAATGATTATACTGAAATATTGGAATGGGTGAAGAACACCATATAATGAAGTGATAATAGTTCAGTCTAATAGCTATTACTGAAACACTGTAAAGCAGTAACTAACACTGTGGATTACAAGAAGAAAATATTAATCCACCTGACAAAATTGATTCAATGATTTGAATTTTTACTGAGAAATCCCACAGAGGGATTTATTTATAGATTTACTTACATGGGGATAAATTAATTTATTAAATTCAGTGGGATTTAATTCTGTGTAAACATATACAGGATTACAGTTTATTTCATATATTATCACCAGTGCTGTAAAATTCAACATTTCAAAATAATTTGCATCTTTGTAATATTCATGGTTTGAAGTTATATTGTTTTTAATCTTTAAGCATAAAACATAAATGCAATTGACTCCTACTGTACAATTAATATAAATGTATATAAGAAGCAGAGCCACATTTCTACAGCTTCCTGCAGAATGTTTGTGCCCAGCCTATAAACTCAAAAATGCTAGAAAATGATGGATTGAGACTGGTTTTTCTATGACCAGGAAAGCTCCTTTTGTTTAAGAATTAGAACAGAGACATTATTCATTTAAGTTCTTGGTGCTCTCTGACCTTAGTGGTTTTCTTACAGACTTTTCATTATCCAAAGTAGGTAACATCATCAATGCTAATCACTAGTACTGATGGTGTTACCTAGTTTGGATAATGAAACCTCTGCAAGAAAACAACCAACTTAACTTAACTTAACTTTATTGGATTTCTAGACCGCCCCTCTCTCAAAAGAGACTCGGGGCGGTGTACAGTCATATTAAAATAGTTAAACAGTAAATATACATGTTATAAGTATACAATAAATAAATTAAACATAGGACTGGAGGAGGTAGTAGAAGTTCCCTGTACAATTTAGTTAAGTTAGATTAAATTTTTTAAAAAATTTAAAAAAGTTAAAAACATTAACCTTAAAAGCTATCCCAAATAAAATATCCGCCAGGAGGTAAGAGTAGAACTATAAGTGGGCCAGGCCGGCTAGTCGGAACAGGTGAGTCTTAAGTTTTTGTCGGAAGGAGCGGAAGTCGGTAGTAGTTCTAATAACCAAGCTCAAAGAGGAGCAAGGACCCCTCATTTCAACCCTTTATTGACCATTTAGTTTTCTTCACATCGGAGTAAGAGAGCAGGGTGATGTTCTGAATCAACTCCATCTTCCTGCTGTATCATCTGTTGACTTTCTACAGAACAAGGGCCTCTGATCTTTTTGGACCAATATATATATTTGAGAGAACGTTATAGATAGCATAAAGGTTCCCCTCGCACATACGTACTAAACATTCCCGAGTCTAGGGGCTGGTGCCCATCTCCGTTTCAAAGTTGAAGAGCCAGCACTGTCCAAAGACATCTCTGTGGTCATGTGGCCGGCATGACTAAATGCAGAAGGCGCATGGTACGCTGTTACCTTCTCACCAAAGATGGCTCCTACTTTTCTATTTGCATTTTTAGGTGCTTTCAAACTACTAGGTTTGAGAAGCTGGGACAAGTAACAGGAGCTCACTCCATTATACAGCCCTAGGGATTCGAACTGTTGAACTGCTGACCTTCTGATCGACAAGCTCAGTGTCTTAGCCACTGAGCGATACTCTTCCACAAAATACTCATTACATAGGAAATAGTCAAGCAGAAAGCAACTTGAGGAATTGCTCTCCACCAACAGAGTCTTATTTCATTGGGGGTGCAACTTGGAACTCTGACAATAAATTTGGGTCCTACTGGATTATTATAGGAAGATGGCAGAAAATTTTGGAGGAACAGTCTATTGATGATGAAGATGGTAGTGGCAATGATGAAAATAATGATGATGATGATGATGTTTCTACATTGCTTGCAAAATACTAATTCTGGGGAAAATATGTTTGAGAAAGGCCAAAATGACGAAGAATGTGTGCAACTTATTAGGAATTTCTACAACTTAATTTGAAAAGCTTTGGAATAAATGGGATGTTATCTCTCTTCTACAAAAATGCTTGTTGTCTGATTATATATGCACTGAATATATTTTCCCTACTTTTCTCTTAAACTGAATTGTTCAAAGCAGGTTACAAAATATAAAAACAGATTCAAAAGTCACCTTCATTTTTTTCAAAATTTAAATGCAATTGCAATAAGTAAAAGGAAAATAAAAAAAAATACTTCGATAATAACCACTGAATGAAATTACAGTGAAATGCTGTGCATTTCTGCTGAAAAGTAAAGTAAATGTATATAAGATTGTAGCCTTAAGCAAGAACTTAAGATGCTTGTTTAATAAGAAATATGTGGCATGAAATAAATCAAGAGGAAAATCACTTAACTTCTTAAAACAATATTGCTTCACATTTCATATAAATAGCATTGGTAAAATTTTGTTTTTGGGCAAAAAATATCAAATCTTAAAAAAATCAAATCTAGATGGACAATAATAGTAGCAACAGCAAAATCAGATCTACTAAGAAAATGCTTTTTAACCTTTATTCTTAACATAAATCATGAGGCTCATTTTTCATGGTCTCCTTTCTATATAATTCAATTAAAGGTCAGATTTCTAATGGGGATCCTAATTATTAATGTATTACCATTTTTAAATTATTAATGAGTTAACATATTTGCATAATGGGTAAAGAAAATGCCTAACGACAACTTTGTATCATATGAAGAACTTTCCTATATGTTTCATCAATGTCTTTTTAATATTCTCAGATAATCTGTCTTTTAATCATTCTGTCAATACTCTAAAGATATGTGTAATATATATTTAAAATTAGCATTGTGATTAATCAGTAGGAAAATATTACTCTTTGTGATGATAAGCCAAATGAAACTGTTTATCCAACATTTTGAAAACAGAGGAGGTATTCCCAAATTTAGACTTGGAAAAAAAAGAGAGAGCGAAAGAGATTTGTTTAACCTCTATCACACACTTTTGAAAGTCTTCTCTATTTCAGTAGATTTTAGAAGACTACTGTTTTTCAAAGCCCCCAAAAATGAATCCAGAGGAAAATGTGTATCTTCTTTATTCAGTGGTATGACATTGAATGTGTCAGGCATTCAACTACTACTTCATTGTTCTCTTCCTGTTGTACAGGAATCACTCCAGTCTGGCGGCTTTCACATGGGAACTACTAGAGAAGGCTCTAAGACATTCAGGGAGGGTCAGACCTAATTAACCCTTTGTATTTATTTAGAGAGTCTGTGCCAGAGGTGGGTTGCTCTCAATTTGGCCTGGATTGGGCAAACCAGTAGTGGCAGTGGAGGGCCCACCCACCCGGGTGCTTCTGCGCATGCATGAGCAAACTGGTAGTAAATGCTTCACACAGATGAAAGAACCGATAGTAAAAATAATAAAAATCTACCACTGGTCTGTGCTAAATCTGCATGTGAGGGCCCCCCTCCCAACCAAGATGGTTATTCTACAATATAATGATGTCAGTGCTAGTCGTTTCCGGTTCTGGGGTGATGTTCATCTTCTCTTCTAAGCCGAAGAGCCAGCACTGTCCTAAGACGTCTCCATGGTCATGTGACTGGCATGACTCAATGCCGAAGTGCACAGAGCACTGTTACCTTCCCACCAAAGTGGTCCCTATTTTTCTACTTACATTTTTTACATGCTTTTGAACTGCTGGGTTGGCATAAGCTGGGACAGGTAACGGGAGCTCACCCTGTTATGTGGCACTAGGGATTCAAACTGCAGGAACTGCCGACCTTCTGATCTACAAGCTCAGTGTCTTAGCCCCTGAGCCACTGTGTCCCTATTCAAATATACAATGTTTTGACTATTGCAGTTCCGCTGGTGTTATTGCAGGAAGCTGCAATTTCTTGATGTAGCTTATAAAATTCTTGGATGTGGTACCAAGTGCCCAGATGACAATGGGTATCACTGTTACATGTTTCATCCATAATCGGGTAGTTTTGATGGCCAGGTCACAGTATTTCGTGGTTTTTTCCAGTTCTTTTTCTTTGACTCTAGCATCTCCTGGTACCGCGATGTTTGTTTGTTTGTTTGTTTTATTGGATTTATATGCCGCCCTTCTCCCAAAGGACTCAGGGTGGCGTACAACATTAAAAAACACATATCACAAAAGTTAAAAGGAAATTAGATAAATATATATATAAAAACCCAATTAGTATAACAATAACATTTTAAAAAATAGATAAAATTAATAGGCCAGGCCAGCTTGCTGGAAAAGCCAACTTTTTAGGGCGCGTTGGAAGGACCGGAGGTCAGGGATTATGCGAAGTTCTGGGGGCAGCTCATTCCAGAAGGAAGGCGCTCCCACAGAGAAAGCTCTCCCTCTGGGGGTCACCAGCCGACACTGTCTGGCCAAGGGCACCCTGAGGAGGCCAACTCTGTGGGATTGTACTGGACGGTGAGAGGCTACTGGTGGCAGTAGGTGGTCTCGCAGGTACCATGGGCCTAAGCCATGGAGCGCTTTAAAGGTCATAATTAATATGTTGAATCGCACCCGGAAAACAACTGGCAAGCAGTGCAGGCTGCCTAAAAGGGGTGTAACATGGGAGTACCTAGGTACCCCCATGATAACCCGCATGGCCACATTCTGGACCAGCTGAAGCCTCCAGGTGCTCTTCAAGGGCAGCCCCATGTAGAGAGCATTGCAGTAGTCCAGGCGAGAAAGGACGAGGGCATGAGTGACTGTGCACAGAGCATCCTGATCCAGGAAGGGGCGCAACTGACATACCAGGCGAACCTGGTAAAAGGCCCCCCTGGTCACGGCCGTCAGGTGTTCTTCTAAACTAAGCCGCATATCTAGGAGGACTCCCAGATTGCGGGCCCTCTCTGAGAGGGCTAAAATTTCTCCCCCTATCCTCAAAGATGGGACACGATGCACAAATCGGGATGACGGAAACCACAGCCACTCAGTCTTGGAGGGATTGAGCTTGAGCCTGTTCCTCCCCATCCAGATCCGCACAGCCTCCAGGCATTGGGACATCACGTCGAGGGCATCGTTTGGGTGGTTTGGGGTAGAGATGAAAAGTTGGGTATCATCAGCATATTGATGATACCGTACCCCAAAACCACGGATGATCTCACCCAGCGATTTCATATATATGTTGAACAGGAGGGGTGAGAGAACCGACCCCTGGGGCACCCCACAAGTGACGTGCCTGGGGATCGATCCCTGCCCTCCAGTCAACACGAACTGCGACTGATCCGACAGGTAGGTGGAGAACCACTGTAAAATGGTGCCCCCCACTCCCAACTCCCCGAGTCGTCGCAGTAGGATACCATGGTCGATGGTATCGAAAGCTGCCGAGAGGTCTAATAGGACCAGAACAGAGGAGCAGCCCCTGTCCCGGGTCTGCCAGAGATCATCGAACAACGCGACCAATGCCGTCTCCATGCTGTACCCGGGCCTGAAACCCGACTGAAATGGATCCAGGTAGACAGCTTCATCCAGGTACTGGGGAAGCTGACGTGCTACCACACTCTCGACAACCTTTGCTACAAAGCAAAGGTTGGAGACTGGACGATAGTTGGCTAAAGAAGCTGGGTCCAGGGAAGGCTTCTTAAGGAGGGGCCTCACCACTGCCTCTTTCAAGGCGGTGGGAAAGAACCCCTCTCTCAATGAAGCATTGGTAATCGCCTGGAGCCAGCCTCGTGTCACCTCCCGGGAAGCAGAAATTAACCAAGAGGGACACGGGTCCAGCACACAAGTGGCAGCACTGAGTCTCCCCATAATCCTGTCCATGACCTCGGGGGTCACAGAGTCAAACTCATCCCAGATTGTCTCCACAAGATTCATCCCCGTCGACTCGCCCGAATCTACCCAGTCAGAGTCCAAGCCTGTCCGGATCTGAGCAATTTTATCCTGCAGATACTGAACAAATTCTTCAGCCCTACCCTGCAGGGGGTCTTCCCCAGTTCCTTGGTTAAGTACGCAAGCCCAAGATGGTATCCTGTTGCATTTGAGGAGAGTTTCGGGGAGATGATTATCCTTCTTGGGGCTTGCAGGGGTACCCTATCCCATCGTTGGTTCCAGGTCCAGCTATGAGAAGTTTGTTTCCTTCCTCCCTCTCTCCTTCTCTCTCTCTTTCTCTCTCTCCCTCTCTCTTTTAGTTTTTCAAACCTCTTTTCCCTTTCCTGAAGGGAAACTGGCAGGGAAAAAGGGCTTAAAAAAGTTTCTGATGAAGGTTTGGGGATGTGGCCAAGCCACCATTACTACCAGTCCGGTCTGGTACACCAGATTTTTACTACCTCTTCTGACGTATTGGACCGGACCCACCTCAGCTGGTTCTGTAAAGTTTCTTTTCCCCCTCTTTCCATTATTTTACATATGGTTAGATTTTAACAATAAATGTCTATACACTGACATTCTAATCAGAAAGTTCCACACACCTATAAACACATGCAAATGTATTCATTTTTTAATATAAAATACACGCATGGAAAGCAAATGTCTTTTTTTGTACGAATATGGCATTCTGTTTAAGGAGCAGTGATTGAGGCTGTTGTAATAAAGCAAATGCATCGCCTAGTTTAATCATCTACAATAGAAATGTGATTTTCATCTTAGTATTAAGTATTTCATAATTTAATAATTGTATGTATGTGTGAATCAAATCAGATGTTATTGCAGTCACAGACCAGCATAAAGAAGGGGGAGTCCTTTAAAAAAACATAAAGGATACCTCAAGAATAAAAACAAAAATCTAAAAATATGTGGAAAGCTAAAAGATATAAAATATATGAATGTACGTGTGTGTAAAGTGAAAATTTAAATGCATTTTTAGCAATTTATGCCAATAATGGTTCCAGTGAATAGTTTTATCAGTTCATCCTTACTTATTTCGCACAAATACAAGAAGTGTGGCTCTCCACGACCCATATCTTTTATCAGTCCATTCCAACCATTAGCTAGTGAGTAATACCCTGGCTGGAAGCCACTGGGAAGATTTTGTTTTGCGGTTATTGCTACCACAAACCACAGTATGACTAAATGCCAAGGTCTAGTTATAGGTCAAGGTCAGAGAAGGAGGTCCTATTGTCTGACAAAGAAGGTAAATGCAAAGGAGCAGTTACAAAGTATTCTAGATCCATGTTTAATATAATGAAGAAGAAATAAATTAGAATTATAGCTTCTGTGTGCCTTACAAATTTCAATAGTAAGGGATTGCATAATACTCTGGTTCTTTTCACATAAATACACAAACATATATATGTGATGCAAACAGACTACATTTGTATGATGCTATCCTTAGAGAACATGCCACTCATGAATGATGTACTATTCTAGTAAGGAGCATTTATGAGATAGGACCGATGTCTGAAGTGGATCTATCACTATGTCATGCCAGGCTAGGTGAACGCCATCATAATATTGTCCTTTTCCTCAGCATGGCTTCCATAACTAAATATGGGAAAAGCAATCATCTGTGTTTTCAACATCAAGCTTGAACTGGAGTAGCCCTTTCAAGTATTGCACAGAATAAAAGGATGGCTACCATGGTAAAAAAGAAAAAAAAATCACAGCTCAAACAGGGTCCCAGGAGAACCCAGAAAAATATATCAATTAGGAATTGCTAAACGATGCTTTCCAGGTTGCCTCATAAATACCCAATTTGATCCATTACTTTCACACTATGCTGACTTTGGCACAAGAAGAAGGCACCCATTAACCATCCTTAAGGACCCGTCCTCAATCCAACCCTAATCCATGGTGAAGGCAATGTCAAACAATATTTTCTTATTTCACATCAAACTAAGATTTTGCAACTTCTGCTGACATAGGCAGTGCTGGTCTGTTTTCCACTTTTCATTTTCTTGCAGGCAAATATCTAGTTCCAGTTGACAATTAACCAATGCCCACTCTCCAATATCACTAGTTGTAACACTCCATAGCCATTTTGTACCGAAGTGCTTCTTTTGCTTTGATTTCTACCCAGCCAAGATATAAAAAACGGTGACCGATGAAATTATTCTTTTCTTTTTTATTTTATTACCACTTGTATCTCCAAAGCACCTGAGAGCAGGACGAGAAACAATGGATGGAAACTAATCCAGGAGAGAAGCAATCCAGAACTAAGGAGAAATTTCCTGACAGTTAGAACAATTAATCAGTGGAACAACTTGCCTCCAGAAGTTGTGAATGCTCCAACACTGGACATTTTTTAAGAATAGATTGGACAACGGTTTGTCTGAAATGGTACAGGGTTTCCTGCCTAAGCAGGGGGTTGGACTAGAAGACCTCCAAGGTCCTTCCAACTCTGTTATTCTATTCTGCTCTGCTCTTTTCTGTTCTGTCTCCACCAATGTCACCTTTTAGTCCAATTAACAAAAAATAATGATAAAGCTATGATCTGTCTGTTCTTTCCTTCCTTCTGTATATGTGCCAGGTAAGAAGGTGTTAAGTTGGAAAAATGTCAGTTGTTGTGGAAGGGGGAGGGGTGTTCTCCAAAGATCTATCAATGGGTCCAGTGACCTCCAAGTCTCACCCATAGAGATGAAAATGGCTGACACTTGCTTGTCCGGAATGGGTGGGAAGAGGTAAAAAAGTAAGACGACCCAACAGTTGGTAATAACCTCTGTCTATGCAAGACATCTAGCTAGCAACATTGCCAAATCTGAAGAAATGACTTGAAATCTGGATAGGAATTTTGTAAACTGACTTTCTTATTGGTGTCAGCTTGTGAGGTAAAAAGGGTTATGCTGCTATGAGGAAGAACCCTTTGAATGGGCCACCGAAAGGCATCTAACTGGCTTTGGAGTTGGTCCAGAAGATAGCATCATGGAAAAAAAAAATCATTCAGCTGGGAATTGGAAATCTGTATATTTTTTAATATCTTTATTGTGTCTAGATTTTATCCTTGCTTTGATGTTCTAATGAACATGTGAGAACTGACCTGTGAACCTTGACCCTGTGTCTAGACCTTTTATATGCAAGCTGCAAAGAACAAGACCCTGAGATGGCAACAAAAGCCAGAGCTTTTCATATATGCCAGGTCTAGCAATGTTTGCATGTCCTGCTTAGATGCTCCACCTCTCTGGCAGCTTACTACATGAAAGTAAACTGAGAGAGGTATGAAACATGAATGTCCAGTTTCATCCTTCAAACTGATGCTGTTGTTCGGTCACTCAATGGTGTCTGACTCTTCTTGACCCCATGAACAAGAGCATGCTGCGCAGGAGACTCTATACCATTTCAGTTTCTTCTTAAAAACCTCCAGTGATGAAACACCCACAAGGACTGAAGGCAAGCTGTTCCACTGGTTAATTATTCTTACTGTTAGGAAGTTTCTCCTTAATTTCAGGTTGCTTCTCTCCTTGATATTATGATGCAAGCAACCTAAGGATTCCATTGTCATTGTGATTTTACTTTTAATGAACATTTCAATGCTAAAGAAGTATCTCACAACATGAATGCTGCCAACTGCAGCAGGATTAGCATGATAAAGATATCCATCAAGCCACCTGTAGCCTAAAAGCAGTCTTATTGTAAACTCTTCTCAAAGAGATACTAATTTCAAATTGTGAACAAAGTAATAATGACAAGGACAAGCTGTAAATGAAAAGTATGCCTGGAACCGCAAAACAAGATACGGCTGATGTTATCTCAGTGTGGAATCCACACAACCTTGTTAAAATAGCTTAGTAAACACATCCCGCTTGAAAAGGATGTTTTATTCATAATGATAAAGATCTGCTTTTTCTTTAAAAATAAAATAAAACAGAAACTTGTCCAGATCTAAAAGTTGACCTACGTAGCATCTTCATTTAGAGGTTCTGTTGAATGAATGGTGAAGCAATGAATTTTGAATCATCAGATTAATCTTTTGAGGAGGGAAGTGTAATCTGAGAAGAATAGAACGTAAGGAAGGGGAAAGAGAAATGTTATTTATTTAATCTAAACATGACCTTGTTTGCTGGGAATAAACATTGGCAGAAGAAAGACAGAGTTTCTCCTGTGTGACATTATTCCATAACATCGCCCTGTCCTATAAATGTCTCTGGAACCACAGAAACTTAAGATGGAGGGGTTGTGCTTACAGAGAGGCTATCAGTAAATGACTTGTTGAAAATTTAATTCTCTGAATGCATCATGTGGTTTCAAAGGACAACACATTCTAGAGCAGCCATCCTTCTTCGTGTTATTTGTTCTGGAAGGTGGCAGTTAAAGCTTGGCAGCTTTATTTCTGTGTCTCGGGTTACGGTGCTTTCAGCACCAGAAAACAGTAAGTAGAGAGTCTGATGGGCAGGAGAGCATACAAGAGAGACAGAAAGAGTAGCATGATGTGCAGTGGCTTTGAAAGGGATAAAAAATGAACATCCACGATGACCAAACCCCTGAAAAGCAAAGCATCAAGTCTGCATGGGTAGCAACTTTAAATGCAGCTTGCATTTCATTTTTTTTTATTTTTTTATTTTGGTTTGTTATCTTGACAGGATAGCCTTAGCTGGTGACATACAGCCAGTTCTCTGGTCTAAAGACACTTATTTCTCTTCCACAATATTTATTTTGGGAAGAAACATGCTGCAGGTATGCAGATAGCATTCACATCAGGGGTAGGTTCCGGCAGGCACTACCATTTGCTCATGTGCGCGCCACTGTGCGCGCATGTGCAGTGTGATTCAAATTGTTCTGTGTATGTGCAGAACCAAAAAACAAGATGTCACTGCCTATGGCACCGCTGGGAGAACCGGTTCAGGGGCGTGGCAGGCCTGGGTCGCTGCCGGTTCCAGCACCCCAGGCTGCCCAACCACTACCAGTTCGGCTGAACCGGGCCGAACCGGTAGGGACCCACCACTGATTCACACCAGTGGTAGGTTGCAAATATTTTTACTACCGGTTCAGGCTCGCTCCCATGTGCGCACAGCACTTCTGTGCATGCATAGAAGCTCCTGCGCATGTGCAGAAGTGTCCGGGCGGGTGGGCAGGGGTTCCCGCAGCCATTACTATCAGTTTGACCAAACCGGGCTGAACCTGGAGTAACCCACTACTGATTCACACATACACACTTGTGTCTATGTCTTGAAAGCATGGCAGGCAGCTGTTATTTTGTTTAGCAATAACAAAGAAATGGTGTGCAAGTCTAAAGTAGAAGATCATTCCAGGTGGTTTCTATCTTTCTGCAGATTTCTTTCAGTTCAGAATTTCTCCCTGTGTGAGAGTTAAAAACAGAAAAGGAATTATCTTGATTATTGAACATCGTTTGTCTCTTAGCCCTCTAATCTAGATTTTAGACACATTGAGGAATCAGTTTTTCCATTTGTTCAGAGCTTTCCTTCTCTGGAATTTTTTTTTCATCTACATCAGGAGTGGGTAACTCGGGCAGGTTTACGACCTGTGGATTCAACTCCCAGAATCCCTGAGCCCTAATCGCCATAGTTACCTGCCCGTGATCAACATCATTTACAGGATACTTTAGAATGTTTTCATGCTTAGTTTTGGCGGTACCTTTGAGCTAGTTTTATGTTCAGGGGGAAGTAGAAAAGGTACTGTTTTGTTTTCTTTGTTTTGTCTTTGAATTATATAGTTCTCCTTCATTCTGTGGCATCCACAGCTTCATGCCCACAACAGGATTTTCCAGATGCTACCTTTTTGAGTTGAGAACCAGGGAGACTGCACACCCTTCGCCAACTCAAGTTCATCCATGAGACTGCCAGAAATTCTTGCTAGTTTTTCTCTCTCTTAGATTCAAATGTAAATAATTTCATTTTACCGATGTCTTATCTACATAACTAAAACACATATATATTTAACATGTTATATATGTATTTAATAACATTTAGAAGCCTTCCAGGTTGTCTCCCTTACACACACACACACACACACACACACACACACACACACACCCCAGAGGTGGTATTCAGCAGATTCTGACCAGTTATGGAGAATTGGTAGTGGAAATTTTGAGTATTTTGGAGAATCGGTAAATACCACCTCTGACTGGCCTCGTCCCCATCTATTCTCTGCCTCCCGAGTCCCAGCTGATTGGGAGGAAATGGGGATTTTGCAGTAACCTTCTCCTGGAGTGGGGAGGGAATGGAGATTTTACAGTATCCTTCCTCTGCCATGCCCACCAAGTCATGCCCCCCAAGCCACACCCCGCCCACCATGCCAGGCCCACAGAACCAGTAGTTTTTGAATCCCAACACACCCACACACACACACACACAATCCCTCCCTCCCTCCCTCCCTCTCCCTCTATCCCAGGGCAATGCAGTACAGCTGACTGCAGGAAGTAATTCTACAGTTTCTCTACAGTGGAAAAGATAGCAAAAATGTGGGTAGACTATGCTACCATTCAAGGGATAAAGAGCTAGTTGGACAATTGTTTTGAAAAAAGTATGACTATTTCAAGCTGGATGGACATGTGGAATCCTAGATTCCTTGTAGGAATAACTCTTGTCCTATTACTAAAACAAAGAAGGTAGGAAAAAACAAAACCAAAAAGCTCTTAAAATTTAGATACATAACAGGGAAGCAAGGTAGTAAATAGCAGAAATCTGGCCTTTTAAAAACTCTGTTTTAGAAGGTGATGTACTGCACAGCAGTGATACAAAGATCAGCTGATTAATATTAACTTGGCTTTGTGCTGTTTTTTTTAAAGAACACAAAACTTCTGTTTTAAGAGCATTCACTGACCTTTCCTCTCTTTGAATAAGTTCCTTCCTTTGAAGGTTATTTAGTTCAAATCCAAGTCAAAGACTTTAAGTAGGAAAAGTAGAAGAAATTTTCCTTCAGCAGGTATTCTTGTGGTTGCAATTTTCCACAGGACAGTAAAATATGCTGAATTAAATCTATTTAATTTATAGTTATCCCTGTTTTTGTGAGCCATTTCCATTTTTCTCCTTTTTAAAAAATTCATACTTGTCCATGATAAAAATGCTCCATTACTTAAATAAAAATCTTGCTTCAGCTTGCCATACACAGTTTAGGAACGCAAATGAATCTCACAACATCAAGTCTACAGCAATAATATAATCTGCACAGCTTATTTTAAAGATAGAAAGTCCCTGTGAGAACATTCATGTGCAAGAGTTGTATTTTACTTTTTAACAAATTGTCTCTGTGGTTCCCTCATTGCTCATTGGATGGCAGTGTTGACTTTTCTAATAGAATACAGCAGTTTAGTTCATGGAATACTCTCTTATTCCATAGCTTTTAACATGAGTGCACATATTCAGAATATAGCATGCTGTCGCATAATGTACAATACTTGGGAAATATTAAGGAATGGAGGAAAGTGATTTTTCACAAAGTATAACCCTCTTTTTTAGATTCAAACTAGCAGCCATAACTGCAATAATCTGGAGGACAAGGAGCAAGAGGAGTTAAGATTAAGAAATATCAGCTAGAAGATGTTTGTATTTACAAACTAGAATTCTGAGTATCCAGTGGCGGGACTTATTATTTGTACAACATGTACAGTGAGTAATTAATTCTCCATTTCCTTCCCCTCTCAAAAATCTATAAACAAACAACTTTTTTAAAAAAATCAGCTCTTATGCATTGGCCTCACTTCTTCCTTATATTTTTATCCTATTTCATTGTGTCACGCTGAATCCTACCTCAAGTGCCAACACTGAAAGGAAAGCAATGGAAACAATATTTATAGCAAATTTATAACAAAGAAAAGCAACACATGGAGAAAATTTCTTTCTTATTTTCCAGATTGATTTCCCACTTTCCTAGCCAGAAGAAATTCAAGGCAATTTTGAAATTTTGAAATTTACAGTCACGTATGCCAGGGGATGTTATTCACTTACCTTCCTTACTGGTTTGTATTCATGAGCCTGCACATGCTCACCTTCATGTATGCGCATGGTCTTTTGGCAAAAAAGGGGGGGCCTAAATGGGATGCCATAGAGCCAGGATAGGTGGGTGCGGCCACCCATGATTTCCGCTACCGGTTCAGGCGAACCGGTCCGAACTGATTACCTCTGACATATGCATATAACAATGTCTAGAACCCTGGGAAACAAGACAGATTAATAATTTTGCTGAGAGATAAGGTGTCTACAATGTAATGGTGTCCTTGCAAGACCTGATCCACCCACCAACCTTTTTTTATTTTGCATAATTTCAAATTAAGTATCATTAAATGATAAAGGCCAAATTTGAGTGTTAAATGTAGGCTCATCCATGAAGCTTAATTGGCTAAGACGCTGAGCTTGTTGATCAGAAAGGTCGGCGGTTCGAATCCCTAGCACCACATAATGGTGTGAACTCCCATTACTTGTCCTAGGTTCCTAGCAGTTCGAAAGCACGTAAAAGTGCAAGTAGACAAAATAGGAACTACTTTTGGTGGGAAGGTAACAGTGTTCTGTGCACCTTCAGTGTTTAGTCATGCCGGCCACATGTCCACGGAGATGTCTTTGGACAGCGTTGGCTCTTCAGCTTTGAAATGGAGATGAACACTGCTAGAGATGGGAACGACTAGCACATATGTGTGAGGAAAATCTTTACCTTTAGAGAAGTCCATAAACGGCCCTTACAGGTTGCCCTCGACTTACGACCACAATTGAGCCCAAAATTTTCATTGCTAAGCAATGCAGTTGTTGTGAGTTTTTCCCTATTTTATGACCTTTTTTGCCACATTTGTTAAGCAAATGATTGAAATTATGAAGTGAATTATGCAGTTATTAAGTGAGTTTGATTTTCCCTCATTGACTTTGCTTGTTGGAAGCTAACTGGGAAGGTTACAAATTGTGATCACATTACTCTGGAACAGTACAACTGTGATAAATACATTTCTGTTGCCAAGTGATGCCAACTGATGATCAAACTGCTGTCCATGTTACATTCTGTCCTCGAGCTTCTTGAAGCAAGAAAAGGAATTTGATTAATATTCAAAGGAATCTTTAAATATTTAAAGGAATCTCTGTACATGGCCTGCTTAAAATTAAGTATTACAGGGCCAGGCAAATTATGTTTTTCTAGCATATGAATATTGTGAAATTATTAATGTGAGAACTGATGTTCACTAGTAGATCAGCTACAAACCGGACGGGGCATTAAGAGTAGCTGCTACTCCTTGGAGTCTGCTAAGCAGTTGCATATTGTAAGATAGGAGAAAGTGGCCCGCCTATATCACTAGTTATTTAGGACTATTCTGATCTGTGAATCTCAATAACCATTTCCCTCGTTTAGAGAAAATAGGCCCTTTCATCTTTATTGTAAATAAAACAGTAAATAAAACTCTGCTAGAGCTTCTAGAAAAAATATATTCTTTTTCATTTTTAGATTCCTACAATTTAGGGATACTAATTATTATAGAAGAGATACTTATCATGAAAGATATGAACAAAGGTACTTCTCCAGTCCTGCAGATCGTCCAAATCTATACCCACATTAGTCATGGAAGAAGACACACAACGATAAAGAAACACTGTAGTACAAAATACCTAGAACCTTCTCTCTTCCAATCTGAAAGACAACATATTAAATCATTCTCATCCAATGTTGTTTTGTTTGTAAGAAAGTAAGGGGGGGGGGGAAGGAATGACAGATGGGAGAAATGATTTGACAGAAGACTACATTTGCCTTCCCAATTTCTTTCATTGGACATGTGTGCCTATTTATCTAAGAAGAAATTGCATCAGCTCTCTTATCATTGTTTCCTGCATTTCTCTTGTGCTTTCAAGCTCAGATCAGACAGGCTTATGATAACTCTCTGAAGAAATTTAGCTCTTTTTGTATTGTCTGCCTGATTTCAGACTCTTCAAGCAGAGCCTCAGCCTGCAAACTAGTTCTGATAGGAAGGCTGTGTCTGGATAGCTTAAGGTTTACCCCTGAATGTGTGAAAAACAGAATTGCCATCACTTTACATTCAGTAAGAATGGCTGGATTCTCATATTGTGTAAACTGTAATGCAGCCTGTTGGTGTGTGATTGAGTGAGCGTCTGCATTTCGTTTTGTGAACTCAGTGTTATATTTGTTCAGCAAAATATACAGTAGTTGAAACCATAATAGCAGAAAGATGGGCACTCTGCAGCCTGAGAAAATATGGGGCTCCCAAATTCTTTTTAACCAACATGATTGACATGTTGGTTTCTGATTCCTCTGAAGCAAGAAACAAACAGCCCTCCCAAATGTACCCCATTCCTCCCAAATCCAGATGGTCTAATGCGCCCAAATAACATGATATGCCAACAGGTATTTTTCATCATCACCACATTTTCTCTATCCCACAAAATGTGAATTATAGTCCTGGCTAGCAAAACATTGCCCTCCATTTTATCCAGTGGTGGGATTCATTTTTTTTTTTACTACTGGTTCTGTAGGTGTGGCTTAGTGGGCGTGACTTGGTGGGTGTGGCAGGGGAAGGATACTGTAAAATCTTCATTCCCTCCCTACTCCAGGAGAAGGTTACTGCAAAATCCCCATTTCCTTCCGATCAGCTGGGACTCAGGAGGCAGAGAATAGATGTGGGTGGGGCCAGTCAGAGGTGGTATTTACCAGTTCTCCGAACTACTCAAAATTTCCACTACCAGTTCTCCAGTACTGGTCAGAACCTGCTGAATACCACCTCTGATTTTATCTGTTGGATACATCATCCCCATCCACCAAATTGTTCCTTTCCTGGGACAGAATAGTGGAGGTTCTACCTGATGTTCACTATTCTGTTGCTGTTAAAAAAATTAAAGCTGGACCTATCAAAATCCCATTTTCTTTGGGGTGGCATGCGACTAACCCCAAATTCCAGAGGCCCTGTGACCTCATATTAACTGGGCCTGTTCTGCTAAATTTCTAGAGCCCACATAAAATCAAAAGGTGCTGCCATAGAGGTGTAAGTAATACAATATTAACAGTCAACAGCCACACGTGCTTGGATTCCATTTTAGGATGGAAGAAAAATTGCTTGAATGTACTGTATAAATGTTGACAATAGCTCAAACCTTTTCAGGACTCCTTAAGGATCAAAAGTCTCCTTCCCTCCCTCCCCATCTTTTTGACTTGTTCTATGTCTAACTAAGAGAGATTCCTGTGTTTAAACTGTGAGAACTCTTAGAGAACACTTTCTTTGTCAACTAGTAATGTAAATGGGGCAGTTCTTGTATTATAAATATTGTTCAGACCACGTTCTGTGCTTTAACTCCTCTAGCTGATTAAACATTGCATGGTTGGATGGTTGCAGCCAACATGTCAAAACATTTGGATATCCACAAAACAGTGGCCTTTCCTTCTAAAATTTATAAGAAATATTAGGTAAAAGAAAGACTTGATGATAGACAACAATTTGTCTGGCTAGATATTCTCATAATGCAGGGCAGGACTGTGATCAGGACCATATTTATTTTTTCAGCTTCCAAGAGCCATAAGGCCATAATAGTTATTCAGTAACATCACTGGATGGGACACTCCTCCATTTTGTTTTTAAAACAATCAAGAATATGTCCACTATTCAAATGATAAGATGCCATAGGATGGAAGTATCCTATACCTATCAAAGAGCCAATATTTGTATCATATTATAAATAGTTCACATTTTTGTTTATTTAAGAGTCCTGGTGCCACAGTGGGTTAAAGGGCAGTATTACAGGCAAAACTCCACCCACAGCCTGAAGTTCGATCCTGATGGGGTTCATTGTTGTCTCATCCTTCCATCCTTCCAAGGTTATTAAAATGAGGACCCAGATTGTTGAGGGCAATATGCAAATAATGCTTCTCCATTATAAACCACCCAGAGAGTGCTGAAAAATGCTGTGAAGCAGTATGTAAGTCTAAAATGATTTTGCTACCATATGTAATAAATAAATATTTACTTACCGACTGATTTTAACTTTTTGGTTACATGGACCACACCATTAACAAAACATCTACTTTTACTTTGATTCCAGAATTCATAACAAAGCACCAATTAAAATTCCATTGCCCAAACCTATTTAGTTTTATACCTACATGCAAAATTTCTGAGGACACTTTATTTTTACCTCAGGCATTCTTAAGAGGATAAAAAAAGCAACAAAGGACAATAAAACCCCTTTCACTTTTGTTATTTAATAGCATGTTGGAGGTTATGAAATTCCCTGAGGCACCTTATATATATATATATATATATATATGCTAGCAAGTAGAGAAGATCTGGGTTTCTCAGTCAGTGTGTAACTCAGTTCACATTATCCATTATGTGAATGAGATTTGAACAATAATTTCCTGTATCTTTAAAAGCATCCCTGGGCGAAGTCATTCTCCGGCACTAGCTTATGGAAACTAATGAAGTGGTTTGCTCTCCCTGAGTCTTTTAGTTTGGATAGTTCTGCTTCATTGTAATACACACTCCTCAGAAGTGGTTCGTCCTTAGATATTAGCAAAGATGGCTTGGTCTTCTGTCTCTAAACAGAGAATTTAATCAGCTTTTCTTCCCAGCTCTGTTCAAAGCTGATATTTTTCGCAAGTGCCTCGAGATGGATATAGAGTCACGTGATCCGTTTTTCTCCTAGTAATGAAGTGCTATTTCTGACATTCATGGAACCACGAGCATTTCATCTTTTGGAACAGCTCTCTTATAAAAACAGTAATAGTTGGGATGTCATTACCATATTGGCAATTAATTTACCAAATGATCAATGGAGAAAATGTCCTTTTCTCTCTATCTCTGGTTTATTTATGCGTTCCCATTAATTATGCCTAATTTTCAGGTGGCACTTTCCCCCCTTAATGTAATTCAATTTAAGCATATCTTTCCAGAGACTTATTAATAGGTAGGGTCATTTATATTGTGTAGCACAAATATTTTATAATCCACTAATCTTGACAAAAAGGCAATGCCTTGCTAATAAAAAATGTATGAGGAGTAATGGGTCCCTATTAATAACTTATTAGGTCAGATCACACAGTTTGAAGTGTCTATTACACTTTAATTTTATCTGATTTCTTTCTTTGGAACCTGCAACTCTTTATCTAGTTATTGACATTATTTTGAATCCAGCCTCTTGGCTCATTGACTTCCCAAATCCCAATCTGCTAGAAAACATTTCTTTTAGTTCTTGGCCAATGAAGACATGTACAAAAAGTATAAGGGCCTAAACTAATGTTCAGATTTTGGTTTCCTTTCTAAAGATTGTCTCTTGGTTACTACAGCTGCAAATCAGTTATTTCTTTGCTAAGAAGAAGACAGACTATTTTTCAACCCAGTTCTTTTTTCTAATGAGCTTCCTTTTCTAATAACAGCATTGAAACTTTTTATCAACTACCTATTTCAGCCAGTTTATATTTGGCCTGGTTTTTTTTAGCAATTCAGATCTTCCTGAGAAAATGCATTTTGGGAAATAACCTCAAATTAGGGTGTGTTCCCATATCTATCCTCTATTTTTTATGTAATTTATGCATTGAAAGAAAAGAAAAATAGGAATGAAAAGAGAAGAGGAGACAGGAAAGGAGAAGAGAAGAGAGGAAAAGAGAAGAATATGAGTTGTGTACAATTTCCAGAAGTCTGCCCTCACTCATTCACACACACTGGGGCAAAATAAGCTGACATTTCTAGAAATTACTCACTAGAAATACTTTAAAGATGGGGATCTATATGACTGCTTAGGATAAAGTCAAAACACCATTGGTGGTCTCCTTCAAGAGCCCTCTGCTGTCTTTATCTTTAAAGGAGACTTGGAATGAATAGGCCTTCCTATAAAGTGGAACATAGGGCCACTTTAGTATAATGAGTAAATGTGCTATCACTTTCTTTGAATAAATAACCTCTCTGGTTAACTGGATAATGGGCTACAAAACATGGGGACTTGAGAGATGCTTCATTCTCATAAATGTGATACAGTATAAATGCCATGCAATGTGCCTTTTTTTAAGAGTAAATGAAGAATACACAAAAGATACATGCAAATATATACTTCAAGCAAATATGAAGAGATGTAAAATGTGGAATTACCATTGTACAATATGGAAAGAATAGATAGTTTAATACATGGTGTAAAATTTGAACAGAAAGGTGGTTCTTCCATTAGACAAACAAAGTTAAGATGCATTAAAAATGAGCAAGGAGGCTTTAAAAAGGTGGAAGAAATGATGTCATATTTCTGAATGACATAGGACAAGCTAATCTGTTTGTGAAATTTTAAAAAATGCAAATCTCAGTCCTGATTTCACATTGGGGAATTTTTGATGAGTTGCCTAGGTAGTGTCCTTTGAACTGTTTGATTGAATGATTAATAAGGTACTGAATGTTAGGTCAGTCCTCTAAATGGCAGTTATCTATCTATCTATCTATCTATCTATCTATCTATCTATCTATCTATCTATCATCTATCTATCTATCTCTATCTATCTATCTCTATCTATCTATCTATCTATCTATCTATCTATCTATCTATCTCTCATCTATCTATCAATCTATCTATCATCTATCTATCTATCTATCTATCTATCTATCTATCTATCTATCTATCTATCTATCATTTTATCACATTTTGATACTTCCACCTCTCTCACAGAGGGAGGTTAGGAAGTTAGAGCAGAAATTTACAGGCAGGTACTATGTGAAGGCTGTCCTTAGTCTTCACCTTTTTGTGGCTTTGTATATAGATTTTATTCATTCTGCTCCCTTTTCAACATTAATTCTCCCTGCACTTTCCCTTCTGTTTTTTTGCAATGCAATCATTGTCTCTTAGAAAAACCTTCAGGCTAGAGAATATTGACCCTGAAGGCTTCTTTCTCACAACCTGAATGCTCCTGAACTATGGTCTCTAAAATGATTGGACCACACAGGTGTAAATATTTAGCCTGTTCCACTTGCTCTCCTTGATATAAACGTGAGGACTTGCATACTTTTCACCGTGTTTCATCATGTGCCACAATTGTGTGCTAAAACAACAATTTATTATAGTAGCACACACCAGAACTGGGTAAATTAGTTCCATTCAATACCCCAGTGCTGAACATAAAATATACATCAGGATGTCAGCTTCTCTGCAAGTTTGGTCAGATACCTGTGTCTCCATTATTAAAAGATCATTCTTACTTATGGCCATTTAAGAAAACATAACAGAGTAGAATTTGTTGTATATCGTGGGCAAAGATCTCTTCTGTCAGCAATTGTTCAGAGTGATCGTTATTCAGGCAACATTCTCCCTGAAGTTAATGAGTGTTTTTGAGCGTGGATATTCTTTTTTCCAAGAATGTTGCTGGGACTTAGAGATTCCATTACAGAGAAGATGACCAAAAGGGCTGAAATCTTTTAAAATAGGACCCGAAGGAGGAAATGACAGGGAAGCCAAGACCCATAAAATACAAATATCTCTATTAGCAATGGATTAATTTGTCAGTTCACATCCTACAATGCTCACATCTCTTCTCCCCCCCAAACACAAATTCACTTTGTTCAATTTCTGCATCAATTTACAATTAAAATTGAATATAGCTCTGAGGTGTCTATTGTTCTTTTGTTCGGATATCTATTGAAAAAAAACACCTCTTTATCCTCTCCTTGTTTATAGAAGTATTTCAGTATTCCCCTTTATTTTCATTTCATTTTTAAAATTGGTATATCACTCTACAAAATTAGATGTATGCATATTTTATTACTTTTTTACTTACTTGATGCATATGTTATTGTTTAAAATTTGTATTTAATTCTGGAGTCTCTTCAAGATGAACAAATGGGAAGCAATATCAAAATATATTTAATGTCACAAGTATTTTTTTCCAAATATAATCCCTTCCCATGAGTATGCCCATCTCCCCAGTGTGTATATTTTGCATACATTAGTTTTCATTGGTGAATTGCGTAGCAAAATAGAGGGGTTGCAACAATTGAAAGATAATTGTATAGTTGTGTATATCATTTTAGAAATGTGAAATACTCAAAATGCTAAATATTCCATAAAATGTTCTGGACAACTTTGGACCGAACTTAGGATTCATTTTATGTTTTCATTTCATTTTTAAAATAGTCTATTATCTATTTTATAGGAGATGAGTAATTGTGATGTCATTATAAGCCACCCAGCTCAATTTTACAACACTGTTTGTCTTTCTTCAGTTGGAAGCTAATTGGAAACACCCTTCTCCAGTCACAAAATATATGGACACTTGGAAGATTAGGTCACTCTCTTTGATACATCTCCCCAATACCAGGAAACTGTCCCAGTTCCCAGGACACCAGCTCTTTTGGGCATATCCCATTGAATTAATGAATAGTTCATTTATTTATAGATCAGATTTACCCAATGTAATGTCCCAGTGTTTATTCTTTTAAAATCTGATCACCCTACTCAAACATAAAATGCAAGAGTGGTGGGCAAAGTGGTGTTGAAATTAAGGTCTTGATGGCAAACCCTGGTAGGTGTGACTTCTGGTAACCTCATCCAGACCCCATCATATGCTATTAAAAGAGAAAAAGAAAGTGAAGAGGCAGAAGCTAGTTGGCATTGAGTAAGAAAAAAGGCTGTGAAAAGGTTCTTGAGAAACTTTAATGGTCTTGTGGGGCAGGTGAATTTATAAGGCAGGACAAATCGGGTTGTCCTGTAGTTTGACTATTACTTATCAATGTCTGGGGAAGAAATAGGACAATATGAAGGAGGATTTAGGTAACTGTCCTCTTTGGGACAAAAATTACCTCACAGGTTACATGGTTAATATGTCCCAAATACTTGATCGTGATTCTTTTATAAGAATGCTCATCTCTTCCATTCTTATTTACATATCTATGTGAAACATATCCCAAAGAAGCTTCAGTGATGCAGCTGAAAAGTAAATTTTCTTACTGGAATATAAGAGTAAGGTAGAAGTTTGGAGTATCAACAGCTGCCTGGTGTTATGGTTGGTTTTCTGTTCATTGAGAAACAGTAGTATAAAAAGAATTGAAAACACCATCAATTGATAGAGATTTGAAAAGCTAATATTACCAATTTAAAAATTGCCACCTTTGCTGGTGAATTAACCAGGATCATGGGCACTTGGTGAACATATCTAAGAATATTTAGTTGATCAAAGGCAGCCCAATGACAAACATAACGAGAATTGAAGACCCAAAAAATTCTAGATAACTTGAGGTCACCTTTCCGATGTAGTGTGCAGTCATCAAGAGGCTCACTTGGGGGAAACAGAAGGGAAAAAATACAAAATATTAACTCTTTGCTGCTGCTTGCTGATAATCCACATTTTGTAGCTCTATGGGGTTCAACAGCAGTGCAAGTTACTGCTGTTTGGTAGGTCTTATTAGCCACTGGAGAGGATGTGATCTGAATAATATTGTTAAAAAAATAACTTGTAAGGTTTTGATGTTAAAATGTTTCAGGAAAATGAGAAATCATTATTTTTCTTGCATTTTTTTTCCTTGGGAAAGACGGTAAAGAAGTCTGTGCAATTACATTGTATCTGGGGCACTACATTTGATTACAGTGAAATGTAAGGGCTATGCTCCCTTGACTTTTTATAGGCTGAAAATCAAACAGAAGAAATATTTTGCCTGCAAGTGTGATGTGGACTGGAGCAGACCATATGATACAGCAGTCCCAAGTTCTCAGCCACCACCCACAATCTCCCACGATTTTTCCTAAGGGCACTTTAAACAATGCTGTCACTTTGCTGCAGCTACTGAAGCAAACCCAAATACATTTAAGCTGTTTCAGGAAAGGCACAGTTGATAGCATTTTGCTTAGACAACGGGGTTAAAGTACTCCTTTGAGGAAAAGGCTGCAGGAACATTTCGCGGACAAGATAGTAAAAATGGAAACATATGACTTAGAACAGGAATATTGGAGACACTGACATTTATTCCAACTTCCTCTAAATGCAATGGAGGCCTGTCCAAAGTGGTTGAAGATATTTGATTACTCTGGTTATGATATTAGCCGGATCCAGATCATTAATGGAGTCTTATATTTGAATTCTCAAACGCAAATCCCTGTAAGTGTAATAATGTTTCCTCTGAAACAACTGTATGTAGCACAACTGTGTATCCTTGCTCAGAAACAGAACTAGGCTTGGCTGTTGAGGAGGATGCTGGGAAGAACCCACTCCCCGAAATGAATGGGACAAAAAAGCAAGAAGGCTTAAGCAAAAACTAAGTCATGACAATCAGGAGTGCATCTAAATCTGCTTTGTTTTTAATGGGAAAACATGTATGACTCTGGAACCTCAGATTGTATACATCCAGTATCTGAAATTCCAATTCTAGTAGTAACCAATCGTCTTTTATTGTGTCCAGTTGTTGATTTCAGTGATAACCACATCTACAATAAGGAGGGTAAAATCCCCACCAGTGACTTTCAGCATTATCTCATGTCTCCAGTCATTGTTGAGGCAAGGTAACAATAAGCCTATCATTTCAGCTCAGTAATTATCGGAAAAGTGGAAGGTACAAATAATTCAGTGGGGATCCTGCTTAATTTCCTCTGGATATCCTGTTATTGCAGTTTTGTAAGGACATGAGGATTTCAGTTTATCGCTGTATTAATTGCTCATTTCAGGTCCTGTCAAAGTATACCTATAGGGTTTAGGTCTAGACTCTGACTTGGCTATTTTGAAACATTAAATTTCTTCTTCTATAACACTTTTCTTGCAGACTTGAGTCTGAGATCACGCTCTTGCTGTGTGACTTTCATTGCCGCTTCAGCTGATGGATAATTGGTCTAATATTCTGTTGTACAATTCTCCGATGCTTTAAAGAGTTGATGCTTCGTTCAATGAAGACAAGTCATCTAGGTTCTAAAACAGCAAAGCATTTCCAAACTATGTCATTACCAATAACTTTTTTTTAAGCTATAAAATTCCGTGTTTGGTTTCTACAAGGTCCTCACTGTTTCACACTTCCACAATATTTCCATGTAGCTCAAAATTGCTTTTTTTAAACTTAGCTGTGTATAGAAAATTCTTCCAGAAACCACTACATTTTATTGAGGTTCTTTATTATGCTCTGGTTTATTTTATGGTGTGCTTCTGGATAAATTTTGAAATATTCTTCTTGAGAAGATTTGTTCTTGTGACAAATGTCTCAACTGCGGACTTAATGGCCATTCTGCCAGAATTTAGGGGATCTTGTATCCAAAAGAGAAATAATTTAGCTCTTTACCAGGTAAACACACAGGATATATATATACACACAAACAGTGTGGCTAAAGAACCACTTTTCTTTTTTTCTTGGATATTTGCTTTCCCTGAAGTAGTCAAAAATGTAGACCCACCCACCCCAAGATCAGATGGAACTGATCTTGATCCAAAAGGTTGGGTGAATGTGAGAAATGTTTGGAGACACTTTAAGTTAATTCTGTACTACTTTTTTTTTAACTGAAAAGTTTTAGTGAAACTTTTGTGATTGACTTTTTAGGCCTATGATTAGCCAGGTGAAGGAGATCTAGAAATGAACAAATCTTCGGACACTTCTAACTTCTCAGGTTGTGATTGCTCTTCTGCCTGTATTGAACTTTTTTGGCTGTAGAAGAAATAGATAGATAGATAGATAGATAGATAGATAGATAGATAGATAGATAGATAGATAGATAGATAGATAGATAGATAGATAGACAGACTTTTGAAGAAAAGAACTGCTTGCCAGTCATTCAGCAAAAGATTGGCTTTACTATGCTTTGTTGATGGGTGGCAGCCAGTTCCACGAGAAGCGGATGTGGATGCAAAATATAATGAATTCAACAAAAAATAAATCATCCTGCCCAATAGTGAGTGAAAATAAAGAAAGGCTGGATATTTCAATGGCACCAATATGAAACATCTTTTCAGTCAACCATAAGGTACTTACAACCAAGAAAAATAAAGGTTTGGAATAGGCTTCACAATCTCCAGATTTCAATATATTTTTTTTAAAAAAATGTGAAGATATTTCAAAAATGAATTGCATGCAAAAGGAATCAAGAAGAGACTTTCTGCGTGTAACAGTTCTGCAAGGCAGAATAGTTAAAAAAAAACTTCATCTGTTTACAAGACATTTTTGGAAGCTGTCCTGTGCAAGGATATATTGATAAACTTTTGCACTTGCCATAGTCACTGTATTATTATTTTGAATCAGTGAAGGACTGCACCTAAATATACATTTAAATTTGCAGAAAGACATGCTTAATTTTGAAAATCTATCAGCTTATATTCCTTTAAGGATTTATTGAAACATGTAGTTTGACTAAATCTTTGCACAGAACCATACAAATAGGATAGAGTGAGTAACATGGTTTTGCAGTATTAATTATTCT
The DNA here is from genome assembly GCF_964273705.1 of Natrix helvetica. Lineage (NCBI taxonomy): Eukaryota > Metazoa > Chordata > Lepidosauria > Squamata > Natricidae > Natrix > Natrix helvetica. The sequence goes on along the minus strand of NC_138550.1, from coordinate 107,314,033 downwards.
TAGCACAAAATAGTCCACTTAAATTCAATATTGGTTCAATCTGGTTTGGTAGATAGACATTTTTGAACTTCCCAATGCAGGGATGAGAGCAAGCAATTTGTCCAAAATCATCCAGCCAATGTTCATGCCTACGAGAAGACTAGAACTTGGGTCTGTCTGCTCCTTGTCTAGTATGTTAATCACTCCACCAATTTGCACTATATACAGAAATATCTGTTTAGAGCCAGCCGTGCCCTATAGTTGTATACAGTAAGATACTCACAGAACTGGCTATAGGTATGCTTTTAATTGAAGCAATTACTCTAAGCGTATAATTACTTTTCACACTGGCGAAGACATATTAGATAACGGTTAAGGAAATTAATTGGATACCAAATTTGGTGGCATTAGTTTGTTCATGCTCTATCTATATATCAGCAGAATTGACATGAAGCCCCAGTAACATTCAGTGACCAAGATACACAAAGTTCTGAAAATTCAAAAAAGGTGAGAAAACTTTTTCGCAGAACTAAAAGTGACGTGACCAAAATTAAAAAGAGGTTTTCTTTATGAACATCTACAACTTTAACTTGTTTTTCTGTATGAAAAAATAGTTGTTGCTTAAAGTCACTTCATCTTTACTGAGTTGATACCTGACAGATCAACATATTTTTAAAAAGGATCTTGCAGAAGCCTGAAATATGATGGACCGCTTTAATGAAAATAGAGAGGTGCTCTGTTCAGGTCAAATTCTTCCTAATTATTTACAAAACATGCCTAAGGACAGCCCTAAGTTAGATTTCTTTCTCCAAAGAGCCTGAAATCCATATTAGATTACTGGTAACTATCAACCCATCTGGGTGGCAGGGAATTTCATAGTTCCAATGTACATTTGATATAAATTGAATTTTCTAATTCACACCTTCCTAGATTCTGGAGAACATAGAATAGCAGAATTCAGAAGTTATGGGTGCTCCAAACACTGGAGATTTTTAAGACATCCATTTGTCTGGAATGGTGCAGGATCTCTTGCACGAGCAGGAAATTGAACTAGAAGACCTCCAAGGTCCCTTCCAATTCATTATTCTGTTATTATTCTGTTATAATGGTAAAGGATCTCCCTTCAAATTGGTCCAGGTATGCAGTTACAGATTCTTGAGCTTCTGAACTTCCAATGGTCAAAGAGAAGGGAACTTGCATAACAATGTAGTAGATTGATGTCTGCATATTTTCAATGTATTTCATCTTCAGAGAATTTTCACAGAATCATAGATGCTGGTAAGAGTGTGAGAGACACTAAATGAAAGACCTAAGTACTCTTCCCAAATTGTCATGCTTAGGTATATAAGAATCTTTGGAAAGATTTGAAAACTGTGCAAGGCCACAGAACTAGAAAGACAACTTTGATAAGGCTTTTCCCTACTGCACTGCTTCTACTCCTTGCCCTACCACTCTCAGGGTTTTTTCTTGCACACTAATAAAAAACTGCTGACTAATTTTAGGAGGTTGAGAAATCAAAATTGACCCTATTTCTTTTATCTCTCCTGAATATTCAGTTTACTAATATGTGTCCCAAAAGTTAGATGCAGTTTACTCCAAGAAGGTGAATATAACGATTTGTCTTCCCTTTTGTAATCCTAAGCAAACAGTAGCATTCATACAGTGAAAACATAATTTGGCCATTTTTGTTTCGTTTCGTCTACAGTGTGCCATTTGGTGGCAGCATTGCACCAATTTCATGGAACAGAACTTTATTTGGGCTGGTTTTTCCCAAGAGAAAGTTGAGTAAATGAAGGCTTTTACAAGACTAAGCCTACCTACAGAACAGAAGATGAATGATAATTTTGGAAAATATAGACAAAAATTATCTTGCTGCAAGAAGATTGATTACATAGTGGCAAACGTAACAAAATACCACAAGCAGTAGCTTTTCATATGATTTAACTCATTTCTTTTTTTTTAAAAAAAAAACTTCACTCAGTAATGGTATCCTCTTATCTTCACTACCGGTTTGGTAGTGGGAGTGTGCGTGCTGTGATGACGTCTGGGTGGGTGGGCGGAGCCTTGCACCACCGCCACTACAGGTTTGCCTTAACCGATGCGATCTGGCAGAATACCCAACTCTGCCTTCACTTAATTAAGCTTGACTTGTGAGAATGACAGTATGGACTATCTTCCCTGATTGTTTTTTGGAGTCTAACCTAGAGCTCTGGGATTTCAGAATATATGTAGCCAGTCTGGCACTGACGATGTTACCTAGTTTGGTAGTAAAATGTCTGCAAGAAAATAACCAAGTTCAGAGAGCACCAAGGTTCCCACAACTGATGAACATTTAGGAAAAAAATGCAATTGGTTGGCAACAACTAAATGAAGGTTGTTGTTATTGTTGCTGTTTGAAGAGAGTAAGCAATTTAGTTGACTGTGGGATTCCAGTGGACATAGTGCAACTTAATTTTAGAGCTTGATAAAGTCTCTCATGATATTCCAATAGAAAAGATGAGAAATGTGGATTGAGCTTTACTAGCATTAAACAAATAGAGAACTGGTAGGACAACAGTCTCCAAGAATTATACATGTTATTCTAAAGCATATATTGGAGCTCTGTCCTACACCTTGACTATTTAACATAATGTCAGGGTTCCAAATAACACCCCAACCAATGAAGACTCCAAGGCAGATGTGGTATTCAGCAGGATCTGGCCAGTTCTGGAGAACCAGTAGCAAAAATTTTGAGTAGTTTGGAGAACCGGTAAATACCACCTCTGACTGGCCCCACCCTGATCTATTCTCTGCCTCCCGAGTCCCATCTGATCAGGAGGGAATGGGGATTTTGCAGTATCTTTCCCCTGCCATACCCATCAAGCCACGCCCACCAAGCCATACCACACCCACCAAGCCACGCCCACAGAACCGGTAGTAGAAAAAATTGAATCCCACCCTGCTCCAAGGCCAGCAGTTCCTCAAAGTTCCATTTTATTAGATTATTAGATTTATTATTAATATCATTATGATATATATAAGGAATTTTTAAAAAAACATTATTATTAAATTTGAGAATGATACAAAGGTAGGGGGAATAGTGGGCACTTTAAAGAACTCTATTATGATTGATGAGGATTTTGATTAACTGGAACAATGGAGAGAAACTAGAAACTGAACTTCAACAAATACAAAAACTTACATACGGGTACAAAAACCAAAAGTTTGAGTATAGAATGAGGGAAGAGAGAAACCACCCCACATGTGAAAAAGATCTGGAGGACTTAGTGAATCACAAAGTGAATGTGTGAATGTGCAGCAGTGTGATGCAGCTGCATAAAAATCAAATACCATTCTAGGCTCAATCAACAGCAGTATAGTGTCAAGATGAAGAAAAGTAATTGTTTCCTGACTATAGGACAGCAGTGTACCAGGCTTTCTCAGAGGGTGGTGGACATTTCTTTGCTGAAGGTATTTAAATAGTGGTTGGATGCCCATCTGCCAAGGATGTTGTAGCAGTGGATTCTTGCATTGGGAAAGCTGATAATCCTTAAATTCTATGCTTCTTAATGTAGTTTCTGGAAATCATTTTATTAGTGGCTTTTATAAGTTTATCGTTTTTCTTTTACATTCTTTTAACACATAAAATAATGCAATCAGAGTAGCAAAAATACCAAAACAACATCAAAGCTATTCAGGCCACCTACAAAATCAATCAAAACAAGGAGTTCAACCTGTTCTCAAGACCTTGGAGAACATCCAGATTGTCAATAATTTCCTGAACGACATAAAGGTAGCAGCCACTTGAATCCTGGAAGGAGAACATTCTAGACAGACAAAGAAACATTTAAACATTTATGTTCCACTATTATGCTTGAGCTGATGAAGGGGACAATGCAGATCAGTTGCTGGTTGTGAGAAATTTGTGTTCTTCTAAACGTACCTCATAAATTTGTAAGTTCTAAACTTACTTCATAAGTTTCATAGACAGCATAGTAGGTCAATGTAAAATTTAAAGAAGGGCCATAATTTAAGGACAGAAAGCAAACCTTACAGAAACGGTAGGACGTTTGAAAATCCTCTCCTGGAATTCCCCAAAACAATCAAGAAAAACTCTTCCTTGAAACTTTGGAGACACTTTGGCAGTCATTGTGAATGACACTGAAGTAGAAAGACTCACAGTCTTGGGATAAGGCAAATTGCTATTTGTGTATTTGTGAAGGTGTGTACCATTATGGGAGAAAATTATTTTGATGTAAACTAGAAAACACATACAGTGTGCCGCTTTAAAAAGGGGAAATAATCAAAAGAATACATTTATTGATAAAAATTCTTATGTATAGGCATAATGTAAAGAGAAATTTACTCAATGTGTGCAATATCTAAAATATAACAGAATAACAGAGTTGGAAGGGACCTTAGAGGCAGGGGTGAAATGCTCTGCAGTCTGCTACCGGTTCACTTGGTGCGTACATGCACATCACAGGCGCTACCACGCAGCACTGAAAAAGGATTAAGAAGCCTTTGCTGAGTCTGCAAAGGTAAGTAGAACAGTAAGGGGGGGAAACAGCTGTGCCGCGCAATTTAGATTTGCTAGAAAGCAGCAAATATAAATCATGTGGCATAGCTGATAGTCGCACAGCGGATCATCAGCAATTTTTTTACTACTGTTTCGGGTAAACTGGTAGCATTTCTTACTACCGGTTCAGGTGAACCGGCCCGAGCCGGTAGCATTTCACCCTTGCTTCTAGTCCAATGCCCTGCTCAAGCAGGAAACCTGTATCGTTTAAAACAAATGGTTTTCCAATCTTTTCTAAAAAAATCTCCCGTGTTGGAGTGCACACAACATCTGGAGGCCAGCCATTCCACCAATTAATTGTTCTCATAACTCTTGGTTGGTTCTCTCCTTGATTAGTTTCTATCCATTGCTTCTTGTTCTGCTTTCAGGTGCTTTGGAGAATAGCTTGACTCCCTCTTCTTTGTGGCAGCCTGTTAAACATTGGAACACTGCTATCATCTCACCCCTTGTCCTTTTTTCATCAAACGAGAGATACCCAGTTCCAGCAACCATTCTTTATATGTTTTAGCTTCCAGTCCCCTAATCATCTGTTGCTCTTCTCTGCACTCTTTCTAGAGTCTCCACATCTTTTTTACATCATAAAAACCGGATGCAGTATTCCAAGTGTGGTCTTATCAAGGCATTATAAAGTGATACTAACACTATATCCTAGCAGACAAGTTCATGAAGGTTCAGGAAAACAATTCTGAATGATTGACAGCTAATGTTAAAACCCACTTAAATTGGGGAAAATGAGGAAGTGAATTCAATCAAACTTGGCCGGTCCATCAGTTCATTAGTCTCTTATCAGAATACAAGCAGGAATATAAGAATAATATGGGGTCTATTAAGATCTTGCTTCACGAGAAGGCGAAGGATTTCTGGCTCCATGAAGCTTTTTACCTGCACACAAAAACTTGTCATTCAATCCAATACAAATAAGAAGAGGTGTGTGGCACGAACTGTAATCTTCAAGCCCTCCACTTCAGGAGAATGTAACTATGATGGGGCATAAATCAAACAACCGACTGATATACAGTGGCCTCTTTCAAAACCCTTCATGGTTTTGAAGGATTTACATCATTTTTTCATTGGGCAAATCAAAGCTGGCAGGCTGGAATATTACCCCTCTGTTTTATAACTAAGGTGCATTGTGCAATTTCCAGGGTTTCAAGAACAATACATTAAAAGGCAACACAGTTATGGGGGTCAGCTGAACCAACAAAGTTTTATGAATGCTTTGCTGGAAACTGCAATAAAATGGTAAGATGAGCTGAAATCTGACCTTTTCAGAGGGCTTTTAAAAAATAAAATAAAATAAATCTTATTCTGAACCTGTAGCTTTTCTTGCTTTTCATGGTCATCATTTTATGTAACGCTATTTGTCTGCAAAAGAAGCGGGAGGGAAGCTCTCTTCTTCTCAATTGTATACTACGTTTTCCCCCTCCAACTTCAAGATGCCAAATGCTGATATACTGAAACAACATAGAGAACGAAGCCAGAACGGATGAAGTTGGATCTCACAAAATAAACATTTTGGGTGACGTTCATTCTAGAGGCCACACCAAGACAGAAACTTGAATTTAATTAAATGAGATAAATTAAGAAACAGATTACACAATTACATGCAAATAAAGTTTCCCCTTCTGTCACATAAAAACATCACAATTGGGAGCAGCTTTTTGAGGGGCTCAAGGGCCCCAAGGCTTTGGGAGGACCAGATGGTTTACCCCTGGCTTAATAATACAAGAATGCTGCCAAAATCTGATATGTCTTTCTATCAATGGCAATTAAAAAAGGAAAAAGAAATAAATAGAGTACAAGTAGTTCATAAAAATCAATTTTTGCCAATTTTCTTCTATTAGATATACTAGCATTTTTCTATATTACATATTGTATTGATTATATTATTGTATCATTTATCCTGTCTGTCAAACTATCATCTATCCATCATCTATCAATCTATTATCTGTCTGTCTTTGTTTGTGTGTCTCTGCCTGTCTGCCTGTCTGTCTATATCTATCTATCTATCTATCTATCTATCTATCTATCTATCTATCTATCTATCTATCTATCTATCTATCCATCCATCCATCCATCCATCCATCCATCCATCCATCCATCCATCTATCTATCATGTATGTATGTATGTATGTATGTATGTATGTATGTATGTATGTATGTATGTATCTTTCTTCTAAGGAATTTATTGGGCTGCCCAATTCAAACAATGTGACTCTGAACTAATAATAAACAGAAAAATAACCATAAAATGTTTTAAAAAAGCAGTGACGTGCAGTGAGGTTTATGGCTGGTGAGGCTGGTGACGTCATCAGGAAGGCGGGGAATGGGACCACATGTGCTGGAGCCTCAGGCTGCCTCAGCCTCCAGCACACGTGATCCCATTCCCCGCCTTCCTGAGCGTGCTCCGCCGGCTTGCGCTCTGCAGTCCTCGAAAGCGACTGGGGAACGACGAGAACCTTCCTGCCTCTGCTGGACTTTGCGCGCTCCTCACGACTGCATATTGCAGTCGCGAGGAGCGCGCGAAATCCAGAAGAGGCAGGAAGGTTCTCATTGTTCCCCAGTCGCTTTCGTGCCTTCGTCATCCGGGAGCGCCGACAATATTTCTGCCTCCGCAGCTCCCGGGAGTGGCCGGACGGATGTATATAATATTATAATATTATATATATATATATATATATATATATATATATATATATATATATATATATATATATATATATATATATATATAGTATATAATATTATATACTATTATTTCATGAAGAGAGGTGAGGCTCTGCCTCCCCTGCCTCCCCTGACCGTACGTCCCTGAAAAAAAGCAATCTAGTATATAAAATGTAAAATGACTGTCAGTCATTATTATTAAGCAACCAAAAGGGGACTCTGTTGAGGTAGAGCCAGTGATGGGTTTCTACTGGTTTGGACCAGTTCAGTGGCCTGGGTGCCTGGAACCAGCAGTGACCCAGGCCTGCCACACCCCTGAACTGGTTCTCCAGGTGGCGCCGTAGGTACCATCTTCTTTTTTCTTCTGCGCATGCGTAAAACAATTTTTATTGTACTACACATGCACGTGTGCAGCGTGCCCACGAGCAAACTGGAACTGCCGGAACCCACCCCTGGGTAGAGCCAAATGCCAGGGGAAAGTCAGGTGTTTACAACTTTGCCAAAAGCAAGCAGAGTTCAGTGATATGGGTGAGGGGGTGAGGAGTGGAGAGTGATTCTTCCAGAGCACAGGATCAGCCAGTGAAAAGGGATACTTTCTAGGTCTCAGAAGATGGCAATATTTAAGAGAAAACTTTTCATATAGGAGAAGTAGGATGGCATAGGAAATAAAGAAGATGTCATTGATGGAAATACTGCATCTAATTTTGGTCACCACACTACAAAAAATATGTTGAGACTCTAGAAAAAGTGCAGGGAAGAGCAACCAAGATTATTAGGGGACTGGAGGCTAAAACGTATGATGAACGGTTGCAGGAACTGGGCATGGCTAGGTTAGACTAGTGAAGAGAAGGACCAGGGGGGACATGATAGCAGTGTTCCAATATTTGAGGGGCTGCCACAGAGAGGAGGGGTCAACATATTTTCCAAAGCACCTGAAAGCCAGTCAAGGAATAATGGATGGAAACTGAACAAGGAGAGATTCAACCTGGAAATAAGGAGAAATTTTCTGACAGTGAGAACAATCAACCAATGGAACAGCTTTGCCTTCAGAAGTTGTGGGAGCTCCATCACTGGAAGCTTTCAAGAAGAGACTGGACTGTCATCTGTCAGAAACGGTGAAGGGTCTGCTGGGTGGAGGGTTGGACTAGATGACCTACAAGGTCCCTTCCAATTCTGTTAATCTGTAAGTAATCTGTAAGAAATATTGTATTGTATACAAGCACTGTTACTGGGCAAAGGAGGCTGAAACATGTTTAAGCCCCCCCCCCCCCAAACAAGATTATATTCAGAACAGTGGTGGGTTCCTAATGGTTTAGATTGGTTCGGACTGGCTGAACTGGAAGTGGTTTGGCAGCCTGGGTCGCTGGAATCAGCAGCAACCCAGGCCTGCCACACCCCCGAACCAGTTCCCCGGTTGCTTGCCTCACCCACCCGCCCCACCCAGTCACTCCTCATCTCCTGGGCAGCTTGCCTGCCTAAGCTGCCATGTGGTGCCTGCCCTGCACCCCAACTGAGCTACCTCCTCCTGCCTACATGTAAATCTCACTATCCCCCCTCCACGGAGCTTGCTGCATCCCCCCACCATACCCACCGTGCTCACGACCTTACCTTCTCCCGCCCCTTCCAGAAGTCCCGAAGAGCCTCATGATGGCTCCCAGGGGGCTTCAGGGAGGCCTTCTAGGCCCAAAACACGCCATGGGGGAGTGGCGCACCCCCCACCTGTTTCGGCCCCATCCATTTTGGATCAGAGGGGGCTTCAGGGAGACCTGCTAGGCCCAAAATAGGGTGTGGGGGATGCCTAGCAAGTCTTTCTGCATCCCCCCTAGGAGCCAAAATGGGCTGAGGATAGGCCTTCAAAGTAGAAAGAAAGACAGAAAGAAATCCTCACTGTTTGGGGATCCTCAAGTGCATGGAGCTTAAGTTGAGAGCTTATTGAAAGCGCTGCTAGCTATCCTTGCTCAGGCTAAGCTAATCAATAGTGGAGCTCTAAGAATGCCAGATGATCAATGGGCATGTTCTCTGTTTCAAAACATCTGGCTTTTCTTCCTCCTACCAAAGACCTTCTGGGGTTCTTCACAGGAAGGGAGAATGGGAGAAAGAAAGAAAGAAAGAAAGAAAGAAAGAAAGAAAGAAAGAAGGGAGGGAGGGAGGGAGGGAGGGAGGGAGGGAGGGAGGGAGGGAGGGAGGGAGGGGAGGGGAGGAAAGGTACAAAGAAAGAAAGGAGAGGAAGGAAGGAAGGAAGGAAGGAAGAAAGAGAAAGAAAGAAAGAAAGAAAGAAAGAAAGAAAGAAAGAAAGAAAGAGGGAGGGGAGAAGAGGGAATGGAAGGGAGGAAGAAAGGGCGGGAAGGGAGAAAGAAAGAAAGAAAAAGAAAGGGAGGGAGGGAAGGGAGAAAGGGAGGGAAGGGAACAAGAAAGAAAGAGTGGGGAAGGGAGAAAGAGGGAGGGAAAGAGAAAGTGAATGAGATATGGATGGATGGATGGATGGATGGATGGATGGATGGATAGAGAGAGGGAAAGAAAAAAGAGAGGAAGGAAGGACCACAAACCTGGCACTAGATGCAGCTTCAGAGGATGCTTTGAAACAGCACAGCAAGCCAGGGCTGGAAGGAACCTCAGAGGTCATCTACTCCAACCCCATGCTTCAACAAAAGACCTTATATCATCTTGGTTATTTTGGTGCCACTAACACAGAGGAGAAAGTCCCAGAAATCCCCAGGCATTACTAACCTCTCCCCTAAAATAGCATTTCAAAAAGTACAGACATGCCACAATTGTTCTATAAGAATTCAGATGCAGTAACAATAGAAGGAGAGGATATTATTAGCACACTAACATTTACTTCAACATAATGTTTTCCAGACATGGTGGGAGCAAGCAGGGAGAGACCATATGCAGCTTCCATAATTCTTAGTCACAGAAGCTGATAATTCAAGAAGCTGAGCATTCTCCAACCCGGTTGAGGCAGGCAGCAAATCCGGAGCCTCAGGGAATGGCACGTCCCTGGGCCCCGGCCTCTGACCCAAGGTGAAGGATGAGTGGGCAGCATTCATTACTTACCTTTGGTGAGCTGAGTGGGCGAGGCAACTGGCAAGACGATTAGCTGGGCTGCGTAGTGAAGGCAACATTTATAGGGTGGGGGTGGATGAATAGGGCGAACAGCTGGAATGGGCAAGCAGCGAGCAGCTGGAAGAGGTGAGCAGCAAGTGGGTGAGTGGGTGAGCGGGCGGGCATGGGCAGGGCCAATCAGGGGTGGTTTTTACTGATTTGGTGAACCAATTCAAATCGTCTTATCAGTTCGCCTGAACCGGTCTGAACCGGTCAAATTTAACCCCTGACTTCAAGGTTGAGGAGCAGTGCTGTAAAAATGATAAGAGTTCAGGTGACATCTGATGGCCAAACCTCCCTGAACCTTTCTTGGATTTGTGTTCCATATACTATTTCACAAAGATAACTGCTAAATGTTGGCATCATTCACTGGAAAATAATTATGTATTTTTTTAGTTGAGATCTAGCACACCTAAACCAATAATGTTCCCTCAAAAGATATTCCCCACTGAAATTCTGAATTTTTCTTCTTTGGTGATCACTTCCTTAATCTGAGTTCTTCAGCAGATAAAGAAATACGATGGACTAATGCCTAATCAACAAAGAAAATACTGGAGAATTATTACACAGGTAGTCCTCTACTTACGACCACAATTGAGCCCAAAATTGATGCTGTTAACTGAGAAATTTGTTATGTGAGCTTGTTCCATTTTACGACTTTTCATGCCACATTTGTTAAGTGAATCACTGCAGTTCTTAAATCTGAAACACAGTTCTTAAGTGAATCTGGTTTCCCCATGGACTTTGCTTGTCAGAAGGTCAGAAACGGTGATCGCATGACCCTGGGGCACTGCAACCGTCATAAATATAAGTCAGTTGTCAAGCATCTGAATGTGAATCACATGAGGGATGCTGCAATGGTCATAAATGTGAAAAAGGGTCATAAGTCACTCTTTTCAGCGTTGTAACTTTGAACAGTGACTAAATAAACTGTTGTACATTGAGGACTGCCTATATTCTCTTACTCTTCGGAACATACATTTCTAAAAATTGCATGCAAAAGTACGGTTGGAACGGGCCCGGTGGCATCCATATGGATGCGCATGGCACGCGTGTACATGTGTCTTAGCACCTCCGTGAGCCTCCCCAACACTCCAGCTGCTCAGCAGAGCGAAGCGCAGGTGCTGTAGGCGCCGTGTGCGCGCGCGGGGAAGCACTGAAGACTTAAAAAAATGGTAAGGAGCTCGGGCAGGTGGGTGGGCCCTCCGGAGCACTGGAACGGAATGGTATCTAATGCTCCAGGCAGGCTCCGGTACGCTCGTACTGGGGCATACCGCCTGCAACTCACCACTGGGTCCAAACCTCAACTAAGTTGGACACTTTTTTTTAGTGAATTTTATTGAATTTAGGTCTTCAGTCTTTTATTATTTATGATTCTCTTTGGTTTACTTTGATTTTATTCAGCATATTTTATTTTTATTTATTTCTTCAGATTATAGGAATCATTATAAAACAGGAGCAACCATATACTATTATCTTGGATATCTTGGAAGAAAGGATGGATAGATAGTGATCAATGAATCCACCAGCTTAAATGCTATAGTAGAAATGATGCTGTGAATTAACATGCAAATAACCTCCACCTCCTTGAAATTCACTTCAGCAGAAATCTTGCAGTTCAGCCAATAAAGGACATTTGCATGTTAGCAGTGTATCAACCATCCATCCATCCAGGTGTGGGCCTCAAAAATTTCAGCGATGGATTATCTGCCTGCTTGCTGGGTGAGCGTGGCCCAGTTGGCTACTTGCACCACAGTGGGGAGGGGGGGTGTTTTCGCCTTCCTCAGGGTCTGGAGGCTTTCCTCGAGCCTCTGGGAGGGCAAAAACTGCCTCCACACAGACCCTGCACTCACCTCACATCCCAAATGGGCTGCGTGGAGACTCCTTGGAGGGTAGGGTGAGGGGTGGGAGGGCAGGGTGGGGTGGGGGGGCCAGCCAGGGGTGGGATTTGGAGGTTCTCTGAACCAGCCATAATGTTAGCTACTGGTTCTCCCGAACCCGGGCGAACCTGTAGCAGCCCACCCGTGAATCCATCCATTCTTTTTGCTTTATTTCTAGAACAATATGGGAATGATAATTGATTTATTATCAATCTTTAATCAACTTCTTCAATCTTTGGAGACAAGGGAGGCAAAGAGACTCAATTCAATTTTATTTGGGTTTTAATAAAGCAGAATGAAGAGAAGTCTGGTCCTTTGGTTGTTTGCTTTAATACAATATTTTTTTTTTAAACCAAAACCAAAACCAAAGGGATATCATTGTTGGAGTGGGTTAACTTTTACGCACCATACTGAAGAGCATATTGACACATCCTTATTCCAGTACTGTCCCAAGAGACAAAAACCTGTCACAGAGGCATCTGTGTATATCGGGCAGTATAACAGAGCCATGTGTGCTAGTTCTATAGATCAGCAAGGGAGCGATAAGCACGTGCAGGTGAGTATGCTTACGGAAAATCAGTTGGTTCATATTTACTGAAAGGGCTTGTTTATATTCACACTTGAATAGAAGTTTGCCTTCAGTGGGGTCCACCTTTTTCAATTTATCCACACATTCTGAACTATGGATCTTATGGGTCTGAATTAGCAAGCTAATTCTGCACTGAAGGGTATTGTTGCAGAGGGAGCAAAGTTGTCGCTTTAGGGGAGATCCTTGGAGCTAAAAAGGAGAGAGTGGAGAGGGAGAGAGAGATTGGGGGAGAGAGAGGGAAGGGGAGAGGGAGGGGAGAGGGGGAGAGGGAGGGGGAGAGAGAGGGAGAGAAAGAGAGGGAGAGAGAAAGAGATATTGGTGGGCATGAGACTCACATCATTTAAGTACACGGGCTTCCCTCAAAGATACATTTGTGAATGAGATTTTAGAGAGGAGATGACACTTGTCTTTAGTATTTCAAAAATATACCCGCAACTCATTATGCTGAATGGGAAAAACACTTGTATTTAAAAAGAACTGTGATCACCCACTGGATCATTTGCAAAGGTTCTGGAATTACAGTGTGATAGAGAAAAGGCACTTAAGAAACTGCAATGCAAATATTTGTGGTGGTAAAACCGATGCAAGATTTCGAGGAAAGGATACTTAGCAGGCATTTGTTTAGCCGCCTCTGTTATATTTCTTCAGCAATAAGTTTTAATAGCCATATATTTAAGATGGCTTCTACTCTTTTGAAAAATGGCCTCTTACCTTCCAGGGGATATCTATCTATCTATCTATCTATCTATCTATCTATCTATCTATCTATCTATCTATCTATCTATCTATCTATCTATCTATCTATCTATCTGCATGGACGGACAGACAGACAGACACAGACATAGACATATATACACATATGCCTATACCATCCATCCATTTATTATCTATCTATCTATCTATCTATCTATCTATCTATCTATCTATCTATCTATCTATCTATCTATCTATCTATCTATCATCTATCTATCATCTTTCTTTCTTTCTTTCTTTCTTTCTTTCTTTCTTTCTTTCTATCATCTATCTATCTATCTCTATCATCTATCATCTGTCTGTCTGTCCGTCCGTCTGTCCGTCCGTCCATTCATCCTTCCATCCTTCCATCCATCCATCCATCCATCAATTACCCATAGATTTCTAGAGGAATCTGACAGCATTTAACAGATGCTCAAAGATACTGTGTTTAAATACTCTTTCTCTTATTACTCTGCAAAGTTCCTAAATTGTGTAGTCTCCAAAATGCAAAATAGGTGAAACAGCTGTTTCTGTGTCACAGATTTATAGCTGCAGTGCACATATGTCTCTACAGCTGGGCAACTTAATAAGAGAATTCCAATAGACTCAAAATCATTCCTCTCTCTCTTATTTTGTTTTTGGCTGTGACAAAATGCAGAAACTCTTTTGATTTACACTGCAATATAATGATATGATTTGAAAGTTCAGAGAAGAATAAATTAATCATATTTAGGGATTTTATTTACAGTCCAAATAGAGTCCAGAGTTACCTGACAGTGAGATAGGTGACATATAAATTTAATTAATAAAACAAATAAATACTAAATAAAAGTCACAATCCCCTAAAAGGGGACACGCATTTGCCCAGAAAAATAAATTGGAATGGTAGATGCAATTGTGGGAAATTGAAGGGGTGGTGATAGCTTGTTTTTGCTTCAGGTAAATTGACATTTTATGGCAGGCCACACCCATTTCATGATCAAAATTCCAAATGTGTATACTAGTCCTCAGTTTATTAATATCCCTTGATAATATTAGATTAATATCTCTAAGAAGTTAGGATAGTCATAGCAGCTTTATCATAACATTGGACGTAATTACAATTATCAAGATTACATCACCACTCTAATTCTAACGCTAACTCTAACACCAACACCAACCCTAACCCTCTCTGGGACTTATTACTTATTCTTATAGAATATGTCACAAATATTTTTTATAAGTTGCCCCCAAATCTTTTCTTTTTTTTTAAATTGGAAAACATTTATTACTGCTTTGTTTAAAGGTACCAAGAGAAATCCTGAAATGGAATTAGTTTGAAATGTTCCTCTCACTTTGACATGAAAGGACCTCAATTTTATGTTTTATTTATCTGAAGCACTTTTAATCTTGAATGAAAATTACTCCTGTATTAATTAAACAATAAACATAACTGAACTTGCCTTAAAGCTTACCTTCTAAATTACAAATCAGGAATTTCAAAAACTCATGCTTGTTAATATAATTTGATTGTCACATAACACAGAACATGCTACCGGACATCATATACTATGATGGGTATCATGCTCTAACTTGATTCTCTGACAAACTTCTAAATTAAAGAATGTACACACAGATGCAAAAGGAGGAGAGACAAGAGGAACACAAATGCCTCCAGAAGTAGTAAATGCTCTAACACTGGAAGTTTTAAAGAAGAGTTTGGAATTTTCCCTGAAATGGTATAGGGCAGTGATGGTGAACCTTTTTTGGATCACGTGCCAAAAGTGGGGGGTGCGCAAGGGGGTCATGTCCGAGCGTGCCACACCCATAATGCTATGTGCATGACCCCAGAGTGCATGCACGCATGACCAGTGCTCCCCCCATTTTTGGCGTGCTTTTTTCACCCTCCCCAGGCTCCAGAGGTAAGTAAGTAAGTACTTACTTACTTACTTACTTACTTACTTACTTACTTACTTACTTACTTACTTACTCTCCAGGCTCCAGAGGCTTTATAGGAGCATGGGGAGGCCAAAAACAACCCCCCCCCCCGGAGCCTCCAGAGCGTGAAAAAACCATCCTATGGGCAAACCAGAAGTTCAGGAATGGACTTCCGTTTTGCTCGTAGGGGCGGTTTTAGCCCCCAGGAGCCTTCAGGAGGCTTCCCTGAAGGCTCCAGAGGGCAAAAAACGACCCTACGAGCAAACCAGAAGTACATTCCTGAACTTCCGGTTTGCCTGTGGGGCCGGTTTTTTGTGCTCCGGAGGCCTCAAGGAAGGTGAAAAATGGCCTCAAAAGAAGGCTGAAGTCAGCTGACCAGCGCACGTGCTGGCCAGCTGACAGGACAATGCCTTGCGTGCCCTAACAAATGGCTCCGCGTGCCACCTGTGGCATGCGTGCCATAGGTTCGCCATCATGAGTATAGTGTTTCCTGCCTAAGCAGGGGGTTGAAAGGTCCCTTCCAACTCTGTTATTCTATTCTGTTCTGTTCTATTCTGTTCTATTAAAGAAGCATCAGTTCTCAAACTTACAAGTTTTATTTTATTTTATTTCTTAGATTTTTAAACCGCCCCCTCTCCCAAAAATGTGACCAGTGAAATGGGGTCCATTTAGTAAGACAGGGAATCCAGTAGAGTTGATTTCTCAATGCAGTGTAACCCATTTTTAGTGAAAATTACTTTTTTTTATAAATGTAATCCAGAAGGATTGGTAATATAGGGTTTTAGTCTAGGCTGAGGAGTCAAAATAGCAACTGGCTATTTTAGAATCAAGACAGTGACAAACTACTTCCCTATTGCTATCAAGCTAAAGTACATGGATGGACATGTCCATGAAGTCACCAGGAGTCATTTCAAACATGAAGAAGAGCTTACCTTTTGATTGCTATTCATTATCCTCAACTGGTGATCCCAGACATGAAGCTTCCAGCAAGTGTTCATGCCTGCTTTTTCTCATTTAACCTCCTGTCTGTCATCTTTACTGTATAGACATCAGGAAGGAAATGATAAACAGCTGACTCTACAACGTGACAGTTGGACTTCATTGATCAGAAATATGTTGATTTATTGTTTTTATGAGTCGTTGGAAATTTGCTAAAAGCATTGTATGATCCCTCATACAACCTTAAATTAATAAAGCCTTTCACTAAATGTATTAAGTACGTGTTATTGATAGCTGCTACCATGAAACAAGGAGTGCTGCCCATACTTTCATTCCAATATTAAAAACTATACATCCACTAAGTGCAAAAAGGGGTGGAGAACTTAATGCGCATTTAATTTATATGTGCCAAAACCGGTAGTAAATACTTGTGTTTCAATATTTTTCATTGGAGAAATGTTTTGTTTCTAACATAAATGAAAATGTAGGCCTCTGCCTTGCTTCTTGCCTGGGTATGATTGAGAATTTTTTTTTTTAAAGTACAAAGCTCTGACAGCTCTGTTGAACTTAATTGATTGATGGCTACTTGGGATGTGCCTGCTTAGAAGCTAAGCCATATTGTGATCAGAAGCATTAGATAACCTTCAGCTATTGTCAGATGTGTCAGCCCTATGCACTCTGTATGATAGCCAGCCCTAAAGAATGCTGTGGTATTCATGTCATTGCGGCCATTGTGAGACTAGACCAAAGCCGCCATATCTAAAATTGGCAAAGACATGTAAGCAGAGTGAACAAAGGCTAAGAAAAGCTCCCTTAGGGAAAGGAGCCATGTCGCTAAGGGAACAAAAGGGGAAAAAAAGTTTGGCCTGAGCAACTGCCAAGCCCCCTCCCCATGTCTCACCTACAAAGGAGTTGGGCCTACATGGAAAGTCTCTCCACATCAACTCTGCGGGATAAAAAGAGGGCCTGAAGCCAACCCACTCCTTTGAGTCATTTTTGGATCCCAGACTTGGTGGCTTCGGTCCCTCTGGCTAGTGTCTGGCAGTCTAATAGTGGACACTGGGCAATGGGGGGTTCGTACTGGTTCGGACTGGTTCGGCTGAAACGGTAGTGGTTTGGTGGCCTGGGTTGCCGAAACTGGCAGTGACCCAGGCCTGCCACGCCCCTGAACTGGTTCTCCGGTCAGCGTTGCAGGCGCCACCATCTTCTTTTCCGCTTCTGAGCATGCGCAGAACAATTTTTATTGCACCGCACATGCGTGTGCAGCGCATCCACAAGTGAACCAGCAGTAGCGCCTGCCAGAACCCACCCCTGATGCTGGGTAAGTGTGGATGAGTGTGTGTGTGTATGCGTGTGTAATAGCAAAAATATATCAGTAAAAGTTTTCTGTTATTTTAAATGCACTGGGTCTCTGTGTAGTTTAAAGAACCATTTGTGCCTCTGTGTTCAGTTGATTTGGGACTGAGTGTGGCAATTTTCCAGGCCTCTGAGTGTGGTTAGTGACCATAAGCTGAACCTGAGAACGCATTTATTTAACACCATTCAAAGGATTAATTCTCATTTAGGTTTAGCTTAATTTAAAGTGCAGAAATATACAGCATCATGTCAACAATAGTGGTAAACACTTTTAAACACTTATGCCCAGCCACAAACATCTCCAAAACATTTCTCAGAGCTGTTCCCTTGAGGAAATATGCAACCTCTAGGACTACAGAAAGATGCCTAGAACCTTGTGCCTTTCTCCATAAGCATTTCAGAAGACTGACAAAAGGTTCACATTTAATCTCTAATTTTTAACAAAGCAGGTATAGGTAGACTGTAATTGAATCCAGAATTATGGTTGTAAGCTTTGGCAGTCATAAACTGAGGCATCCTGTGACCCGACTTGATTTTTTGACATTTTTTAAAAGGGTTGTTAAGCAAACCCCAGGGTTGTTCAGTGAACACTGTGGTTGTTAAGCAAAGACCATGGTCTTTAAAGGAATCCATTTTTCCCACTGGATGGGTTTTTTTTTTTTT
The DNA here is from genome assembly GCF_964273705.1 of Natrix helvetica. Classification (NCBI taxonomy): domain Eukaryota; kingdom Metazoa; phylum Chordata; class Lepidosauria; order Squamata; family Natricidae; genus Natrix; species Natrix helvetica. The sequence continues at coordinate 107,295,645 of NC_138550.1, read as the reverse complement.
GTCATAAACCAGAAGTAAATGCCAAAACCCAGCAAAAAAAGTTGCAAATCATGAGCAGGGAAAAAAATCTCTTCAGAACATTCAAATCCAGCTTGATAGCGACTATATTGAAAATAATAGCTATATTTTAATATTGCAGCAGATGAAAACGATGAAACGTACAGTTGGGTAGGCTTGCATTTCATATAAGTACCATAACAGACTTAAATATATAGCTACTTCCTCCCCCTTCTATTCCCTTAATTGTACCCTTTTCTGTTTTTCTGTCTATTCCCTCAACGTCTTTAAAGTGGTCGTGTATCCCTTCCTATCATTTGGTGGTCCAGACCCTGTGATGACATTCACTTAAAATGAAATGAAATTCATTTCAATGTTTCATTTTGTCTTGCCTTTCCCTGAGTTCAAGAAATGTGCTGGAACAGGTGCCCTGTGTCAAAATTGTCCATCAGTAGATTTGTTCTTTTTTATCACAAGCCCAATGTTTCTCTTTGTCCAAATAAACCGAAAAGGAGAGGTCGAACAAAAAAAAACAACCCCCAGAAATGCTTTCAGATCAGACTGTAAATCTTTCACTCAGGCACAACCTAAAGCAGTGGGGAGAGGTGAGAAGTAGTAGAAGGTGTGTGTGTGTGTGTGTGTGTTTTGTCCTTTAAGATAAGTTTTAAAACATCACCGCCTGGAAAATTCCAGTTGGATCAAGTAGTCTTGAGAGAAACTTTCTAGTTATGGATTAGCTGTAAAAAGAATAAAGGAGATGAACACTGAAAGGGTATTTTTTTCATGGTTGTAAACAAATAATTTGTGAGCTCTCTGCACTTCAGGACACAAATAGACCCAAGAATTAGAAGCGCCCCTAGCTGACCAGTCTGTACATATATCATAGGTCTGGTGTAATGAAGATTACCTGATAAAGATCACAATATGACATTTTTCCTTTTGCGTTGGCTGCTGAACAGCCGGGAACTGTTTTCCGCGATGGGCCAACTATTGATCCTGGCCCCCTCCTGCCAGTGATGCAGTTAATGGGAATTCCACAGGCAAATAAAAGCGACATTTTGTCTTCATTTTCATCTGAAATATGAGCTGATCCTTTGTACTCTAGACAGTCATTTATTACTCATTTTCCTTTATTGATGTTTATGAGCTGAAGCATAAAATGATTCTCAAACGTAGTTTAATTGAGGCAGCAGTTGACATTGTGACCATGATTACGGCTGCACCATCAACTACATTGAGGTTTACTTTTCATTGGGTTTTGAACGGCGTGCACTGGAAAGTATCCCGAAAACGCAACTCGGCTGAAGCTAAAGAAATATGTCGATTTGTCTTCATAGGTACTGGGGGAGAAAAAAGCCCTAAGTCCTTAACAAACAGCAACAGAGCAGTAAAGTGTTTCTTATTGCTTCACATTCAATGGGATTTTTCCCCCTCCTTTTTCAAATTCCTCCTGTCTAAAAGTTATTGTTTAAAACCGCCTTTCTAATCAGCTTGGTGTGTGTGAAAGTGTGTATGTATGTATGTATGTATGTATGTATGTATGTATGTATGTATGTATGTATGTATGTATGTATGTGTGTGTATGTGTGTGTGTATATATATATATATATATATATATATATATATATATATATATATATATATATATATATATATATATATATATATATATATATATATATATATATATATATATATATATATATATATATATATATATATATATATATATATATATATATGATTGTGATTGCTTTTCAAATAAGTAGGAAGACCTGCCATCCACGTAGCAGAGGGAAGGCCGAGGCACTCAGTTCATTTGTAAAATGGTAAGGACAATCAATATGGCGGGGAAGTATTTTTATATGCAGTTATTAACTCATAAGCTACAGTATATCTCATCTCATTTCAACAACAGCTGAGGTCTCCATTTCCCCCTGGAGGCCCCTGCAGGTCCCATTATGAGAATCATAAATAATATGTGCTAATGAGATATGAATTGATTATGTTGGAAAAGCTGACATTTTCATCCATCATTCTAAATGATGTTTAACAATGGATTACCAGCCAGTAATTCCTCTGATATGAGATTAAATAAAATAGCAGGCTTTCAGCAGGCTAGCTCAAGGAGATGGCAATAAATCTGCTCAATTACTGTATTACCAATCCGTTTTTCACTGCTAAGGATATTATTATTTCATTTAGACTTGTTCATGCATCATAGATTATTTTATTTCAGTCAGTCAATGGGAGAAACTGCAGTATTTTATTCACTGGTCTGCAAAGACCAGGCTTTGATGGAGTACAGTAAAAGCAACTAGGTAGGTCCTAAGCAGCTTGAGGACAAGGCAGAGGGCTTCGGGAGGGCTTCAAGGCAGGGCAAACCCCAAAACAACAACAGACCAACAACCTCCAAATTTAAGAGAACACTATTGTCTTTGTAACCTAATTTTCCTTACCTATTTACCACCTCTTCACTTAAGGATGCTATCTGAGAAACTGATCAATTGAAATGAAATTATTGTATCCTCTAAGATGATTTGTGCTTCACCTGAGTCCTGTGGTATATTGGGAATTAGATCACTGTGGCTGTCCATTGGCCTGGTAAATTAGATTGTAAACAACTATAATATAATGGTGCAGTTTTTACCCTCCATTCTTCAGTCTGGGTGGGGGACATCCAGAGTTGGTAAGCAGATGTAGCAAAGGGTTATCATTACCAGCTCTGATTGGCTTATCAGTGGTCACCATTTTGTTGCCTGTGTCAAAGGACATGGATGGGACTTGGGACTGGAGGCACTTTCTACTGTTGCTGACCAGTATCTGCAGAATTTATTATACCTTGGCATCAGAGATGGGTTGCTGACGGTTTGACCCGGTTTGGCCAAACCGATGGTGGAAGTCAGGCCTGGGTCACAGAACTGGCAGCAACCCAGACTTGCCATGCCCCCGAAGCAGTTCTCTCGCCACCACTTGTTAAGTTGGCACAAAAGGCGAGCTGAGTCGTGAGGAGAATTAACCAGTCTTTATTGAACACGAACAGACTCAACAAATATACAGGAGAGAATCAATGCAGGGTTCGTCTGACAGCTATTTATACGAAGCTGTCAGATGAACCAGCCAATCCCCAAGTCAGAGTTTCCCCGCTTTCAGCCAGGTCGCGTCTTAGCCAATCAGACGCGACCTGGCTGTTGCTAGTGCAGATGCCGGCTGTCAGGGGGAATTCCCTGACGTCATCTGTATGGACACAATACTCCTTCCCCCCCAGTGACTGCGCATGTGCAGACGACGCACAAACGTAGTCACGCAAATAGTCTGGGCAGCGCCGGACCCGCCCAGAACGCCTCAGTTCGACAGAAGGCGCCGGAGAGGAAGGTGGTGCCCGTTGAAGCTCCTCCCGCAAGGGAGTGGAGCTCCGGGTGCCATCTTGGAGGCCCACCCCTGACGGAGGACGACAAGGACCAGGTAGGCAGGGCCGAGAGGGCGCGGCTGAAGGCGGGCTTCAATGGGGAACTTCAGGGTAGGCCTGGCCTGACTCGGGGAAGGCCAGTTGGAAACCGGGAGGCAGACGCCTAACGGGCGGCACATCCTCAACAATGGACGGCCGGAAGGCGGCGTCCGAGGACGGGAAGGCCCTGGGCAGCTGGACCGGGTGATCAGTGGCTGGTGGAAGGGCACCAGGAAACGAAACGTTGGAGGGCTCAGGCGCAGCGACGTCGATGGCCGACCTGGCAGGGATGTTGTTGCTGTTGCAGGGCAGGCGGTGCCTCAATTGATCCAGGTGCCACTGCCATTCGGTCCCATCATGTAGCTGGACCCTGTAAGAACAGGGGCCGGTTATGGCGGTGATGGTGGCAGGCACCCACCTAACCGCCCCTGAGAATGCCTGAGCCCATACAGAATCGCCCAGAAGGAAAGAACGGGGAGGGGGCCCCAGATTGCCAGGCTGTTCACTTGAATAGAGTGGGTGCAACCTATCCAAGGTGGTCCGCAGGCACCGGCCCATCAGCAGCTTAGCTGGAGACTTCCCGGTCAGGGGGCAAGGAGTGGCATGCTGTACCAAGAGGTAAGCAGCCACCCTTGATGGCCAGTCTGCCCCATCCATCCTGCCTAACGCCTCCTTGGCCGAGCGGACCGCCCGTTCCGCCCGGCCATTACTAGCCGGATGGTATGGGGCGACTGGGGCATGGCGGATACCCTGAGAAGCCAGGAACAGCTGGAACGCGGTGGATGCAAATTGAGGCCCGTTATCAGAGACAATGACGTCCGGCAAGCCATGGGTGGCGAAAAGCCTAGTCAGTTCCCTGATCGTGGCCTCGGCTGTGGTGGACCTCATGAGGATGAGCTCCACCCAGCGCGAATATGCATCCACCACCACCATGAAGACCTGGCCTCTGAAGGGACCCGCGAAATCCACGTGGATGCGGGACCAAGGCCCACGGGGCAATTCCCATTCCCTAGGAGTGGCTGCCGGTGGCGCCGGTCGGGAATGTTGGCAGGGGGAGCAGCCGGCCACCCAGGCGGCTATCTCGTCATCAATGCGAGGCCACCAGACATAGCTGCGTGCCAGGCATTTCATGCGCACTATGCCCGGGTGGCCCTCATGAAGGCGAGATAGCACCTGATGGCGCAGGCTGGGTGGAATGACCACCCTGTCACCCCACAGGAGGCACCCACTGTGAAGTGACAGCTCCAACTGCCTGGCCTTGAAGGGACGAAGGTGCTCTGGCACCGGTCCCTCAGGCCAGCCCCTTTGGACCCATAGCATGACCTGGGACAGGTCAGGGTCAGCCCTAGATTTCGAGGCCACCTCTCCGGAAGAGAGCGGCAGAGCCAAATCCGCTATGGCCAAAACCGACAGGCAAGGCACTGTCGGGGGGTCTGCAACGGGCAGGGGGCAGTGGCTAAGGGCATCAGCGTGCCCTAAGTGCTTGCCCGGGCGGTAGAGCAGAGTGTAGCTGTATGCAGCTAGGAACTCTGTCCACCTGGTCATGCGTGGTGAAAGGATGGGAGGGGTCAGCTTGTTACCTGCCAAAAGCCCAAAGAGTGGCTTATGGTCGGTGAACAAAGTAAAGTGCCGACCATAGAGGTAATCATGGAACCTCTTAATCCCTGACACTGCAGCCAGAGACTCCTTGTCAATATGGCTGTAGTTGCGTTCTGCAGAAGTCAGTGTCCGGGAATAAAAGGCTATGGGGGCCTCTGAGCCATTGGGCAGCACATGGCTCAGGACCGCCCCCAAACCCACGGGGGAGGCGTCACAAGCAAGAGTCAAAGGCAGCTTGTCCGAATATTGGACGAGGACTGCCTCTGACGTCAGCAAGTCTTTGACAGCCGCGAACGCATGCGCTTCGCGGCTGCCCCAGCGCCAGGCTGCCGATCGGTCGAGCAACCGATGCAGCGGCTCGGCTAGTGACGCCTTATGCGGCAAAAATGGCGCGTAAAAGTTAAGCAAGCCAAGGAACGCCTGCAGCTCCATCTTGGAGGCAGGCGTGGGGGCGTTCCTGATGGCTGCTACCTTGGAAGGGGTGAGGTGAATTCCCTGGGCATCAATTGTGAAACCCAGGAAATCAACCCGGGGCACAGCAAATGAGCATTTGCTGCGCTTTAATTTTAAGCCCGCGCCCCTGAAACGCTCGAGGACCTTCACTAGTACTTCGATGAGGCCCGATCGGCTGCTGGCAGCGATCAGGACGTCATCGAAGTACGGAACCACGCCAGGGAGCCCATGGAGCAGCCGCTCCATTAGGCTCTGGAAGATCACAGGGGCTACAGAAACGCCGAATTGCAAGCGGCGGCAACGGAAAGCTCCACGGTGGGTGACGATGGTCTGTGCGGCCGCCGCCTCATCATCCACCGGGAGCTGCTGGTAGGCCTGCGCCATATCCAGCTTCGCAAAGATGCAGCCCTGCCCCAAAGAGTGGAGCAAGTGCTGCACTACCGGAACTGGATAGGGGTTCGCCTGGAGGGCAAGGTTGATGGTGGATTTAAAGTCGGCGCAGAGGCGAATGGACCCATCCGCCTTAACTGGGATGACCAAAGGGGTCTCCCACTTGGAGTAATCCACTGGCTCCAAGACTCCCTGCGTGACGAGCTTGTCCAGCTCCGCATCAACCTTTGCCCTCAAGGCGAAAGGCACCCTACGGGCCTTCAGCCTAATGGGGGCAACCTGGGGGTCTAGGTTCAAGGAGATGGGCGTTCCCTTATACGCCCCCAGCTGCCCATCAAACACATCGGAGAACCTGGCAAGTACGTCGGCCACGTCAGGAGGCGTGGCCACCACTTGCCTTACCCCGTGCACTGATAGGCCAAGTGCCGGGAACCAGTCAAGGCCCAGGAGGGCCGGCAAAGGCTTTTCCACTACTAGGAGGGGAAGGCACCCCGAAAAGTCCCCGTACTCCACCCGCACCAGGTGACAACCCAGGGTAGGAATTAGAGTCCCCTGGTAGTCCCGTAGGGTTGCGTCTGGGGAGGAGAGCTGGGTCTTTGAGATGCCTGGACAGAGGCGGGAGAACTCTGCCCACGACAATAGGGATTGGGAAGACCCCGAGTCCACCTCCATGGTGCAGGGGGAGCCCTCAATGAGGAGCGACGCCTTGATGCGCTCCGCACCTGCACCCGTGTGGAAGGCCAACTCTGCGGGGTTGGCGTGGAAGTCAGCGTCCACGGCGTAGCAGCCTCCGCGCGAAGGCTGCTGTTGCTGCTGCTGCTGCGGCTGCTGCTGTCATCCAGCACGGCTTCCAGGACGCTGTTTGACGGCGGCTGTGGTCGGGTCGTCCTCTGGACGCTGTGGCAAGGGGAACTGCGCTCAGCAGACCTGGGCCAAATGTCCTTTCTTAAGGCAGCGGCGGGAAACCGTGGCCTTAAAGGGGCAACCCGAATGGTCGTGGTTGCCTCCACAGCCAAGGCAAGCGGTCACAGCTTCCCGGGCTCGCTGAGGGCCGCGTCTTCTGGTGGACTGGCCAATGCGCGCCACCGCTCCCTCCTCAGGGTAGTCAATAGGCAGGGGAACTAGTTCGTCTACCAGGCAAGTGCGGCCTGGCGGAGGCGGCAGGTTGAACATCTCCGCCATTGACTCGTCGGAGAGTTCAGCCGCCCTTGCCTGTTCAATGGCCCCAGTCAGTGTGATGTCCGCTTGTGACAGGAGCCGCCGGCGAAGGCGCAGATCTTTCACGCCGCTGACGAACTGCTCCGTGAGGTTGCGATCGAGGTCGGCAAACTCGCACCTCATTGCCGCTGTGCGAAGCGACTGGAGGAACTGGCTCACCGACTCCTCCGGCTTCTGGACACAGCGCCTGAAAGCGTAGTGCCTCGCCACCCAGGATGGTGTAGGGGCGTAGTGGCGCTGAAGACGCTCCGTTAATGTAGCCCAGTCCAGAGAGTGGACTGGCTGAGGGGCGGCTAGTGAGCGAGCGGCGCTAAACATTGGCGTGCCGCAACAGCTCAAGAAGAAGCTGCACTTCTCATCATCTGGCACATCGCGACGGCCGTTGGCTATCAGATAGCACTCGAAGCGCTCCAGGAACGCTTCCCAAGTCTCGCCGTCGCAGCCAAAAGGAACGAATGTTGGCATCGCCGACATGGTCTCCTCAGAGGTTCGAGCTAGGCTGGAAAGAAACGGGTCGCCGGTACGATTGTGCCAAGATGGAACGTTCGGTGGGTTAGCGGCTGGATCCCACCTTCGTCGCCAGTGTTAAGTTGGCACAAAAGGCGAGCTGAGTCGTGAGGAGAATTAACCAGTCTTTATTGAACACGAACAGACTCAACAAATATACAGGAGAGAATCAATGCAGGATTCGTCTGACAGCTATTTATACGAAGCTGTCAGACGAACCAGCCAATCCCCAAGCCAGAGTTTCCCCGCTCTCAGCCAGGTCGCGTCTTAGCCAATCAGATGCGACCTGGCTGTTGCTAGTGCAGATGCCAGCTGTCAGGGGGAATTCCCTGACGTCATCTGTATGGACACAATACCACTGGGCTGCTGTCATTTTGGATTTCATGGACGGAGAACAAATTACATTGAACACAGCACATGAGCACAGCGCATGCCTGATGCGCACGGGTTGTAAATTAGTAAAAGTAGCAGCAACCCACCTGTTCTGTTCTGTGATTCCAATGACTATGCAGACACAGGCTTGGCTGTCTGCCACGACTAATTACATAGATAAAGCCACCCCTTGGCTAGGAGCCTAGAAAGCTATCTTCAAGAAACCAAGATTAAACTTACGGAATGCTTTCTCAACGGCTAGTAAAATGGACTGCTGTTTCCTGCAAAGATTCCCCTCCCATCGCTCCACCTATAAACTCTTTGGGAGGGGCCACACCCTTGGCCAGCTGTCCTTACTTCCTTCTATGATGTCGTCTCCACAGCTGTTCCTTTCTCTTCTCAGCTCTACGTACACGCACATCAGGGACAACCTCCCTCTGTTCCTTCTCACTGCTCCCTGACTCAGATGCCACATGGTGCCCAACAGACCTCTCTAGTTCCTGCTCTGACTCCAAACACTCTCCAGAGTCTTCCTCATCCTCCAGAGCAGTCCCATAATGGTCTGAGCTGTCAGAGTCCACCGACAGCTCAGCCAGCCGTTGCTGGGCCAGAACACCACCTCTGCCTGGCACTAAGATAGTATCCTCAGCTGTAGGTAGCTAAGGGATGGAAGGACACAGCCAAAAAGCAACCCCTTAAGCACTAGCTCTCATTTTTCTTACAACATGCTTGGAATTCACTACCACAAGATGTGGTGCTAACTGAAGGTTTGTCTGGCTTCCAAAAAGGTTTGAACCAAATCATAGAAACCAGTTCTGGAAAACTGGTAGTGGAAATTTTGAGTAGTTTGGAGAACCAGTAAATGCCACCTCTGACTGGCCCCACCCCCATCTATTCTCTGCCTCCCAAGACCCAGCTGATGGGGAGGAAATGGAGATTTTGCAGTAACCTTCTCCTGGAGTGGGGTGAGAATGGAGATTTTACAGTATCCTTCCCCTGCCACGCCTGCCATGCCACGGCCACCAAGCCACGCCATGCCACACCGACCAACCCACGTCCACACAAACACACATGCGCACACACAATCTCTCTCTCTCTCTCTCTCTCTCTCTCTCTCTCTCTCTCTCTCTCTCTCTCTCTCTCTCTCTCTCTCTCTCTCTCTCCCTCTCTCTCCCTCTCCCTCTCCCTCTCCCTCCCTCCCTCCCTCCCTCCCAGGACAATACAGTACAACAGTACAGCTGACTGCAGGAGTAATTCTGCAAAGTCTCCCTTTACATTCCAGTGGAAAAGATAGCAAAAATATGGGTAGACTATACTACAATTCAAGGGATAAAGAGCTAATTGGACAATTGTTTTGAAAAAAAGTATGATCATGAATCCATTTCAAACTGGATGGACATGTGAAATCCTAGATTCCTTGTAGGAATAATTCTCCTATTACAAAAACCAAAGAAGGTAGGAAAAAGCAAAACTGAAAATCTCTCAAAATTTAGATACATAGCGGGGATATTACCACAAGATGTGGTGCTAAATGAAGGTTTGGCTGGCTTCCAAAAAAGGTTTGAACCAAATCATAGAAGTCAGAGGTGATGTTCAGCAGGTTCTGACCAGTTCTGGAAAACCAATAGTGGAAATTTTGAGTAGTTTGGAGAACAAGTAAATACCTCCTCTGACTGGTCCCACCCATATCTATACTCTGCCTCCCGAGTCCCAGCTGATCTGAGGAAATGGGGATTTTACAGTAACCTTCCCCTGGAATGGAGAGGGAATGGAGATTTTACAGTATCCTTCCCTTGCCACATCCACCAAGCCATGCCCACCAAGCCATGTCCTCAAAACCAGTAGTAAAGTTTTTTGAATCCCACCACTAATAGAAGTCATAGGGATCAATGGCTATTAGCCATAATAGCAATGTGACTTTCTCTGAACACCATCTGCCAGGAGCCTAATTGCAGTTAGTTGGCCATTGTGTGAACAGACTGTTGGACTAGATAGGCCAGGGGCCTGATCCAGTAGGGCCCTGCTTATTAATTTATGGCACACACACATCACATTTAGATAAAAACTATAAGAGATAAAACATTAAATCTAAAAACTAAAATATTATAAACATATGTCTAGATTACAGATACCGCTCAAGTATTTACTGGCCAGATGCCCTTCCTGACGCCTACGTGGTAGTGTTCACAGCAGAGAATAACTCATTGTGCCCAGAGAAAGAAATATCTGCCACTACCTAGGATCAAACTCACAGTCTCCTAATTGTGAGGTGAGAGTTCTACTTTTAAGCCACCGTGCCACTTGGCAGCAAAATCTCTGTTATAAGCTCTATTTCGGCATTCTGTCCCAATATGTCAGATAGAATATATAGTGATGGTATTTTGCTCCACTCATAGAGAACATCAGCACATTTACCATGGCTATGCTTATATATAGAACCCTTCTCTGGACCCTTCTATATGCTTATATATAGAAGCCTTCTCTGGACCCAACGGACCCAACAGAGCTAGCAAATTATCGTCTTGTCTCCAACCTTCCTTTTTTAGCGAAGGTTGTTGAGAGTGTGGTGGCTCAGCAGTTCCCGCGTCACCTGGAGGAAGATGATTATCTAGACCCGCGCCAGTCCGGCTTCCGACCCGGTCACAGCACGGAGACGGCCTTGGTCGCGTTGGTGGATGATCTCTGGAGGGCAAAGGATGGGGGTTGTTCCTCCATCCTTGTCCTATTAGACCTCTCGGCGGCTTTCGATACCATCGACCATGGTATCCTATTGCGCCGTCTGGAGGGGTTGGGGATCGGGGGCACCGTATTGCAGTGGTTCCGCTCCTACCTCTCTGGCCGGACGCAATGTGTGTTGACAGGGGAGCAGAGGTCGACCCCGAGGCCCCTCACTTGTGGGGTCCCACAGGGGTCGATCCTCTCGCCTCTCCTGTTCAACACATATATGAAACCGCTGGGCGAGATCATCCGTGGTTTTGGGGTGAGATATCATCTGTACGCTGATGACACTCAGCTGTATATTTCCACCCCAAACCACCCCAACGAGGCTGTTGAAGTGATGTCCCGTTGTCTGGAAGCCGTGCGGGTCTGGATTGGTGACAACAGGCTCAGGCTCAACCCCTCCAAGACAGAGTGGCTGTGGCTTCCGGCACCCCGGTACAACCAGCACATTCCATCGCTGGCCATCGGGGATGAACAATTAGCCCCGGTGGAACGGGCACGCAATTTGGGCGCCCTCCTTGATGCCTGGCTGGCTATGGAAGATCATGTGGCAGCCGTGGCGAGGGGGACGTTCCACCAGGTTCGCCTGGTGCGCCAATTGCGACCCCTTTTGGACCGAGAGGCCCTGCACGCAGTCACTCATGCGCTGGTGACGTCTCGCCTGGACTACTGTAATGCTCTCTACATGGGGCTCCCCTTGAGGTGCACCCGGAGACTGCAGTTGGTCCAGAATGCAGCCGCGCGGGTAATTATGGGGAGATCGAGGTTCTCCCATATAACACCGCTCCTGCGCGAGCTGCACTGGCTTCCTGTGGCCTACCAGGTGCGCTTCAAGGTGTTAGTTATCATCTTCAAAGCGCTCCATGGCATCGGGCCTAGTTACCTGCGGGATCGTGTCCTGCCCCATACATCCCTGCGACCCATTCACTCACACAGAGAGGGTCTCCTCCGGGTGCCGTCCTCTAGAGATTGTCAGAGGGTGGTGCCCAGGAGTAGGTCCTTCTCTGTGGCGGGGCCTACCCTTTGGAACGACCTCCCCCCAGACATTAGAACAACAACCGATCTCTGCTCCTTCCGCAGTAAACTGAAGACCCACCTGTTTCGACTAGCCGGCCTGGCATAATTCGACAACTTTTCCACCCCTAGGTCATTTTTAATTGTCAATTTTAGTTTTTAAACTATTAATGTTATTGGGGTTTTAACCTTTTTCAGTATTGTAATTATTTATTTATTTTTTACCTCCTCTGTATGACACTGTGCTGACTGTTGCTTGTGTACGTCGCCCCGAGTCCCTGTGGGGAGAGGAGGCGACTAATAAGTTTAAATAAATAAATAAATAAATAAATAAATAAATAAATATATTCTTTTTTTTATTGTTTTTTTTATTTTATTTTTATTAATTTATTTAAAAAAAATAAATAAATAAATATATTCTTATGCTCTAATCTTGTATCTGACACAACTGCCTAACTCATGTACAATAGTACAGCCTGTTTTGACAATATGCTAATATTCTAAGCAATAGATTGAAGAGAACTTTTGCTGTGAAGATGAAATCTTACTATATACCAAGATCAGACAGGCGTGGCATAAGAGCAAAATCTCTACTGGCTATCCAGTTTACTTAATCTGACTAAGATAATGTACTGCAGTAGAACTGTTGGTCACTAAAAAGTTAATTGATGATTATCAAATACAGGTAGAGCTTTTTTTTTTGCAGCCTGCTGCTCTCCAGGCCCACTGGATGGTCTTTTCAAAGAGGTTGGATGGTAATTATGGAGTTATAGTGTATTGGACTACAACTTGATGAAGGAGTCCAAATCGGGGGAGCCTGTATTAGTAATTTTTCTTTTATTGACTGCAATATGAATTGGCTACATATAACTACAAATATAAAGCAACATCAGGCAATAGCCATATTCTAAAAACATAACTGATTGGCTGATTCCTAATGATGAAATCAGTTCACGGAATAGATTTGGGTCTAATGTTAGTGTTATGCTAATGTTAGAAGGCATATCTGAAATACATAGACTATTTGTTTTGGATTACCATGAAATAGTTCTATATTTTCTTAATGCCTTTTTAATGTTAGTATGGAAAAGCTATATTTTTATGGCTAGCTGGGAAATCAAATAATTGGAATAATTGCCAAATTGCCAAAAGCTTGATATTTAAGATATGTAAAACAAAATCAATTACAATGTTAGGGGAGGTTGCATTTATTCTTCAGATAATTGTAAGGCTGAATATTTAGCAGATAACTGTGTCTAGGTAAAGTAGTTTTAATTAAAAATACTTAGCCAAGAATATTGCACCATTTGTAGAACTCAGTTGCTCTGACATTCCCATCCTATGCAAAACTTTGCTTAATTAAGCCACATTGAACCAATGGCACATACAGGGTATATCCAACACTGCACACAACTGAATCAAATCAATTTGTCTGTTGTTGTTGATATGCAGAGTGTTAGATTGGGTAATGGATAGGCACACACAGCTGTTGTTAACGGTAACAACAGCTCTTTATTAAGTACAAGTGAGAACAATCCAGCGAAGGTTGAGTCTGACAGCAGCCCTTTTATAGAGAGCTGTCAGACCCTTCGACCAATAGGATTAAACCTCTGTTCCCACCAGAACAGAGGACCTTGGTGGAAACCACTGTAGTTAGAACAAGTATCTAACATCCCTCCCCTCTTGGATGGAACAATCCTACTTGTTACGTAGTCATGCAAGTAGATGGGCTTTTGGGTAGCTCTGCCTGACCTGCGTGGTTCAGTAGGAGGGGTTTCCTTGGACAGGTCGGACAGACCTGTTTGCTCTGCAGCTCCGCTTGGTGGAAGCTCCTGGAACCTTTCACAGGCCATGGCTGGAGCTCCTAGAACTGGTTCACTCGGAGCTCGCTGCGGGCCTGCAACATAACCAGATAAGTGTCCCGGTACCCTCGGGCTTGAGCTCCGTGGAAGGAGTGAGTGTTTGCTCCATTTGGGTAGGCCTTTGGCTAACTCGTGCAGGAGTTACCTCTGGTTGTCTAAGAGTGGAGTTGGAGAGGCAGCCACAGAGTTGGTCAATATGCCCTCCCCAATTCCTACCATCCTCAAGCTCTAAGAGGTAAGAGCAAGGGGCGGTGATGCCTATCACTGTGGCAGGAATCCACAGAGTTCCCCTGGCGTAGTTGTGGGCATATACCAAATCCCCTAAATGTCTGAATCTTGCTTGTGGAGCAATGTTCCCTCTAGTTTTTTTTCAGTGTGAGCAGAAAAGTATAGTGTTTGAGCAGCACATTTTTATGCCTGAGCAGCACCTGATTTTTTTTCACAGGTGTCACCTAAGACAACAACAAAATTAGTATTATTTGAAACTCAAAGTTATGTTTATTCAAGGTACCCGCTTAATTAAAAATGTTATATAGTATCACTTAACAACGCTCCTTCTTAGCAACCAAAATGTTGGGTCAGAAACTCTGGCATTTGAAGCATGCAAGTCTTAAAGCTGTCAAGTTGCAAGACCCTTGCACCCTTAGCCCTTTAGGGAAAAAAAAACCCAGGGTCTTCAAACCTCACAGCTTGAAGACTTGTGGACTTCAACTCCCAGAATTCCTCCTCCAGTCATGTTGCGGCGACGTCATCTGCGTGGATCTGCTCCATCTTTGGTTTTTTTCACAGGGGGCAGGGCTGCCGCTGAAGATGCCGACGACGAGCCCTTGCCGCCACCAGAATAACAGCTGCCACCTCCTCCTCCTCCTCCTCCAACAGCACCACCACATTTGGAGTGAAGCTGCCAAAGCTCCCGCTGGCGCCCCCCTCCACTAGGAGCACATGAGCTGGGCACCGCGTTACCCCTGCTGCCTTCTCCTCCGCCGCTGTGCTTTTGAGAAGCCATGAGGCCTTTTTCCCCTGCTGCGCCCCCTCCGCCACCTTCCTACTGGCTCCCGCGGCCTCATGGCTCCTCAAAAGCACAGCAGAGGAGGAGGGGGCAGGGGTAACACGGGGCTCAGCTCAGGTGCTCTGAACAGAGGGGGGGCGCCGCTGCCATGGGCGGGGGCGTCGGTGGGAGCTTTGGCGGCTTCAATTGGAATGGCGCGGCCAGGGCATGCCTGATTCCCTGAGCTGCTAGAAAGGTCACAAATTGCATGGCCATGAATTGGGGCCCGTTGTTAGAGACCAAGATATTGGGCAGGCAGTGCATGGAGAAAAGTCTCTGTAGCACCTTGATGACCGCTTCTGCCGTAGTGGATGTCATCAGGACTACTTCTAACCATTTCAAGTAGGCGTCCACAACTATGAGAAATGTCTGGCCATGAACTGGGCCAACAAAGTCAATATGCACCCTAGACATGGTGCTTGAAGTCACTCCCACTCCTTAGCAGGAGCCTCTGGGGGAGCTGGTCTGGACTTCTGGCACGGTGTGCAGGTAGCCACCCATTCTTCAATCTCCCTGTCCATGTTAGGCCACCACACATAACACCTAGCCAAAGACTTCATCCTGACAATTCCAGGATGCCCTACGTGTAAAGCCTCTAATACTGCAATGCACAGTTTGGGTGGAACAATGACCCGGTCCCCCAACAGTAAACAGCCATTTACAACCGATAACTCATCACGTTTGGCAAAATCCATTTTGAAATCAGCGCCAACAGGCCCCTTGGGCCACCCCTTCCACACCCAGTTCAAAATTTGTTTGATGGTGGAGTCCTTTGCAGAGTGATGGGCAACGTCACTGGATGAGACAAGGCAGTCAATGAGGAGGACTGGCATCTCGGGGGTAGGGTCAGCGAGAAGTTCAGGCAGCGGGCAGGGGCTTAGAGCGTCAGCGTGCCCCAAAGTGGAGCCTGGTCGGTGGATGAGGCAGTAGGAGTAGGCTGCTAGGAAGATGGTCCATCTGGTCATGCGAGGTGATAATGACACTGGGGTAGGTCGGTCCCCAGCCAGTAAGCCCAACAATGGCTTGTGGTCCGTAATCAGTTCGAAGTCCTGGCCATATAGATACGCATGGAACCTCTTTACTCTGGTCACTGCATCCAAAGCATCATGGTCCAGCTGGCTGTAGTTCCGCTCTGCGGCAGACAAGGTCCTGGGGTAAAATGCAATAGGGCCTTCAGTTCCATTGGGCATGCGGTGGCTGAGGACGGTGCCAATGCTGAATGGGGAAGCGTCGCAGGTCAGCACCAAGAGCAGGGTCTGCCTGTATTGTACCAGAAAGGAGTCCGCCGACAGGAGTCATTTTACTGCAGCAAATGTGGCAGCCTCGGCTCTGCCTCAGGACCACTTCGCATTCTTAGCCAGGAGACAGTGTAAGGGCTCAGCAACGGTGGCTTTCTGTTTAAGAAAGACGCTGTAGAAATTAAGGAGCCTGAGGAACGCCTGAAGTTCGGTTTGATTGCGAGGTGTGAATTGCTTTAATTTTTTGTGTGGTAGGGTAAATCCCAGAGCCATCGATTATGTACCCTAAGAATTCAACCCTTGGCATGTTAATTTGGCATTTCTCTTTTTTGAGACGGAGGCCTTTGTCTCTAATTTGAGCCAAAACTGTTCATACACGTTTGAAAAGTTGCACCTCATTTGCAGCCGATACTAAGATGTCGTTGAAATAGGGGACGACTCCTGGAATCCCCTGCAAAAGCTGTTCCATGACACTTTGGAACAGTCCAGGGGCCGAATTGCAGGCGGTGACATTTGAATGCACCCCTGTGCATCACAATGGTTTGTGCCTCCACCGTAGCGCCATTTACAGGCAATTGTTGGTATGACTGCACCATGTCCAATTTTGCGAACATTTTTCCAGGCCCTAATGAATGAAGGAGGTGCTGTACAATGGGTACAGGGTAGGCACTTTGTTGTAGCGCTTTATTTATTGTGCACTTGTAGTCCACGCAGATGCAGACAGACCCGTCAGATTTGACAGATGTCACTATAGGAGTCTCCCAGTGTGCGTAATTGACTGGCTCTAGGATTCCCTGGCCTACGATCTTGTCAATTTCCCTGTCAATTTTGGGGCAGAGAGCAAAAGGCACTTTCCTGTGTTTTAGCCTTATTGGGGCTATGTTGGGGTCCAAACTAAAGGAAATTGGAGTCCCCACATACTTACTCAGACTGGTGCCAAAGACGTCCTCGAACTCCTTAAAGATGGTTTTAGCGCCATCATCTTTCAAGGCGTTGATACCGGTGACTTCTAGGCCCAGGGCTTGGAACTAATCTAGCCCTAGGAGGCTCTGCAGGTTGCAAACGTGCTTTGACAGCTTGGGGGCATAATGGGTCCTCAGTGTTTGCTGGAGCACGGACCAGGCAACTGATTGCATGGTGTTGGCTCAGAGAGGTCTTTCGCCATCTCGAACACTTCCCGGCCACAGTATCCGAGGAACATGTTCTTCTTGCGGCCTTTAGAAAGCCCCATGAGATTGCTTGCCTCGAGGAAGCAGTCAAATCGTAGTATGTACGAGTTCCAGTGCTCGGTAACTGGGTCATACGGAGTTGGTGGGACGTGCATGGCCATTTTGTGTCCAGAGGGCGTTTTGAGTTTGCCGCTCAAAAATGTCTGCTCAAAGCCATGCTGAACACTGGGCTGTGGATGTACTTGCTGGATTGCTACGCTCTTTTTAGTTCGCCTAGTTGCCTTCCAATCCCACCTTCAGCGCCAGTGTTAGATTGGGTAATGAATAGGCACACATAGGCTTAACGGTAACAACAGCTCTTTATTAAGTACAACAAGTGAGAACAATCCAGCGAAGGTTGAGTCTGACAGCAGCCCTTTTATAGGGAGCTGTCAGACCCTTCGACCAATAGGATTAAACGTCTGTTCCCGCCGGAACAGAGGACCTTGGTGGAAACCACTGTAGTTAGAATAAGTATCTAACACAGAGTAAGGAAAAAAATACTGGTATTTCAGTTAGGAAGGAGAACTGCTTCTCATTGGACATTCACAGTTTTCTATAAAATGGGAGTTCCTTTAAGTAAATAGGTTTTATCGCATACTTTTAAGGGAGACATATAAAGACATATACTAATCTGGGGTTAGTTTAAGAATTCTGATTGGGAACAAAAGAAAGAGACAAGGTTGGCTTTTTAAAAGTAAAACTTTAAACAGGTTAGATAAACAAACTTCAGAACGTACCCATATCTGCTTACTCCTACTTCTCAAATATTCTCCCAAAAGACAGCAATATTTTTTCCCACTGTGTAAGATAGAATCGGACAATCCTTTGGTGGATAGGCCATATAAAATACTTTCAGGTGGAAAGCTCCAAAATAACCAGGCCACATATACGTGGCTGATGATTCTGGAGATTTATTTGAGATAAGATTCCTAACAGCAGAGAACTTATTTAGGGCTCATTGTACATGGTTTGTTTATTTCCCTATTCAAAATGGCAATTAAAGTGCTATGGGAAGAGATATTAGAAGTAACAATACAGTTTATTCAAAGTCTATCAAAAGAAAAATTGAGGGCTGCGCATAGACCTGTGGATCCTGGTCAAATGTGTTCACAAACCCATATTGTCTCATTCAGTTCCAATCTATTTAAAATCTTGGGAGAGCCAAAACAGCACACTGAATTCCATAAAATATTTCACAAATGACAATGATTTCGTTTAGTAAAGGAACTTTTCCTTGGCTGGCTTGTTGATAACAAGGTAGTCAGAAAAGGCATGGCAACATACAAATGCATTTAGCACCGTCTCAAAGATATACCTTTATTTGCTCACTATTTGTTTGAACATATGGAAGATAGATTTCTTTGAACTATAGAATTGAACTATAGTATTGTTTTTCTTGGATTCTAGCCCAGCAACAAATGGAAAACTACTGCGTGCACATGTATGTTCAACCTGTAGCCTCAATTAACCCAAAGGCTATCCCTATAGCTCTCCCTCTAGATGTTTATACAATTAATTTTTTTACTTTATGAGAAACAGGAGAATTTCAAGAACAGAGGTTAAGTCTCTCCAACAACTTCCAAGTTCCTTTTATGCAGTGATGAAAACTCAGAATTTTTAACTCCCCAATTGGGAACGGTTGAAATTTGTTCCTTTTATACACTTACCATTTTAGGGTCTGTTTTATCACATTATTACAAGTGATAGAATCAAATGCTGTCAAAAGAAGGGGAAAAAAGAAATAATTATCTCTCTATCTCTCTATCTCTCTATCTCTCTATCTCTCTATCTCTCTATCTCTCTATCTCTATCTATCTATCTATCTATCTATCTATCTATCTATCTATCTATCTATCTATCTATCATCTATAATATTGTATATGTAACTATAAAATACATAATATATAATATAATATATGTACAATATATGTAACTGAACATCGCATTCACCCTAAAAAGTTTTTCTTTAAAGAAAATCAATCTCCCTATTCACCTAGAGTCCCCTAAGGGTATAGAATGCTGGACATCATGGATATTTTACAACTACTTTTTGACGTATGTTCTGATGAAAAAGATCAATGCTTTCTGCCCCTGGGGAATGAAAGACTGCAAAGTCCAAATAGCCAGAAGTTTGTATGTCTATTATCTAATGGCAAACAGCACAGGAGTCAGAATTGAGCACATTTTCCTTGACAATAAATGAAAAGTAGCTTGCTTGGCCAAAATGTAGTTCTTTTTAAAAAAAATGGAAATAGACTAAATCATGGATAAAGTTGCAGTCTTACTTGCTCTGTTACCTGTTTATTTCGGAACCAGTCCTGTGTAGAAAAAATGGCACATAATGCTCACATCATACATACAGCACTGAAAAAGAGTTGAAAACCTAGGACAGCTGGGTAGCTGAATATCTAATTTGGTCTTGGCATTTGTGTATCAAAGCAAGGTTCAGTGCTGTCATGGACTAACGCAATACCCACTGGCAGTTTTAAATATCATTTTGTCCCTTCTTGTCTATATGCTGTGCATCTTTGGTTATAGCATTCAGGAGATAAAGAAAAAATAAATAATATGAAATCGTATGCACTGCCCTTTCTCCATAGCGCTGCTTGGAGAGTACAAGGATTGGGTTAACACAGCCTGTTTGCCCATGGACTGAGTAGATTTTTTCCCCTCTGGCCACGCCTCCTTTGCCTCTTCTGGCTCAGTTTTAAAAACTCAGTCCGCCCGATAGGACGAGTTTGGGGAACACTCAGCATTGAGCAAATAGGCTGGGTTCTCCAATAGTAATTTTATGTGATATTTAGCTGTTATTAGGATTTTTCCCCAGGTTTTATTATTTTGATTTTTTATTTTCCCTTTTTTCTATTTTTTATCAAGAGGATTTACCTAACTAAGGCTGAGGCAGCGATCGGTTCCACAGCTGCTTAGTCGCAGCTGGGGGAACAAGCGAGGCCGCTTGTCCGGCGTCTGCTGGCAAGCGCAGGGAAGGACGGCAATCCCCGTGCTTCCCTGGTCGCTTTGGAGGAGAGGCTTTTAAAAAAGCCCTTGCTTCTCCAAACGGCGTCTTTTGCCGATCGGGAGAGCGGCGGCCATTTTGAAAAGCGCTGCTTTGGCGCGCTTTTCGGCTGCAGCCAATGAGAAGCGCCTGGCCCTTAAGTGAGGCTTTTGGCGCGCAGAAGAACCGGCGGCCATTTTTTTGAGTCCTTTTTGCCTCCGGAAAGCAGCAGCAAGCAGCAGAGCCTCTCCGCCTCTACAGACAGCCGCAGAGGATTGCGAGGGCTTGTCTGGGTCTCCAGCAAGCCTGAAGTTCCCCAGCCACCCAAGGGGAAGCGGCAAGGAGTGTCCTGGTGCCTGATCCAGCCTCCCATCTGAGTCTGCAGACGCTTCTGGAGCCGTCGGGC
The DNA here is from genome assembly GCF_964273705.1 of Natrix helvetica. Lineage (NCBI taxonomy): Eukaryota > Metazoa > Chordata > Lepidosauria > Squamata > Natricidae > Natrix > Natrix helvetica. The sequence goes on along the minus strand of NC_138550.1, from coordinate 107,275,166 downwards.
CAGCGTCCACTGCCCTTCCCTCAGCAGCGACCTCTTCGACTCAAGATCAACCAAGGATGGCTGATGAAGGTTTGGAGCGAAGGGAGGAGCTGGCAGGGCCATCTGCAAAGCGCAGTAGGCCAGATCCCTCAGGCCAGGGGAGAAAGGGAAACAAGGGCGCTGGGGGGAAAGCTTCCCACTCTGCAGCTGGGAGTAAGGCCCCCAAAATTCAAGGGGACAAGGGGCAGGACTCCCTGAAGGATAAGTCTGTTAGGCCCCAGGTTCCCTCTGCACCCTTACCAAGTGAGGCTGGGCCAGTTCCTTCCCCACCCATCCAGAGGGAGATAGAGCAGGGGGAGGAGATGGGGGATAGATCCCCATCCTTCTGTGATAGGGATTCCATGTCAGGATCCCCTGCAGCCTCTCTGGGTTACCCAGGTTCTCCTAGCTCTTCAGTCAGGGAGGATCTCCCCTCCTTTCAATATTGTTTTCATGCAGAGGATCAGAGAGATCCTCCTAGGGGTGCCAGGGGACAGGCCTATGCCCAAGCCAGACCTGTAGAGGACAAGGGCCCAGCTATGTCAGCAGAGATGAGGGATCTCATCACGCAGGCTATTTCCCAGGGTGTGGTAGAAGCCATGAGGCTACAGGAAGGCAGGGGTGGCAAGGCCTCTAGGCCTACTCGCCCCCTGGGGGAAAAGAGGACCAGAGTACTCGATTCCCCGGGCACTTCTATCACCACAGAGGTGTCTACGTGGGAGGAGGAGGCTGCTGAGGACTTTGCCCTCTCGGAGGATGAGGACATGCCTCCAGACAAGCCCTCTTTCACTGGTCTCTTTAAGCCAGCCCTATTCAAGTCCATCTTACACAAGGCCAGAGCCTCTACTGAGCTTGGTGCCAAACCTAAGGACAAGGAAGTCCCCTCTACTTCCCAGGACCTCATGGCAGGGTTGTTCAGCGAAACAACCCCTGACCCAGAACTGATACCAGTCCCTGACATGTTCATGGAGGTTATTCAGCGCCAATGGGCTCAGCCTGGTACCCTGGCCAATCCCAGTGGCGCAGACAAATCTCTGTACCCTTTAGAACCTAGACTGGAGGATGTTTTGAAGCCTCCAGAAGTGGATGCCCCTGTGGTCTCTCTGACCTCTAATTCTAATCTCCCGGCCGAGTTATTAGAAGGGTTAAAGGCAGAGGATAAGAGGGCAGAAAAGGCTTGTCTCAAAACGCACCAGGCGGCTGCCTGGGCGATCAAGACCTCCACTTCGGCCTCGTTCTTTACGAGGGCATCCTTATTATGGCTGCGCCAACTCAGATCTCAGCCCCCATCTGAAGCATCTCGTTGGCGACATGATCTTAACAAGATCATTACGGCTGTGGAATACGCCTCTGATGCGTCCCTGCACGCAGCGAAATTCGCCTCCAGGGCACTAGCGTCCAACATCACTTCTCGCCGCCTGCTTTGGCTTCGGCACTGGCAGGCGGACATGAAGGCTAAGTGGAAGCTGGCTTCAGCTCCTTTCAAGGGAGAGAACCTCTTTGGGGATTCCCTAGAGAAATTCCTAATTGAGACAAAGGATAAGAGGAAGGTTCTTCCTTCCACCTTCAGGAAGCATGACAGGAAAGGTCAGGGCTCGTTCAGGAAACAGGCCTTTCGGGCACAGGAAGGTGGCCAGGCCTCTTCCTCTTCTTATTCCTCCCAAAGACAGTTTAACCAGTCCTCTGACAGGTCCCAGGAACGAAACAACTTTTCTTCCAGGGGCAGACAATCCAATCAGGGGTCCTTTCGGAAGCCCTTTCGTGGGGGAGCCCACAACCGTCAGTTTAGACGTGGGAAGTGACCGTCTGGGGTCTCCTCCCATCGGGGGCCGCCTGCAATTCTATGCAGACCGTTGGGAGGAAACAACCTCGGACAAGTGGGTATTAAATACCATCAGGAGGGGTCTAACCCTGGAGTTTCTATCCTCTCCTCCGCGGACCTTTGTTCGCTGCCCACTATCCAAGAACCCGGTAAAGAGGGCTCTCATGCAGGCAGAGATAGATCATCTTCTGCAGATCAACGCAATAGAGGCAGTTCCTCCAGAACAGGAAGGGAGGGGGTTCTATTCCATTCTCTTCCTGGTCCCCAAGAATTCAGGGGGGTGGAGGGCCATTTTAGATCTGAAGCGCCTGAACAGGCATCTGGCCTACAAGCGCTTCAAAATGCAGTCTCTCCAGTCGATCCTAAGCTGCATGCGACAAGGGGATCTGCTCACCTCCATCGATCTCAAGGAGGCGTACCTACATGTGCCCATCCATCCTGCACACAGGAAGTTCCTGCGCTTGTGTTACAACGGAAAGCACTTCCAATACAGGGCGCTTCCGTTCGGACTTTCTTCTGCACCCAGAACGTTCACAAAGCTTCTTGCAGCTGTGGCGGCCCACCTGCGCAAGCTTCCAGTCCGCCTGGAGTGCTATCTGGACGACATCATCATCCATTCAAGAACTCAGCAGCAAGCGGTGAGAGATGTAAACGTCACAGTTCACACCTTACAGGACCACGGGTTTTCCGTAAACATGGAAAAGAGCAACCTGACTCCTGCCACACGCATACAACATCTGGGCGCCATAATAGACTCGGTGTCTTGCCAGGTGTCCCTGTCTCCGGAAAGAATCCGCAACATCAGGAACAGAATCCGGTTGTGTCGCAGGAACAGGTCCTGGCAGGTAGTGCAGCTATCCCAACTGTTAGGGATCATGATTTCTTGTCTCAACATAGTTCCCTGGGCACGTCTTCATGCAAGGGAACTGCAATGGTTCTTACTTCCAATGCAAAGAGCAAAGATCAGCAACTCCACCAAGCAAGTTCGCATCCCACCAAGAGTGACTCGGTCTCTGAGTTGGTGGCAGTCTCGAGCAGTGGAGAAGGGTTGCCTATTCAGAGAACCCGACAGGATCGTGGTAACGACCGACGCCAGTCTCTACGGTTGGGGGGCGCATTGCCAAGGCCAGCTGGCGCAAGGCAGGTGGTCCAGCGCGGAGGCAGCCCGGAGCATCAATTGGCTAGAACTCAGGGCAGCCCGGCTTGCGCTGAGGAGATTTGCAGAACAGCTGAGGGGGCACCACGTTCTGCTGCTGACCGACAATGTGGCCACAAAGGCTCACGTGAACCGACAAGGAGGGACCCGCTCCAAAAGACTCATGTCAGAGGCGGAGGCCATAGGACGATGGGCAGAGATCCACTTAGCGTCGCTGAGGGCGGATCACATTTCCGGAACCAGCAATGTGAGTGCGGATTGGTTGAGCCGTCAGACCATCGACAACTCGGAGTGGCAACTTCATCCGGACCTGTTCGCACAGGTGGTAAGGAGGTTTGGTCTCCCACAGGTCGACCTGTTTGCCTCGGCGGCAAACACACAGCTCCAGCGGTTCTTCTCCCGCTACAAGTCAGCACAAGCGGAGGGGACGGATGCCCTGAGGTCCAACTGGCCTCCAGGGCTTCTATACGCGTTTCCGCCCCTCCCTCTGATCCCGCAGGTGATCTACAAGCTGCTGAAGGAGGGGGCGGAGCTCATTCTGGTGGCTCCACATTGGCCCAGGAGATCCTGGTTCGCGGACCTGGTCGATCTGTCTGTGGAGCAACCGTGGAGAATTCCTCCAGACCAGGTATCCTTGCGTCAAGGGGCCATCAACCATCCAGAGCCCCAATGGTTGCAGTTAGCCGTCTGGCACTTGAGAGGCAGCTCCTGAAGGACCAGAGCCTCTCAGACAACGTCATTAAAACCATCCAAGCTTCCAGACGTCCGGCCACTACTCGCATTTATGACGCGACTTGGGCTGCCTTTTCTTCCTGGTGCAGCAAACGGGACATTGACAGTGTGGAAGCGTCCATCCCTCAGTTATTGGACTTCCTACAAGAGGGCTTGGACAAAGGACTGGCACCAGCCACTCTCAGGCGCCAGGTTGCCGCATTATCCACCATCTTAGCCAGACACCAACCTCAATCCCTGAGTCTCCATCCTCAGGTCAAGAGCTTCTTGAAGGGGGCCTACAACATCCGACCCCAGGTGGTGCACAGGTACCCGACCTGGAACCTACCCTTTGTCCTGCAGGCATTGACAGCGGCTCCCTTCGAACCTTTGAGGAAGGTATCTCTTCGACATCTGACTCTTAAGACTGCCTTCCTCATAGCCATTACTTCAGCCAGAAGGATATCTGAGATTGCGGCCTTCTCGGCCAAGGAAGAGCTGTGCATCATCCACCCAGACAGGGTCATCCTACGGTTAGACCCCGCCTTCATGCCGAAGGTGAATTCTCATTTTCACAGGTCTCAGGAGGTCATCCTCCCGAACTTCTGTCCCAGCCCTCAACACGCCAAGGAGCGCAGGTGGCACAAATTAGACGTGCGAAGGGCAGTCAGTATTTACCTGAAACGAACTAAGGATATCAGGCACTCCGAGGCCTTCTTTGTGTCTTTTCAACCAGGTTCCCTGGGTCGCAAGGTGTCGTCTTCAACCATAGGTCGGTGGCTGCGAGCTTGCATTAAGATGACATATGACCTTCAGGGCAAGCCGGTTCCACCTCGTGTAACGGCACATTCCACCAGAAGTGCAGCCACGACCGCGGCCTGGGCGACTCAAGCATCTATTCTGGACATTTGCAGAGCAGCCACGTGGGCGTCTCCCACGGCTTTCATTAGAAACTACAAGATCGATTCCTTTGCCTCTGCCGAAGCCTCCTTTGGCCGTAGAGTTTTACAGAAGGTTATTGAGGCTCCGGACAAGGTCACTTCTTCCCGCCCTGGGACACAATAGCTTGGGCATGTCCCAATCCTTGTACTCTCCAAGCAGCGCTATGGAGAATGACCGTTGTCTTACCTGAACGGTCGTTCTCATGGCGCTGCGGAGAGTACAAGACCCACCCAGGGTGATTGTTTAGCACCGAGATTGTATCTTTGCACAGGTGTGAGCTGAGAACGTCTTCGTCGGACAAGACCTCGTTTTTAAAACTGAGCCAGAAGAGGCAAAGGAGGCGTGGCCAGAGGGGAAAAAATCTACTCAGTCCATGGGCAAACAGGCTGTGTTAACCCAATCCTTGTACTCTCCGCAGCGCCATGAGAACGACCGTTCAGGTAAGACAACGGTCATTCTCATCATGCTTTTGTAAAGTATCCCACTTTGCACATAGGTTATGTACAGTGATGGTTTTCAGCCAGTTCAGACTGGGTGAACCGTTAGTGGTGACCCCAGCGCTATGCTGTCCTATTTAGCCATGTTTTCTAAGCTACGTGCATGCATTCAAGCTGCGCACATGAGCAAAGCACATCCTGGTAAGACATAGGCAGGTTTACTGGGATATTTTTCTCTCTCACTTGGAGTAGATTTAGATCCAAATAAATGGTAGGCAATATTGCAGCATAAGAAAAGGTGTAATTATTCCTCAAAAATAAAGATACATATAATAGAATATATTAGGGCGTTTCCCCCCCTCCCCCATCCATTTTTCCATTCTATTTATTTTATTATTAGTTTAGTGCAGATATTGAAAAGACTGAAAACAACCCAAATGCTTGAATTGATCAAATATCCTTAGCTTCCCCATGTCTTGTCACTCAGACGTCTTGAAAAATAAAAGAAGTCATGTTAAAAATTAATATCCTCATCAAATGTTCTTTTTTTTTCATTTAAGCATCCTCTCTACAATGTTAAAAGTCAAGTTTCTGGAGTATTTGCTACTACAAATGTGCACACACATTTTAGGTGCTTGGCAAAATTATGTGAAACTCACCTCTGGTTATGTATTAACATAGTCTTGAGTTCTGGGGTTACTACAAGTAGAAATAGCAGCTATTTTTCTATGAGATCATTTATTTCCTTTTAATATTAATCGGTATGTCTGCAGAGTCGGGATAATTGACTTTTGAGGTGAAAAGCCTGAATGTTTTTGCAAACTATCAGAGCTTTATAAATAATACCAAAATTGTCAGACTGAAAGAGCAGCACAAGGCTGCATTGAGATGGACTTTCTTCTTGTCACCTATGTAATAGCTGCTACATTCAATTGATAAAAGTAATGCACAAGTACACATTTTATTGCACACAGCATATCAAGTAAAGCAATTTTTGAATTTCTGATCAAAATTGCCAAGGAAATAAAAAAAAAATCTAACACTATGTGACATTGAGCTAATAGATTATTAACTGTCAGCATTTATATCATTACTGGCAAAGCCATAAAAACAGGGGAATGGATTCCAAACATATAGCTTCAAAAATAATTTTTATTTATTAAAATTATTGTTTTCAGAACATTGTTCAAGATGTTATTTTTCCTGTGAATGAAGCAGAATAGATGTAGGCATGAGGCAACGAGGTTCTGCTGGCTTTGGTGGATTTATTTCAAGTGTATACCATGTTCACTTCAGCTCTTTGTGGCAATAAAAAAATCCCATTAAAAATAAACATCCATTCCACCAAATTCAATTACTTACGACATAGAAACGGAGTCCCCTGCATAGCTTTATTGAATAGGCTGGCTGTTGAGAATCACGAGTGATCCCCATTTGGTATTTTCCAGATTCCCTCCTTGTCAATCCGGAAGACATTAGAGTCCATCGATAGTGAAACTCACTTTATCATTTCTGGTACAATAATAAACATAGAACACAGAACAATTAGTAAAGTTGGAAGGAACTTTGGAGGTCTTCTAGTCCAACCTACTGCTCAAACAGGAACCCCTATACCATTCCAGACAAATGACTAGCCAATCTCTTTTATAAACCATCCAGTGATGAAGCCACCACAACCTTTGGAGGTAAGCAAGCAATTCAATTGGTTAATGCTTTACTTAATTAATTAATTAATTAATTAGGTAATTGATGAGCTGTTGTGTACTTAGGAGCTGCAGTTCTACAAAATTTTCATCTTCATCTATGTATCTATGTTATTTAATTAACGTGCAACAGCAGTGCTGCTTGCACATATCTGAAACTGGGCGATTAAAGAGAAATACAAACACGGTTATTTTGTTTCTCTCTCAACTAGCTATATGCTTTCTTCAGACCCAGTCATACACAGGTAGCACAAGAGCATAAATAAATTAAGCAGCTGATGCACAAGGTAAGAGGTCCACTTTGTGTGTTTCAGCTGAAATGGGCCTTTGTTTTTCCTGAGATTGATCTTGTGCTGTCCCCATAACAGAGGTGGGTTACTCGGCCGAACCAGTAGTGGAATTGTGGCTGGATCGCAAAACCGGCAGTGACCCAGGCTGGGCACCCCCCCAAACTGGTTCCCCAATCTCTTATGCCATTGCTGGCATGCAGTGACGTGCGGTGAGGTTTATGGCTGGTGAGGCTGGTGACGTCATCAGGAAGGCGGGGAATGAGACCACGTGTGCAGGAGGCTGAGGCAGCCTCAGCCTCCTGCACATGTGGTCTGATTCCCCGCCTTCCTGAGTCAACATGAAGAGGACCGTGGAGTGTGAGCCGGCGGAGCGTGCTCCGCGGTCCCCTTCATGTTGACCCAGGAAGGCAGGGAATCGGACGACATGTGCCTTTCCCTTTTCCCTTTTTTTTTACTTTTCATGATGAGAGCGGTGAGGCTCTGCCTCCCCTGCCTCCCCTGCCCGCACGTCCCTGCTGGCATGATTCTGCGCATGCGCAGAACAATATTTAGTCAACTGCACATGCACCAGCAATGCACAGCCGGCACGCATGCATGAGTGAAGTGAGCACTATGCTCGCAAAGCGCACCTGCAGTGAACCGGTATCAACCAGTATAGGAACCCATCCCTGCCCCATAATGTATGAAACTCTTACATATTAGCCCACTACAATCACACAGTGATGACTAGTGAAGCTGCCATCACTTGGTCATGCTCACCTGATTGGTCCAGAATGTGATCATATCTATAAGCAAATCAGCTATATGGTGCCTTAAGTTTCCTGTTGGATAGAGTAGCACTTAGTTAAGGCGACAAGGGAGGAGGAAATCACAATCATCATCATCTTCTTCTTTTAACAACCCCATAATCCCTTTGTTGAGTGGACTCTTGGCAACTGAATGGAGCTGATTGTTTACTGGCCGGATAGCCTTCCTGTCACCAATGTGGAGTTATATTCAGCAGATATATTCTCAACATGCCCAGAGAGAGAAATATCTGCCTCTACCTAGGATCAAACTCACAGCCTCCTGATTGTGAGGTTAGAGCTCCACGTCTAGGCCACTGCACCACTGCAGGAGGAAACCACAATCACTTTTATAAAATGTTGCTTTTCTACTGTGAAGCTACACACCAGATTCCTAATAAAATTTACCAGGAAGCTGCAGCTAGCTCTGTTTACAGCTGATTGTTTCTCCCAATCCAGGCAGAGATAAAAACTGCCTAAGGGCGATTTCCCTCACACCAAAGTGGAAGTGAACCATGGCGAGGGTCAAATTCAAGGACAAGACTGGAGGTTGCTGGTCAAAGGGTGACTCAGCCCCATCCCTTTCCAGCACCACTTAATCTTGCTAGCTCTGGATAAATAGAGCTCTTCAGTTTCTACCTTTTAACCACCCTCTTCCCTTCACAATCAACCGACAAGCGCAGGCAATTTACGGCTGTGATCACTTCAGAGATATGTTCCCAAAGCTTCAGAGCAAGTACAGTGGTGTCTGAACTGGGAGGCAGGAGAGGGAGATAAAATTTGGTACTGAAATCCTCTGGTGCCTGCCTGGGTAGGAAAAGAGCTGTAGCAAACTGGCAGGCGACTTTTAAAAATGAATTTATTTCAGAAGTGTATTGGTTATCACCTAGAGATGACCAATTGATAGATAGATTTAAAAATAGAGAGAGGAAATCACTGCAAACCAAAATGCCTTTTTTCACACAATAAATGTGAGGCATTTTTATTTGCTATGGATAATAAAAGGGGAGATGTTGATAGTAGTTATTCATTGTCCTCTGTTAACCAACACAGTATTCAGGCATAATACTTTCAGAAAAGCAAGGGGTAATTTCTATTTTTACCTCTCCTTTGCTCAGGTTGATGGAAAACCTCCTACCGATTTCAGTAAACATAGGTTTAGATCCGTAACACAAATGGAAATATCTCCGTTGTTCCCAATTCTTTGCAAAACTACAAATCATACCACACCTGCCATAAAACTAATCTGCTGTTGTCAGTTATGTAAGTATATAATCAAGGTTGAGAGTTTGGGAAAATAAAACCTTCAAGCTGCTTTGTTAAACGAAATGGGAGGAGGTGGAAAAGAAAGAAGGAGCAATGGAACTTGTAGGGAAAACAATGATACAATCCTAAAATAAGAAAGCTTCCCATTGACTTTTAAACTGCCTAAAATGAAAAGCAGCTACAAATTATGCTTGTTATATTTAAACAAGCCTCTTAACACCCCAGTCGCCCCAGTGAAAGGAGCTGTGGTGGCGCAGTGGTTGGAATGCAATATTGCAGGCTAATTCTGCTGACTGCCAAGAATTTGATCGACTCAAGGTTGACTCAGCCTTCCACCCTTCTGAGGTCAGTCAAATGAGGACCCAGATTGTTCAGAACCATCTGCTGACATTTGTAAACCACTCAGAGAGTTCTACAAAGCACTATGACTAAGTGTTATTGCTATTATAGCTTAGCATCACAACCATTCCAAAGGCTACTGTCGAAGATTTTTTGTAAGGTGGGTTTCACCATTTGAAAACTATAAGCTGTGTTCCATAATTACGATTCCACTGACTTGGACCTATTAAAGATGCTTGCCCTTAAATGCTGCTGATGATAGCAGTGTTCCAATATCTAAGGGGTTGCCACAAAGAAGTGGGGGGTCAACCTATTCTCCAAAGCACCTGAAGGTAGGATGCAAAGCAATGGATGGAAACCAATCAAGGAGGGAAGCAACCTGGAACTAAGGAGAAATTACCTGACAAGAACAATTAATCACTGGAACAACTTGCTTCCAGAAGTTGTGAATACTCCAACTCTGGAAGGTTTTAAGAAGAGATTGGACAACCATTTGTCTGAAATGGTATAGGGTTTCTTATCTGAGTAGGGAGTTGGACTAGAAGACCTCCAAGGTCCCTTCCAACTCTGTTTATTCTGTTAAATCATAATAAGAGAAAATATGTACCTATTTCCCCCTGAAACTCCTGTGCTTTCAGTCTATCTAAGTTTTTCTTCTTCTTCCATGAAGCAGCAAGGCGTAACTTCATGCTATATGTTTCCATTCCTTCCTTCTTTTTCACTGTCTTTCCCATCCTTTTGTGGAAGGTCTTCAATAGTTTACTATAACACTGCAACAATAGCTCATCAGATCGCCATCTTTTTTATTACTCATCTCCTTTCCGTTACTGACGGCCACTTCTTCCATCTCCTCAACAACAAGTTTCAACAGGGATATTCTTTCCTGATGTCTGAATTCGTCTCTTTTGAAAGACTTGAAATTAGATGGAGAGTGCCACCAGCCTTTAAGGCTGCACAATACCTACCCCTATTTCAGACAGCTTCTATTCTGGAATAGGCTGTAGCCTAAAAATAAAGAATTAATAGGCTCTGAAAAAGCAGCAATTAGGAAGGAGGGCAACTGAGCCTTGGGGATATAAGAGTGAATTTCATAATTAGTTACAAGTATTTTAAGCATATATAGGGACGTGGTGGCTCAGTAGCTAAAACGCTGAGCTTGCGATCAGAAAGGTTCCAATCCCTAGTGCTGTGTAAAGGAGTGAGCTCCCATTACTTGTCCCAGCTTCTGCCAACCTAGGAGTTCGAAAGCATGTAAAAATGCAAGTAGAAAAATAGGGACCTCCTTTGGTGTGAAGGTAACACTATTCCATGGGCCGTTGGCATTTAGTAATGCTGGCCACAGGACCACGGAGATGTCTTCACACAGCGCTGGCTCTTCGGCTTTGAAACAGAGATGAGCACTGTCCCCTAGAGTCAGGAACGACTAGCACATATGTGCAAGGGGAACCTTTACCTTATTTTAATACTTCTGTTGGAAGAAATGTCCATTTGGGTTCAGTTCCAAATGGGAAAAAGACAAGATCACATAGCTTGAGATCCTGGGCAAAAAAGGGAAGAGATGCTGAGAGTGCTAGGGTTTTAGCACCTCTGTTGAGCTTTGAATTTGAGCTTGTGTTCTGATTGGTTGTCAGACTTCTATGGGGCCATGCAGGGGTAACTTTGTAGGTTGTCTTTTGAGTCTCAAGCTTGGTTGAATCTTGCTGGGTGATGTAATCTCCCCTGGTGCCATGTGGTGAGTTCTGTTGCTAGATGGGTAGAGGGCCAATCCTACCTTTGTTGGATCTTGGGTGAGGGCATTTGCTTATGAATAGACCTAGCTATTTCTTTATCTCTTAAGTGCTGACATCCGCTGTGGGCTATTGAGGAGGGCGGGGGCTATTAAGAGTGAGTCTGCTCCCTGCCTAAAAAGACATGTTTCTCCATTTCTCATCCAGGGAAATATAATATTCTGCCTTTTTAATATTTCCAAGAATATTTCATTCTTCTAGGAGAGGGGTGGGTGCTAACTTCCTACACTTCCTAACACGATTCTGGCATCACATAAAAGGACTGAACAGAGGCTTAGCCACAATAAAACTACAACTACTTGTACAAAAATATATATTTTAAAAATTAAGGTATTCAATTGGTTGGCTCTTAAAAATGTGGCTGTATATGCCTCAAATACCCGAAATTCCCTTGTTTTACCCCAATAATATTCAGGATATTGCCTCCTGCAGTGCATTGAAACTCCAAGAGAGTTTGTGGGCTAAGATAACTAAACATCCTTCCATTACATGAAACAGTAATTTATTGTATATTCAGATACATATATTAATACATTAACATGCATTAAAATTTGTAGCTGAATATACCATAAACTACTGTTTCAAATTATTTCCTCTTTGGGTGGAAACAATCTAATATTCTTTTAATTCTTACTCTGATTTTTCCCCCTTACGGTTTTATTGCTAGCATAGGAACAATTATTATTAAAAGAGACACCGATAATTAACACTTTATGACGGCTCGATTTAAGAAAATAATATTCATTGTAGCTAAGCAGCTGTGAAAACAAATAAAATGACAATACTAATTAATTTATTACATTAAATCAATTAATGAGAAATCAAATAGCTGAAAGAAAATAATATGTTAGTTGTTAATAACCCTCTTCTCAGCAAACAAGAAGACATTTTCAGTGCTCAAAACTGTATTTGTTCTAACCGCACTAGAAACATTTTTTTTAAAAAAGCAATGCTTTATTGATGAACATTTTCCATGTGCATTACAATAAAGAATACTTAACATTAACCTTTTGACCTTTAATCAGCGCCCAGAAATCTTTATGGATGGTAAATATATTATGTGAGGCTGAGCTAAATATGCTTGTTATTTTTGCCACCAGGACAATATATTACCCTGCTAAGTCCATGTGAGGTTAAAGTTTATTTTACATATTAAATGCTGTGTAAAATAAATTTCAAACCTGACCAATTTATTACTGTATTATGACAGCACAAATCATTGAAAAGATGCTTCTCTTGGATGATGCTTTGTTTTGCATGGCTTCTGGGTCTTCTCCAGCCCTGCCAGTAGCTAGAAGAGGCTTCTCTGCATGCTTGGAGATGCTCCTGAAGCAAAATAATGTGAATCACACCATCATTGTTCCTTGATAAGGTGAGGAAGGTCATCTCTCTGAACTATCCTGGTCAGGCGTGGCTCGTAAGAAAATTTGGCAGTGGAATATACAAGGCTAGAAAAGGGGAAATGGAGTTGATTAATAAAGGGAGGGCCACAGTTAAGGTGTTAGATTAAACCAGGGACCCAGCTAGTCCCCATCCAGGAAAGATTTTCCTGCATGATTTTCAAACATATCTATCCCTAAGCATGGAACATACTGCATTTTGCTAAGGGTATGTTCTGTTTTACAAATAAGTATTATCCTTCCTTTCAACACCACAACAGCTTTGGCCTATAATTAAAGTGAGCCATATAAATAGAGCCTGTAGGGAGTTGTGTGGTGGCCTAGAGGTGGAGCTCTTGCCTCACAGTTAGGAGTTGTGAGTTCGATCCTAGGTAGAGGCAGATATTTCTCTCTCTGGCACACCGAGAATATATCTGCTGAACAAAACTCCCCATTGGTGATAGGAAGGGCATCTGGCCATTAAAACACACTGCTAGCTCCATTCAGTTGCCTAGACTCCACCCCTCAAGGGATTATAGGGTCATTAAATGAAGAAGAAGATGATGTAAATATAGCCTGCAATGTTCCCACCAAGGTTTTTCCTGCTAGTTATTCTTTGAGAATACCCCAAATCTGTTTGGAGTTTTAGATTAACAGCAGGATTAGGTTGCTGCTGCCGTTGCTGCTGGTTCACTTCCTGTGTGCTTCACACGCTGCAAGCGTGTGCGCTGTTGCCTGTAAATTGTTTTGCGCATGTGCAGAACATGAAAAAATGACACAAAAACAAAGGCGACCGGGGAACTGGTTTGGGGGCATGGAAAGCCTGCCATCCCTACCGGTTTGTGACCCAGTCCCAATTTCCACTAACTGCGCCCGAACCGGTGTGAACCGGTAGCAACCCACCTCTGATTAACAGGATTGCAGAAATAATTCCTGTTACATTCTGCGGGCTTCAGAAGAGGGCTTGCATTGTTAAGGAAAACTCTGGTTGGAGGATGGCGCAATTCAATCTTTGTCCTTTAATGCATTGGATGAAGTTTTTTGTATATGAACTTCTTCTAGATAGAAGTTTTTGGCCTATGCCACTGCGCCAGTAGGTAAACTACACTTAATGAAGTTTGGCTGATCCCAAAGAAGTAAGGGGTGGTGTGTTTGGTTAGCATTTGAATGGGAGATTATCAGGGAAGCTTAGATCTGGAGACTAGACTGCTAAGAGCAAAACAAATATCCCATAAGAAGGCAAAAGCAAATCTTATCTTATTGTTGCACAATAAGTACAAGATCCCCAGGAACTGAATTTGATTTGAAGGAATCTTTACCTTTCCCAATACCTAGGAATTTGCTTCGGATGCTGCTTGAAACCCTGGCCTTCAGAACTGAATGTTTTCCTGCATGGTAATCCTTTTTTTTAGAGCAGGGGTCACTGATCTGGAATAACATAGAGGAGAAAGAGTACTTTTTCAATGCAAACA